>NC_086069.1:23636641-24321399 GCF_948474715.1 Cydia amplana
ATGCGGATGCGGATGTCAAGATAGGTACATAAAAAACGTCAAATATTACGTTTTTATAATTTTTATTTGAAAAAACCGGCCAAATGCGAGTCGGACTCGCGTTCCAAGGGTTCCGTACATTAAGTCCCACTCACGCTTGACTGCTCATTTTTAATAGGTTTTTTGGTTAATGACTAAATTACCTAGCAGTCTAGCACTTACGTCGATGCTAAGACGTTCCTGTACCGACCTGTTCCACATCCGCATCCGCATTAAACTCCGCATCGATTTTATGCGGATGCGGATGTTGAAAATAATGCGGAAGTTCCGCGGTTGCGGATATTCACAACATCCCTGGTTTAAAGCTAAGTGAAGTCTCAATATAGCAAAATGTAATATGAAAGTGAACTGTAGACGCTACGACTCTCACCTTGCACTTGAGGTGCGGGTGCGGCGCGGGCTCGTGCGCGGCGGCGTGCAGCGCGGCGGCGGCGCCGAGCACGGGCGCGCGGTACACGCAGCACCCCGAAATGTGGTAGACGCCGGGGGCCGCGGCCGAGTGACCGATTAGTAGGTACGTTGGGATCACTTTGCGGACCAGGATGCCTGCGTAAGGACGTTATTTGTAGCTGAGGTATTTCACGAAGTTAGGTTAGGTTACACAGGGGTCATCAATTAGTTTCTTCAGGGGTCCGGATTTTAAAATAATATGACCATTGCGGTCCGATTCTACTTGAGTTTATTAAATAAGTAAACAAATAATGGACCGGATCCGGACCGCGGTCCGCCATTTGGTGACCCCTGGCCGTTACACTATTTATGCAAAAGCTTGCGAAATAAGCGTTTATATGTACAGGTATTTAATCAGCCATGAGGGGCTTAAATTAACGCATGTATGACCTATACAATAACAGTGTTAGGTTAGGTTAGGAACACGAAAAATGGATAAAAGACGAAATCTTTGTAGCCCTCATAAAAAAAAAGGTTGAGTGCCGCTGGCTTACTATGTTTCTGTGTTCTTTAAGACCAAATGTACTAAAATATAACTACGTCAAAACGAATACCGTAACGCTCTTACCTTGTAAAGGCAGTGACACAGTTTCACACTCGCACCCATCTATGTAAAGTGTCACCTGATAACAGAAAAAAGTAAAAAATAAAAATCTGTACATTATCATATCAACTTTAACTAAGAATCGAAATCGAAAAATTAAAAATGTATGTTCATTAAGAGCGTTTTCACAAGAAAAGTCGAAATAATGCAGAATTGATGATATTCCTCAATGAAATTCAGGACTTTACGCTCATTATTAGAAACAATGAGTACTTGTTAAAGTAAAAGCGTCTTCTTATCTTATTATTATTTCTTCACTAACCTGTATGTGTATTTTTCGCTTATGCACGACCTCTTTAACGTTTAGGGCTACACAGCACCACTGCGCGGGTGGTAGGGCTGCGTCCACGCGGGTCTCACTTAGCACTTTGTAGCATGATGTTTCGGGCCGCGAAAGGCGTAGAGTGAACGCACCTGAATAGATAACAAGTTACTATAACAAATTACCCAGTGGGAAGAAAATTGGCACATTTTGCGGCACTATACTTGAAGATTTTTATGTTACCATGGATAGACATAGGCCAGTGTAAGATCAGAGGTATCTTGGCTCAACAGGAGAGTTACATAGGCTAATAATTAATTTTTTATTTAATTTAAAAATGTAAAAATATGGACTGTTTAATTGTCTGAAATAAATTTATTTTATTTTTATTTATTATTGGAGATTTATTTAACCTAAATGCAGATGTGCACATCTTTATGACGACCAGTTTGGCCTAGAAACGACCGATCTGGATTAGTCGGTAGTGACCCTGCCTATGAAGGCGATGGTCCTCGGTTTGAATCTCGATAAGGGCATTTATATATGTGATGAGCACAGATATTTGTATCTGAGTCGTGGGTGAACTATGTATTTATATATTATATATTAGGTAGGTATATTGTTGCCCGAATACTCACTTCATTCTTGAGGTTATTGTGGGGCTTAAGACCATTATACCCATAATAACATTATGTATACCGTTAATTAGGTATTAGGGTAGTATGCCATTTATTACGTTATTCAAAATAACGATGTATAATATATGAAAAGTAATTATAATAAATGTAATGCACCCATTTATATACTTATTTACTATAAAATGAAAGCGCGTACACACCGGAGTCTGTGTGCAGCCAAAGCTCAAGTAGGAGCGAGTCGTGTCCAATAGTCAGGACGTGTAGTTCCGGGTTTAAGTCTTTTTCCATCGCGTCCAGCGATCGCTCGGAGCCCTTACATTCATTTGCTGGTTCTGTAAAAAGTAATACCTATATAAATTGTTTAATTAAGACTTTTGAAAGGTTTCCATTATGATACGTATGTAGCTTAGTCTTTCAGATACATTATGGCCTCCTGATCTTTTTCCAAAGTCAAATTATTACAGTAGTCATGCTAATCGGTAGATAAAGAACCAAGTTAAGAGCAAAATTCATTCGTTTTTGAATAGGATACTGCACTAACCAATCAAGTCTAATCGATTTTATTTTATGATAAAGAGGCAAACAAGCATTGGTGATTCACCCGATGATAAGCGATTACCGTCGTCCAAGGACACCCGCAACACCAGAGGGGTTGTAAGTGGTAGTTGTTAGGTACTATAAAGTTAAAATGAGAACGGAAAACGGTGATGTCACAATAAATCAACCTCTTTCTAATGATCATTGATGTTTTTATTCATTTAAAGAAAATTTATTGCATCAAAACATGTTGTTATTTTTTCAGTGTATTCCTTTTTGATTCCGTGACCACTGTGAAATAGCATTTTTTTTACCGTAGGGCGGATGACGACGTAGCCAAGTAGTGAGAGCGAAGCCCTGTAGCCACGGCGCCCAGCCTGCGCCCTCCGCGCCGCAGCGCGCCGCGTGCAGCGCCCATGCCGAGTTCAACCCTGTAATACAACTTAGTTACTAGTGGCTCTGTGAGCTGTAGACCTCGCGAGCAGAGCTTAAAACTGAATAAATGTATGGCAAAAATATTTATTAAAATATAGGTATAGTACATGTAATATAAACAAAAAATTAAAAACTACATAAAGCTACAAACAAAAATTAAACTAATACGCTTAACCCGCGCTTGATAGATAAAAAATACAAAATTTTTAATTTTTTCAAAAAAAAAAAAAAACAACTATACGAAATTTAATTATAAAAAAAATACAAAAAGTTATGTAGCAGTATACAATTACTGGGGATGGAACCACCGATGGACCTCCCGATGCAAACAAAAAAAGCGAACGTTTGCAAAATACGCCATTATAGTTCTTACTAAAGCTGACGAAATTTAGCTACTCATTCTCAAGTAAAAACTAAATATCTAAATACCGCCAAAACCAGCGATACAAATTTTCTGAATTTTTGGCCATTTAATCTATAAACATATCTCAAAAAGAAAAAACTCTTATGATACCGATACGACTATTTGTTTAGGCGGGAGCTATCACCACTCCGCCATTTTGAAATATTTTTAAAAACCGGATCGACAAAAAAAAATTATTTAGTCATAGAATTCGGTCACAAAATTTCACGAAAATCGGTTAAGAATTGCGACCTGTAGAGGAGAACATCCGGACATACAAAAGCAAAATTCCCGAGTCAAAATGTAGACCTTCGCTACGCTTCGGTCAATAAACAGCCGATTATTCGAGTACTTTAGAACTGAATTCCCGTGGGGCCCGCACGTTGGCCGCAACGGGATTGAGAGGGACCATGTTGTTAAGAACTAACTGAATTCAAAATAGAGAAACTTTTTCTAAACGGTCTGTAGATGAGCCCCTCGTAGTGTTGTGAATAACGCTCATTTCGAGGCTTAACGCCTCAAAGGCGGCAAAGACGATTTCTTACAACCATACGCGTAAAATAAATAAATACAATTCTCAAATATAATTGAGTCTTCAAGACTTACGAGTCTTGAGGGCTCGAGTCTTTAAGCCTAAAAATAAGCGTTATTCACGACACTGGCCCCTCGACGCGCCCGCGCCACGGCCTCGGCGTACGGTCAGCGCGAACACGCACACATTCTCAAACTCGACTTGCCACTCCGGAATACTACCCGGTTTATCCTTATAAGGGAGCCTCTCGGAACTCCCGTCTGCTTTCCCCTAAGGGCCACCCCACATCTAGCGTCTTTCGAGCGTCGGCGTCGCTCAGCGCTATGGAAAATGACGTCGCTGCGCAGTTGCGTCGACGTTGCGTCGAGCAGGGCCATAGAGTTGTAGACGCCGACGCTCGAAAGACGCTAGATGTGGGGTGGCCCTAAACCAGGGGTTTTTAAAGTGTATTTTAAGGGAGGCGCGGGGCCTCGGGAAATTTGAACACGATTACCTAATAGTTCTCCGTCTCCTTGCTTCAGAGCGAAAAGGGGGGCGTGGGAACTTCATTTTAGGCAGCAGGGGGGCGTGCCTAAAAAAGTTTGGGAACCCCTGCCCTAAACCCTACATATCACTCCGGAACACTGCATCTGTGTGCACTTACCGGCCTTGAGGTGAGCCTCTCGGAGGCCCCGCGCCGCCGCTTCTGCGTGTGCGCAGTGCGCCGGAGCGCTCACGTCCTCGAACCCGTCCTTACGCCCCAAGGGCCCGGCATCTGTTTAACAAAAACTTGTATTTTTAGGGTTCCGTACCCAAAGGGTAAAAACGGGACCCTATTACTAAGACTCCGCTGTCCGTCCGTCCGTCCGTCCGTCCGTCCGTCTGTCACCAGGCTGTAGCTCACGAACCGTGATAGCTAGACAGTTGAAATTTTCACAAATGATGTATTTCTGTTGCCGCTATAACAACAAATACTAAAAACAGAATAAAATAAAGATTTAAGTGGGGCTCCCATACAACAAACGTCGGGCGGGGTCAGTACTTGGATGGGTGACCGTTTTTTTGCTTGTTTTGCTCTATTTTTTGTAGATGGTGCGGAACCCTCCGTGCGCGAGTCCGACTCGCACTTGGCCGGTTTTATCTATACGATCTAACCAATACGAAATTACGAATATGGTACTTAGAATTTCACTTTCTGCCCTAGAAGTCGACAGAACTAATATAAGGCGCACAAAAGTCACCAAAAACTGCGACTCAGAAATTAATTACTTCCATTGGAATTCCGCTGGGTAGTTCTCATTTACACATCTATGTATAGGTCGGAGTCGCTATGACGTCCCGTCTGCTACTTATTTATTCTACGTAGACACATCGTTAGCGCGATGTACAAGATGCTTGCAGCACAGCGACATCTAACGGACTATGCACCCAACTCCACTCTAACCTGTAGCCTGTGTGACGGGGAAGGCGAGCACGGCAAGCGGCGCAGGCTCCGCGTCCCCGGCCAGCCGGAGCAGCGCTGGCAACAGCGCCGGCAGCGCCGCACGCCGCGCACACAGCCGCAGCAGCAACGCAAGCTCTGAGGCGCTTATCGACCGCATGGCCACCACGTGGATTAGCTCTAATATGCTACGCTGAAGCTCTGAGGGCAAACATATTTGGTGTATACAGGACATGAATGTTGGACAGGAATTAATCGGTAAAGTGTCATTCTATGGAACTTGCTAACTATGTAAACAAACCGCCATATTAAAATTGTCCCTGAATGTCAATTTACTAGTGGATTTGTTTACATAGTTAGCAAGTTCCATAGAAAGGTACATAGCAAAAATCCGTCACGACCATCCCAAGACAGATTCCCGAAATTAAGGTCTAGGAAGATTATCATTAATGTATGTGAGGTTGAAGTCGTTTTGTTCCATGTCGTAGTATTTTAACTATCAACTAACCAACTTAATAACGGCGGAGAGGCCGATCCAGTGTAACAGGCGCGTGCAGCACGCGTGCGCTAGAAACACAACCACTTTGCTGCCGTGGCGTGAATAATGTCTACATTCTACAATAGCTGCTGCTAACCTGCAAGATCAGGATCATTCAACTCCAGTAAGGCGGCGGTCTTGGGGCCCAGCAGCCGCCCCAGTAGCGGCGGGGGTGGTGCCCGAGCCCGGCCCAGCGCGGCGGCGAGGCGCGTGCAGCACGCGCGTGCTAAACACGCGCCCGACGCGCGCGCGCCGTCTTGCCCGTCGGGTTCCGATACTAGTCTATAACATACAATTTTTCTCTAATAAACTGTTAACATTACAATGTTCTCTTATTCTCGGCTAGAACGCCCTAGCCAAGTAAGCAATTTATTCTTAGTGAATTCAGGATCTACAAAACTTAGTATTTATTTAGTTTAATCCATTTAAGTAATTGTTTTGTCAGTGATGACAGTGATGTCGACAAGACACATTCTTAACATTGAAGTTTACTCCCATTTACGTCACAACCTAAACTATACTGTGATAGGATTACAATTAAAAAATGATACATATAGTTACTTGCCGTAATTAATATCACGCGTAAACATAGTTTAGAACTAGAACACCAATTTACCAATAGCACACACCATATTACTAAAATGCAAAACTATTTGGACGAAGCGAATTGAGTTTGACTACTATAGGTACCTAGTGTTCAATAATTAGGTGTGACAGTTATACGGCTTCGAAGAAAAAACGGTACAGTCTGAAGGTGAACTCAAACAACTAAGATAATCGCATTACTTCATTGTATTATAACATATGTAAAGATAACTCGTTAGGTTTTAAGATAATCCTATAAGTATATAATATTGTTATTGCAAAACAATAGTACGTGAGTGATTTAAGTAGGTACACGTTGTCAATAAACAAACAAATAATGGAATTGGGTTTTGAGCGCAAATGCAATTGAAATCATAGTATACTAGCTTTTGCCCGCGACTTCCGTCTGCGTGGAGTTATTAATTTGGGTAGCTTATATTTACCCAATCTGCTTTTTCTCGATTTCCCATACACATTTCCACCCCCTTAACGGTGATTTCTGGGATAAAAACTACCCTATGTCCTTCCCCGGGACTCAAACTATCTCCATACCAAATTACAACTAAATTCGTTTAGCGGTTTAAGCGTGAAGAGGTAACAGACAGACAGATAGGCAGTATTAGTATGGATTGTTATTGCAAACAGTACCTACGTGAGTGAATTAAGTATACTCGTACGTTGTCAATAAACAAACGAATAATCGAATTGGGTTTCGAGTGCAACTGCAATTAAAATCAATAAGAGAGGTAACTATTCAAAATCAAAGACTTTGGGCCCGATTCGGATTTTGAACTAGACATCCATTAGATATCTATTAGACATCACCAAAATACGACAACGATATTTTTAAGATCTAGCCTGTCAAATTTGATATTTCCACGATTCTGGAGATACATTTAACCTTTTGGACGCCAATGACCGATATATCCGCACCGTAGGTTCAACGCAACAAAGACCTACGTGCATATGCATAAAGTTAAATTTCAGTTTTGACACTTCGGTGACGTGGCGTCAGCGTGACAGCTTTTGTGTTTGACACGGCGTCGAAAAGGTTCACGATTTCCACAATGTCTAAAACGTATTATGGTTATGTATTTTTAGATCTCATTCTCAATACGAATTTGAAACGATCTTAATACAATAATTTAACGTAAAAGTGATATTGGTTGCCCGAATTGAGCTGCAAAAGATATATAGTTGAAATCTAAACTATCAGGTAGCTAGTACATATCGTATCGTTCTCTTCTCTAGAACGGATCTTGTTTTCCGAATACCGCGGTTTGATCCTCCATTTACTCCACAGAATGGACGTACAAATAGATGCAACTTAACTTGTAAAATACTACGGCGCAGGCACCTTCCGTTGCATACTTTCTCCACTTTACACTATAACAGGACATGTTTACATCTGGGACCCAATTATTGTAAACATTTTTAATAGATAAGTATAAGTACAGTACGTAAACATGACGCAACTGGCCGCGTAGCCAACGTGCCAATCGCTTATGCTCCATATCGAACGCAACTGTCACTGTCGCACTAATATGGAAGAGTGATAGAGAGACACAAAGCGTTTCGTTGTCGAAGCGATAGCGATTGTCAGCTTGGCTAGGCTGGCTGAAATAAGCGGTCGTGCACACATCATACTAAATTAGTACGAAAGCTTCTATGTACCTACTTGTGTAGGGTTGTCATTTGAAAAAATGGAATATCCTGACAAATCCAGACATCACCCTAAAAACCCTGGCATTTGCTGGACGGTCATTTCTCCACGAACTAGTGGTGATAAATGATTACAATCAGGCGCAGCCCGCCTTAAGGAGCGCTTGTGCGGTGCACTCCCATAAATAATCAAAATGGAATTATGGTACTTATTTAATCTGTTACTATTTAAGATCTATCGTAAAAAACTCAATACCAATTAAATAATAACCTTTATTCATTATACTTAAGTTTATAGACAGCTCACCACTACCTACACGGCGTACTCCTATAATTTCATAGAAATCAAACGTAACGCGCGAAGCGGAGCACTTTGGATTGCGCTCCTATGGAAAAAGATTTAGTACATTCGATCAATAGGAAATTCAATAAGAGCGAAAGAGAAGTTTCGACAGAGCTCTGCGCTTGAAACTGAATATTTTCTATGAGGGAAGAGGCAAAATCGGTGCGGCGCTCCGAGCCCGGTTGATCTGCGCGCGCATCCCGCGCGCCATGTTGAGATTGTTGTCACTTGTTTCTAAACAGACCTTAGTCAATTTTAAAGTATGTGCGGGAATGCAATTTTGGCTTTTTTTCATTCTAAATAATGAAACAAGAGTTTAAACAGTTAAAGCACATAATTTGTTTGTTGTGAGGTGTTTCAAAATGAATGAATTTAACGTGAGAATTTGAAAAAGTTTACAAAATCGACTCGAGTTAAATTATGGACGACCTTGAACTTTCGTAGCAATGTTACATGTTAGCATAGAGAAAAAAATACATAGAGTGCTCACTCCATACATCAGTTTTAGTACCAAAAAGACTATTAGCATCTAGCATCGAGTAGCGGAACTATCAGTACTCCTACTTGACAATAGATGTAGCACCGACCGGAAAGTCTTATCTCAACAACATAGGACTTTCCGGTCGGTGCTACATCTATTGTCAAGTAGCAGTACTGATAGTTCCGCTACTCGATGCTAGATGTAGACACTGAAATTAATAGTCTGAACTGATGTATGGAGTGAGCACTCTTGTCTTACTTATTTCTCTGTGATGTTAGTCAAAAGCAAAAACTTATATATTTTTTAAATCAGATTAATAAGCAAAAACACCGTGGTTGTGTTGTGTGAATGTGATAAAAGTAACTAGCTTATTTTGTTTTTCGTGTTACCTATATGTTTTGTGTTTGGCGCGGGCGCGGGCGCGGGCGACGGCTGTGCGGTGAGTTTGTTTGGACCGAAACAGGTGTGTTAACAATTTAGCACATCTTTCCATAAAATTTAAATAAAAACATTATATCCATTTGTAAAATGAACTGCAGTTGGCGTCTATCGGTCGTCAAGATATTCGTAATACCGAAAATCTATGAGAGAGTTCAATGACCGGGTGGACGGAAACCGACATCTAGGTACTTTGCGACGGTTAATTGAATGTGTAGGTTTAGTTTTTAAGGTTCCGTACCCAAAGGGTAAAAACGGGACCCTATTACTAAGACTCCGCTGTCCGTCCGTCCGTCCGTCCGTCTGTCACCAGGCTGTATCTCACGAACCGTGATAGCTAGACAGTTGAAATTTTCACAGATGATGTATTTCTGTTGCCGCTATAACAACAAATACTAAAAACAGAATAAAATTAAAATTTAAGTGGGGCTCCCATACAACAAACGTGAATTTTGACCGAAGTTAAGCAACGTCGGGCGGGGTCAGTACTTGGATGGGTGACCGTTTTTTTGCTTGTTTTGCTCTATTTTTTGTTGATGGTGCGGAACCCTCCGTGCGCGAGTCCGACTCGCACTTGGCCGGTTTTTTGTTTTTTATTGTGAGTGAACACCCATAATACATAGCTACCAGCCGCCTCTGATTACAATACATGGATTTATAAAAATTGTTAAATACTTACTTGTGTATTAGGTCCGTGAGTATGTCTAGCACGATCACGCATAGCTCGGGGTGCGCTAGTCGCCCGCTTTCCGCATACTGAGAGCATGCTGCCCCCAAAGCAGGCTCTGTACCTAAGTAACGCAAATGTAAACATTTATGGAGTTATTCATAAACGGCTGCTAACTTAATCAGTTGATGATCGTCGTTTGTGCCTATCTGTTGCTATGCCATAGAGAGGGACAAACGACGATCATCAGCTGATTAACTTATGAATAACGCCGTTAAACTATTATTACATTTTATTGTTAGAGTGCATAGTGTCTTATTATTTGCGAATGCCGAGATGTATTTTATGAGTCGTAGGCGAATAAAATACACGGGACAAGTAGGTATATCAAACCGGGACTAGTTCGCAAATACCCACGTGAAGTACCTCTTTTTGAACAATTGTATTAAAAAATTAAATATGGATGGATTTATGGAATTGTATTTATTTTTATTGTATAACATACGGATTCTCAATTGTTTGATAAAAATGAATTTTATTTTAATTTGTATTTCAAAAAAGATTTTTTCATGTAATTTTCCCCAATGTCAATGGAACATATTTTTGAACTAGGCTAGTCTTTTATTTGACAATACAGAATAGAACACTCACCAATAGCGCTGCTCAGAGAAGACAACGATTCTGACACCTTGCGTGATTTGTGTGTTGATAGCAGGTCAAATTTGCCTACTTCCACGTCTGCCTGCAAACCAAATGGTATGCTTTATATACATCCGCTCATACATACGTCCCCACCAGGGATGTTGCGGATGCCGATTTTTTGACATCCGCGGATGCGGATGCGGATTTTTAAAGGCTCACATCCGCGGATGCTGATGCGGATGCGGATGCGGATGTCAAGATAGGTACATAAAAAACGTCAAATATTATTTCAAAAAACCGGCCCAGTGCGAGTCGGACTCGCGTTCCAAGGGTTCCGTACAATAAGTCCCACTCACGCTTGACTGCTAATTTCTAATAGGTTTTTTTGGCTAATTACTAAATTACTAAGACGTTCCTGTACCGAACTGTTCCACATCCGCATCGATTTTATGCGGATGCGGATGTTGAAAATAATGCGGAAGTTCCGCGGTTGCGGATGCGGATGTGGATGTTCGCAACATCCCTGGTCCCCACTACGTAAGAAACCCATCTCGACGGAATTTAGCTAATATTTTTCGTAAGTTCGGCTCTGCTCGATCTTACAACTCAATGCATTACTTTTGTCTCATGAATACTTTACTGGCAGTATGACAGCTTCAAATGGATTTATATTAATAAATGGATGCCTAAGTTAAATTTTACGAAAAGTGCTTAGATATCAAGGAACGAAATTGATTCAATTCAAATGAGACATATTCTTGTCAATGGCAGCCCGTCTTGTTCTTTACAGTTCTAATTTGAGCCTTCGTCATAATGTAATAAGGTGTAAAGTTACCTCGTACCCCTCGTCGGCGCGGTAGTAAGGCTCGCTGTGCTCGGAGGCGTAGGGCACTGCAACGCTCTCCTCGCTAGAGGAGCCTTCCACGGAGCTGTTGCCGGAGGGACAGAGGAGGGGCGGTACCTGGTGAAATATAACGTAAAATACAGTTAATGAAGTTATCAGGCAGAGGCAGAGTAGATTTACAGTAATGAGATGAAACCTAATAATAGCCCGTAGGTAAGTTAGGTTATAGAAAAACTATTAGGATTAAAAAAAACTTAAATCTTTATCCGTTGGTTTTCACACACAGTTTTCTTAGATCGGTCGTGCTAGTTGCAAGTGTCACTACAGATCTTTGATTCGGCGGAGATGGCGGAATGGCTAGGCGCTAGGCTCAGCCACAGCGACGTGCACTTAGCACCTCGCACAGCGCTCGCAGCGCCGCGATTCCGTGAGTGTCCACGTTATTCAGTGACGCTTGACCTGCCGCGCAGCATCCTTGGAACAGTCATGCAAGCGTCACTACAAAGTACAAACCTGTGCGGAGGCGGGGGCATGGTTGCGCGGCGTCGGGTTCAGCAACAGCGACGCGAACTAGCGCCCCTCATAGCGCTCGCAGCTCCGCGCATCCGTCGGCGCCCGCTCGAATACCGTGTAGCTTATAGAAAATGTTACTACAGACAGACCTTTGCTTGCGGTGGAGGCGGCGGCATGGCGTGCGCAGCGCTTGGTTCAGCAACAGCGACGCGCACTAGCGCCTCGCATAGCGCTCGCAGCGCCGCGCTGCCGTCAGTGTCCGCGTTGTGCAGCGCCGCTCGGACCACAGCGCAGCTGGCCTCTTTTGAACGGTCGGATGTTACGTCTGAAATGTTCACTGATATTGAATATGTCCTGTCCTATTTGCATACGATTTACATCGGCCGGGATGGGGTGAATGAGCAAGAGATCTCACGAATCAATCGGATACTGAGCTGTGTATTATTTCAATACTTATAACCTTTAACAACTGAATGCAATTTTCAATATCGTTAGACATCTAGTAAGATTCGCTCCGGCTCTTAGTTGCCCGGTCCGGTCGATTTGAATCGTTTAGTTGAATACTCGTAAGAAACTGATACAGAAGCGTGTCCTCCTAGCTAACGAACATACGCAATTATTGGAGCATTGTTCAGGCGACCCTCAGTAATTGTATCCTGCAGCCTATAATGCACCGTGTGCAGTGACACAGAAGAATCGAACGCGACGTGCGACCTTAGCTGCACTCGAGATACTTATAGACTGTATACACTGTAGGTACTACTTGTTAATTCTTTGAGCATAAACGTAATTTATAAAGCCCTAAAACATACCAAGTCTTCTTAAACCCTGTACCTATCTAGTGTATCTAAAACGTTGTATATCTACTTTGAATTTAATAAATAAAATAAAAATATCGCCAATGTAAAACGAACCTTTAATATAAAAGAGTCTAATTTAGTTTTGCGTGGTACATTAGCAATAGTACACGTTTTGCCAATATAAAGTTACCAGTGCCGTATTATCTAACCACGTGTCGGGTGGAATGTTCCGTCTGTGGTTTCTGTCCGCAACGAAACATTTCATACAAATTGACCAATCATTTAATAACGGGTGCCTAGGTACAGATGAGAAAATGATAAGTCTATTGTATTATTTGCTTCTTTCTTGTTTGCTTGCTTTCAATATGTTTTGTATATTGTATACCTATGGTTTATATTTTTAATAATGTTCGGTATGCATGTACTTCAGATGTACTTAAGTACGATCATAGAGAAATATAGTAAGACAAGAGTGCTCACTCCATACATCAGTTAGACTATTACATAGAAGGTAGCATCCTATAGAAGTGGTCTACGCGTGCCTCCGTGAGGGACAAAACATACGCAAACCGACGCTATGATTGGTCGAATTTATTTGTTATGGTGGGCAACAAATAAATTCGACCAATCATCCATACTAGTTTACGGTGGGGAATAAAACAAAAAGAGAGACTGTGACAAGGACAAACAATAATAGCGCTTTCGCTGCTACTCCTACTGAAAGATACATAAGTCTATCCCGTTCTGTCAGTTATCCCCACCACTCATGCCCAATCCAGTTTAATACTAGATTCATGGACTATTAATTTCAGTGTCTACATCTAGCATCGAGTAGCGGAACTATCAGTACTGCTACTTGACAATAGATGTACTCGTAGGACCGACCGGAAAGTCTTATCTCATCAGCATAAAGACTTTCCGGTCGGTGCTACATCTATTGTCAAGTAGCAGTACTGATAGTTCCGCTACTCGATGCTAGATGCTAATAGTCTTTTTGGTACTAAAACTGATGTATGGAGTGAGCAATCTATGTATTTTTTCTCTATGGTACGATTTACAAATACGACACGACGTGTAGGTACCTAATATGAGTCTAATTATTATCGAAGGGTTCTTTAATAAAAAACGTCAGAAATTTGGACTTAGAATTTGACTGACAAACAATAAGTGTAGGAACCTGAGTTTTCGGTATCAACTTACGTTTGAGGTTTCTTCTCTAGTTTGTAATATCTTTATTTTCTCAAAGACATTATACATTTCACTACAGAGAGAAGTAAATTTTTACATACTTTAACGGCACATGTCAAATGTGTGTAATATAGGTATGTAAATAAAACAAACTTACAAATATTGGAGGCACTACCAATTTAGAGGATTAATAGTAGTTAAATGGCACAAAACAGAGACAATACGGAAACCACGACTGTTTTCGAACACTGCTATCGTGTCTATAAGTTATTTATTAATGACAAATGTAATTACTTCACTAAGAAATAAAAGAACTGTGACCGATAATGTGTCAAATATAGACCAATAGATCAAACACATATTTGTAGCATTTTCAGACAAGCTTACGGGATAATTTCTAAAATTATCATAATCATACTAACAAAGTGACACATTGCGACCTATATCTACGGTGTATTACTAGGATGATAATGATTTTATTTTATAGGACTATTCTACATAGATTGAACTAGTCCAAGCTCAATTTGTGATAAACATACAAATAAATACAAAGAGGATCTTTTGTAGAGTACCCGTAAAAAGATATAAATGGTAATTGGAACCCACAGGAAATTAAGTATTTGACCAGGAAACTGAAAGTATTCATATTACCCCCTTACAAATTTCCACTGGACGCATTATTAGGTCCGGTTTCCTGAACCAATGAGCCGACATAATAGTCTCCAATTTCCATCAAGCAAGAATCAATTGGTAATCAGATTGTAGTCAAAAAGCAGTAATAATAATAACTCACCTGACACGGCAAATTGCACCGTCAGCAAGGCCTCCACGATCTTAATGAGCAGCCTCATCTCCACCGGCGCGATCTCGCAGTTCCTCACGAAATACAACAACACTCGTAGCAGCGCAAAACTGTCCAAGAACACATCCTCGTCGACCACGTATTGTCTGAACACGGGACTATAAAGACACAGTGCCGCGCATGATTTCCAGAAAGTCCATGCATTCTTCAAAGCCTCTAAGTAATCGTCTATAGATTCTTCTATTACATTCTCACTCGCAGCGAAGTTCGTTTTAATTGCTTTCGGCATAGAGATCGACACTTTTCTTATTTGTGACGAGTCACGGCGTTTCTCTATGAATAATAGCTGTTTCTTCTCTTCCGTGACATCAGAAAGCTCATCGAATTTTTCTTCTGGCAGTTTAAGGCGGTAAATTTTGAAGCATCTCTGGGTAGTTTCTGACAGAGACTTGAATAGCATTTGTATAGATGCTAGAGAGCTCATTTCTCTGTAATAATTCGTGTTTGTATTCTCTTTGATCAATTTAAATATTTCAACGGTAATAGCTATTTCGAGTATGGAACAACACTGGTTTGAAAATTCTGGTAGGGAGACGAGTTCCAATACGTAACTAAGGCCACCTTTTTGAATGAACTGATCGGCAAACGAAACCGTGTTTAGTAGACTGGAAAAGATATTTAGACACGATACGGTCAGGAAATAGGCCGAGTCCTCCATTCTAATAATGTATCTATGTTTGGCGACTATGAAAGTCGGGTATATCACGCTGAAGAGTAACTCGTGCTTCATTTCTAACCGACACTTTGGTGTCACTCGAAGCAAATGGGACACCGTCGCATGCAACACATTGTTATGATTATCCAGCTGTAGTAAAGAGTTGTAGTGGATCAAGAACGACCATACACTCTTCCGATCGACCGGGCTAACGGAATGGAGGCAGTGTTTCTTGGCGAACCTTTTGTCATCGCTCGGCTCGCAAATAGAACAAGGGAGTTGATCTGTGACCTTCGGTATCAGCACGCTCGCTCCCAAATCCCCGTACACAGTATGTTCTAAAACTTGGAGACATTTCGAAGCGACCGAGTCGTGCGTTAACATCAATCGGACAATGTTTTCCATTAGCAGTCCAGGTGAAAAGCAACAGCAGACGCCACAGTTTAACATAACACGCAGTAGTTTATGTCTGAGCGGGGCCTGAGCTGATACTTCCTCGTCCGTTAACAAGCAAGCCAGTGTACCGTATAGAACTGATACGCAACAAGTGGACGATAAGGGAAGATCTGTGCTGGGCTCGCCTAGAATGTCATGGTGATGATGCATGCCCGCCGCGACCCGCGCACGGCAGACCTTATGTCTAGTACGGGGGCAAGCTGCAGAATGCACAACCTCACTCCGCACCCTCTTCATTCCGTTTATCAGCTTCCCCACAGACTCTAACAGCTTCTTGATAAGCGTGACGGTCTCGTCGTAATCCACGCCACGTATCCTGATCATCAACTCAACGCATTCTTTGAGTAGACCGCCTTTGAGACACTCCCCGTACAACTTGAACTGGTCGGTGAATTCCCTTAAATTGTCCAGGCTGCGACACTGCATAAGAAGACAGTGGAAGAAAGCTGTGATAGAATACGCTATGCCGAAAACGAATCTAAGCATATAGTCAGACTGAGCCTCTGTTAAAGTATCATCGACGAGATTCTCATCAGACTTCTTATGGTACTTAGAACTAGATTTGCAGATTACGTCCTCTAATATTCTTAGCAGCATCGGTAGTATGCCATTGTTTATTAGTTTGGCACACAGGTCAGACCGGATGAGAACTTTGTCTAAAGAGACGATTAGTAGTTCTGTCAGGGCGACTTTTATGTGGGAGACTTCGTCCGCGCTCTTTGAACAAGCGGGAAGCGAACCAAATTGTAGAGAGCATAGGTTTTTTAATGAGAAATTTATACACTGCATTGATATTTGTGAACCTTCAGAACCCGACAGGCTGCTTTCAGCTTTACACAGTTCCTGTAGTAAATCCGTGATCATGAGGATGAATTCAAACGCGGATATCTCAGAATTTATAACTTCTCTATGCTTTTCGGTCATATAATCATCTGGTTTTGGTTTTGTTTTCTTTGGCGAATGAAAAGGGTCACTGTAAAGTTCATTGGCGTACTCATTGGAAGACTTTAGGGGCGAGTTGAAGTACTCGAAATCGTCGGGAGAAGAAACTTTGATGGCGAGCGACCGGTTTAGAACCTGCAAGTCATCGTTGGAGTCAGCGGACTCAGAAGAAAGCTCTTGCTTAAGCGTTTTCCTTTTCGTTTTGACATCGGCGTCTTTACTTTGGCTTACGTGTCTCGATCTAGGATAACATAAAAAAACGGTTTTAAGTTATTGTATTGTTATTCAATGGTTGATCTTAACGGAATCGATTTTATAGAAAGTAGAAACAAAGAACTTTTGGATTTTCCTACATTGAGGACTACTTATCAAAATACCATCAATCTGAAATTGTATTGTAATTACCGTCCAGTCGTACTCCGTTCGGACACTACAGTGTTGTTCATTTTTGATGCCGGACTGCCAGCAGGCTTTTGTTTGGACCATATCCTGTAACAAGAGCCTATATTATATATTAGGACCGAATACTATTAGGCGCGCTATTCATCGATATGTTAAACATTTCCCAAGAGAAGACATGGCACTTCATGACCACGGTATTCATATAGTACACGATATGTATACCTACTACATATGAGTGTTTTCATAGTAGAAATGTGCTGTCGTTACACTCGCGCCCTTTACGGGTATAGACATGCATGTCTCTACATTGTCTCAGTACTGGGGGCCTAGCCAAGATGACAATCGTTGATAGAAAACGCCAATCGAAACAAAATAACGTATATGGAAATAGTCGTAACTTTTCGTAGCATCTGTCATCCCGATATTTTTTTTTCTTTTCGTTTGGCGTTGGTTGATGTTTGTCAACTTGGCTAGGCCCCCAGGTTAGATGGCTCACCTATTAGAAAATAGTTGGTGTATGGGCGCTCTTCGGCCGCGCGGGCGCGGCTGCGCCGGAGTGGACGCGCCCGCGCTCAGCTCGCCGAACAGCCAGATGAGCACGGAGCTGAGTTGGCGACAGCATGAGAGGCCCTGTATTAACATTAATTATTTGTAGTACTAAGGGTCGGTTGCACCGTTTGTATCGTTAAAGAGTTCGCAATTTTTTTATGTATGGAAAGTTTCATAGTAAAGCGCTGGGGCGCGCCGGCTGACGTTGATCAGTCTGTCAAATGTGATTGGCGACTGGCCCTAAGAGCATCATTGATATTAACCAACATCAATTGCAAGTCGTGTAACAGAATTTTATAGTTCTGCGGGTCACAATACTATGTAGCTAACAACGGTATCCTATAGTCGGTAGTGACCCTGCCTACGAAGGATTTGTGTGTTCATCACAGATTTTTTCTCCTGAGTTATGGTTTTTTTTCTATGTATTTAAGTATTTATCTATGATATCTATTATTATATATCGTCGTCTAGTACCCACATCACAAGCCTTATTGGGCTTATTGCGGAGCTAGGTCGATTTGTATAAAATTGTCCCATAATAATAATTATTTATTGAAGTATGTAAGTAGGTCACATCACTAGACATGTCAAAAGAAGACGCGTGATGTTCTAAGTATGACTTCGGTGATGACACCTCACAAATTAGGGGTTTTACTGAACACCATTTTTTACTTTATGACAAAATTGATGACTTTTTTATTGCACCTTTGTCTTACTTTTATTGTACCTAAGTTTTCAACAATATAAAAAAATTGTTAAATTACTAATCACCCAAACGAGATTCCAAATTCTCAGTTCTTTCTTAAAGATCCACATTCCTAAAATAACTTTGTGACGAATATATTATCATTAAGAAGTGTTCAACAAAAACCTGTTTTATAGATAAAATACAATCGGATCAAGTAACGCGACAACTATTTTTACATCGCGACGGGTATATTTGATCCAAATTATAGTAATACATTTACTTTTAGGACATTAGGTTTATTTTAATTACTACTAAAGACAGTTGACTAAGTGATGAGAATTGTTATTTGTCTGTAATGTCTTGAATAAGGCGTCAATTGTAATTTTTTTGTTTCTAGAATTGCACTCTAGCATGCATGCTCATTTATGCATAATTACATTTTTAACTACATAGTTTTATCGCATAATTTTGTAATTTAAATAACAATCCTAATCCATTTAGATATGACATAGATTTCAAATATAAATGGGTGGTGCCGTATTTATTAGTCATTATGCCCCTCATGCCTAACTAGATATAATTCAAGCAAACACATATTAAGATATGAATAACAAGTTCTAATAAACAAGGGTCATAATCAATTTAAGTCATGTGACTTGTTATTACACTTTCCCAGACATTGTAACGGTTCACGGGCTCCCGTACAAGAATAAACTATAATATATATATATATATATAATAAATACAATTAAACATATGTTAATATTGAATATATACATTCACAATTAAATAAGTCAAGATAATTTTAAAACATAAAACATTGCTATAAAATTAACATAATCAAAAAGCTTGAATGGAATGTGACCTTGAAGACCAGGTGCGCTCCGAGGTAATTAGGTCAAGGTCGTTGCTATGGGAGTTGGGGATACCAGGGGTCGGAAACCCGAAAAGTCGGGAGATTTATGCCGAACGACACAAGAATGAGGAATTTGAAATGGTAAAGTATCGTAAGGGTTTTTATATATTTTGTCATTTTAATTACATTGAAATTAAAACAAAATAAAATAATGTAAAAGGAAATAATAGACAAGTACTATTCTTGTTGGGTAATATTTATTTAGTGGAAAGTGGGCGTGGATGAATGTTCCAGGCTCAAGAGTATTTTCTGAATAAACAGTAGAATATTAGGAAATATATAAAGGCTGTAGTATAAATTAGTTAATTATATTAATAAACATTCTTTATTTATAAGAAAAAGTTCATAATACAAAATTAAAGATAGCTAAATGAGTAATTAAAGGAGGACAGATTTATCATTAGAAATCGAAGAGATCAATTTAAAGAAAAAAACTCACTAAGCAACTTTAATTAGTGTAAAGTATACTTTGAATAATTAATAATGTGGGGTTTATTCGGGAAATTCGGGATATCGGGAAATTCCGAAAATCATTGTAAAATCACTCATATTCCGTTGTAGTAAGAGTCAGCTTTCGGAATTAACCGCCACTATACATCATTCGGGAGTGCCCGAGTACACCTTACAATATTATTTAAATATGCTCTTGTAAAATAGTATGGATAATATTTTCTAATAAATGCCTTTCATCATCATCGAAACGAGTGGAACGGAAATTTTATTGGATAATTCAAATTGTAGCTGGTAACACCGTACATCAGTGGTCAATAACCTACGGCACACATCAACTATAAAAACTACTATGGAACACTTGATTAATAAAAAGGTTGCCGACCGCTGCGATGCGCGAATGAAGAGCTTACTGCGCATGACCAACAGTGATTGCAGAGATTGGACTATGAACACGATATGCACTATGTGGACTGTTTGGAAGTAAAAGAAAATGAACCATAAATTTAAGGGGATAGGGTTGAATTTCGAAAAACCTCAATCAGAAAAGAAAATTTACTATAAATAGTAGTGGTTTTTATTTAGGGGTCATTCAATTTCGGAAATTCAAACGTGTAAGGCGAAGCTCTGTCCGTCCGTACATTGAGCCTAGCCTATGGATTGTGTGGTAAATTAAACATAGCTCTGCCATCGCGCTGAGAGGCATTGAGCTTCGGCCAGGAGTTGGAGCCAGCAGGGAGCGTCTACAGGGTGCAGCAGGGAGCGTCTACAGGGTGCAGCAGGGAGCAGCAGGGTGCATTGAAGTACATTTAGAGAAGTTCGGCGGGGTGGTGAGCTAATTTATCTTATTATATTTTTCTTAACAAATAACAGATTGATTAACTAAATTTTATTCTCGTTTAGAAAGACTATTTGACCTTTAAATGTACATTTTTCATAATAAATAAATAAATAATTAATTAAATAAATATTATAGGACTTTCTTGCTCAAATTGACTAAGTCTCACAGTAAGTAATAATAATTTAAGTCATAAATTATAGATTAATATCCTAACAAGTAACTTAATTTTGATTGAAAATATCAATGATTATGTTCCATTAATTCCTTGATTTAAATGTAATTTGTGTACTAATCTTTTTATTAGCATTGCTCAACTTGAGGGTGGATATGTATAACGATGCCAACGAAGCTCTCGAGTTAATCAGTGATTTCAGGAGTGATAAGTGTTTTGATTCGAAGTGATAATCAGGCAGATGGCCATTTTAAAGCTAGGGCAGTAATAGTATACTAACGTAAGTCAGATTGACATAGACTTTGTTGTTGAACGAGAAGAAGGGGTCCTGAATCGGTGAGTGAATTTTCATTAAAGTGTGATAGAGTCAGTTGCATCAATCTGTTTATATTATTAAAGAGTTCAAAAAGTTATTTATGGATAGTCTAATAGTAAAGCGTCAGGCATGCCGGTTAATGATGTTCAGTTTATCAAAAAATGGTTGGAGCAACTGGTTTTAATGTGTGTTTTTCAGGAATCGTTTATATGTACGTTTACAGGCGTACGGAACCTTGGAATTATGTGATTATATGTGTGTGTTTTTTTTTTAGGAATTGAATATTTACATGTACGTTTACAGGCGTACGGAACTTTGAAATTATGTGATTATATGTGTTTTTTTTTAGGAAATGTTTATTTACATGTACGTTTACAGGCGTACGGACCTTTGAAATTATGTGATTTTATGTGTGTTTTATTTAGGAAATGTTTATTTTACATGTATGTTACAGAGCGTACGGAACTTTGAAATTATGCGATTTTATGTGTGTCTTTTTTTTTTAGGAAATGTTTATTTACATGTATGTTACAGAGTGTACGGAGCTTTGCGAATTAAGTGATTTATGTGTGATTTTTCAGGATATGTTTGTTTTGTGTAATTTTACAAAGTAAACGTAAAAATAGATTTCTTTGTGTATATTTTTCAGAGTGTTTAGTATTTTAGGAATAAGCTTTTACTTCATAAAAGAGTCATATTGATTTACAATTTACCCTAACCATTAATTCTTCATACCTATAGAGCTATTTGCTCAATTTGTATCTACATTCTTAAACATTAAATAACCATTCTAAAAAATGTTTACTAATGATGTAATTATTTATTCTCTATAGATATTATATATTTAAATTATGTATGCTTATTTCCTCTTGTAGTGAGCTTTCGAAATGGGATTTGGGCTAAGCTATTTTCTGACACTCCATACCATAACAGAACTAGTAAAGCTCTTGAAATAAGTCCATTTGTAACTATGGTAGACATATTCAAATTTAGAATTATTTTTAAGAGTTTAGAATAGATTAAATTATATAGAGTAATTTTGAGTAAACACAATATTAAATTAGACAGGGATTTTAAAATTTATTAAGGGAAGACATACTGTTTCACATAGTAATATTTGTTTTATATCTAAAGAAGTATAAATTTTATAAATAAAGCTAGTGTTTTGTTTTAAATTCACATCTCTCAGCGCTTAGGCCATTTTATTATGGTAGGTTTTCGTCTCTATCACTGAAAGCTTGTGATTAGATTTCTATCAAACTACAAAATGTAGTTAGTTGATAGTATAATTTACTGATTTTGGCAAGTTGGAGTCAATAGATCCATCTGTTCATTTTATTAGAAACTGGAGAATTGTTCAGGAAAACGGACAATTCAAGCACTGGCTGAGTGTAACACAAAGTCAGGTGATGGTCCGCTATACTTGGAACGTGGTATCATTACATGCAATTTGAATTTATATTCCGGATTTTTGAATAATTCATTAAGGCTAAGGCCTATCTATACTTTATTTTTACTTAAGGGTAAATTGAGTCCAAGGACTTGCCATATGACGGAATTGTACTTTAAATGAGTGAATTTCTTATTAGTATCAAAAGATGACCGAATGATAAGGGTCCAAATAGGAATATCCCAAAGGAATTCCACTTTCTTTGCTAGAACGAAAATAGGAATGAAGCAGTCCTCACCCTGATGACAGAGAGTGAAGTTGATGTAAAATAAGATCTCGCAACTCAAAATAACACAAGAGATCATGTGTTCCTTATTTTAGTCTTTATAGTACTTTAAACTGGTACTCACTCAGAAGTGTTAAGACACTTTTCTGAATCTCCTCCTAAGTGTTCTAAGGAACTTAATTACTCAATTATAAGAATAAGAATTGAGCCATCTACTTCATTTGGTCGCACGCTTCAGCTGGAGAAATGCTATAGATGATATATATACCTATAATATGTCTCCAGTAGGTAGGGGACATTAACCCCATTTTATAAAAAACTATTATTCATATCTTATATTTATTTTGTGTACTTCATGTAAAATAATTTCTACAATACTTTACCCTAATTTACATTCATATAAATTAATCATAATCTACTTGTGTCTTACTTGTCATCATGTAATAATTTTTGGTACTTAGTATGGGCTAATCTTATCCTTCTAGTGTAAAAAGAATTTGAGTTATTACACGCAACTTAGGAGTCCTACCATATATTAGACGATCACGATTTTCTTTGGCCAATTGATTTAAATCTAGACTGGGGTAATCTTCATCCTTTAAGTTCGTGGGTTTTGGTCTCGGTTACTGGGGTAGTCGGGTAGTTAAATATTGTTTTAGTTAAGTTATGGGGTAAGGGTAGTATTTTTGTAGTGGTTAAAATTTAGTGTGTTGGGGTGCGGTTACAAAGTGGTGGAGCCGTAGACCAGAGGATGAATTTACACTCTTTGTTTGGTTTAAATTACTTGTTATGTTAGTGTGACGTTTGTCACAAAGTTTTGCCGTGAAATAAGATACATTAGTTAAGGATTTGTTAGCCTTTTACGTCCAAATAGCCATTTATTTCGACACTTATTTCTAGTTGGTACAAGAAGTTTTATCTGATAGTTTTAAGCTGTCACAGATGTAGCAATAGAAGTGCATATTAGAATTCTTATAAGCACATACGGGAAAGTGCACTAACCTGGGTTTATTATGAGGCAAAATTGTAAATCCGGCATGGTAAATTCCATCACAAACTAAGCACATAATATATCTCACTCATCACTAGCTTCACTAGACACAATATTGGAATCATTAACAGATTCATCTTGTATTTAATAAGATATATTTCACATAACCTAAAACACCGGATAGGATTGTATGTAAATTTGAATAAGAATTACTAGTGTAAATGATTTTACTTTCAACTAAATTGATCACTTTAAGTTAACATGCGTTTGCGCACATATTACCACACTTAACACATTAACTTTATAGATAAAATGGTTATAATGAATGCAAGCAAATTGAAAAGCCGCATTGTTTGATAACTACCAAGTCAGTACCGGGGACAGAAGAAACTATTTGAGGTCATTGTGAATGTGAACAATTAGTTGTCATCGTAAAGGAATAGTCACACGGAGTGGTTGTCATTTGGTCAGGTTGTGCGGAAAATTGCTCGTTTAAATACATACTGAAATAGCTTTTATAGACAAAATTATTTCGGAATGATTATTATGTTATAAAAAGGACATTTATTTTACGTATATGGGTATAGGCCTTTGCCTTGGGCGAAATACGGATCTCTTAAATCTTAGTCGATTTCAGTTAATTAGTTATGATTTTTCTGTCAATCACTTGAATTTAAAAACCTGATAGGTAGGATTAATGTCATAAGCATCACTACATGGTATGGAATGGAGTCGCTTCCCGCTGTCTGTCGGTCTGTCTGTCTGTCTGTATGCTTGTATCTTTAAAACTACGCAACGGATTTTGATGCGGTTTTCTTTTTTGTTGATGGATAGAGTGGTACAGGGGGAGGGTTTTTGTGTGGTTTGTTGGCTGGTGCGGAGCCGGGCGGATCGCTAGTATAGATATAAGCTAATTTTATACTATGTTAAGTTTCATTGTCATTAATTTACACGGAATTTATAGGTATTGAGTCAAGTTAGATTTTATTTTATCAAAATCGATGTGTATAAGGCTATTGATGGAAATGTCACTTTGACATTTATAGTAGGCAAGCATTGGCTTTGTTCAATCTTAACCATATCTCTTCTCACCTCGTTATGACATTCATGCTATCACTCTATCATCTTATCAGTGGTGGTAATATAAATTAATAATATATAAATAAATAAACTAGAATAATGAGAATATAAAAGTATGCTTCTAAGGATGCAGTGTTTAGGTGGTTAGTTATGTTCTCACTGGGAAATATTGAAACTCTCTTATCACAAAAGATTCCTGGACAAAAGATTAGTGTACCTATTTATAATTTGTAGGATCTTGTAGTATTAGAACATAAGTACTAGATTTAAGGAATATTTTTATTAGGAATCTTTACATTGTCTATAGAACAAACTTAGGAACAGATAGCTTGGGAATAAAGAGGGAAATCCTTTAGGCATTTATACAGGAATGCAATGTAAGTATGTATAGGCGTTAGGCATTGAACTTTATTTCAGCAGATTAAGACTTAAATCTTGGAGGAATCAGTAGCTTAAAATGATGAAAGGTACATAAGCTTAGAGCATTGATTAATTGGATAGGTAAATCATCATCATCATCATAACAGCCTTTATCGCCCACAGCTGAATATAGGCCATACTTCTAGTATGCCACTTGTTCCGGTCCTGAACTAAGCTCATAGAGAAAAAATCTAACATCTAAGCATAGTATGTATTAAGTAGGTAGTTCTAACTGTAAGTATTATGTATGTTATCATCATCAAAAGCCTTGGAATTAGAAATTCGAACAGTTAGGTAATTCAATATCTCTATTTTAGCCAAAAGCTAGTGGTATCAAAAAGTTGTTAACTATAGACATGAAGCGGTGTTAGTATAGTATTTAAAGGTAACTTGTAGGTATATTGAAGGCTTTTATTCAATTATCTAGCAGTACATTTCATCAAAATCATGAGTATAATAAAAAAAAAAGAAGCAAGCAATTGTATGATGTAGAAAATGAAACTCTTCAGACTAAATGCTTTATTAGTGACTTAACGGAATCTAGAAACATTACTAGTACCACAGGGCGGACACGTCATACATCAAAAATGATTTGCATTTATATGTGAGCGCGGCACGTCTGTACACGCGTCATTGTGTATCTGACGGACTTCTGGCATGCTCGCAGTAGAGCGACTTATGCACACATTCATGTCGAGGCCAGTTGTGGGGAGGAAAACCGAGTCGGTGCAGGGTGGAATGTGTCCATTCAGTACAATAATACTATTACTTATTCTGTGCTAGTACAGTGCATAACCACAGTAGAAAGAAACAGAAGTAGGTTTAGTACATAAGCTTAGATTGTAAGTAACTAGGTATAAATTGGCTTCTCTCGACTCTCCATATAGACTGCATCATCATTCTATCCATTCTATCTATCTATTAAGCCTTTTATTCTGAATTGGAGTGTGTATCGAAGCTCAGTGTGCCGCTTAGCAAGGGCCTCCTCTAGCTCTTTCCATTGGGGTCTGTCGTGGGCCACTCTTCACCATTTCGGGCCCGCTGTGAGATTGAGTGCATCCTCCCATCTTGTTCGAAGTTTTTCTGATTCCGTGTGCAACCACTTGGGTACCAATCCATTACATCATCATTATCTGAAATAAATTTTTTTTTTAATCAGGTTAGAAATTAAGTTAAGTTAAGCAATAATTTTATTTTACGCATATAGTGATTTATCATTTATTACACATATCTAACCACTGACAGGTTATAGTCATCAAGACAGTTTTAGCAGTCCTGAAGCATGACTACATAGTGTTGTTTTGTCAGAGGTTTCGTGGATATCTCTTGTCACATTATTAGATCAACTCAATGGTACATTAATGTTGCACTGTCACCCAGCAAACTTATGTATGCGAAAATTTCAACTACATCAAAGTCGAAAAGTAGGCCAGATAGGACATTTATAGTTTACCACATTTCGTTCTTAGCTATCAGTCTGTCAGCTTTCCCATGAGTTGGAGTACAGTAATTGGAAAGCATATACAGTAAGTTTGTAAATAAGTAGTTAGACATTATTAACACTCAATAGCATTAAGTGAACATTTGAAGTGGGTCTTCGGTAAACTTGTCAATACAGGAGCTCAGGGTTTACTGATGCAATCACTATTACTGATTTTAGACAAGAGAAAACCATTTACCATTCTTTAGTTGGGACAGTAAAGTTGGAACCAATTGTATCATTCTGGGTATGATTCAAATTTCATTCAGCTTCATATGTAAATATGTAGATAAGTGTGGCGAAGGGATAGCAGTCTGCTGATAGAGGGGGCAAATCAGCCAGCATAGCATACTCTGAAAAGAGGAAATACATAATATAAATGTAGGATTATATAAAGATAAGACTTAGATATAAGGAAAAGTTGATTGGCAGATATTTCATAACTATAATGTACTTGACAATTTTCAAATATTAGTAAGTCAAAAAAAAAAAAAAATGGTTGATATACTCAAAAACATAATTTTCAAAATTGTTTTACCGGAGTCACTACAAACCAAAATAAGTTTAAAATGGTTAAGTTGGTTGGGATTCAATATATGTATGTAATATTCTTAATGGGGGATAAACATTTACATAGGTTTATTAGTTCATTATTGTTAGAAATAATTAGTATACCTATAACTTACCAATTTGTAATAGAGGCTGCATAGAGTTTCACATTATCAACAAAACATTTAATAACACATTATTCATCCGTTTATTCCATTGTCTTCACGGGGTTAGTGACGAGTATTGCACTCAGGGTTGCAGAAGCTGGACACTGGTCTTAACTTGTAAGCTTTGGGGGGCATTGAACATGCCACATCTGGAAACATGTAAGTAGGAATATAAGTAATAGGTACATCTAAACGGGTTGACGCCGTTGATGGAGCTAAGACCTAGGATTTAGAGTAGTTTGTTAGTTTATCATTGGTTAGGGCAGGCGTGTCTCGCTCCGCGGTTTCGTCGCTTTGCTGCGGGTGGCTGGAGGAGCATCCGTTCGGCCTCGGTTTGGGGGGGGGACATGGGCCGCGCTGTTACCCCCTGGCGGCCGTGTCTGTGCTGGTCGTGTCGGACGTGTTTTGTTGAGGGGAGGGTTTTCTGTGCTTGGTGCTATTATTTATTCTGTGGTTAGGGTTAGAATAGTGACAATCTAGGGAATTTGTACCCATATTTAGTAAGTTAACCAAGCTGTATTTTAAATTACAGACTTGTAGGTACTGAGCACGATATTGCATAATTTAGGTTAGAACTTACAGTAAAAAGCAGACGCATCTTCATTAGGATGTCGTAGAAGTTCTAACACAGTTCTATTGTTTTGTAAACACATCTTAATCTTGCAATAAACGCCGCCTGATTCCGCCACGACGGGAAAATATAACCTAAAACCGAATGAACCATTATTACTTTGTTCAACACATTTTACGTAATTACTATTACACTAGAATCAACAATTAGTAGTACTAAGTTAAATAATACTCACTTCTTATACTTTTGCCTTAATTCGGGTCATTTTGTTTTGATTATTTATTTAAAATATCGTTAAGAAAAACACAATTTCTGAAATTTTGCGTATGTGTGTGACTTGACAGATCGTGTTTACGTTTGCGTTTTCTTGTAGTAGTGCAAGGGCTTAACAAGTCGTGTGAGATTTTATATTATTGTTGCTCAAGTAGTGTGTTCGTGTCCGTTTCCATTTTTGTGTAAAATTTTAAGTTGTGTTTGTAACTTCGAATTTTACTGAAATATAGATAAGATTTTTCACATTGTTAAGGTCTGTAGAGGCTTGAAAGCGACCATAGACAAACGTTATCTTGAATGTAACCTTGAGTCAACCAGTGACGAGACGGGATGGTCTATACTCTATGTATGCGTGTGCGTCGGCGTCCAATGACGTTGTCTGTCAAGTTGTCAGTGTTGCTACAGTGCAAAAAAATAACGAATTTTCGGTCCGAATTGTACTACGGAAAATATGCGAACGACATTTATAGTTGTTCGAACCTATTTGTCGGTGAGTGGGAGCGAAGGGGCTGTACGCGTCCTTTTCTTTTGGGTGCTGGGGCTGGTGTGGGAGGGGGATGGTGTGGTTCTCTCTGCCTGTGTTTGGAGTGGGACGGTCCTTTGACAAGCTATATTTTATTATGAATAAAAATATTGTTATTGTTAAATTTCAAAAGATGTTTTTCTAAATGAACATAGTAAGTTGTGTTGTGTATGATAAAGAATGAGTAAAATAATTGTTCGGATATTCAAATATATGTATTGCGGATTATTATTTAATAACCATAGTAATGAAATAAAAGAATGTCTCAGACCATTCATTTATGGTATGTTTAAGTTAATTAATTTCAGAACGCATCCTTATTGACAGTTCATTCCACATACTAGTGTAGTGTGTGTGTAGGTTGTGCTAAAAACATCAATGAACCGAAATTTAGTAGAATTAAGTGCAGCGAAAATAGGCTTTATTTATATTGACATAGAGATGATCTTAGTAATTGAGCAGAAGGAAGTTAGGTGAAATTGCGCCATAGCGAGAAACATGTTTTAGTTTTGACGTTTCCAACTTGATGGTAACAGTTTGTTATCAAACAAAAAGTTTCATTGAAATTATAGAACCTTACATCGGCAAATAATTACAGACTTAACAAGTGAATGACCTAATGTGAATTGTGTAAAGTGAGGATCATTGTCTGATTTTCCAAAAATGAAGACAATAGGATATAGGTAAGGTTATTTAATACATTTTAATTGCATTCGATTGTGGTTCGATTTCACTGTAAAAACTTGGATTTATGTGGGCCTTCATGTGGTCTAGTTGTGGGTCGCTACCTGATTGACAAAACAGTTTAAATCTACGGGTATTATGTTAATAACGTGATAAAGAAAAGTTGACAAGTAATGTTGTGATATTTTCTGATGATGCAGATAGGAGAAGTACACTTTCAGGAATGAGAAAATAAAGGGAGGGGGGGCATGTATATATTATACATATACATTTAATTATATTATATATTTTATTCACTGAACTATTGAATTTCACTATACAAATTAGAAAATACTTGGTTATATACAAATTCTATTACAGCCAAATATTTTACAATTATTTGTGTTGTGAGGTTTACATATTATTTTAAAAGCAGTTTTAAGCGTAGCACGTTACTTGCGGCACTTGGCGTAAAGATTGTTTATATAAAAATGCGTAGTTATAAGGGTGTTTTGCGTTAATTGTGATATTTTGTCTTTTGCATTAAGGGCATGTAAGTTAAACAATTACACTTAGTGAAAATAATGATTAAGTTTTATGATTGTCATATTCAGAATAGACTAGCAGCTATGACTGAAACAGTATATGTGAGCGGTTGAGGAAGAATGAAAAGTGTATGGAAAAGATGACATAAGGAGTATGGAGTATTAGACAGATGAATGTAAACCAAGGCGTATGAGCGAAATAGTGTTTAGTTACAAAAGGGTTTCATCATAGTTGCATTTCTAGGAATAGTGACAGTGGTTATTGAGATTTTGACATTGGGGAAAAGGGAATACATAAATTTGTTATCAAAAGAATCTAAGAGCTAGGTTTAATTATCATACCTTTTATAGGTACATTCTTTTGATAACAATTCACTCTACAAGAAGCTATCAACCGAACTAAACACTCATCCTGTGTTCTTATGGGAAAAATCAGGAAAATCATCTAATATATAAAGATATTATGTACTATTTTTCTTGATCCAAAATTTTGGATTATGAAAATATAAAATTTTGTTTTCAAAAAGGAATCATTTCAAAGATAATTAACTATCTGATTGATCTCATTTGTACAAAGGACAAATGCCAAGAAAGAAGGAGTATTATTGTTTGGTGCTGGATTGTGGACTGGTTTCCTAGACTATGGGGAGAACAGTTATTGCTGGTTACTTGGAATAGAAAGGCTTTTTCATTTTAATAAAGAGATTTTTGTAGGTTCATTATACCTGAACAATGTAGGTAGCGAGATCGCCTGCCGAACAATGTGGCTATAGATTTCAAATGAAGATGCAAGAATTTTACCATTAGGGTACATTTGACTCACAACCAAATGCTTTTGTTGGAATGAAAATTTATGGCTGGCAATGATTTGACTCATGGAATTGGAAAACCATTAGGTTTATAGTTCGCACTGGATAATAAGGATTCTTTTAAGTATTGGTCATATTTACTCACTACATCTACATGAAGGGAATTAAAAATTTCAATAACTGAATAATTATATGGAGTTTTCATTTCGACACTGATACAATAGTTGTTAGCTCTTGTGCCAGGGTCGGAATGAAGGGGGCAATCTGTAACGGTTCACGGGCTCCCGTACAAGAATAAACTATAATATATATATATATATATAATAAATACAATTAAACATATGTTAATATTGAATATATACATTCACAATTAAATAAGTCAAGATAATTTTAAAACATAAAACATTGCTATAAAATTAACATAATCAAAAAGCTTGAATGGAATGTGACCTTGAAGACCAGGTGCGCTCCGAGGTAATTAGGTCAAGGTCGTTGCTATGGGAGTTGGGGATACCAGGGGTCGGAAACCCGAAAAGTCGGGAGATTTATGCCGAACGACACAAGAATGAGGAATTTGAAATGGTAAAGTATCGTAAGGGTTTTTATATATTTTGTCATTTTAATTACATTGAAATTAAAACAAAATAAAATAATGTAAAAGGAAATAATAGACAAGTACTATTCTTGTTGGGTAATATTTATTTAGTGGAAAGTGGGCGTGGATGAATGTTCCAGGCTCAAGAGTATTTTCTGAATAAACAGTAGAATATTAGGAAATATATAAAGGCTGTAGTATAAATTAGTTAATTATATTAATAAACATTCTTTATTTATAAGAAAAAGTTCATAATACAAAATTAAAGATAGCTAAATGAGTAATTAAAGGAGGACAGATTTATCATTAGAAATCGAAGAGATCAATTTAAAGAAAAAAACTCACTAAGCAACTTTAATTAGTGTAAAGTATACTTTGAATAATTAATAATGTGGGGTTTATTCGGGAAATTCGGGATATCGGGAAATTCCGAAAATCATTGTAAAATCACTCATATTCCGTTGTAGTAAGAGTCAGCTTTCGGAATTAACCGCCACTATACATCATTCGGGAGTGCCCGAGTACACCTTACAATATTATTTAAATATGCTCTTGTAAAATAGTATGGATAATATTTTCTAATAAATGCCTTTCATCATCATCGAAACGAGTGGAACGGAAATTTTATTGGATAATTCAAATTGTAGCTGGTAACACCGTACATCAGTGGTCAATAACCTACGGCACACATCAACTATAAAAACTACTATGGAACACTTGATTAATAAAAAGGTTGCCGACCGCTGCGATGCGCGAATGAAGAGCTTACTGCGCATGACCAACAGTGATTGCAGAGATTGGACTATGAACACGATATGCACTATGTGGACTGTTTGGAAGTAAAAGAAAATGAACCATAAATTTAAGGGGATAGGGTTGAATTTCGAAAAACCTCAATCAGAAAAGAAAATTTACTATAAATAGTAGTGGTTTTTATTTAGGGGTCATTCAATTTCGGAAATTCAAACGTGTAAGGCGAAGCTCTGTCCGTCCGTACATTGAGCCTAGCCTATGGATTGTGTGGTAAATTAAACATAGCTCTGCCATCGCGCTGAGAGGCATTGAGCTTCGGCCAGGAGTTGGAGCCAGCAGGGAGCGTCTACAGGGTGCAGCAGGGAGCGTCTACAGGGTGCAGCAGGGAGCAGCAGGGTGCATTGAAGTACATTTAGAGAAGTTCGGCGGGGTGGTGAGCTAATTTATCTTATTATATTTTTCTTAACAAATAACAGATTGATTAACTAAATTTTATTCTCGTTTAGAAAGACTATTTGACCTTTAAATGTACATTTTTCATAATAAATAAATAAATAATTAATTAAATAAATATTATAGGACTTTCTTGCTCAAATTGACTAAGTCTCACAGTAAGTAATAATAATTTAAGTCATAAATTATAGATTAATATCCTAACAAGTAACTTAATTTTGATTGAAAATATCAATGATTATGTTCCATTAATTCCTTGATTTAAATGTAATTTGTGTACTAATCTTTTTATTAGCATTGCTCAACTTGAGGGTGGATATGTATAACGATGCCAACGAAGCTCTCGAGTTAATCAGTGATTTCAGGAGTGATAAGTGTTTTGATTCGAAGTGATAATCAGGCAGATGGCCATTTTAAAGCTAGGGCAGTAATAGTATACTAACGTAAGTCAGATTGACATAGACTTTGTTGTTGAACGAGAAGAAGGGGTCCTGAATCGGTGAGTGAATTTTCATTAAAGTGTGATAGAGTCAGTTGCATCAATCTGTTTATATTATTAAAGAGTTCAAAAAGTTATTTATGGATAGTCTAATAGTAAAGCGTCAGGCATGCCGGTTAATGATGTTCAGTTTATCAAAAAATGGTTGGAGCAACTGGTTTTAATGTGTGTTTTTCAGGAATCGTTTATATGTACGTTTACAGGCGTACGGAACCTTGGAATTATGTGATTATATGTGTGTGTTTTTTTTTTAGGAATTGAATATTTACATGTACGTTTACAGGCGTACGGAACTTTGAAATTATGTGATTATATGTGTTTTTTTTAGGAAATGTTTATTTACATGTACGTTTACAGGCGTACGGACCTTTGAAATTATGTGATTTTATGTGTGTTTTATTTAGGAAATGTTTATTTTACATGTATGTTACAGAGCGTACGGAACTTTGAAATTATGCGATTTTATGTGTGTCTTTTTTTTTAGGAAATGTTTATTTACATGTATGTTACAGAGTGTACGGAGCTTTGCGAATTAAGTGATTTATGTGTGATTTTTCAGGATATGTTTGTTTTGTGTAATTTTACAAAGTAAACGTAAAAATAGATTTCTTTGTGTATATTTTTCAGAGCGTTTAGTATTTTAGGAATAAGCTTTTACTTCATAAAAGAGTCATATTGATTTACAATTTACCCTAACCATTAATTCTTCATACCTATAGAGCTATTTGCTCAATTTGTATCTACATTCTTAAACATTAAATAACCATTCTAAAAAATGTTTACTAATGATGTAATTATTTATTCTCTATAGATATTATATATTTAAATTATGTATGCTTATTTCCTCTTGTAGTGAGCTTTCGAAATGGGATTTGGGCTAAGCTATTTTCTGACACTCCATACCATAACAGAACTAGTAAAGCTCTTGAAATAAGTCCATTTGTAACTATGGTAGACATATTCAAATTTAGAATTATTTTTAAGAGTTTAGAATAGATTAAATTATATAGAGTAATTTTGAGTAAACACAATATTAAATTAGACAGGGATTTTAAAATTTATTAAGGGAAGACATACTGTTTCACATAGTAATATTTGTTTTATATCTAAAGAAGTATAAATTTTATAAATAAAGCTAGTGTTTTGTTTTAAATTCACATCTCTCAGCGCTTAGGCCATTTTATTATGGTAGGTTTTCGTCTCTATCACTGAAAGCTTGTGATTAGATTTCTATCAAACTACAAAATGTAGTTAGTTGATAGTATAATTTACTGATTTTGGCAAGTTGGAGTCAATAGATCCATCTGTTCATTTTATTAGAAACTGGAGAATTGTTCAGGAAAACGGACAATTCAAGCACTGGCTGAGTGTAACACAAAGTCAGGTGATGGTCCGCTATACTTGGAACGTGGTATCATTACATGCAATTTGAATTTATATTCCGGATTTTTGAATAATTCATTAAGGCTAAGGCCTATCTATACTTTATTTTTACTTAAGGGTAAATTGAGTCCAAGGACTTGCCATATGACGGAATTGTACTTTAAATGAGTGAATTTCTTATTAGTATCAAAAGATGACCGAATGATAAGGGTCCAAATAGGAATATCCCAAAGGAATTCCACTTTCTTTGCTAGAACGAAAATAGGAATGAAGCAGTCCTCACCCTGATGACAGAGAGTGAAGTTGATGTAAAATAAGATCTCGCAACTCAAAATAACACAAGAGATCATGTGTTCCTTATTTTAGTCTTTATAGTACTTTAAACTGGTACTCACTCAGAAGTGTTAAGACACTTTTCTGAATCTCCTCCTAAGTGTTCTAAGGAACTTAATTACTCAATTATAAGAATAAGAATTGAGCCATCTACTTCATTTGGTCGCACGCTTCAGCTGGAGAAATGCTATAGATGATATATATACCTATAATATGTCTCCAGTAGGTAGGGGACATTAACCCCATTTTATAAAAAACTATTATTCATATCTTATATTTATTTTGTGTACTTCATGTAAAATAATTTCTACAATACTTTACCCTAATTTACATTCATATAAATTAATCATAATCTACTTGTGTCTTACTTGTCATCATGTAATAATTTTTGGTACTTAGTATGGGCTAATCTTATCCTTCTAGTGTAAAAAGAATTTGAGTTATTACACGCAACTTAGGAGTCCTACCATATATTAGACGATCACGATTTTCTTTGGCCAATTGATTTAAATCTAGACTGGGGTAATCTTCATCCTTTAAGTTCGTGGGTTTTGGTCTCGGTTACTGGGGTAGTCGGGTAGTTAAATATTGTTTTAGTTAAGTTATGGGGTAAGGGTAGTATTTTTGTAGTGGTTAAAATTTAGTGTGTTGGGGTGCGGTTACAACATGAAGCTCCCATTGTGACGTAATATAGTTGGGGCATTATCTATGAAAAGGGACCTTATTGTCGATGGCGCTTACGCCGCACAGCGTCGCGCGGCATTGTATTCAAACTCAAACTCAAAATATACTTTATTCATGTAGGCCTAGCAACAAGCACTTATGAATCGTTAACATAAATATTATCTTAAGCTAATTATCAGAGCAATTTATTGATGTCATTATTCCATAATAATATTGGATTATTATACAAATCAAATTTAACACAAATTTAAGAATTTCACAAAAGGATCGTCAAACATGAAAAAAATTGTATAAAAAAATACTAGTCTAGAATGTTTCTAGAATAAAATCTAAATGTCAAATAAATAAATAAAAAAGCAATTTATATCGGAGCATCGTTAATAATGGCGTAACCACCATCGACAATAAGGTCCCTTTTCATAAATAACGTCACAGTTAAAGTGCGTTGAACCAGTCTATAAGTTTCGATTAATGCATTTCATGCACCGGAAAGAGCTCGTAGTTGCTATGGCCGACGGTGAAGTGAAGGGGCATACATTTACAAATTTTATTTTCTGGAGGGATATAGTCAGATATACTATTTCAATAAAATACTATATTTCTATTTTTACTAAAACGACTACCCCAACATCAGGCATCTATGAAAAAATATAGTAAAATAAATTCTCATATCCTACAAATATCCAGCCGACCCAGTAGCTATGCTTATCTAATGATAATAACGTGTTTATTATGTTATACATAATATACATTGTATTGAGAAGTGCGCTATGCATCGAGATATGAACTATTTACGTTATGATAAGATTAGAACGATTACATAATGTAATAGTACGTTTTACACAGCGATCTATTTAGATTGCAATTATTAATTATAAATACTTAATCATTATCCTGTGACTACTAAATATAACCAACTAAAATTTCTAATATCGGCCGAACATGTGTCTGAATCGCATATGAACGGTTCGATTAAGATTTAACATTACTAGGTTAGCTCAAATGTATGTATTTGTAAAAAAACGCAGAAAAAAGCCTTTTTTAGGAAGTGTTTAAATTTACAAATGTTTAAGACATCACATCTTTCAATAACCGATGACAAAAGCACGTTCCTTGGCTGGGCCCTCTTATTATTTTGATTATTTATAATCAGCCATCGGATTACATAAAGGGACCGAAAAATGACAGGTTGGGAGTTCCTATATCGATAACTCAACTATCGATATTTTTCATATCCAAGTGATCGCGCTAATAAGTTATGTTTCCTATTCATTAAGCTGTTCACAATCATTGTTTCGTCATAAGTGTTAAGTAGGTAGGTATTCATTACATCGTATAATTCGGTTGTTTGGGTACGGTAGCGAAAGCATGCTTCTACGCCGGTAGTAGGTTGAGCGCAATAAATAATTCTTGTTACAGGAAACCAAACGATTCATAGCTATGCCGGTAAGTACCCACTGATTTCCTCTTTATAATTATAACTAATTAATGATGTATGATTAATTTCAATCTAATAATAGATTAATTTACTTAAGAGATACGTAAAGCCAGGAAATTATAAAGAAATAAAACTTGTGACTAACACAGATCGCGCGGGTTTCCACCTTTTATCTCAAGTAAGGCCACCCCAAAAAATAGCGTCGTTGCGCAGTTGCATCAACGTTGCGTCGAGCAGGAGCCATAGAGTTGACAGAGGCTGTTACAACTTAAGGATTTTATTGCTACTTGGAGAAAAGTGCAATTTAGAAAATGTATAAGATAAAACCTAAGTATAAGTCAGTAGTAATAATAAGCAAAATTGTGAACCACCAATTTTTTGCTACACGCTTTCCAGGGTCCGTGTATATTACATCTTTACTATGGTATGCAAATAAAAATCTCTATCTATCTAGATATTACGCCGACGCCCGAGAGACGCTAGCAAAAAAGTTGCCACAGCCTCCCACCAGTCCCACCGTCGGGCCGTTTCGTGAACGTTAGTCAGACGGCAAAATATATCTATCCGACTACATTCGCTGTAGCCTTATAGAATCGTACCTCGACTCCTAATGCTCTGAGCAGCGCCAGACAGCGCCATGCCACGCCTCCCAATAAGTACTTGCGCAGCACTTCTCCGGTCGATTGTGAGTTGGCCTTTGTGAACAGGCTTGTAGGACGATCTTCTTTTTCTTCAACTATTTAAAAAAAAAACGATTAGAATCTTTGAAACACAACAAATAATAATTACCAAGGAGTTACAAGATTTTGACGTAAATACCGTATAAAAAGCTCAGTTTTTAAAATTAGGTACTGAAAGTCAAAGTAATATGCCATTCGTATCGCAACAGTACAGTTTTTTTTGTCGAGTAGCTGCCTAATCAAGTCTGACCTAAACAACGACAAGTGGCGGTTGGTCCTTTGTAAACATGACCTATACTAACGGTAACACAATACGGCGTTATTCATAAACGTCTGCTAAGTTAATCAGCTGATGATCGTCGTTTGTCCCTCTCTATGGCATAACGACAGATAGGGACAAACGACGATCATCAACTGATTCATAAACGGCTGCTAACTTTAGCAGCCGTTTATGAATAACGCCATTATTTGTTTAACAGAAAAAAAAAGAAATGCCATTAAAATCATTTATTTTGAGAAGTTCCATTTTCCACTTCATGAAATGACACTTTTTTTAATTCTAAGTGCTTGGTATAAGATATGAGGAGTTCCCTCTCCTCCATTACTCATGGATTCCATGGTCAGAACCGGATTTTGACAAAAATTTAACTAAGTTGGGAAATGGGAAATAGATACTCATTCTGGAAGGCAGGATTGAAAAGACGAGAAGCAGAGGAAAGCCTATAATAACATAATTAGTTATGTCTGGCTTAGGCCAGATGGAAAATAATGCGCCGTATGAGGAAACCAAAAGACTGGCCAGGAAAGGAACGATTGGCCATTACTTCACAGACAATACATGATGATGATGGAACCAATCCGGATTATTCCGGATGTACATACTTTTCTTTTTAAATAGTTCTGAGGTACAGGTTCTGAGGTAAGTGAGTATCTTAGTTCTAAGAACATCTGTAAACATATACATGATTTATGATGTACCTGGTGCTGTAACATCATTTTCTTTGGGTGAACTGTGCGCGCTCAACGAAGACGTCACGCGGTGGATCCCGCAAAGCAACTCACAACCCACTAGTGTCACCACTCCGCTCACGGGACTACAGACAAACAGAAAAATATACATAGTTAATTGAGATACAAGGTTGGGGAGTAAGCAATTTCCGACGATATCAGCCCGTATGTTATAAATAGGTACAATAAGGGTTTTCCGGGGACCACTTTTCATTTGTGTTATCCGGAGTTTTACCTAATTAACCACACTCACGCCTGAAACCCACATGCGCGGAAAGTGGTACTTTCGCCTCTTTGCTGGTTTATATTGAAGCATTTTAGAGCACATTTATTATAGAACAAATGACAAACGTGTTAATTATTCAAAGCTTAATAATTACTCACCAAAAATTGATGAGTTCCTTTGGATTAGCGCCGCCATTCAGTCTGAGAAGGAACTCGGCTAAGAACAGGTCCAACCACGTTGATTTCTGCAACAACAACACATCTGTTTAAATGCACTTTGGAGTAAGTACTTCTTCAAGACTTCCTTGAAAACCGTAAGACTGACGAGAAGATTTGGCAACGGTTATCTTGGAGATACCATGACTTATAATCGAATATGAACTTTCTACGGCACAACCATTTAATTTACGAGTAGGTACAAGTCTCTGCTACTAAAAAAAACAATGTCTTTTTTTTCAGAATTTAAAAAAAAGTTGAGTTTTCTAATTTTAGATTTTTCTTTTTTATAACGACGAGTAATACCTACTAGGTATACAATTGAACATAAAATGATGCCGCAGATTTTTTTTTACTAATTTAATTGATGTTTTTGGGTTCGCCCACACGTTCCGTTTCTAATTATAGGTACGAATAAAACATAGAAAAATCAGCAGTGTTAACTTTTGTTAATTTACATTCTGACTCGTCGTCCCACAAAGAAAAAAAATCAGAAATTAATTTCTAAAATGAACTACTGTCATAGGGACCATCATCCACCGGGAGAAATAAATAAAATAGATGTTTGTTGCTTTCATAAAAACTATAGGACGCATAGCACGAAGGATTTCGTTTATTGACCCGCACGTTCCTATCTCTATCGCACGCGCATAGTTATATAGGTATTGCTATCCCGCCAACGATAAAATGATGCCGGCGGTCAATGCCCCTATGCGAGCGAGAGAGCAATATAATTATGCGCGTGAGATAGAGATAGAAACCGACGGTTAGCGTCCTTAGTTTAGAGTACGTCCTGTCCCAATGCTTGGGATGGCCAAGCAGAGCCCAGGGTCCCTGAGCCGTGGAAAAATGCCGGGACAACGCAACAAACGTGTCTACCGCGATCGCGATATAATTTCATTCCGTTTCCAAAGGGCAAAAACGGGACTCTATTACTAAGACTCCACCGTCCGTCGGTCTGTCACCAGGCTGTAATCACGAACCGTGATAGCTAGACAATTGAAATTTTCACAGATGATGTATTTCTGTTGCCGCTATAACAACAAATACCTACTAAAAACAGAATAAAATAAATATTTAAGTTGTATGGAAGCCCCATACAACAAACGTGATTTTTTTGCCGTTTTTGCGTAATGGTACGGAACCCTTTGTGTGCGAGTCCGACTCGCACTAGGCCGGTTTTTTTTTTTACCTTAAATTCCGACGTTTCAGCTGAGTTGCACCAGCTGTGGCCACGGAAAGAAACGCGAAACGGGAAGAACGCGACAGTTGAAAGTGTTATACAATGCAACGAAGATGATGATTATAGTGGCTCACCTCATAAGTGCCGGTCTCCGCTTTGAAGAAGTGGTCCCAGTAAAGCTTCAGTGGTTCCTCGGCCATCGCCTTTCAACTATGACAATTACAAAGTCTATTAAATTAAGTAACACAGTTATTTTTTTATCTTTAACTTTATTTTATATTAGGTACCTAACTAGGAAAAACGAACTTTCTTAAGAATGTATTCTAGAGTCAGACCAAGATAACTCTGCATTGATTATGCAGAAATTTCGAAGGAAATCGCTGCAGGGTAATCTTGGTCTGACTATTTAGCTGACTCGACTTTCTGATCGTTAACCTTTCATATGTGTGGTCAAAAATCGTGGGTTCCTCGGTTCAGGTTGTGACGGCATCCTATCGGACGCTGCGCTAGCGATACCAGCAGCCACATGCGCATGGCTATCCTTTAGGTTTATAAAAATTTGCTTTATTTGGCAACTAAATCATAGAACAGTGTTATACGGCAGTGATCTCCCGAATGTTGCGTAGGTTGCGTAAGGTCTATAATATTTTCATAATGTCATAAGATCGCTTAATAGTTGGCATCATGGAATAGGTTCATGGTTGGCATATTCTTATGCCAGGCAGGCAAAATAACCTGTGTTTTTCTAAACACAGGTTATTTTGCCTGGCGTAAATGAAATAGTTTTTAAACTCATTAAATAGTATCTAAATTACGAGTAGGCACTCAAATCTATTACATATATGCCTATACACAAACATTACCCACCTCGCAGCTTACGACCAACCACACAATGTAATTAGAACTAAACGATCCGATAGGTATAGGTTAAACAAATGTTAACACACTCAACGCACTAGCACTAATTCGTTAATTCACAAAACTCTCTCGTAAACAACGCATCACCAAAACTTCCAAAACACGGAAACTAGTTTTAGTTTCTCTACGTACGACGGCCGAGCGTAAACTAAACGAACCCGCGAACAAAACTATTCAAATTATTTTACATTAAAACGTGTAGCGTTGTCTCTGACATTTGATCCGCGAAAAGCGGGACGGATAGTAGGACAACATCAGAATCAACCCTTGGGAAACCTTATCTATAATGCGGTCGGTCATTCATTATTTATTATAATTCGTTGCGTTAAACGAGTTTAGACTTTAAATTGGTAAGTTAAGGCGTATTTTGATTTGGAAGCGAAACTGCAGTTAGCTTACCGGACGTCTTGGTGGTTATCAGTATATTCAGTACCATCTTCGAAACATATAGATCACTCCTAAACCTTATTGTAACAGGGTAAGGTCTAGTATTGATTAGTTAAGTGTGTTGTCACAACACAGATAATAGGCATAAGTATACAATATTTACTCTGCGAATGCTAAGTACTAGTTGTATCATTGTATGTTGATGTTTTATAATGTTTCTGCTTATAAACATTATTAACGAGGGAAAGTTTTAATTGGCCATTAGATAAGCTTGAATAAAACATGAATTGACAAACCACATCTATTGGTACCTACTATACAGGTATTCTAGAAGTTCTAGAACATATGGAATCAAATCAAGCATGTAGAGTTGGTCATTCTGTTTCTGGATAACTAGAGCACAAAGTGGCATGTTATCATTGCTCTTGTTTGTTGTGAGTTTTTTTTTACTTTTCGTCGTTTTAAAATTTTTAGCAGTGAAATATATTTATAGAGGCACAGAGGAACTAATTATATTTTTTATACTTGTTATTAATTTTATATTTATTAGAATTAATTTAGATTAAGATACAACTTTGCTGGGGGTACAACTGAAAAAAGATTGAGGAGAACACTAGTTCTAAAAATTAGAATTACTTTACAATAGTATTATCTTTCTGTCTTTAAATAGAGAAAATTAATAATATTTGAAATCAGAAATCAAGGCAATACAATATAACTTAAAAGTTTTAAATTTACACAAAAACTTTTTAATTCTTAACTGTGTTGTGATCCAGCTAAAATGCATTATTTTTGTATATAACTGGCATTTGTCGTGGTAGGATGATGATTCATCTCCAAAAAATTTGAGGTTACCCTTTGCATGGCAAACTCTCGCAGCGGCAATGTCTATTAAAAATTTATTAACAGAAAGTTATAGGTAATTCCAACAACTCTAAAATGATGTATGCCACCTAAAGAGATAATTATAGGATAAACTAATTTGTAATCTCTATTACCAAAAAGTGCATTTTTAATGCCAACATTCCTTACAATATCTATGGTTAAGATTTATTTATATTTAAAGACACATCTTTTCTATCCATTTTCTATCGACTATTGTAAACTATTATCTTGAAAAATAAAAAGCTGTTAACAGACAATTTCTATGTGCCAGGTGCACAATCCGCACTTGACAGACTGATCAATGTCACCCGGCGGTTTACTATGAAACTTTCCATACAATAAAATTTAGCGAACTCTGTAACACTGACAAACAGTTTGTGAGTTTGGTGCAATCGACCCTAAATCTTATTGCACAGACATAAAGTCCACTAATAGCCAGTTAAGAATTGTTGGTAATCATTTCATGGATTTATTTGATTGCTTATACAGTATAGACTAAAATCCCATTCAGACAGTGCGAGAACTGCCGTCAGACTGTAGTTACCTGAGGTATTATGAATTTAACCACATCAATTATTGCATTGGAATATAAAAGATATAGGAAGAAAAAGAAAAAATTCCTACTGGAATGTATGTGTGTGACTCATGGCAAAGATATTTTTTCATATGCACTGGAGATGAAGGCCCAACTTTCTTAAAGTTCTCTCTCACAGGCATTTTTGCATTATTATTTTTTGTTATTTGTGTCTGAAGCAGAAAATTTGTGTGTATGTTGGCTTTTAACAGATTAAAATGACTCTTTCATCAAAATAATAAAGAATCATCTTCACTTCCCACTATAAGTCACTTAATAAAATATTAGAAAGGAATCAGAGTTATGCATGATATGTATTTTTGTTATTAATGTAATGACAAAAAATTATCAAATTGTGTATTAAAACAATATTATTTACGATTTTATACCCATCTATTATATCTTTTGTCTTACTACAGTTTCTAATATGTATCATGTTATTTTTTTTAAGTTATTGCTTTAAAGTGGTAGGTAGTTTCAACAAAGTAATGCCAGTAATTACAGCACCCGAAGTTGACGAACTTTATATGAATGTTATGTAGTAACAAGTAACTTACCTACTTTTACGCAGAGTACTGCAATCCAGGAGACTAAGATAATATACTTATTGACGAAGCCATACTCTTAACTAAATCCTACAACTAACTTTTAATAACTAACACTTATCACCCATGGCTTTAAAACAATGAAAGTAAGAAATAAAAGTATTTACAAGTATTTATTTGGTTATGTTTTAGAAAAAGAGGTAAACAAAAAACCCTCTCAACAGCTGAACTTATTTTGACATTTTTGACGTTTTCGAGTCGAGGTCCTTTACAAGGGCTACTTCAGACATGTGTTATAATCCCAACAGACGGGCGTACCGGTCCACAACTTTGGTCCGGTCACCACATTTCGTTCTCGCTTTCACTCATTAAATTTACAGCTCAGCTATTACCGCGAATACCGAAGTTCGCAAATTGCGGGTATCTTTCTCTGTCACTAATTATGCCTTGATAAAGATGCCCGCAATTTGCGAATATCTGGAAAGCCCTTATAGTTTTTTTAGCTGTTATCTGGCAATACTGAGGATTTAACGTCAAGTTGTCAATTTTGAGTTTTGACAGTGACAGTCCAAGGGTATCGAGGGATCGGGCGTGATAGATTCTAGAATATAATTTCTAAGTAATAGTTAATTTAAGTTTTCAAAGAATGTGGGACGACTTTATAGACTATTTAAAAGACCCTTTGTTGGTCATCAAAGTGCAGAACTTTTTTGGAGTTATATACAAGAACAGTGTTCGGGACAACGAAGGTAGTGGTGAAGTCATACATTCAGAGAGGTTGGAACGTGAGAAGGATAATGACAGTGATATAAGGCAGCACAAACGGGCGCTCAGCAACATCTCCAGCAGTTCTCAAACCTCATACGATACGGATACTTCCGGCGAGAGCGTGGAGGAGGTCGAGTGCCATATCAACAACAAGTTCTGGTACTGGCTATTTGTACTCGGTACTGCACTCGGGGATGAGATATTCTATGCTACATTTATACCCTTTTGGTTCTGGAATATTGATGGTGCGGTCGGCAGGAGAGTCATACTTGTCTGGACTGTTTGTATGTACCTAGGTAAATATAACTCTATTTTTAAAATATATCTCTTTAAAATAATGCTATTATGTAGGTATATTAAAAAAAATGTATTTATATCTTTTTTTTGGCTGTCTTTAGATATTTAAATTGCTGAGTAACAAATGTTATCCTTGGTGTTATGAGTCATACTTCAAATCTTATCACAAGTTAGACTTAGATACAAACTACTCAGAAGGTTACTGTTACAAATAAAATGAAATTCTTATCCTTATGCCAACACATTAAAGGTTATATTGGTTTGGTGTAATGTTTGAGTGTCTTTACACTAAACTTTATTCTTTAATCTCAGATATAATAATAGATTCTTCACAATGAATCATAATACTTTTTTATCATTTAGGATCGTAAAAATATTACATTTACATCTAACGTAAATCCCAAACATTTCCTGGCTTTCCTGGCCAAACAGTCAAACTAAAAAATTAAAAGATGTTTGGCTTGGTAATGTTGTAAAAGTTAATAGACATATTAAACCAAGTGGATATTGCTGAATATGCTTCTATTTAATACATAATTATGTTTTTTTTATAGAAAAGAATAAATAGTTTAATATGTATACTATAGTATAGTATAGGTTACTTTGTCTTTATCTTTTATCTTTATGCTAAGTGCAACTGAAATATCAATTGCAGTTGTTACCTATTTGGGTACTTATAAATGCACCCATAATTAATTCATCTATTCATGAGTTTTTTCTTAGAATACACAATTCAATATTTAAATTGTAAATTTACAATTTACATATTACACAATTTTAACTTAATCTATTCATTTTGTTTATTAGGTCAAAGACAATGCCTATACAAATAACACTCAAACAATTTTCTTTTCAATTCCAGGACAAGGTGTGAAAGACATAATCCGGTGGCCCCGGCCTGGATACCCGGTCAAGAAGCTGCAGACCAAATGGGCCATTGAGTATGGCATGCCATCTACACATGCAATGGTCGGAGTTTCAATTCCATTCTCCGTGCTGCTGTATACTATGGACAGGTGATTTGCTGTATAATAATATAGGGAAACTGCAATTCTGCATGCGTCCCATAGCCCCGTCCACACTCGTGCGTGAATCGCGACTTCGCACGGCGATTCACGCACATCGTCTGGAGGGGGCTCATGACACGGGCAAGGGCAGCATTGTGTACCCCCTACATCTCATTAAAGTGTCAAATAACAGATCAATACGAACATTTCACACTTATTCTCCGGATATATTGTAAGTGGTCAATATAATGTTATCTTCTGCGCCATAAGAGAATTTGAAAACCTATTACCATTCCATTAATAATGTGTGTGCTGTGATATAAGGTACATGAGACATTTGTAGAAAATACGGACAGACAGATCTTAATCGCGTAAAATTTAGTTTTAAATTCGCGTCCGATGTTTCGAGGGCGACGTTGTCCCCGTGGATTCGGAGAAGACTGGCTAAAGTTGACATCAACATCGTCTAGGCGCGCAAGTTATTCAAACTACTCGCACTTGGTCATGTTTATCAACTTTTGCGCACTAGGGATGTCATCGGATCGATATGCAACAGTCAAGATGTTCGATTTTACAACCTGCGATTAAGTCCCGTCGTTGTGAATAATAATGAGCAAATATCGTGAAATTTTAAATCAGTGTTCAGTCAGACAGATATGAGCTGTTATTGAAAAAACTTAGCAAACCTTTGTTAAATTTTGTCTGTCTGTAACAAACACTAATATCAAAATGAGAGATAGGGACAATTGATTATCAATGGCTAAATGGTAAACAGACATTTATGAATAATTACCTACGCAAGTGGTTCCCAAATTTGTCTGGGCTCCGACCCACCTAACGAAAATTGCCAAATTCGTGATCCACCTCTTGGCGTCTTAAAAAAGGGACATAACATATTTATTATTGGTTACCCTCAGATTCCCTATTAGTTTCACGGCCCACTCAATATTCGCTCGCGAACCATGGTTTGGGAAATGCTGACCCACGACATTAGAAATCACTAAGGTCAGGAATTGACCACCTAGATGTTCCTAGTCATCCGACTAGGGTGGATTTCGATGCACACTCAGGTACTTTTGCTATATGAAAACCCCAGGCGCCTTCTATAAATAGACCACCGTACCACCAGCTGATGTTTCATCCCCAAGTTTTTCTTCAAGGAAAGGGCTAAATGGGGCTATCTATTATTTTTAGATTTGCAACAGACTCTAAGAGGGAGCTAACGCAAGATTAGTTTTTAAATTGTACACGTTGTTATCAAGGGCAAATGCCAGGAAAAAAATCACACAGAATCTATATTTGCAAGGGCACACTTGAATCAAAACCTTAAAAAGTTAAAGGTAGCTCGATGGAAAAAGTGCTAACTATTTTGAACTTTTTATCTACTTTCAAATGTACTATTGTTGTTCTAGATACGAGTACCCGGTTCACTGGGGTGCCTTGATTGCCGTCTCGTGGTGTACACTTATCTGCGTCAGTCGCGTGTATCTTGGCATGCACAGCGTTCTGGTAAGTCGATTTATTCATCTAGAATTCTAGAGTATAGGAGTAGGTACGTGTACTCGGGTTTGGCATAGATTGCAACACATTACTTTGTTTTGTTACCATTTCCCCGTAAAAATTAAAGGCACAGGAAAACTTTTAGAAGTCTAAGATATAGATGCGACCAATTTAGCACAACCTTCAATTTTTTTGTAGATACCAAGTAAAAGCTACCGAAGGGCTGTATCAAAAAAACATTCCAACAGGCATGAATTCTTATCACTACGGCCCGGTTTGCTGTGATAAACAACAATGAATGACGAAATGATTGCTTATGGAATTTACTACGAACATTCCTACATAATAAGTAGCTTGTAACTTCGTAGTAAAACATTTTCCTTGTCTTTATTGCTTACGTTTACTTTTCCATGTTTAATTATTTTCCTCTTGATGTCGTTTAAAATTTTACCGTGAATTCTGATAAGGGTCAGGCGTTAGTAGGGATTGCTCCCGGTACTGAGTTTGTATGGCGAGAACCGGTAATTCCCGGAAATTCCAGGGAATTCCCGGTTCTCGCCATACAAACTTTGTACCGAGAGCAATCCCTAGGCGTTAGTCACTTAGAGTTGGGTGCACAAATTAGGGATTCACCACACTGAAGTTTAGAATAAGTTGACGCATCTCGTGCTGTTTAGGTACTTTTTTTACGTTGCGTAGTGAAACGTATGGTATGGGATGTTATTAGGTTCTTTATAGCGGGCGTCTACGATAATGTCACGTTTTACTGTCACGGTACTGCAGGGGACCTAAATGTATGATGTTTTAGTTGTAAGTAGTCAGTGGCATAGCGTGAACTAATCTAGCCGTGGGCGAAATCGCATCTGCGAGGCCCTTTTCTTTCACTGTGGCCGAAGGGGCTTCGCGCGGGGCCGCGGGGCAAAATGGTAACTATTGTCTTATATAACGATCATTCCATTTATAATTTAATAAATTCAATTGTAAAATAGGATTAAAATGTAATACATAAAAAATATATAATAAACTTTAATGACATCACAGTTTCTTACAATTTGTACTTAGGCTAGCAAAAAAATTAAAAAAATCTTAACAATCAACAACTTCAAGTAACTTAAGTAATTTTCCTTTTTTTTGTTGAACATTGTATTTATACCTAAAAAAAACATTTAAAAAAAAATCTAAAGACAGAATAAGGCACTAATCAGTCCTGAAGTTGGTACTTATTTTAAAGGATTTTCCTCTATCAGCCATGTATAATATAATTACCACCACCAAATAATATAAAATAAAAATATATAAATAAATAAATAATAATATATTATAATTGCAACCACTGTACTATACTTTTCTCAATAAATTATTTGTATTTGTATTTGTAATTATTTATGTGGCGAGGTCTCTCAGACACTATAGAAACATTCATATTTTTGTGAGGTGACGTCTGACAGACACCATAATTACTATGAACAAGTACATATTTTTATGAGGTGAGGTCTGTCAGATAGTGATTGCAAATATTCGAAACTTTCAGGTATTCGAATATTCGACCTTTTGACCTTTTTGAAAATCTTCTAAGGGGCTTGAGAAGGATTATATCGAGAACAATTTTATTCAGTTAGGGGCTTGAAACTTCGTAGGTTGTGAAATACAAGTCTCATGCGTTGTATAATATTAATAATTAACAAATGATTAACCGTCCTACTGCAATCTTTTGCTGTATAATGTTCTAAGCTAATGTAGAATATATAACCACCAATATACAAATCCACGCGTACGAAGTCGCGGGCAACAGCTAGTAAGTTGATATGTTTGAGGGTCACGTCATTCTGGACTACAACCTCTAGTTATTAAACAGTATGACTGTATGTAAGATATAATGGATTTAGGCCACTTTTGCTCTCAATATACATGCGTATTTGTTTAACGACTAGTACTAATTATTTCTACAAACAAACGTAGGTACTCGTATATGTACTCGTTAATTTATCTACACTTATGTAAACAGGCATGTCAGTTTCTAAGCAGCCCAAGCAGACATCGTATTCATATCATTTTAGGGCGTAAAGCTCTAACAATAAGTACTATAATCGCATAAATAATAGGCTATACCTCTCTAGTTTAGTACAGTCCTGGGTTTCCCTAGTTTATCAGTTGAATCACCGCAAAGGATTTTCCTAATGCTGATTCAGTTTTTGAAAAACAATTTTTCAATACTAGTTGACTAGTGACATACATCATTTTGGAAGTAAACGTGTTTCTCCACGTGTTCATTGTTATATTAAATATGTATTTTATAACAGTATTGTTGTGACTAAATTAACCTACGAGATAATTTTATACTAGGTACTATTCAGGGATATTACCAGGAAAAATAAATATACAAAAACAAAAACAAACAAATACGTTTTTGTATACAAAAACGGGTAATATTAATATGTATATTGTCATACCTAATTACCTAGGTACTAGCCTGATGCGCTAATATGACTATAATTATGACTCTTCATACTCATGAAATGTTCATAATTATAAATAATAATATATTATATACCTCTTTTGCACTTAACATTGGATTAGCCAAAATGAAAGATAAGTAATACAAACGGCCCTACCTACAAAAAGTAGGTTTATGTAGGTAGGTAGGTGCCTACAGTTAAACACCGACGGCATGACATGACTTCAATAGAAAGGTTCTTGTCCTATCCATTCCACGAAATGGGTGTGATCTGTGATGTCGTCACTTAGTAGCACGTGCACCTTTAATGATTCTAGCCTAAGCGTAAATACGTGTCACTATGCAAATAAAATACCTAAGTTTTAGAGGGACTGTCTAGCGGTCAGGGAATTTTACAAATAATACGAGTACCTATGAGTGTTAGCTGTTTTTTCCTTGGGTTTTGTTAGGATTTAATTATTGTTATTCACATGGGAAACTTTTTGCAACGGAAAACACTACGGGCTACGGAGTAACTAGTAACTCAATCGAAGAAATTATTTTAGACTATAGAACACTAAAAGCGCAGTTTGTAGCAGTAGCGCATTTTCTATTGGTCTAGAAAGAAACAAATGAACTATAACTATAGTAATGATAAAGTGTTTGTGTACGATGTCGATGATTGATCCACGATGATTGTGTCGTCGATAGCTTAAATGTAACCAGCCCCATCTCTTTTGCAGGACATAGCAGCGGGCCTGCTCATGGCTTCAGGACTGCTAGTGCTCCTGATACCTATGGTGGACGCGCTGGACGACTGGCTGCTCACGCACTGGCTGTCCCCTGCGGTGGTGCTGGCCGTCTCTGTGCTGGTCATCGTGTACCACCCCAACGCGGACAAGTGGACGCCCACCAGGTGAGGAACCGTACTGGTGCCGCTGAACGACTGGCTGCCTCTGCGGTCGCGCTGGTCATGTCCGTGCTGGTCATAGTGTACCACCCCAACTTGGGCAAGTGGACGTTGTTGACGCACGGGATAACGATGACGGCCGGTATCAACGGTACGATATATATTGACAAGTACAATTTTACAGCGAGGCGGACTTTGACGGGGAGTAAGATTGGAATTGGACTATTAAACCTATTAAAAAAATGGGACAGTCTGACACAAGTCGTCCTGTTCTAGTGTGATAGTAGCGCAAATTAGCCTTCGTATTGTGGGCACCAGACGACGCTATATATAACTGATATTTACATAGAAAAATTCCATGCTACTATTATTGCTCATCGCGCAAATAAAGGTCCTTAACGGGGTTCCAACCAGTGACCTTCATAGGCAGGGTGAGACTAGTGAGTCACTAACAAGTAGGCTACCGAACGAAGCCGTTAAATTAACTATAACCGAGTCTTACATTTTTATTATCGTTAAAATATTTGATAAATTATTATAAACTAAATATATTAGTAACTAAAACTTGGTTAGGTTAGGTTAAGTTAGATGGTTAGTTGATTGACCCATCAATTATAAATGGGTCAATCAACTATTTTTTGTTGTTATTCTGTCCCATCAGCGAGGAGACAATAGTAGCATAAATTGTTAAAAGAACTGCTGTACCATATTACTAAATACTAACGTATGCGGTTTTTGTGATTGTAATTGTTTTTATGTCGTTCTAATAGTTACGGCATACTTGGCAGTACAAGTTCTCAAACATGTTTTTTTGCAACGGTGTCAATATTCGAAATACTGTTAAAATGTCAAATCGGTTGAAGCTGACCCCATGTCATGACAACTGAAACAATGGAAATGAAAAAAATGTCGGTTATCACGAGTCCAAGGACGTGAAAACAGGGTTTCCCTCCATACTTAAAATGTACACATTATTATTAGGGTCAATGTATGTTTTTCCAAATTGAGTTTTATGTACACGTGACAAGACGAGCATTGCCTCATTTCGTTTATCAGAAATTACTTCAACCATATTATTTTAAAGTTAGGGTTTCTCCCGAGGCCAAGGCGTGCCATTAACCTGTCATGTTATTGTGTCATGTTTATTACCCTTTGACGGGTAGCGGCAAGATACTCGAAATGGTTAGAAGATAAATACTTCTATAGTGTAAAAATTACAATTTGGCCTTAATAACAGGATATGGGCTTACTACTCGTGCCAGTTAGTAAATTCAATGTTCATAAAAGATGGAACTAAAGTTTAATTGAATAGATATTATGATACGTTTCATGATGTCACTGCCATTTCAAAGAAAATATCGATTGCTTTAATGCATTTTCCTCTGATTTAGTACGTACTGTGTGTCATTATTTTCAAAGGATTTTGTTGTATACTCGTAATTACCAGCGTTTTTGTCTTACTAGTTTATTTATAAGTCTGAATCACACTATGATCTCATGTAGAAACTTGTTCAAGCTCCCCGTTTTACGCCCTAAGAATACAATACTCTGCCGTACCCGCAACGTGATTTTCCCCTGATCATAGTGCCCCCGCCAAGTCGCGCAAAACAATACAATATTCACTGTGGGGAAAATCACTACGTACCTATGCCGTAACAGTCAAGATTATACACCTGTATTTATTACCTTTATCTCTTTATAAAAGGGGACTAAGCTACTAATAACAGTAATAACCACCCCTGACTAGTTTTCCACGGTTTCCAGAGGCGACACGACCATGATCGTGAGCGTGTGCGCGGGCATCCTCACGGGCTCCTGGACCAACTACCAGCTCGGCAACATGGCGCCCGCCTCCACCCCTCCCCCCTACACCATCATCTGGCCCTCCATCGACATGCTCGGCAACACCATCCTCAGAACCATCCTCGGCTTCTGCGGCGTGCTAGCCACCAGGGCCATAGGTAAATCAGTCTCTTATGCATTCATCTGCGCTTTACTAGGAAAGGATAAAAACGAATTAAGAAACTCGGAGAACAGTCTAGATAATAAAAATAAAATAATCGTAGAATTATGCTACAAGTACTTCACGTATGGCATGATAGGTTTTAACACGGTCTTCGTTTTCCCGAATGTGTTCTACTTGCTTAGAATTAATAGGCCGACGTATTATACTGAGATTTGATACTAGTCGTTTCTTTTATTTCCGACATTCCATTTGAGGCCTTTAAATCGGGGTTTTCCGTGTTCATATTATAGTTTGGTTTAATAATTTCAATCAGCGATTTGTGTCCGGAGCAAAGTACCTCAAAACACCCCTTTTTTGATGTAATAGTGTTAGAAAATTTGTCGCAAAGAGATAGAAGGAGTCTTTCAGCCACTTTCTGGTAACATGGTTGATTGGGCTCACTAATAGTGTTGTGTTAGTTGTTTACTTTAGATATCATCAATTTTGTAATGTGCTTACTTTATACCTAAAGTTAAAGTAGGTAATTTGTAATGTGGGTCATTAGTTCTATATTTAAATTGTTTTTTTCCTATGTTGGTCTTGAACAGGAGAACAAATATTAGATGGAATCATTTGCTACCTTACTTGGAGGATATAATCAAACGGAGACGCCATGTCTGTAATTTTCTGTACAAAACAGTCTGCCGATTTTTGCGGGGGAGGGGAACGTCAAATGTATGCGTAACGTAAAAATAGCCATGTCAGATAAACGTCAGTCCATACATTGTGTATGACCGTTGGCCGCCTATTTTCGACAGAGGGGAAAGCATGTTAATGGCTACTCCCTTTAGTTGTATCCTCCAAGCTACCTTATGTTTAAAGGAAAAAGTTTAATAATGTTTTCTGACCAAAACCTCAAATAAAACCTGTCTTCTGTTAGAAAAGCTGTAGTTTTTTAGTCAATTATACCCCGATGTTCGTTCTCCAAGAATTATTTATTACATTAATGATTGTTTAGGAAAACCTCGGTTAGTTAGAAACGGCGGTCACTGGTAAGCTCGTTGTGTTGCGACGGTCACCAGGTTTTTACACCGTGAAAAACTGTGAATTAGGTACCTTATGAGGAAAAAACAAAACTATTAAGAAAAATCGTAATATTTTATTACATTTCGACGAAATTTATTATTAGAGAAAAGATGAGATAAGAAACACCTACAGTCAATTTTTAAAATAGATAAGAAATATTACTTTGATTTATCTGGTAGTTCTCTGATTTGTAGGTACCTTTATATACTATTTCATAGGTCAAACATTGGTACGGTCTACATTAAATAAATAGCAATTTCCAAAAATATGTATTAGCTAAATTAAGATCGCGCTAGCTAGACGTTGCCTAAATGTGAACTATAGTGGGCTCATCATGCTAAAATCAAAGTGTAGCGCAACGATAAATGTATTTATTATTATTATGCACATGTTTTTACCCCGACCGTGGCAAACAATCGTGCGGCCCGTTTAATCATAAGCGGTGTCTTCTATTCGAAGTCGAGTGTAGAGAGTAAGCGGTAGCGCTCTCGCGCTCGTTATGTATTTGAACACCGTAGGTATCCATAACTTTAATGATACCTCCCGTCAGTGAATTTAACATGTGACTGACATTCTATTACTATATCGACTAACTACGTCAAATTCCTGCACTGCACCTTATTCATTTAAGTAGGTACGCAAATATTATTATGAAACCGAAATTGTTCTATAGTTATATGATACCTACCTACCTTAATAGTATTAGTAATTTTACACAAATTAAAATTAGTAATAATTAGTAGTAATTTGGATTGTTATAGAAAATTGTTATTTTTTTATCGCCTAAGTCGTCGGTGCCTTGATACATTATTTGCTGGAGGTAAGTATGTATAATTTTGGTTGTATTTTTTTATATATTTAGGGCTGAATGTCAAACCAATAGGTGTGCAAAACGGAATTGTCCGTTTTTTCGCTCAAGAGGTGGTTACCTACAGTATATCTCTTGTTATTGTGACAAAACGTAAACTTACTTGCGTATAAATTGATTTTTGTTACCTTACATGTAAAAAAAGTGTTGCATATTGAATCCGCCTCTCATGTTTTGTTAAAATGACGTTCGAAAATTTCCAAATATTATAAACAACAATTAATTAAGCACATGCCTTTGTGTATAATCTGAACATTTTTACTATGTACCCTAAAGTACTAATTTGAGTGTTCATAAGGCATTAGTGTATATGTATTTTTTTAAATATTCTAAAAATCATCACAAATAAATTGAATAAATGGGCAAACGGTCGGCATCAAAATTATAGGGTAAACTACTCAATGATTTGCCCTTAGAAGTTCAGTCATATGGCCTCTATTTTTGTAGGAAAATCACCACTGTTGCATATAAGGTTGAAGGTACCAATTAATGGAGAGGGACCAACATTAGTATAGTTTACCCTATTTGAGTTAGGTATATTTTATTTACATATATATATGATTTGAACATTATAATTATTTGCGCATTGATTAGACGTCTTTGCATCGAAGCGTAACCGCACCGCACAATACATTGTTATGCCTATTATGTACCTGATAAGGTTTAATGTTCGATTGCACTCGCAATTCAAATATGTACCTACAATGAACAATAATATTATGATTATGAGTGTCAAGAGTTCGAGATTCCGAAAATAAACTGAATTGTTCTAAGTATTTCGTGGTTTCATTCCTACTACCTCTTAGTTTAAGAGCCTCGTCGTGTTCATCTTTCTGGCGTGAATTTTACAATGCTAGTCCCATCTAGTTCAGTCCCGGCTAGTTCACGGATGCGGTGGTTGCACTTTGTCATTTGTCGCTCTTGCACTGACATAACAGCACACACGACGACGGACGATAAAACACAACCGTGTTGGGCTCCTGAGACTGCGTGTCATAATCTGCTGGCTGCACAGTGCAGCGACAAACGGGATAACACGACGTGGCAACGATATAAATTACCTACATCTATGATAGCACTGTCATTTGTCCTGTATAAGTAGTTAACGTCTTATTTGTGTTTCTGTTGTAGAATCGACTAGGAGGTTCATGTAGGAGTAGGAGTACATGCACGACTGCACGTGCACAACATTAAAAATTGTGTCATCATTGTTTTTGTAAGTGCGTATACTTATTAAACAGCGATAAGACCGTCTGTTGTATACCAATGTGTAGGTATACTTTTTAATCTCTTGTGCTTTTATTTAAGCCATTCTCTAATAACAGTAATAACTTAACAAAATGGGATGTCTCTATCTCTATGTGTAGATCAATTAGATTGTCAGATATTTTTGACGCGTTGTTTCATCCGCTAAGTACTTACTATTAAGTACTACTACTATATTTACCTAAATAGGTCATCCGGCATTGTGGCAACATCGTAGGCCACAGTGGGCAACATCCTGCCCTAGTAGCACGGTCGCATTTTTATTGTTTGTCACTATGCCTGTCACGTTCTAACAAGTATGTAAGTGCGAAAGTGACGGGCATAGTGATAGTAGATAAAAATGGACCGTGCTGAGCCCGCTGTACAGTCAAGTGTAAAAATATAGGTACACACATCATACTCAAAAATATGTCCCATAGTTCTTATGTCAGCGAATTAAGAACTGTGTGACATATTTTTGAGAAGTTATATGCACCCATATTTTTACCTATGTAACTCGATTTCATTGTTAGGTTCGTGCTCTCAAGGATTCTATTGTTTAGCCTAGTTTATTTACTAGTCTAATGAATGGTTTTCCATTGATAATAACTTAAGTAATTTTCACATGAAGTCAATTAACATTAATTAAGAATTACTAACTGTTTGACACGCGATTATGGTGTAAATTTCTATGGACATAACATACCACTTAAGGCAATTTACCAGGCTCTGATCTTGTTTAGGTAAGTAGTAAGTAGGTACTTGACATATTTATGTTGATTGTATTAACAATCAGTAACCAAGAATTCAACCAATCCGTAATTCCTCCTATATCTTACTTTTCTAGCAATCGAGTTAGTAAAATGATGGTTTTAAGTTATAGCACAGAATAAATAATAGTACTAAGTACAGAAGACTCACTCTCTAACAAAACGCGTCTGTTACGATCAGCGATCAGCACAGATATGGCCGCTAGGTGGCGACAGCGCCACGCGCGGCTTATGGCTTTCCCCAAAATTGGGACCGAACGGATGTACTTTTAGCTACCTGTAGCAAAGCGACGAGATCGCGGAGTGAGACACGCCTGGTTATAGACCTATTAGGGATTACGGCCTGATTGAGACTTAATAGACCGTCCAAAACAGCATTATTTATTTTGTCTAAAAATAAAACAATAAATTGTCATAAATACCATATATTTATTTGTTTGATTATATACAGATAAAAACTATTTTTGAATACATATACATTTACAATACAAAAATAGACACATTTATAAACAAATAGGTACCTACAGGACATCAATTACATTTGAAGGCAGACGGTCATCAAAGAGATCTCGAACAAGGTGCTCGCAAATATTTAAACACGACTGGCAAAGCGTTCCAGTATTTTTGAGCACTACTTAAAGGCTTTGTCACACAGGCGCGTTTTCCGGGCGGCGCGTGAGTGGGGCGCGCCGCTTTTACATATAAAACGCTCACGCCCCGCCCGGAAAACGCGCCTGTGTGACGAAGCCTTAATTGTTCCTATTTATTAGTTGTTGGCTGTACTTCGAGGTCCTCTTGGAGTCTTAAATCTTATTAAACAAGGCTATTGTCTACATACATATTTGTATGCAGGGGTGCTAAACTAATAGTTTTGCTGCCTGTACCAACACCTGCATGACTGTGGAGCTAAATATTTTTGATTGTTTGTAGGACCTTCGTAAGGTACCATGGCACATAGTGGCACTTAAAACTTGTTATTTATCTCAGATCTACTTCATTATAAACAGTAAACAAATATCCAACAGGTAGTAAGAAAACTTTGGGCCCAGAATGTTATAATTATAACTTTGCCTTAGATTGCTCTTTTGCAGCTTATTATTTTGCCAGAAACCCTTTCTGTTAAAATGTGTGCACTACAAATTGATCTTTGTAGATAAAACGAACGCTATCATATTATATATGCTCTAGATGAAACCTATTGCGACACACGCTGGGTATATTTCGTCAGTTGACAAGCAAAACTCACTAAGTACCACCACAAGTTCATAAATATGGTTTATTCATAGCCATAGTGAACCATATTAGTACGAAAAGAAGGTTGATTTGGGTTTAAATATTTTTTAATAATTAGTGAGTTTTGCATGTCTCCTGACGATTTGTGGGCTGGGCGAACATAGGAACATTTAATTCCAAAGTGCAGCGTACTGCTCCATATCTTTGTTATGGTTACTAACAAGTTATTGATTAATTTCAAAGTTCGTAGCTCAGACGCGACATACTATGTAACTTCCACTAAATAGGTATATAATTAGGTAGGTCCTTTATCTGATCAGTTGGCAAGTATCTCAATTTAATTTGTGCACCATATAGAGTAAGTATTTTAATTACTTTTAGTTTAAATTATGTTGGCCAGCCCTGCTTGCAGACAAACGAAAATCTCTTTTATTGTTTTAAAAATAGGTATTCATTTATCACATATTTCGCATACAATTACATTTTTTACACAAAATGCAACGATGTTTTTATGTGATTTACCTACTAAATAGTCCTTAGATTTTATTAGAATATCGGTCGACGTTTTCCATCTCTCTTTCCTCCTCCAACAACCGACAAAATAGAACCGTTTAATTAAGAACAACAATAAATAATAATTCGAATCAATGAATGTGTAGCTGTGAAGCCAACGGCCATATAGTACTGTGTACTTATTAAAGTAGGTAGGTTTTATTTTTACTTATGGCAGTATTATAAATTCATAACACAACTATATTGATCCAGACACTTTATACGGTTGATCTAAATTATAATTGAATGTTAAATTCATGCGATCAACTGACGTCGTCGCGCGCATAGCCCTTGTACGCAGCGTAGACATTTTTATAGCCGCGGTGAACTTATCAATGTAATTGTGCCACAAGTGTTTGATGTGCTAAGTAATGAAACTAATGAGTAATGAACATTGATTCAGAGCGGCAGTTTCAGAAGTGATAATTGTTTGTGTTGTTCCAAAACACTGAATTGGCTTTCGCTAATGCTGATTAGTACGGTTGCTGTGTTACTGGGGCAAGCCAATGGCACGTCCTTGATGGCTATCTGTAAATTATGTAGATTAACCGAGCGAGTTTTTTAAAAATATTTAATGAATTTAACATCATAGCTCGAAAAATATTTATTATTGACAGTATTTTATTTCACGTATAAATATTTTTGCAGTCAAAATCGCAACGGACTTAGTGTAAATTGAAGAACTTAAACATTTGAAATGCTCGTAGTTAAAATATGCTTTCGAGTTATGATTGTTAGGGACTTTCACTTCTGAAACTATACAAGGTGTTTAAACTTATGTTATTGTCGCAATGACTGTGGGTGTGCTGTGCACCTGCCCGCTCACGAACCAACATCCAAACATCAAATATTTTTATATATGTGTAGCTGTGGGGTGATATGGGTCAAGTAGCCTTCACTTCTCCTTTCGAACGAAAGTTAGAGCGAGACAAAAACGTTTCAGAAACAGTTGTCACGTTTATTATACTATTTACAATAATTTACACTCACATAAACATACTATTAACAGAAACAATTGACTATTTCGAATGCCGATACTAGCGCTGACCTGATGTCTTTCAACAGATAAAAACAAGTATTTGGGTTTAAATTCTCACATTTTCAACATCTATATAGAATCATTATCATCTTAAATTGCCGCATGGCAGTTAAAACAAATTCCGCTCGGACAAATGTCTATCACAACTGACAGTATGATAGTTGGTAGACAGTTCCGTTCGACAATTAGCCAGCGTCAGCAACGAACCTCACCCGTTGAAACAAAATTATCATTATAAAACAGAAGGCTCATTAGTAACAACAAGTCTAAACTACATAATAGTGTCTTCACATAATATTACGGAAGACCTGTGTTAGCCAATCGTCAGGCTAAAGTTATATCCATACAATTATACTATTTTAAATATAAATTCGAACTATGAGAAATAGAAAGAACCGTTAACGCGTAGCCAACGATTTTGGTGGGTTAATTAAATAAACGCACGCTTTTCTAAAAAACGCGGTCTCACACCATCCTCAGACTAACTAACGATATAGACTAGACAGACGGACGGGCTCCTACATAGGGTTCTTCGGAACCCTAATATCACAGTTTGCACTTAGCAAACGTAAATTTAAATAAATACACGTACAGTCACAATTATCTTTCCACTTGAAACCATTAGCTGATAGGATTAACTGTATGCAGCACTAAAGACTTAGTTTACTGTAATCCTAGGGTACAATTTAATTCTAGGGTACATTAAAATTCTCGGGATAGCTGAGCATTAAATCTAGAGCCTCAATACTCGGCATAGATTGATAAGAAAACAGTCTTCGGGCTTCAATAAGAGTATCCTTCAAGTGGAAACACAATTAACGAACGTTTAGATTGCACGCTTGGGCGTTGTCGTGAACGGGCCACCCCTTCAGTCTAACGTAACAATAACGTAAGTGCTCGGTCGCGTTCAATGTTGTTTACTTAATGACGTCATACCGCCACCGGCTGCGACTTGTGCATCTCCAAGAAGTCGTCACCATCGTCCTGTAGGCAAACAAAATGTATATTAGTGGCTTATTTATATGACGTACGGGAAGAGTATGTTGTACATATGATTCTTTACATCATAATGTTAAACAACATAAGTATCTCGTTTTATAAAGACCAAAACCAAAGCTTGCAAAGCTTTTTTTTGCAAATACTGATGACATTTTTGACTAACCTAACCTTGTCCATTTCTAACTAAATATTTTGGAAAAAATGTGGACCATTATTATGGTTATTACACCAACTCACCTCATCACTCGTGTAGTCCTCGTCATCATCATGCTTGTACGTGTTAATGAAGTAGTTATGTACGCCGGTGCGACGCGACAGACGCATGGGCGTGCGTCCGGCGTAGTCGGAGACGTACTTCCACACTTTGGGACAGCGCTCGAGCAGGTACTGCGACACGGAGTGGTTGCCGGCGCGCGCCGCGTAGTGCAGGGGCGTCCAGCCTGAGCTGCCGTCCTGAACGAGACAAAATATTTAATTAATAAAAAAATCTAAACTTTTACATTGTTTATGACTCTAAAAGGAGTTGAGAGTGGTCTTCGAAAAATTACTGACAAAAATATCAATGTAATTTACAAACGAAATGACGGTCTTCAGCAGAAAAAAATAATATGTACTACTTTCAGTTTAAAGTACCGATAAAAACCTTGTAAAGTCGAGTCCACAGATATCTTTAGAAACCATCGTTCTAAAAATATATTTACACACTTCTAAGACACTGACAATAAGGTGGCGTAAATATATTTTTGGAACGTTGGCTTGTTGGTTGTCTGTGAACTCGACCGTACTTAAAGTAGCCATAAATTCGCTCGTTAACAATGATAACTCAAGATAGGTTATAGGCGTTCCAAAATTGAAGCGCTTAACTTGTGACAATTGGACAAGTTGCCTTTAGTCGCGGCTGGACAAGCAAGAAATGTGCACGTGCTAACGAGCTCCCGCACACCGAAAGAGAAAGAGACGACCTTATGTTTAACAACGAGTGTGACAAAGATGGATGGAATGAGAAAATTTATCAAAAATATAAAAATTTTACCTTCCAATAAAATTATTATTATGTTTCCTTCCACGTCTGAGATCTTCATTGAGAGCGTAACGCCTCCGGTGACCGATAGATGCCGCTAGCGTCTATGTAGTCGCTCCGCCGCCTCGCCGTGACGTAGTTCCGCTTCCCTTTCCTGCAAACAGACGCCCGCCCCCCGCCACTCGCCGCCGCCATGTCATTGTTGAGGAGAAGTACCGTCGGTATAAAAGTAGCCTAGTAGCCTGCCAGGAAGGCATTACTCAGATCTCAGACGTGGAAGGAAACATAATAATAATTTTATTGGAAGGTAAAATTTTTATATTATGTGTTCCGTTCCACGTCTGAGATCTTCATTGAGACCTGTTTATTATCTCCTGGTGGCGAGTCAGCGGGCGCGCAAGCGTTAGGGCTACACCTACTGTCATATAACTCAGAGAAAGAGTAAATATATATACGCCTTATTGCAACCCATGAAATCACAATAACTCGTTATAATGATGCATTACAGGAAATTAAGAATTTAAACTGTAATCCCAGGTTCGAATCTGACGTTAAACTGGTTTGAGAGATTTCTCATTCGAAATCGCATCCGATCCGCAGAATCTCGCGATAAGATCGTCTAAAGAAAGAGTCATGTTCCCAATTAACTTAAGCCAAAATATCGCTAAGTAATTGGATAGTTTTCCAGCTAATTTAGTGATTAAGTACATCATGGATCGAAAGCAATCGTAGGCGAGGCCGGATTGGATGAGACTACTGTGTCTGAAGGAAATAAGCGCAGTGTCCCCTAACATTTTGTGTAATTCTCACAAGTTGACGTACCTAGACTACCTACTGGGTCTATACTTTATTCCGAAGCTTCTAAGAGAGTCCAGTCGGTGAGACACGTTATCTGGTTTAGAACCGAATTTCGGACACAAAATAATAGCGTCAAAGTTATCTATGTAATTGCCTGGGCTACAGTGTAGTAGGGTAAGGTCATTGACCCTGTGGCCTGATGCTAACAGTAAAGGTGCGGCAGCTCTTCTATTATAGGTACGTTGCAGGATTATTCAAGTTAGGGCAAGTAATTTGAATAAGATTTCTCGCGTCCCAAGCTGGTGGTTTGGGAGGCGCTGGTCTCGCTATGTCCGATAGTGGTTCACATACAGCACTTGTTACAGGCTTCTGAACAAGTATCATTCTAAAAGCTAACATGGAGAATAGAAATAGATGTCCGAGATAGCTTGCTACTTCACTGGGTATTAGAGGTACCTGGCAGTCGATCTCATTTTTGATGCACCATGAAGATCATTTCTACATTGTGGGCGTACAGCGACCTCGACGAGGGGACGATCTAGGGAGTGCTCCCCGGTACTGGTTTTCTAGACAACCAGTACCGGAACCGGAAATAGCCGGTTATCGCCGGCTCGGTGTTGGAGCGTCCTATCTGACAGGAGCTACACCTCGATTCTTAAGGTCGTTGACTTGTAAGGGATGGTGGTCTGACGTTGTGTTCACTAGGACCGCCGGTAAATTGCAAGCTTACCACAGCTCTCCTCATCACGCCGTCACAGTAAACAGACTAGCCTGGGAGGTGGAGATATCCATGCCAAGTCGTATCACCGGCAGCTGCCAAACGCGTCGTGGTAGCACTTCAAAGAGTCGATTAAGACATACCGTGGTACAGTGCGAGAGCTCTCGAAAGCGGAGAGGCCGACCAACAAGGTGCCTATCAGGCGAAGATAGCTCGGCGGCTTCTGGGCGCAGCTGCCACTCGGGGGACGCAGTGACTTTTTGATAAACCGTCGCCTTTGGGGGTTATACCGACCTGGTAAGTTGCAAGGAACCAGCGCGAACTATAGACGATCTGCTGGCATCAGCAGTTTTTTCGACAACCGTAGTAACGGTTGTATGTTTGTAGTACACTCCTGTCGTCAGCGCTGCAGGTGCGGCCCGTTAACGATTACTCTCCACTTGAAGGGCCTCACTTCGTACATTGTCTACCATTATTAACGGACTACAGGTATAAGGTGAGGACTACGACGGTGCAATCTCCATAAACTAAGGTTTGCGAATTTGAGACTGAACAGGAGGCATCGAGTATAGTTTCTGTGAGAAACTCGGCAGCAAGGCAGGTCTGTATGTTGAGAAAACGAAAAACCTTCAGTCAAACTTGTATAGGAGCATGGTAGCATGCTTTTAAGGAAATCGCACTGATGAAATCAAGTCTAAAATCGATTTTGGCGCTTTGCTTAACAAAACTGTTTCGATAAAGTCGAAGACAGACAGATGGCAACTGCTGGAGTCCTCCTGGCCCCTTTCTCTTGGCACCGGAAACACAAGCTCGTTCAGGCGCAGCGGGTTTATTTGTCCCATTTTGTTTATTAGGGGCTTGGCGAACGAGTTCGTCTTTGTAAGACGGAACTTAAGCTGGAGAGCGCGGGCAAGCAGAGAGATAATTATGTGAACACTGCAAACCTTTTCAATGCCTTCAACCTCGGTTTTGAGCGGAGCACACGGGACCTTGTCTGCCGTCGCCTTGGCGACGGAGGAATCCTTAACCGAAAGCAAGAGTTTAGCGGTCTGCTCGTGCTGTTGCACCATAGCTATAAGCGCCTGCGTACCTCAATGGGGCCATGTGGACAGGGAAAACTGGTACCGTGGCACACGTGGCGCCGGACGGCGGCGGCGTGGCGCCCGGGCGGCGTCGGCTTGGCGGGCTGCATCGACACGGCCGCTGGCGATATCATTGGGAACGGCAGCAGGTAAGTTTTCTTACGAACAGAACATGGGTGCCATTGCAAAGGACGACAGCGTCGTACTTGCAGCATCGACGTAATTGCCGGCGCTATCATGGCAACCGCCGCCGCTCGGAAGGTGCCGGTGCGTGAGGTGGGCGGCGTCATCGTGGCGGCAGCCACCGCCAGCTCGGGAGGCGCCGGCGCGTAACGCGAGAGGCGCCATCGTGGCGGCAGCCATCGCCAGCTCGGGAGGCGCCGGCGCGTGACGCGAGAGGCGCCATCGTGGCGGCAGCCACCAACAGCTCGGGTGGCGCCGGCGCGTGACGCGAGAGGCGCCATCGTGGCGGCAGCCACCGCCAGCTCGGGTGGCGCCATCGTGGCGGCAGCCACCAACAGCTCGGGAGGCGCCGGCGCGTGACGCGAGAAGCGCCATCGTGGCGGCAGCCACCGCCAGCTCAGGAGGCGCCGGCGCGTGACGCGAGAGGCGCCATCGTGGCGGCAGCCACCGACATCTCGGGAGGCGCCGGTGCGTGACGCGAGAAGCGCCATCGTGGCGGCAGAGGCGCCGGCGCGTTACGCGAGAGGCGCCATCGTGGCGGCAGCCACCAACAGCTCGGGAGGCGCCGGCGCGTGACGCGAGAAGCGCCATCGTGGCGGCAGCCACCGCCAGCTCGGGTGACGCCGGCGCGCGACGCGAGAGGCGCCATCGTGGCGGCAGCCACCGACAGCTTGGGAGGCGCCGGCGCGTGACGCGAGAGGCGCCATCGTGGCGGCAGCCACCGCCAGCTCGGGTGGCGCCGGCGTGCGACGCGAGAGGCGCCATCGTGGCGGCAGCCACCGACAGCTTGGGAGGCGCCGGCGCGTGACGCGAGAGGCGCCATCGTGGCGGCAGCCACCGCCAGCTCGGGTGGCGCCGGCGTGCGACGCGAGAGGCGCCATCGTGGCGGCAGCCACCGACAGCTTGGGAGGCGCCGGCGCGTGACGCGAGAAGCGCCATCGTGGCGGCAGCCACCGCCAGCTCGGGTGGCGCCGGCGTGCGACGCGAGAGGCGCCATCGTGGCGGCAGCCACCGACAGCTTGGGAGGCGCCGGCGCGTGACGCGAGAGGCGCCATCGTGGCGGCAGCCACCGCCAGCTCGGGTGGCGCCGGCGTGCGACGCGAGAGGCGCCATCATGGCGGCAGCCACCGACAGCTTGGGAGGCGCCGGCGCGTGACGCGAGAAGCGCCATCGTGGCGGCAGCCACCGCCAGCTCGGGAGGCGCCGGCGCGTGACGCGAGAGGCGCCATCGTGGCGGCAGCCACCGACAGCTTGGGAGGCGCCGGCGCGTGACGCGAGAAGCGCCATCGTGGCGGCAGCCACCGCCAGCTCGGGAGGCGCTGGCGCGTGACGCGAGAGGTGCCATCGTGGCGGCCAGCTCGGGAGGCGCCGGTGCGTGAGGCGAGAGGCGCCATCGTGGCGGCCAGCTCGAGAGGTGCCGGTGCGCGAGGCGGGCGGCACCCTTGTGGCGGCCCGCCACCGGTTCGCAGGTGCGTGAGGCGAGAGGCGCCATCGTGGCGGCCGGCGCCATCGTGGCGGCCGCCACTGGCTCAGGAGGCGCTGGTGAGGCGAGAGGCGCCATTGTGGCGGCCAGCTCGAGAGGCGCCGACGCGTGAGGCGGGTGCCGCCATCGTGGCGGCCCGCCACTGTTTCGCTGGTGCGTGAGGCGCCATGGTGGCGGCCAGCTCAAGAGGCGCCGATGCGTGAGGTGGGCGGCGCCAATCGTGGCGGCAGCCACCGCCAGCTCGGGAGGCGCCGGTGCGTGACGCGCCATCGCGCCTGATGGACGTTGTCGGCTCAGGAGGTGCCGATGCGCGTGGCGGGCAGCGCCACCGTAGCGGGCGGCACTGTTGCCCGACGCCTTGATAGATGGCAACCGGCGCGGCGAACGGCCCCGCCGCTGTACTCGTAGTGTTTCCACAGAGTGGCTTCCACGTAACTTACCTTCCTTCCACTTTGAGCTCGAGATGCAGTAGCATGCTCCCCGTGGTCCGGTCCGCCTTCACCTTGGCGCCAGGACGGGACCGAGAGGTCCGCGATCCACCCGCGCCGCGACCGCAGCAACAGGAGCGGGCGCGTGACGCCTCTCGGAGTTCCGCGGACCGGAAGCACCTGCGCTGCGACACTTCGGGCGCCGGCCCACAGCGTCGCGGCGTCTCGGAGTCACCTCGGACGACAAGAGAAAGTCGACGGCGCCGACGCGGCGAACGACACGAACTGTCGCGTCGGAAACTAACAACACGAGGTAATACTCCCGGGCTCCGAGCACGGGCACCGACCTCGGCCGACACCTGCGGTAATCGGACGAGAACCGGGGCTTTAGCGTCCAAGTAGGCATTCACAATGCGCTTCCGAACGCCAAATACAGCTAGAATATCTTACCAGATGGTTTGAGACAATCCAAACCTATCCTATTGCAGCGCGGCCCCGGCACCCCACCGCGCCGGGCCGGCACCGCTCCTCGCGGCAGGCACGATAACGCACGTTCCTCTCCGATGCGGAGCGACTTACGTTACCACGCGTTGTAACAAACGACACTTGAAACGACTTGTTGACGCACTTCCTACTTCACTCTCGAAAATGCGAGTTAACGGTAACGATTTTAGCAGCATGGCATGTAAAAGATAATTTAGCAAGAAAAAAGTGGGTAGAATCGAAAAGCACCGTTGGAAGATCGATCCCGAGAGCGCCAAAAGACTAGTAGTGGCGATCTCTGGCTATATCTCGCTATTTAATCGAACAAACTTTGGATCGGAAATTTTTAAAGCACCATGCTGCAAAAATGTTCGCAAAAAAATTTGCGGACCATCGGTCAGGACGGTCGACGAAACAATGACATGGCGGCGGCGAGTGGCGGGGGGCGGGCGTCTGTTTGCAGGAAAGGGAAGCGGAACTACGTCACGGCGAGGCGGCGGAGCGACTACATAGACGCTAGCGGCATCTATCGGTCACCGGAGGCGTTACGCTCTCAATGAAGATCTCAGACGTGGAACGGAACACATAATAACAGATTTCTTCGTAGGCACAGAAATAAATATGCAAGTATTTTTTGTGCTCCTCAAGTATGAGTATAACCTATCTAGGTTATATAATATAATTGCTCGTTAAATCAAACATTATAATACCAAGAATCAAGAAGCAATTTGGGAAACACTAGCAATTGTTTATGAGTCGCCATTTTAACGTTAATTAATGTTATTCCCATTATTATTGCTGGAAGGTTTCGACCGCACTGGATTTTCCTAATGTAATTTTATATTGGCATCGCCTTGCGTTTCTAACTAGCGTCGCAAACAAGGATAAAATCAATTTTCGTATCAATTAAATAAGCTAATAAACGTATTAAATAAAAAGAATTATCCAATTCTCACGGACTTGGATATAAACAATCGAGAAAAATTTTATAAGTTTCAGTTTGTTTAAGTAGATACGCATAAGGGCTGATTTAGAAGGCGCGCGAACTCGCACGCGATTTTAGATACATTGCGGACTGTTGGTTACGTCCAATTCAACCGAGCGATCAAAACCCGCAATGTAATGAAACTCGCATACGAGTTCTCGCACCGTCTAAATGAGCCCTTAGGGTGTTGCTTATTTCGTCGAAATTGAAATTTTCTATGTCTCACCCCCTTAAATTGTTCTCTTTCCCTAAAAAACAAATGCGGATTTATTTCAGAATTTTTAATTTCGTTTTAGGGGTCGTTACCGAATTTAGAAAATTTGGATCCTTCATACATGATGTTTTTTTTTTAGTGAGACAGTGAGTCAAAGTATATGGAAGCTATTTATATATAATTCAATAAAGGTATAGTTAATACGTAGGTTGCCCTGAAAGTTTCGGGAATTGGAAAAAATACGCGTTTAAATGAAATAAAAGTACTTTTATTGTTTTTCAAAGTATTCTCCTTTGTGTTTAATGCACTTTTTCATTCTCTGAAACCAGTTTTCAAAACAGTTATTGAACTCTGAACTGGGGGTTGACGAAATGGCCATTTTATAAGCGTGGACTGCTTCTTCCGCGGTCTGAAAACGCTGACCACGCAACCGATTCTTTATTTTCGGGAAAGTAAAAAAATCGTTGGGACTTAGGTCGGGGCTGTACGGAGGATGGTCCAGTAATTCGACTTTTTCGCCCTTCAGATAGTCGTTTGTTTTCTGAGCAGTATGAGGGCTGGCATTATCATGGTGTAGTATAATACGGCGGTTAGGGTTATTTTTTCGCAGTTCAGCAAAAACAATCGGTAAACAAACGCCTATATACCAATCGGCATTGACAGTTCTTCGATCTTCAAGAGCAATAGTCGCCACGTGACCCGATTTGGAGACAAACGTGGCTACCATTTTTTTGATCGTGCTGCGAGAACGAACAACTTTTGTTGGCTTCGGCTCGTCTTCGTAAACCCATACTCGAGATTGGTTTTTGGATTCAGGCTCATATGCGTAAATCCATGACTCGTCACCTGACACAATACTAAAAACGGCAGTTGAGCTTCCTCCATTAAATCTTTTTAGGGTTTTGTGGCACCAATTGACACGGACCGTTTTCTGCTCGTCAGATAACAAGTGAGGAATCCACCGGGAAAACAACTTCCGCACGCCCAACTCTTGCTGTAAAATAACTTGTACCTGACTCATTCCAATGCCTAAAGTCTCCTGAATTTCCCGATATGTAACATGCCTATCTTCTTTTATCAGTTGGCGAACAACATCGATGTTTTGATCGGTAACGGCAGTTTTCGGTCGACCCTCACGTACGTCATCCGCAAGAGACACACGGCCACGTTGAAATTCCGAATACCACCTGTATATTGTCGTCTTCGAAGGTGCTTCACTACTAAAAGCAATAGTCAATCGGTCTCCACATTGTTGTTGTGTTAATCCACTTTTAAAGTCATAATAAATCATTGCTCTAAAACTTTCGCGGGACAGCTCCATTTTCACCAGCGACTCAACGACTTTAAAAAACAATTGAAAATAGAACATTGTTTTTTTTTTCTAAGTGGCCAGTGTTTTCGAATAATGAGACTATGCTTGTAACAAAGAGGTATAACACATGTCAAATATACGTTCCTAAGTATGCAATTCCCGAAACTTTCAGGGCAACCTACGTATATATTTTTAAATATTTTTTATTCCTGTTTTAGGAGTGCGCACTGCTGAATCAATATTTAGAACGCCTAAAACACGCATAATAAGCTTTAAAAAAATAGTGGTATTATTTTATGTTGAACTGCACATGAATACACCCTGACCTGTTACCTCATAAAAAAAAAATATCTTGTATGGAGGATCCAAATTTTAAAAATTCGGTAGCAACCCCTAAAACGTAATTGAAAATTCTGAAAAAAATCCACATTTGTTTTTTAGTCAAATATAATAAATTAAGCGGGTGAGACATAGAAAATTTTAACTTCGGCGAAATAAGCGACACCCTAATACGCATGTATTAATTACAGTCAATTATACTGTATAGTAAAACGCTTTAAAAGCATAATTTACAAGTACCTTGATAGATACTTACTTACTGTAGTCAATTGTGCAAGTCAAGATAATGCTAACATCAACAAAGCAAAAGAAATCTATAGGTGGAGTGGTGAAAAAACCCGGTAAGTATCGTTATCAGTATAAGATTAGAACGGGTTTTCCGACGGGGAAACCTATTCAATGCCAAACAATCGTGGTGTTTTGTTCAGCAATGTGCCACATAGCACGTTTCCTAGTCAGCTAACTAGCGAATGTTGTCTTTTACTTAATACAATATTTAGGTAAATATTGGAATGGCGTCAGCCGGCAATGCTAAAGATGTTCGATGCCAAATCCGTCAAAATTATTCTTGTAAATATGTTTATTCTCGTCAGCTTACGTTTCGTTAGAAAACAGAGGTCAAAATATCTATCATATTAAAATCAGTGTTTTAATTTTCGCTTTGTTTTTCTGATAGCAGTGCACGCATGCAGTTAAAAAGTCACTTAATTCACCGAAATAATTAATTAATTACATAATTATCCCTTGAAGTGGCAGGAACCGTCTTCCGGACAATTTTCGTCATTAAAATTTGAATAATTAAAATAAAATCGAAATTCCAACAACTCGAAAATGACGTATGCCACTTGAAAGATTATGATATACTTAATCGAACTTTTAATAAACAAATACGCATACATCACGAAAACGTACCATCGATCATTACTTGCAGCTGCTGTAATTAATTATCAATACTTAAAGGCTAATCACGGTAATGGTGTAGTAGGAATGTGTACGGCTATGTACGTCACGCACGACACTCACCTTGGCGTTGATGTCGGCACCGTAGAGGACGAGGGTGTGCAGCATTTCTATATCTCCCTTTTTGGCTGCGATGTGCACGCAAGCTTGGCCTGAAACAAACAGAAAAATATAAAAAATAATTGCTTAAAGGCCAACCAAAAGCGACTTAGTTATATCAGTCCTACCCCACAGGATCTAGCGATACGATAATTATATATCACACGATTGACACGATATAGAAAGTTATCTGTTTCCATCAAATGACGCTACCGGTGTAATACAAGCAAGTGTTTCTGTATGTAAACAATCATCTTTGTTTGGCACTGACATAAACGCTATCCAGAACGTAACTTACTTTCTATGCATCTCGCTCGTACTCGCATAATAGTGCAAGCGAGATGTATAAAAAGTAAATTACGTAGACGTTAGCGTATGTCAGTTTTGACACTGTCAGTGACTCATGGTACGGGTACTGGTGATGTCACTGGTACACCGGTATCTAGTCAAACCTTTGATTCGCCATCTATTTCATTACCTCGTAACCTCGTGTAGTCACGGATGACTGGCTTCGATGTCTATACTGAGAAAAGCAAATCCCGCAAAAAGTCGAGGAAAAAACATGGCGTTTCGCTTTTCAGACTGCCCCGCGTGAATCTTCTTGAAGGACAGTTTTACTCGAAAACACTAATACCACAGCGTCCACAGCCTCATTTGTGGTCATGAACTATTATAGCATGAAGGTTTACATTACGTGAATTGTAATAACTGGGGACAACATATGACTTACATTTCGCTTAATTGAAATCTCTACATAAATTAAACGTAGGTACTTGTACTACTTGAAACCAAGCTGTCCAAATTGTGAAAAAAAAACATTTTGTTCATAACAATTCTAATGTCTATACAACAAGATCCAAATCTTAGTACGCTGTCGGAGTTTAAATAATGCCAGCTATATGGCAAATTATGTATCTACCGGCTTTTCTGCGTCATCTCATAATGTTGGCCGAAATCCAAGTTTATTTAAGTCGACTAGAATAGACAGCCGGACGAATGAAAAATAAAATAGCTACTGTTTAATACACCTTCTATTATAAGTTTTTGTTTCATTTTATACTACGTAAATGCTGAAGTGCATTCAACCTTGAGGAAAACCCTAGCTGATCGCAGTATATAGGCATTGACTGTTTTATGCGCAATTTACCAAGCACCTTGAAGTGACATAGGTAACTACACTAAAAACATTAGAAAAACTTGCACTGAATAACTACAACACTCGTTTGTTACACAAACGTTATGTTATTTATTATCTAGTCATATTGTGACATTTCGCTTGGAGAGATCTGTAAATACATGTGAATTGTGAATATTTTACACATGAATCTCTGCCGTATTCGAACTTCAAGATATTCACAAGAGACGACACGTACTAGATCCATTCTAGATACGTTATAGTTTAGATTTCAACTACATAGTTCTCTTTTGCAGCGCAATTCGGTCAACCAATGTCACTTTTACGATAGATCGTGTTAGATATCTATTAGATGTGAATTAGATCTCTAAGTAATATCTTGTGGAAATCGTTCAAAAATATCTCCAGAATCGCGGAAATTTTAGCGTCAAATTTAACAGGTTAGATCTTAAACATATCGTTATCGTATCTTGGCGATGTCTAATAGATATCTATTACAAAATCCGAATCGGGCCCTCTGATGTTATCCTATAAAGGTACGATCTCGTTAGAAAAGTACATGTGTTACACGTGGTACTCATTGAGCAAACGCAACGTAGACGTGACCGCTGCGCGCTGTGCTATCTATGGATAGGTTGTGAGGCGAGGCGAGGGGGCAGGTACGACGCAAGCTGGGGTTTTCCAAGTTATGTGGACTGTGGCCCAGCGAGGTGCGCGCGCGACGCACCGCGCCAAATATGGCAATCGTTATTTTCACTGTTTCCGTATGCAGATGCGATGAGTCCGGTTTAATGGAAGGATTGTAATGGAAAATTTAATAGTATCGAGTTGTTTGTTTACAAGGAAACGCGTAGTAAGTTCATGGAAACCGTCAGCAATAATAATTACAAGTAGGTAGCTATTGATCTGTAACGCGTATAGCATAGCGCACTCTCAGGTAATTAAGTGGAACGATGCTCATAATCGTTAATACAGGTATTTGGGTAAACACGAAGCATTAGAGGGAAATCTGGGATTATGACACCGGAGAACCCGGCCGCAGAATGCCATGGTGGCAAGAATTTGGATGCGTTGCAAAACACCTTGGAATTTCCGTTCACTACCTCTACCTGTACCTAATGCTTCCGTTTAACTTGGGTCAAAGCTGTGTTCATTCACTATAGGATCACTATCGAAGTACATAGATAAATAGTTAAATACACATATAACTCATATAAGTACCTACAGCCGGTATTAATTTATGCCACGGCAAAAGTTAAATAGAAGTCACAAGTACGTTAGCTTAGCTGTAAACAAAGAGAGATGACCAAATAATGTACTACCGATTCACGGATCCGTATCTTCAATCCCATCTCAATATTCAATAACGCCAGCTAAGACGTACGTGAAAGAATTCTTGTTTTACACATGCGGGGTGTTTGACATTGGAAAGCCCGAGGCTGGGAAACCCAGCGCCCTACAAACTGACAAGATACGCGCCAGCGAGAAGTGGCATTTCGAAAACTATTGTTTACCTCAACGGTATTATGAAATGATGCCGTGACGAGGGGTAATAAAAGGATCATTGTAGATGTGGGGTTTTCCTGTCCCTTCCCGATTTAAGACGGATCGGAATTTGGAAGAGGCAATAATATTTTGAAAATAATAGTGTAATAATATAGCTCGAATTTAAACCGAGTTTGTTTTTTGTCACGGCGATTAACGTGACTTATGATTATTAAATTTACAATTGTGTTTCTTTATTGAATTAATATCTTTATTATATAAAACATATAAAAACTCACAAATGCGCGTTTTCCTAGATATATCGATTTTTCGCCCCGAAAACTCCTATATAGCAAATTTCATCGAAATCGTTAGAGCAGTTTTCGAGATCGCCGAAATAAATATATAAATAAATAAACAAGGATTGCTCGTTTAAAGGTATAAGATAATAGAGATGCCTATGCCTGCCATTTTGCCGTATATTCGGTATTTGGCCGAATGTGGCCTACTATTCGGCCAAATACCGAATATCTGGTGCACCTACTTAAAAATAATAATTAATCAATAAAAATAACCAACAACTCTGTAGGTATATTTAGAATATGTTCTTGAAAAATTGTTAAATACGAAGACCCTTTTTTGAGCATTCGTTGATTAAAAAGCATTTTGTTTTTATCATGAGTCTGTTTTGTTTGACTCTATTCATTAATGCTGTTCAACAAAAATATATCTTAGCTAACGTCATCTAACGTTGAGCTTTGTTAGCGATTAGTTTTTATAATAATTGTGACTCAAAATGTTCGCATGTCATGCCGAATATTCGGTCGCCGAATATTCGGTATTCGGCCGAGAGAGGGGCCGATTATTCTGTATTCGGTATTCGGCCAAAACCACTATTCGGGGCATCTCTATAAGATAATATAACAGTGGAAAGTAACAACGACAAAAGAATATCAGAGATCTACTGATGTCGACTGTACCTACTTATAAAACAATATCATCAATACGGTTTACACCCTTGGCACAACCGATATATTTGCCTTGTTAAATTTTCTATCCACGAGGTATTTTGCGGTTGACTGCTGGGGTTTCCTACTGAGCAGTATGACTGTTTTTTTAAAACCGCGTTTTCCCTGACTGTTACATAATGCAGACTCATTTTATAAAGTACCTAGTTTATTTTTACAGATCGCTGACCCTATTATATAAAACAGCACACGCACTTTCGACAGTGCTGTGGATGCAACTCTTACCCGGGAAAACCCTCTCGCAACGCAACCTAGATAGCTCGTACACGTATCAGCACAAACGCTCTCAGTGGAACAATAGCCGGGGTATCCCAACGTGGGTGCGCTCGGGCTGAAACGGTCATATCTCCGTTAGAGTTACACGGTGAAAGACTTTTTGGATTTTGGTTGCGAGAACGGAAGGCTTTCACTCGCCAAGTGGTTACGCGAGCGGTCAAACGATGCTGGAAATACCCAAATTGCGCGTCTCACACTGGCTTGGACCGGTCCAAAGGGGCCCACACATTCGCACCTTTACCTTTACTAATTAAAATTCCGCGATCATCTTAGGAACTATCTCGATCTTTGGGTAAACCCATTTATGCAAATGGCGATTTATATTTCGGTTATATGCGAGGACATTGAAGAACACTTTGGGTTTTCCGACGATTTAAAATATATTTGACAGAAACTAATCTCTTTTTAATACTATTTGCTTTGGGAATTCCGAATAGGTCGTTAGGTAGGCTCAATTTGTAAAAAGATTTTCACAAGAAGTCAATTGTCCCAATGTTCCCAATGATTTGATTCCAAAGTTCTGTGTGATCTTAGGCCTATTTCTGTTAGATGGATGCAGGAGCCTTGATTCATGGCGGTCACCCTATAACGTCTGCAAGGCTCGCTGTTGACGTAATAGACCTTGGGCCACGTCACCAAGTACGTTCACACGTAAACAATCTAATCGTGTCGTAGTATCCTTAGTAAACAGGTTACATGCATTCAGACAATTTAATTCATAAGAGATCCTAGTGCGCTTCCGTATTTTTTCTGAGACGATCTTCGTGTGAACGCTCGTGTGAAGGTCCGGATGGACGTCCTAGGGCGTCATTCAACATGTTCTAATCGTTCATAACATTGCCGATATCACGAAATCAACTCTATTTCTATCCATGACTTAATGCGCTACGAATAACAATTTTACAATTTTTATCGATCAAAATATCACCTTTTCAAGTGCTTATTTCGGTCTCTTGTCTTCACACCAAATGATAGTATCAAAAGAAGCAAAATATCATAAATATGTACGCTTGTGTAAATTAGCCTGAGGGCGACGCCTCGATAAACACCAATCGAGTATACATTATGGTTATATCTACCTACAAATATTCATATACCTATGACATAGGTACAATTTGTATAGGTGAGGTCATCGCGGGAAATAGGTTTGCGATAGATTTAGACGCAGTTTTATCAAATGTAGGTATTAGGACCAAGCACTTTAACTATAGTCATCGTAAGAAATTATATTTCACAGTTATGAATTGCCCTTTATAACATACGAAGCTACGGAAATCAATTCAATGGAATTACACGTAATTAAGTATAATCAATTGATCACTGTCAAATATCATCTTCCGTTACTCATAACATTCATAAAGATGATAAAGATATCCAAAGCTTATTTAAACATTCACAGAGCAGCATATGTATATGTGTGACCTCCGACTATGTAAGTATCTAGGTATACTAGTGGCACCTAGTGGGAAATTTCCAGTCTAATAAAAATGTTTTATGAGAAGATTCTTGTATTCCTGAATCGCCCCGAATGCCTGTTTAACTGCGTCTCTATCTTGTTCTAGAAGCATTGGGCATTGGCGCGATAAGGACATAAGTACATAGCGCCCACTTTATTTACTTCGGTCATAACCATTATCGCGAGGTCGTGACCTCTGATGGCGCTACATGTGATAACGAACGATTGTAACATATAAGGTATTTTCAGAGAACAATAATCAAATTAGTTGATGCCTACTTTAAACTAATTCAAACTAAAAAAAAAGGTTAAAAAAAAGAATTTTTAGACTAGTATTAGGGATTGCAAATATTCGAATATTCGACTTCTTCTAACGACGTATTCGAATAATTATTCGAATATTATAAAAAAAAAGAAAAGGAACGAGAAATCGGTTTATCATCGTTTTACTATTGCTGAAACTAATGATATTTTGCAGAAATCCACTTAATTGACTAGATTTTATCATCCTACATTACTATGAGATGCCCACATTTATAAAAACAAGTAAAACGCAAAAAAATGTCGTATACAATACTTCTAGATAAAACTTTTATTATAAATTCGTCGTTGCGTGAAATAATATAACTTTAACCATCCAAACACCTAGCTAGAGTATGTAAGATATTTTTTTAGTAGGTAATTATTTTCCAATTTAAATTAACTAGGTAGTCGCTCAGAGGCCTGTAAACCTTTAATTCCATTGTATTTTCAATCTTTATTGACTTTATTTGTTTTGGCAAGTTTTGATTCCTAATGGTCGGCTAATTATATAATATTGGAATATTTAAGGGAAAAAGTTAGTTGACTACTGGGTGGATTATTCGTCAGCTGAAGGTGCATGGTTAGATTACCTAGTTGGGCAGGTTTGGTCTGATCAAATTTGCGAATTGCGATAAGTGGCAAGGTTTAGACTTCAAATATTCGCTTAAGGTACGATTATACTGAATAAGCAGAATGACCTTTTAACTTAAAACTTACGCACCGTAAAAATAACATACATACCTACTTTTTGATTTCGTTTTCTTTCGATTTGAGTTAGGTTTCACTGTATTTACGAAGTCTATCGAGGAATACAGTAAAAATATTATTTCCTTCGCATTTGGGTACCTACCGTTCCTCATTCACTGTAAATACCCGGAAAACACACAGAAACTGTAACTACAGCAGATGGAATAGATTTTTTATAGTAATAAAAAATATTCGAATATTCGAAACCTGAGCGGCCGAATATTCGAATATCAAAATCAAACAAAACAGGTCGAATATTCGAATTGCAAGCCCTAACTAGCATATAAATAGTATAGTAGTATAGTGACTGTTTTACATCGGGCGAGCTTATTATTTATATCTATACTATAAAAATATAAATTAATTACATTAGACTTATAAGTTCTAGAAACGTAAAAACCAAGAAAATGATGCGGTATTTCGGATCCGCGTCTTGCATTATCGGGAAAACCATCTTGGGTTTTTACTCAGTGAATCAAACAGTGCAACGACCATGTAAGGAGCTTTTAGACGACGAATTACGTCGTGTTTAATGATGTAGAAAAGGATTTTCAGATCTTCTGTTCACTATTTTAGAATTATATTACGTTTTATCTATGATAGAACGGAAACGAAGCATTCATATAATATGTTTAAGTTAAACAAAAATGAGTGCACTAATTTTATAGGAGTTTTCTCTTTAATTTGTATTAAATCAGTAATCAATTATTTTACACATGGAATGGCTCCGTAATGGATGGTGCTAATCATTTTTTGAAATATATTTTGTATTTTAATGAGTGATTCTTGGTGATTGGCTTTCTAGATATTGCTTTGAATTAAAATAATTTCCTGTCACTGTTATAGTAGATCATACCCGATAAACCAGATTATTAATACAATGTAGCATCAAATATATATATAGTAGTAACTGCATACTATGTTACTTCATACAAAAGGTAGGTACATAACCACTCACCATGATAATTTTTTTGGTTCAATACAGCCTTCTGATCTTTGCGGTTGGGCACAGGGTCTAAGAGCGCCAGTAAGCAGTCTCGCTTGCCAGCTTTCACTGCCGTGTGTAGTGGAGTCTCCCCCATGTGATCTCTGATGGCGAAGGAAGCACCCGCTTTGACGAGCATTCTGGCGATTATGGCATGTCCACTCATGATGGCTAGGTGTAGCGCTGTGTGGCCATAGTCATTTGTGATGTCGAGCCATGATGGGTGAGGGCACAGCCTGATAAGGAGTGCTGTTCTCACTTTGCAGCCGTGAACAGCTGTGATGTGCAATACACTGGGAAAAAAAAAAATACTATTAATAAAGATTATTCATGGTATGGTGTGTCATCTTATAATTAAAGTCATCTACCACTTGTGTAATATAAAACAACCCATGCTGATAGGTACATCAAATGATTAAATTTTGAACATAATAGAAATTAAAACAGTGTATCCAAATGCAAATTGTACACTATTTTGTTAAATGCCAAGACATTTTTGATTTATTTAAGTTAAGTTTTAACATTATTATTACATTTGCAATATATTTTTTAACTTAAGATATTAAAAGTCATTCTCATCATGACCATAACCATAAAAAAGCTCTGTTTATAAAGCCCAATCAAATCACCCTATTTATTTAAAACTTTATTGTACAGTCAGTACTATACAACGCAAGACTGTATATGTATATCAAAAGTACAACAGGCGGACATAATGCCTTTACTTATTATGTCCTGGTATATTATTAGATAAGGTTATAGTGCAAAATCTTATCAGTGAATTTACCAAACACTTCAGCCACTTAAATATTAATCCTCCTCTACAAAGAAAGCAACAAACATTTTGAAACACATGGTATAAATAAACCTCTCTGGAAGGAATAAATAACTTATTTGTACATTAAGTTTGGATGGTGAAGAACCTTGATGTTATAATATATTTGAACAAACAACATTGAAATTATTCATATTGAGTTAGAGTTAGACTAAGATAAGTCTTATGAAATGAAACTTCTATGAAATTATGACATATAAACAGAGATCGGACAAATTTGCGACATTGCTCGCAATAATGTGGACAAGACTCCGAAATTGATTAAATAATTAATCATTTAATTATTTTAATTAATTTTTTACTTGAGATTTAATTTTGTTCCCTCGGCAATAAATAGCACTTAAATATATTATTGATATAAAAAAATGAGTACCTACAGAAAATTTGGAAAACATACTGATTAATTTCTTTAATAAATTTACATTATAAGAAATCTTTGTGTTTTTTATTGATTAGGAATCAAAATTAAACCTCAGGTAAGAAATTAATTAAATTTTTAATTATTTAATCAATTTTGGAGTCATGTCCACATTATTGCGAGCAATGTCGCAAATTTGTCAGATCTTTGCATATAAATAACACTTGCACAGTCTGTCCTGTCCAAATGGTTGCAGAGTTATCTTGGTCTACTCTACTTATGTTGTTAGAGATTAAAATAATAATTATTAAATATAATGACTGATTAAAAGTAAGTGATAAACTGCATAACAATAAACAATGAAATGCATCATGTAACATGTTGTAGCCCTAATGCCAAAGGCAGAAGGTTAGTTATTGCTTGATTCAAATGTAATTTTTGGTGCATCATATTTTAGGTTATATTTGTTTCATTAGGTATTATTATTTTCCATTCTAATAAGAATCCTCCACATGGTGATAACATCTAACTAATAATTAAATACCTTTTATCAAGAGATGATACCTACCTAAATATATAAATTGAGGTCATTGCAGGCATACGGCCATCCCTTTCTTAAGAATGATATGTCCTTTAATGCTAAAGAGAGATGAGTCTATGCTTCCTATAAGAAGATCAGAGCATCATTTTGACTTCCCTTTCCTACGTTTTTAAAAGTTATTGGATACTTACTTGTCACCATCCGCATCCTGCTGGAAAATGTTAGCAAGGGGTATCTGCAAGTGTTCTGGTATCGAGGCAGGGCTAACGTTGACTTCAGGTGGACCATCAATGTCGCATTTTTTCATTTCCGCCTGTAGTTCCACAACTTTATCCTCTAACTCCGTGCTGCTAAAATCTTCACAAGGCCCCTCCGTCAAAACACCAGAATCCATTTCCGTTTTGTCTGAACTCAACAGTCTCGACGACTGGGGACTCGACACATCTTCGGGACGACTGAGTTCTTCAGAAATAGGACCTGACAAGGCCTCTGAATCCAATCCTCCGCTAATTGGACCAGACAAATAACCAGAATCTGCGCTCTCCTGCACGGGAACCTTCGTTGATTCAATCACTCTTTTGGCACTCATTTTGTTTAGGTTAATTTTACACTTTCACTATGCACAATGTTTATAACACGAGAATAATAATCCGATTTAAAGTGTAGAAAGGCACTAAAACATACTTTTCACAGTGTACTTTTATTGTAATCGCGTGTTATATTACAATATATCGCTCCCGCTCCACAACAGGTCTACTTAACAGCGATCGCGTTGTCAATTTATTTTTCCGCAGTGGGTGTTGTCTTTATATATATAGTTACCACAGATTATACAACGTAACTGGGCATTCCCAATCAAACGTCATGACACTTGGCAGTTGGCAACACTGGCAGACGTGTACGACATGTGTACGACTGTCTGTAGTGTATAGTCGTACCGTGTTGATGGTTCGGTGCGATAGTGTGGAAGTCCACGCCAGGGCTACAAACGAATCTACTTAGTCTAATTACCTTCATTGGCGTAAAGGAGAAAGATCTCCGCAATTTTTGCTCAAGCTTTACTGGATTTTTATCCCCTTTTATCTCAATTTGTCGCGTAAACTAATAAGTCGCAGCCGTCTGTAAGGCCCATAAAATTTAGAACGTACCCCGTAATGTCACCTGTCTAAAAAATTAAGTATTAAAAAAAACAGTACTGTCTATTTGATGTTTATGGACGGTAATGCAATTTTTAATCGGAACAAAACATTTTGGTTTGGGGTTATTTAAACAATAAATAGGCTGTTTTGTTATATTATAATTAAATTTTCGCATTTTTTATGTATTGAAATAAAGATACTTATACTATCCTTAACGTCAATTAGTATCTTGTATAATTGATAACGAATGTGAACATAAATATTGCTTGTCAAAATGTTTGGTGAGAAAGTTATAGAACTTATAAAAGAAGCAGAAAGAAACCCCGAGACTATTGATCAATTCAATGTAAGTTACTCAAATGTTTAAACAAATTATTAAGCTAAAAGTAGACAAAAGATAAATCTAAGTCTCCTATTCTAATTACATTTTCAGGATGAAAAGATACGGCAAATCTTGGAAGAAACGCAGTCCCTATTTCAAATGAATATGAATGATGCGTGAGTGTTACCCTCTTACCTCTTGCTCCACTTAAACCTGTTAAAAAATGTATATTTTATACATGTTAAATTTAATTTCAGAAATGCTACATCAGAAAACAAATCTCTGTGGACAACAGTGCAAGTAAGGCACTCCGCTTTAGAACGTAATAAGCGCTGCTTGCTAGCGTATTTGTACAGTAGAATGAACAAGATCAAGACTCTACGCTGGGAGTTTGGCTCCGTCTTGCCTCCAGACGTAAGAGAATTACTCTCCGATGATGAATATGACTGGTTCTCAAAATACTCAACCAATCTAGCAACATACATGAGATCTCTAGGAGAGGACATTGGCTACAGTGGAATAGATTTGACAGAAAATCTAAAGCCTCCAAAATCACTGTATATTGAGGTGTTGTGTATGGCTGACTATGGCAAGTTAGAGCTTGAAGATGGTGATGTGATAACTTTGAAGAAAAATAGCAGACATTTTTTACCAACATCTGAGTGCCAAACATTAATAAGACAGGGCATTTTGAAACAAATATTATAACTATTATTGTTATTTTAAAAACATGTGGTGATAAAAAAACATTGTGGATGTCCATATTGAATGAATAAACAATTGAACTGGAATCAGGTATTACCTATACAAACATAGTCCTCATTTTGATCTCTGGATATTGACATTTTGAATAATATTTTTACACAACTTAATGTTTATTAACCCTATGCCCGGTGCCCCTTCATTCGATGTTTTTATTATAAGATGTAGGAGCAAAAAACATTTTCATCACAAAATTTTAAATAATCTTGTAAATCTTAAAATAAAATAAAAAATCAAATGTGTAGCTGTAGTAAACATACATCAAAATGTGTAAAAATATTTTCTACACCATGTTTTTTTCTGCTGAGTCACTACTGAGCTTAAATCAAGTACCTACCTAACTTTCTCAAAGACATTGGTATAGGGTATTTGACTGTATTTAAAATAAATTCTTTTACTACATGCATGAAATAAACCACCAGAAAATTAATGGAGAAACATAGAAATCAGTTATTTTTAGACACACTTAGTATTTTGAAACCCGTATAAAACTATAAAGAGTAGGTAATTTGATTGTGACGTCACATGCTAGTGTTTCATATAAATTCCATAGTAGCAAAATCGTTTTGACAGTTCGAAAAAACCGGCCAAGTGCGAGTCTGACTCGCGCACGGAGGGTTCCGCACCATCAACAAAAAATAGAGCAAAACTAGCAAAAAAACGGTCACCCATCCAAGTACTGACCCCGCCCGACGTTGCTTACGTTCGGTCAAAAATCACGTTTGTTGTATGGGAGCCCACTTAAATCTTTTTTTTACTCTGTTTTTAGTATTTGTTTTTATAGCGGCAACAGAAATACATCTGTGAAAATTTCAACTGTCTAGCTATCACGGTTCGTGAGATACAGCCTGGTGACAGACGGACGGACGGACGGACAGCGGAGTCTTAGTAATAGGGTCCCGTTTTTACCCTTTGGGTACGGAACCCTAAAAAGAAACTGATTTGACTAGTAGTCAAATACCCTATTCTGATTAACTCCATTTCGGAGATGATGATGATGGTATCCTGGGACATAGGGCTCTCAGAAGGGATTTCCACTTACTCGAAAGTGGAAAAAGGCGCGAAATTCAAGTTTTCTATGACACGATTACCCTTCGCGCCTACATGTTATAATTTTGTTTAATTCATTCTTTTTTGGACTGATGGAAATGCCTTGACAGACTATATTTCGCCTTACAAATACGTTCGCGTTCATAGAAGTTCGTTTCATGTACCAACAACAACACGTAAATGACGAAAATCCAGACTCAATTCATTGAAACTAACTCCGCATTGCGTCATGACATGGCTGCGTCATCTTCAAAAAAAAACATCACATGAGTTTACAAATCTTTATTTACTACGAGCACGTAGATTAGGTATGACTCTGATGAGATGACGCACTCAGCTCGGGCTCGGCGTAGTCCTGATAGTGTCATATTATTGTGAATAGAAACTAATATCAATAATATCAAATACTAAGAAACTAGTTTCTGGAATAGGTAACTTTCGGTTTTCACGGCCGTGGGATTCCATCTTTTTTAGGGTTCCGTAGCCAAACGGAAAAAAACGGAACCCTTATAGATTCGTCATGTCTGTCTGTCTGTCTGTCCGTCTGTCTGTCCGTCCGTATGTCACAGCCACTTTTCTCCGAAACTATAAGAACTATACTGTTGAAACTTGGTAAGTAGATGTATTCTGTGAACCGCATTAAGATTTTCACACAAAAATAGAAAAAAAACAATAAATTTTTGGGGTTCCCCATACTTCGAACTGAAACTCAAAAATTTTTTTTTCATTAAACCCATACGTGTGGGGTATCTATGGATAGGTCTTCAAAAATGATATTGAGGTTTCTAATATCATTTTTTTCTAAACTGAATAGTTTGCGCGAGAGACACTTCCAAAGTGGTAAAATGTGTGTCCCCCCCCCTGTAACTTCTAAAATAAGAGAATGATAAAACTAAAAAAAATATATGATGTACATTACCATGTAAACTTCCACCGAAAATTGGTTTGAATAAGATCTAGTAAGTAGTTTTTTTTTATACGTCATAAATCGCCTAAATACGGAACCCTTCATGGGCGAGTCCGACTCGCACTTGGCCACTTTTTTAGAAATTACGATGACAAACTTTTTTGTTTTTTAGGCGCGATAAGATAATTGTTACGGGTAAATTCACAGCCAGTCTTAGGTAGTTACCAATTATACCAATAATGAGTTTCTTGGGAACTTCTCGGTTAAGGAAAACACTGAGGAAACACTGAGGAAACCCGAATGACCTACTTTCGCCTCTGGATTGGAAGGTCAGGTGGCGTATAATTATTGTGGTTCAGGGATGCAAATGTCCCGATCCTGTGCAATTTCTTGCCATTTGACTTGGAGTATCAGTATCTTCAAAGCGATGTCGGCGAACTCGCCGAGCGGCGACCGGGGAAGCTTATAAAGCTGCAAGCTTTATTTACTAGACTCTGCTACAAGTTATGACACTTTCAACTTCAGGCCCTCGTCACTGGTCAAGCGTGTGTCCAAACAACGTTAATTATAATAGTTCGCCTATAGTACCTACGGTTGTTGGTAGCCCGTTTTTACCAATTTTTTGTAGGTAACCAACCGAACCATCAGCGATGGTTCAGGTCCTTCTCCAAACGCAGCGCATCTCGCTGAGCACTGAGCGGACGCTGAGCGTTTGTGCAAAAATAGTTACCTATAAAATTTAATGGTGCGCTGTAAACCTATAGATATATTCGTGTTTTTTTTAATATGGAGCGAAAGTTGTTTAGTACGTCCGGTTGCCCACGCCGGACAGAAAGTTCTATAATACCCGTGCATTGTGGAAAATTATATTAAAACTAAAATTGTTTGCCGGGTATTCCTGAAGCCTCTTCCAACCAAACCAAACCAAACGAAAACTTGCCAGTAAAAGTCACCTTGACATTCTCGAGCGTTGTTTTTATGGACATACGATTGCAAGTGTGGATGTGGATCTAATTGGCCCTGAGAGGTATTTCTAAACCTAAAACCTACCTATTATCAACCTATTTTTGGCCATCTTGTGTCCTGAGACTCCCGAGGGCCTACCGCGAACACTCAAGCGGGCATCTTTGTCACTCTAAATACGCCTCTGTCCTCTAAATTAATATTAAAAATTAATTGGAGTAAAAGCGATGAATAAAAAGATGCCCGCAATTTGCGAACTTCAGTGTTCGCGGGAGGCCCTCTGTGTGTAGGTACATACTTTTTTATATCCTTGGCGTTTCTATAATGCCTTGATCACACGTAGCTACCGGGTACGTGGCGAGAGAGTGCCCTCGGCCGAGTACTTACCTACTGAGCTCTCGGCTGAGGGCACTCTTTCGCCACTGTACTTATTCGGTACGTGTGATCAAGGCATTAGTACTATACTCTATTTGTCCACCGTACTAATTTTAATATTTCAGAGCAAATACATCATGAAGCGGGAGTGACTGGGCGTTTTTTTTTTTAAAGTTGTCCCCTACACTTTTTTTTCAAATTTGGGATTTTTTATGTTATTTCTACTCAGAATCACGAGCTCTTTCTGTCCTAATAGGAGAAAAAAAGTATCCCAAATTTTCCATACATTTTTCGGCCTTTCCATTCCGCGACCGCCATACAAAGTCTATGAAAAATGGTGACGGAATGGAAATAAAAACCTTAGGACACTTTTTTTTCTCCTATTAGGATAGAAAGAGGTCGTGATTCTGAGTAGAAATAATATAAGAAATCCCAAATTTGAAAAAAAAGTGTAGGGGACAACTTAAAAAAAAAACGCCCGACTATCATGTGATTGTCGGTAGCACAGAACATATTAAAGAGGTTAGAACGGCTATCGCGCGCAGTTAGTATCGGAACCGGTGTCGCCGCTCGTTCCTCTCCACATTTCCACATTTCTCGCGCAACGGTAGTAAAAACTTGTGTGCCTGGTGAATGGATACGCCTCCTTTAGACAGATTTGATGTCTGGCTTCTTAATCTAAACGTTATTGTGGCGCAAAAGGCATGTTTACGTTTTTCGGTCAGCGCGGGCGAGTACTAGCATGCGAGCGTTTGCTCATAACCGGCGGCGACACGTACCCTGCTCGCATCGCCATTCTACTTGTTCTGTGGTCGGTAGGTTTAGGTAGGTAAGGATGTGTATAGTAAATTCTTATAAGTAATATAATTGAATGCATTGAGGTATACAAGAGACGACATCTCGAACAAAATGTTTCCGCACCTCAGAGAAGTGCATGCACTTCTTTGCTTTTAGTACGTCACCGACCATTGACGAGATGCCACACATGTCATGTACAGATAGTTATAAAAAAAATTAAAAATTAAAAAATGCCTTCGTGCGTGTTAAAAAGTTGCAACAATAGCACAAGAAAATATAACAAAAGGGATGGAATAACATTTCACCGGTAAGCAATGGAATAACTGTTGATTTACTATTATTTAGTTTTCAAAGTACCGTCATTATAGCCAACTTTGCCACTAGGGGAAACTTTGCCCAAAATGACAATTTAAAACAAATTCGTTAATGTAGAAATATTTAAAATACTTATGGCCACCCTGCTATTTTTAGTAGAAAATAGATTATATTTGTGACAAATCTATATACTAAACATGTGCTAGGGTTACCAGATGACAGGAATTTTCCTGACATGTCAGGAATTTTGGCCTTTTGTCAGGAATGGGGACGGAACACGAAAATGTCAGGAATTTTTTGAACTGATAGACTTTATTATAAAGTACCTTTTTATTTACTTAAATTAAACAATTAATCAAAAACATTGTAAAAAAATAATAAATGAGATCCACTCAACTTATCAATAACTTCATAATTATTAATTAATATATGAATGTCAGGAAAAATATTCGGAAATCAGGAATTTTGTCAGGAAATTCTAAATTTGTATCTGGTAACCCTAACATGTGCACAACTTGACTTGGGAATTTTCAGCGAGTTGTCAAATATAGGGTATATTTCCGCGGGCCAAAAATTGTTGAAAAATGAATGCATGTAGAAAAAAATTGAGAACCCTTAGACAAATATTTCCGGGTTTCAGTTATAAAGCATGAAGCATAGATAATGTCTATAACATGTGCACAACTTGACTTGGGAATTTTCAGCGAGTTGTCAAATATAGGGTATATTTCGGCGGGCCAAAAATTGTTGAAAAATGAATGCAAGTAGAAAAAAATTGAGAACCCTTAGACAAATATTTCCGTGTTTCAGTTATAAAGCATGAAGCATAGATAATGTCTATTGAGGTTTAATCTAAAAAGGCCTAAAGACACTAAAAGTTATGGCGGTAGGCAATGTAATCCGGCAATTTACAGACCTACGGATGCCAACATTGCCCACCACCAAAAACGGCTTAGGGTTGTCATTTTTGACAAATTTACCCAACTTCGCAAGTAAAAGAAGGCTATGTTTGTACACTAAAGTAAGTTTATAAATATATATGTACTGTATTTAATTGGTCTTATTATCCTTTATTTAGATGTTTTATCTCTTTAACGCGTGACTGTATATTTACAGCAAAATTCATGTTTTTGGCCATTAAACTATTGTGACAGATTTTCTCTAAAGTGCCAACCGTAACCTTTGTAAAATGCTTAGGTGAGTCTTGTATGGAAAATGGCCAAAAACGGGTAGGCAACATTGCCCACCCAATTTATTTAAAAGTTCTTACACTTATCGCTAAGTTATTAACAGGGAATGGTAGGATTGCCCAAAACCTTTAAGTGATCCTTAGACATCATCATCATACGAGCTGTATTTGAACACCAAATTGACGTGGGCAATGTTGTCCCAAACCCCGGATATCCTTGCCCGCCCTCTAAAACACCAAAAAAGTGGGTAAAAACACGATTTAATTTTTTTTTCTTCAATGAAACTGATGCGTTTGATCACTATGGACGTGCTGAGCAAAACAAAGTCATATGATGTGATATAATTTTTTTGAGAAATTCGAGTTTTTTCAAAAAAAGCGGGCAAAGTTGGCTATAATGACGGTAAATGTTTGGTCGTAGAAAAAGTATTGTATGCAACGTTGTTTAACTGAGTCAAAAAATACTCGTGGCGTCTTTATTAACAATTTTCGGCTTCGCATGCATGCATGCACTATGCACTTCTCTGAGGTGCGGAAACATTTTGTTCGAGATGTCGTCTCTTGTTATATACCTCAACGATTGAATGGACACTGAGTTTAACCAAATTGTCAGCATTGCATGCGCTTTACATTTTGATTTGGCGTTCATAAGGTTAAGTATCTTATTTAGATATCAAAGTTTTGACAATGGGAGAATACGCGGGTGAGTAGGTTATCAGTACGGTTACCATCAGTTTGTCACTGACATAAACGCCGTCGAGAACGTAATTTACTTTCTATACATCTCGCTCGCACTCGCATATTCGTGTAAACGGAATGTATAGAAAGTAAATTACGTTCTCGACGGCGTTTATGTCAGTGACAAACTGATGGTAACCGTACTGAGGGCGTGAAGTACTTCGTCTGTATTGCGTATTTTGATGATGATACGGCAGTTTACTAGAAATAATATGACTTCACTCTCCAAATTAATGTAGAACACTTTAAAGTAGGTAGGTACACATGTGGGAAGTAAGCAGTAAGTAAGTAAGTATAATAATGGTCACATAGCTAATCCACGAAAGGGGCAGACGGCAGACCGTCTAACATAGGGTTGCGTTCTTCGCGAGTTCATACTTGAAGTAGGTAGCAGCTAGCAGCGTAAGCTTGAGCGAGCACCCCAAAGCCTGACCGTGTGGTTGTGGTTGATCGTTTAAGAGGGGGCTAATCTTTTATTATTAATATTGAATTTTTACACGAACACTGCAAATTTTCACGTAAACTAGACTATTTTTGCAAGGGCAGATTTCAACTGAAACCTTAAAAAGTTAAAATTCTCTGCTCGATAAAAAATAAAAAGCGCGATGGCCATATCTTCTATCGCTAGTTTCGCGCAGCTCGCCATATCTTTTGATTTCTTCTAATTTCCTGTGTGCTACTCTGCAGCGGCGCCACCATAATGAATACCAATGAATTATATGGTGAAATGATGTACCTAAAAGGTACATCATGTACCTATAATGTATATGACTGTACCTGTGATAGGAAACGAAATAATCGGCATTGAAAGTGGCGCCGCTGGGGAGCATACTCCCCAGCGGCGCCACACAGTACTCATAGATAGAAATGATATTAGCTATTTTTTTCTTATGTAAATTGATGTACTAATGCTGTTTATTACGTACCTATTGAAAAAAAGAAATATTTTGCATTGATTAGTGATTTTATTTACATTTTAATTCCGCATTCCGCCTAATAGATCAGTCAAATCTTACAAAAAAATCTCCTAAAAAAACATTGCGTGATGTAGTTCTATATTTTTGTGTATGTTGTTTGGAGTCCTTGGAGGAATGTGACACTATGTTTTGCAAGCAAAAAAAAGTTGTGCTCCCTTCGTAATTTGCAAAAAACTGCAAAAATTTCGAACTTTTTTCAGTTTTTGCATTTTTATTATAAAACTATGGGTTTTTGGTCAAAGCTTGCTATGTAATGTTGAAAGAACATTAAATTTGGAACAATTTAAGCCCATTTACAGCGCCGTATGTCAAATAGTTCATGAGATATGGAACTTTAAAAAAAGGGTATTTTTTTCCTTTTAATTTTAGGTTAATTTTTATTTTAAGTTTGTTATTAATTATGTTTATGGTTTTAATAAATATCATTTATTGCTATGTCAACTTTTTCCTTAGAATGAAATTTTTAGTTTTTCCTATATTTCAGGACAAATATCGGCACAACCGCTCATGCTATATCGGCACAACCGGTCATGCTATGAGATATAATGCGTGAATAAAGTTGTAGCAAATTTAATTACCTTTCATTTAAGTGCAAGAAAGGGTCAGTAAGTTCTACAGTTCTCTAGTTATCGTAAAAAAATGAAATTGCTATAATGAGGAAGGCAACTAATGTATTGTTTAAGGCATTGTCAAAATCCCTACAAAAGGCAGTACCATCGACGAGAGTGCCATCTACGCTTTTACCGGCCTTCTCCAATAGCAGCAGAGCGATGTTAGAGATCAACCATTTTTAAAATGCACTCCCCTCTTACGAGTAAGCACTTCATTCATTCAGTAATGAAATCAAGAACGCACTGGGATACTGGAAGTGTGTCATTAGATGTCTAGCTGTCGCTTCTTGGTGCTCTTGAGTCTACTGTGAGTCGTGTTAATACAAAATCACGATAATATCCTAACCATAACAAATTGATACATCAGAATCAGCTACCATTACCCACTCTAGGTATACGTTTGTGTTATCCACGGGTTTTAACTAGCAATATCCTATTACTATACGAGTCTTAACTACATACATAGGTGTATAGATTGACAACCCAAATCGGGAATAGAAGAAGAACTAAAGGAAACACGTATGTACTAGTTTTTATTCAGTAAGGTATAGATAAGTGTGTGTTAACATGATGCATGAGCTGGCAAGCCGGCGGTTTGCATACATCTGTTACTTTCTAGCAATGATACATTCTTTTGACATAATTAGTTAATAATGTTAACATTAAGATATATTCGGTTACGAATTACACATAGCTGTACTATCCCAAATAATTTACAAAATTTTAGTTATACTTAACTATCTAATTTGTAACTCAAAAAATTATGTGTATTTGCCGTATTTTCTATTGACAAATTAGTCCACTCATTTTCCAATTATTTTTGAATTGGTCCAGACTATAAATACATTTATACAGTAAAGAGTGAAATAAGTATTTATGGTCACAACCCGTGGATTGACAACTCACTGAGCAGCTCTACATAGATTTAGCCTTAACAGCCTTAACAGCCATTAAATACGGTGAACCACTGAAGAAGTTATAATATAGTGGTAACTTGACAAGTCTGAGTCACATACAGACATGCCTATAGCACAAACATATACCTAGAGTGGGTAATGGTAGCTGATTCTGATGTATCAATTTGTTATGGTTAGGATATTATCGTGATCTTGTATAAACACGACTCACAGTAGACTCAAGAGCACCAAGAAGCGACAGCTAGACATCTAATGACACGACTTCCAGTATCCCAGTGCGTTTCGCCAATACCACGCCAATCACTGTGAACTATCGTCAAGGTCGTATCAAAACAAGATCAAAACCAAAACTAATTCTTAAATAAGAATCGGTATCGTGGACTACAATCAATGGCTACGACCAAAAAGTGGAGCCGAAAAACAAGCCAAACTAGTTTGTATCTTGATTTCATTACTGAATGAATGAAGTGCTTACTCGTAAGAGGGGAGTGCATTTTAAAAATGGTTGATCTCTAACATCGCTCTGCTGCTATCGGAGAAGGCCGGTAAAAGCGTAGATGGCACTCTCATCGATGGTACTGCCTTTTGTAGGGATTTTGACAATGCCTTAAACAATACATTAGTTGCCTTCCTCATTATAGCAATTTCATTTTTTTACGATAACTAGAGAACTGTAGAACTTACTGACCCTTTCTTGCACTTAAATGAAAGGTAATTAAATTTGCTACAACTTTATTCACGCAATATATCTCATAGCATGAGCCGTTGTGCCGATATAACATGAGCCGTGGTGCCGATATTTGTCATGAAATATAGGAAAAACTAAAAATTTCCTTCTAAGGAAAAAAATACCCTTTTTTTAAAGTTCCATATCTCATGAACTATTTGACATACGGCGCTGTAAATGGGCTTAAATTGTTCCAAATTTAATGTTCTTTCAACATAACATAGCAAGCTTTGACCAAAAACCCACAGTTTTATAATAAAAATGCAAAAACTGAAAAAAGTTCGATATTTTTGCAGTTATTTGCAAATTACGAAGGGAGCACAACTTTTTTTGCTTGCAAAACATAGTGTCTCATTCCTCCAAGGACTCCAAACAACATACATAAAAATATAGAACTACATCACGCAATGTTTTTTTAGGAGATTTTTTTGTAAGATTTGACTGATCTATTAGGCGGAATGCGGAATTAAAATGTAAATAAAATCACTAATCAATGCAAAATATTTCTTTTTTTCAATAGGTACGTAATAAACAGCATTAGTACATCAATTTACATAAGAAAAAAATAGCTAATATCATTTCTATCTATGAGTACTGTGTGGCGCCGCTGGGGAGTATGCTTCCCAGCGGCGCCACTTTCAATGCCGATTATTTCGTTTCCTATCACAGGTACAGTCATATACATTATAGGTACATGATGTACCTTTTAGGTACATCATTTCACCATATAATTCATTGGTATTCATTATGGTGGCGCCGCTGCAGAGTAGCACACAATTTCCTGGCACTTCTTAAGTGACACCTTTTTTGCAATGTCTAATATATGTATATGTCGGACCGAGACACCAGAAGGACGTATTGCAGCGCTACAGTTCATAGCTTTAAACGCTTGTATAAAGTCGATTAGCAATGTTTGGCTACGTATTATTTGTTTGTAACGGAATAATAAAGTTGCGTAGTGAGTAACGCCACCATCTATTGGCGTATTGTTGAACTAAGATGACAGGTAGAAGGCTTTGGAACGTCAAGAGGTGTATCTTGAGTGAACGTAGGCACGAGTTGGCATTTTTGTCGTTATGTTGGTAGACTGGTCAGGTCAGGTCAGGTTGACCAACTTGATTTGGAGGCGGGAGCAGTTGGCTCGGCCGCTGGGACTTTCTTCCTTCTTCTTGATCGGACCGCCCTAGAGATCGGACGTTAGCCAAGCTCGTGCCTAATTCGCCACGTTCCTCAAGGCTTATACCTGAAGGATTATTCTAAAAGCTTATAGATTCCAACGTTTTTTTAACCATTTAACTAAGTGTTTTATTTCAAGTGTTATTTTGATTTCTTACGTGTGATTAGAAGCTTACTTTTGTAAAATAAAGAAACTATGTGTTGTTTTGAAGAGATGTGTCCCGCCGAGTTTGTTGCCGGGTTAAATCTTCTCGGGTCAGATGTGTAGGGTTGGAACCGGTGTAGTTTGACTTAAATAAAGATTTGAACGATTTCATGTGATCTTTTTATTAAATCAAATCCTTTTGGATCCAAATAGTGATTGGTCGTTTTGATTATTTAGTACTGAAATATAGTAGGCACTAGTATGGTTAACGAGTCCGAATGATTATTTCATGCGTTGGTAGCATACCTACTATTTTGGCTGTGAAGTAATACATAGAGGTACCATGCCCACCACCTCGCTATCAATAGCCCCCCCTTCTTTCCTTTTCGACATATATACCTACTCGTTCCCCATATTATCTCCGAAATCCCGTGGTGTGCGCATGTGTCATAACCCGGAAGGCGCTTGGCGCGAAGCCAGCGGCCCGACATTGACATGTGGTCGGTGGACTTTCCAACATTAGTGTACAGATGGTGCAAACATACCTAAATCAGTTAGGGCCGTATGGGCAGAGTGAGCCGTCACACTTCCCAGTAGGTAACCTACTGATAGAGACGTGATTGCTACATAACATATATATGCCTACCGGGTGGTTAAAATGAACAACGTTCGACATAAATATTAAGGATGCACATCCTCTTTACACTCAAGTGTTCTGTCTGGTTTATAAAATATTCTATGTTGCTATGAAACGTTGTTTATATTCTTGCTGTTCCTTTTGACTTATCTAAATAAACTATACACGTAAACACATTTCTTGTTATACTTTAATATGGTAGCAAAGCGTGGTTAATGTTACATTATTTGCAATTGTGGTGAAGAAAGCGTTATTCTCAAAAATGCATTCGACTATTTCGTCGGGTATAAAAATTGAGATTGGTCGCCTTGAAACACTGTGTGACAGTGTGTATCTGAAAAAGATATAACAATTGAGCAAGTACCGACAGCAGATCAACTTGCCGATATGTTTACGACACCTCTTTACAAACCAAGACTGGTTAAACTATGCGAAGCCTTCGGCTTGAAAAAGAAGAGGGAATATTAAGGATGCACATCCTCTTTACACTCAAGTGTTCTGTCTGATTTATAAAATATTCTATGTTGCTATGAAACGTTGTTTATATTCTTGCTGTTCCTTTTGACTTATCTAAATAAACTATACACGTGTAGAGTCGGACCAAAAAAAGTCTGCAGCGGATGTGATAGCCCACGCAGTGCAAGTGTTGTTTATAAGTCATAATTTCATAGAAGTTTGACGTTTAAAATAACACTTGCACTGCGTGAGCTATCAAATCCGCTGCAGACTTTTCTTGGTCTGACTCTAAACACATTTCTTGTTATACTTTAATAATAAATACAATTACATATTACAATGTTCAAATTGCCAGCATTCATCAAATAAATACAAAGGACAACCGAATGAATACCTCATAAACATTTACATAAATATTTTCTTGAAGTAAGTAGGTACAGTCACAGTACACTAAGAACAGTAGTGAATCTAAGACCGCTCGGCAAGTTATTTACCTACTCTTGCGTTGGCGCTTAGGGTTGTCACTTTAATATTTAGTTAAATATTATTTGCGTATTATGAGTAGCACTAGGTTTCTATTTATATAATATAATGAAACGTTCTATCAATTCATAAATGAGGTATAAATTAAGGCCGGTAAGAGCAGGCATATGCGAGCGTACTCGAATGCGCGCGATCTCAGTCGCGGTACGGCCCACACTGCCGCCACCGTATTCCCCCGTATATTATGCGAATGTGTGCGTGGCAGCGCGTGCGTACACGGCGCCCGGCGCGGCGCACGCACACATTCAAGCCGGCAGCGGCACATTTCTATGAAGATTCACTACTGTTCTTGTACTGTGGTACAGTCGACTACAAGGAGATGTATCCACTTTTTCACCTTACTGCCTTGTAATACATGTAATACAATGTAGGGTGAAAAAGTGGATACATCTCTTTGTAGTCGACCCTACATGTATGATCATTTTTGCTATATGATCGAGCTCTAGGTGGCCTTTTCTAAGAACTTTCAGTGTTGCATACCTATATGTATACCGGTAGGTATAAAATTACTAACATAATCATAAATTATCCAAAATGTGAAAAAAGCGCTGGTGGCCGATAAGAGCGTGCGACTTTCAAACTTTCAATGTCGGTCTCTGGTCGCGGGTCCAAACCCCGGGTCGTACCTATACCTATATTAGTTTTTCGGAACTTACGTACAAGATATCATTTGATATTACCTAAATATCAAGTCGCTATTCGGTGAAGGAAAAAATTGTGAGGAAACCGGACATAAGTAGGTATCCCAATAAGGCCTCGTTTGGCTCTGCTCTGGGTTGGAAGGTCAGATGGCAGTCGCTTTCGTAAAAAACTGGTCCCTACCGCAATTCTTAAGATTAGTTGTCAAGTCCACCTCATGAGCTCCATGTCAAGGATTCCCATGAGCAGTAGCAAAATGCTGGGATAACGCGAGGAAGATGATGATATTATCCAAAATATATTAAAAAATTTAATACAGTCTACTACTATGTTCAGTGTCCGCTACTTACGCGCTTAGTTTGATTTCATAGGTTAGTTATTAATAGTTAAAAGTCAATACTACCACAAACATAAGAAAACAACTCAAAATATTAACTTTGCTATCAGTTTTTGAACAATCAAGAGAGCCTTTAACAGTTTGGACTCAGTTGGTGTGGTGAAAACTTATTAATTCTAACGTGTCTCATCTTCGGGGCTTTTACTGTCAAACATTATATATTTAATTGATAAAAGATAAAAGATAAAAGATAGTTTATTCAAGTAGGCATAATTACAATGCGCTTATGAACGTCAAATAAAGCTAGGTAGACCGGCTCCAACCCTACACCTCTGCCCCGAGAAGATTTAAATCCCCCCTCAATTGGAGGAGGGTATCCCAATATGGGACCGGCAACAAACTCGGCGGGACACATCTTTTCAAAAATAATTACATCTTATAATTAACATGCATTACGAGAAAATAAGGGAAAAAATACAATTTAAATTACTATAGAATTCATGCAATTATACACATAAGGTGTAATAGAAATTTGATTTAGAAAATATACATATGTACATGGAATCATACAAAATCGTAGCTCTTTCAGAAAACATATCAAATTCTTACAAAAGGAAAAGAAAATAAAGTTATTAAAAGAAATGGGAAAACATATTATATAAATCTGATTGATTATTATTAATTACCAACATATAATATTTGATGTGCTTTCCTGCTTACCTGAGCTGTGTCACCTATAACTCTATACATAATACAATGTTTTTAATTGCTACTACTTTTTATTAGTTAGTTTCTGGTTTGGACCATGCATGTTTGTCTGTCAAGTAGTCCTCGACTCTGTAATAAGCTTTTAACATCAATGACTTTTTTAAGTAATTCTTAAGAGCTGGAAAGGGTAATCTTAAAGCATTCTCAGGTAACTTGTTATAAAAATGAATGCATTGCCCAACGAATGACTTTTGTACTTTACGGACACGAAACTTTCTGATAGCAAGCTTATTTCTATTTCTAGTGTTAAAGTTATGGACATCAGAATTCTTAGTGAAGGAGTCTAGATTCTTAATAACATAAATAATACTATCATATATGTATTGGGAAGCTACAGTTAAAATATTAATTTCTTTGAAAAGTTCTCTTAATGATTCACGCGCTCTTAAGTTATATATAGAACGAATGGCTCTCTTTTGTAAGACAAATATAGTCTGTATGTCAGCTGCTTTGCCCCAAACCAGAATACCATATGACATTACACTATGAAAATAACTATAATAAACAAGGCGAGCTGTTTCAACATTAGTCAGTTGTCTAATTCTCCTCACGGCGTAAGCGGCCGAACTTAATTTGTTAGCTAGTGTTCCGATATGAGGACTCCATTGTAGATTTTTGTCCAATGTTAAACCAAGAAACAGAGCTTTATCTACCATCTCTAAGCATTCATTATTCAAAAGTATTTTAGTATCGACTGGTTTAACATTCGGCAAAGAAAATCTAATACATTTGGTTTTCTTAGCATTAAGAAGCAGATTGTTCATAGTAAACCAGTTAAGTACATTAACGAGTGTGCTGTTAATTACACTATAATCGGTAGATTTCCGATCAACCTTAAAAAGTAATGATGTGTCATCAGCAAAAAGAACTATTTCACAAAGATTTTCTACTATACATGGCAAATCATTTATATAAACCAAAAACAGGAATGGACCCAAAATAGAACCTTGCGGCACTCCTAATTGGACTACAGCTCAGCTAGACTGGGTTTTGTTTACAACAACTGTTTGTGTTCTATTGCTAAGGTAAGAAGACATACATTGGTAAATATAAACCTTTTTAATTTCAGTGATCTCATTGGGTTTTGCCGCTTCAGTATCAGAAATAACTGGTTAGGTAAGTATCAAGGTAAAATTTCACATGACGTTGCTTATCCTCATTATTATTTTCATGAGTAGGTATTAGGTAGGTACCTACTTATTTATAAAGAAAGTCGATCAGAAATATGAAAATGCTTCTGAGAATAATTTCCAGTGTGGTAAAAAAGTGAATGAGCATTTCGGTAGATTACCTATCACTTATGTACCAATACTACCAATTAATCGAGAATTAACTATAGCACTTAAGTTTAATGTAATTAAGCATGTCGTTTTAAAACGCGGGCGGGTTTTTGTCGGCGGGTTCGTGTAACTCTTAGTAGATATTTTGATTGATTGATTGAAATTAGGACGACTCGTGGTCAAAACTAAAACCCAATTAAAAAACCGCGCATAATTATGAAACAAGAATAGTGTAGGTAGCTGTCTCTTCTCCTCTTCTCAGCATATTTGCGTCCACTGCTGCTGGACGTATGCCTCTTTCATGGATTTCCATGTTGTTCTGTATGCGTCGGTTCTCTGCCAGGTCGGCCCTGCCGCCTTTCTAATGTCGTCCGACCATCTGGCTCGTGGTTTTCCGTCCCTTCGGCTTCCCAGTCGAGGTCTCCAGAACAGTACTCGCTGGCCCCATCGGTCGTCATCCCTTCGACAGATATGGTTATATTGTAGCTGTAGCTTGTATGAATATAAGGTCCTTCATGTAGACTGCTTCGTCGACTTGCTCCTTTACTAGTAGCAACTGTAGGTACTAACTTACGTCCATAATACTTATATACATCTAGTGGTCTTTAATAGTCCTTACGCCTGTTTTCGCATCGCCATTATATTTGTGCCTAACACATAGAAAAATTCAAAAGTGTCTAAACATTTTATTGCAATAACATTCAACGCAAACTTTCAATTCAACAAACCCATTTGAATAACAAATAACCAGACGGTGCTACTTTATTATTAGTAGCTCGAAAGTTATCCAGACTCGTCCCCGGTCAGCGTTTTACCTAATAAGATACTGCAACTTGCGCTATAACTTAATTTTATGTGACATTAACGTGTTTTGCTGATAAATCGACAGAGTTCGCCGCCGTTTCATGCTTAGCTGGGGTGTCGTTCTAGTACCTAGCACGGGCGGGGCGAAATGTTGAGGTTGAGGAACTCTGATCTACCGCGAACATTGGAGTGCTAAGACCGTTTCGCTCTTGTCATTTTGAAATGAGAGAGATGGATTTTGATTTTCTGTGTTCGCAGTAACTTTCGAACGGCTCGAAAATATCCAAATAGACACTGAGAATAAGAAGGAATATTAGGGGGGGGGGGGGTACCTGCCTGTACCTGCCTACACCCATCGTAAGGTTATTCAATTACGTATAAGGTACAGTCAAAGAATTTAATTTCCTACCCATTGTGTACTTTGTCACAGTGACAAGAGTAGGTATGAGTTCTAAAGCGACTGTCATATTGATTGTCACTGTGACTGGAACGAAATGGGTCGGAAATCGGAAAGTAAATTCTTTGACTGTTTTGACCTTTTTGTCCACCTCCAGCCACCATATTCAAAATTACTACATTTATGGGCTATCGAACCAATTGGTTTGTCAGACTATAGGTAGGCAGAAGTTCCGAAGAGTTAAAGATCATATCAAACTGGTTCCGCAATCGGCTAATAGGTCGCGCTCGCGTCACCAATGGGAACACACGAAAATTGTTAAATTCCGTTGGATCAACTTTGTCGCCCCGATTTATAGGGTGTTCTGCATATTATGAATGGCTTGTTCCACTTGCACCTGCAAACGGCTTAGCGCGAACTGGCTTGATTTACTCATACTTAATATAAGAGTTTTGCTTTATTTTTCAGCTTGATCGCTTGCAGTTTTCTTCAAAGTTTCACTTTCCGTCTTATTCAAGTTATTGTTACAAATTGCTTGAAAATTCTTGTAACTTTTTGGTTCGTTGAGTATATAGCTTTTATCTTTTCTGATACCTATGGACTTATTACCGGGTGGGGCCTGTAACAAGAGTATACTCGAACGATGACACGTTTGTTCAATAACGTTCATAAATTATGAACTCTTTAAGACTTCTTGTTTTTCATACTAATTAAATATTATCTTCAAAGTACGCTGTCATCGATGTTATTGACGATGCTCTTCACGCTACAAACAACAAAATTCGCAATAAATAGGACATTGCGTCTTGGAATCAATTTTAAAGTTTATTATTTAATTTAAACACAATTTATTTTTAAAATTAGCTGAATAAATGTTTGTCCGTTTTAGGAGTACTTACAGCCTACAGTTAAATTTTTTGCTCCTGTTACAAGCTTACCCATCGGGTATATAATGGGCGATTACATCACTAGCGAACTAAACTATTTGGCGAAAAATACAAACACCAAATGATAATCAATTTACAACTTAATTTACATGTAAAAAAATGGCTTCGACTCCAGTTCCCTCGATTCTCAGCAAAATTTAACTTACGCAATATTTTTTATGAAAGTAACATCAGTTTAAACAATTTATGATGCAATTGAACAATAAAGCCGTAATGTTGATAAACATCACGATATAATCTGGATAAACCCATTTGTTTATTATATTTAACACTTGCGTCGCAACACTTGTGACTGAAAGCTGAAGTAGGTACGAACGTAGGTTTCCCAAAGATAAACGACGAACAGATTCAAATATCGGTTTGATGTCAGGTGCATGTTTGAATTGGCCTCAGAATCGGGCAATGCGTGTGATGCGTGGGTTAATAGGGAAATAAACACACTCTACAGCAGTGATTACGTGTTACTATATATGGAAATGTTACACAAAATAACCAGTTTCCATTGCTCTTGATTGTACTATATGGGAATAACCGGTAATGATAGATAAATTGTTTGCTTGTGCTCATCAGCAGTTATCTATCAGTATTATTTGTCCTATCAAGGTTGCACGATAACCGAAGTTAGGCATGTGAAGTATTTGATGTATCTTTCCTCAAATATTTAATAAGACCAATTCCAAAATAAGTTCAATTAATTTAACAACATTTTATTTGTAAACATTAAGAAAACTAAAATAATAATAAAATATAGTCTACAATAAAAGGCTTAATTATTTAAAATAATATAAAAACACTAAAGTTAATAAGTTTGTTTTGATAAAAAAATCAAAATTCCGCCATCCGAGAGAAAACAACTGTAGCTTAATAAATAATAATAATAAAAATCTACTTATTAGATTTCCTATCGAAATCATATATCAACTAAGATTTGATTTTGTCTAATTTATATAAAATAAGAGGTTTGTTATTTGGACTGCATCCTACATTATGCATTCTCACGATCACGAAATGTTCTTAAGGTACCCGTATTGCCCCAGTATCGCAACAGTGAATGGGAGGAGCAACTAACCGGCCCAGAGTTTTCAACTCCAGTGGGCGATTACTGACCAAGAGGTTTCCGAGCGAGTACTGCCCGTAGCAGCGTAGCACAGTCAGGCGAGGCGAGCTACTCGCATGCACCCTTGCTCACTTGGCCGGCTACGTGGAGTTGTAAGACCTACTGCAAGAACCATTCAGACTATGGTTTGTCTATAATAAATTAATTAATTCCGTGACATTCAACTTTGTTACTTATTTTATCAATAAAGAAACTACACATGTATGTACCTATACAAATATTGAACCCTGAAAACAATACACTTTTTGGGCAGTTGTGTTATTTTGGTCACCTGCAATAATTGTTGGTAAGAATATATATGAGCAACTTTTACAATGGGACAACCCCAAAATCGCAAAAAAATTGTCTGTTTCATACATTATGACCCATATATTCGCCCCGTAATTGATTAACTACAGATGACTAAAAACACCCTGTATTGAACAGTCGGCATCAATAGTATAGTAACTAGCGTATCAGAATATGCGTCAAAAGTATCTCTGATAGCTTAAGGGGCCCACTGATTACCAGTCCGCCGGACGATATCGGCCTGTCAGTTAGAACAAAAAGTTGACAGTTCCGAACAACTGACAGGCCTATATCGCCCGGCGGACTGGTAATCAGTGGGCCCCTTTAAAATTAAGATTGAGATTAAGAAATCGCCAGAAAATAAAAACACAAGCGTAGGTACCTAATTATTTTATTCGTAGGTATGTATTCCTACTATACTATCTACTGCTGAAGCGTGAATCACAATAGATCCATAATAGATAGCCTCATAGTTCTGGACTGTGTTGGTAAACATAATCTGTTTAATTCTGTCGGGCAGGAAAATCCAAAGACGCAGATGATTACGCAAACATTTCCCGGCCTCTACCAGTAGGTAATTAAGGAAATGTTTTAATATACATATCTTTTATATAAAAAAATCAATCCACGGTCAAGGAAATTTTATATTTCCCCTCTAACGTAATGGACCCTATAATGGACGTGGAACCGGTAATGGGATATAAAACCACAAATCCTCTAAAATAAGTATGTAAAAGTAGTTTATAAACACTGGCAATATTTTACCATAAATAAGAGTCATAGAGCTGTTTAAGTTTGACTTTTTATTAATTTCGGTTAATTTTTAAGAAATTGGCGCCAACCCAAAAGTTGTCGTGTCACTGGAAAAAATAACCAGTAAGAATTCTTAACAACTTCGCTAAGAGAGGTGAGTTCATATATTAAATTGTAATTTATTATTACTTGGTGTAAACTAGAATGTGTTTTGTTAATTGCATTTACCATGAGATAAGGTATACAACACATTATGTTGTGACTCTAGAGATGTATAAAAAATAGTGGTATTTTGCCCAATCCCATTATAGGAGCTGTAAAACTGCATACCTCCTATGATGGGATAATTTACATAATGATGCTTGCCATGGCGTAATTTCATGTTTAAACAATACAGAAGTATAATGTAGTTACTCGTACGAACTATGTCAGGAGGTCTTCTCGGACTTCGGATAAATTAATATCGTTTTTACAAAATTTTATTTAACTTGCCCTGTTAGTTTGTATACAGGGTGGATTTTCTTTTTGGGTCAGTGAGGGCAGCTAGCAGATCCCGTGCTGCGACGAGAAAACGGTCTTAGAAAACCTTCCCTCGATTTCAAATTAATGAAGATTGGCTTTTACAGATTTTGGAAAAAACATACAGGGTGCGAGAAAAAGGTAATTTTTGACAATCTTTTTTTTGATGCCAATCGATCCCATTCCTATTGAGGATCAAAAGCTTGTATGGAACTAAAAAAAAATTCCGGCTAGAAAAGCCACAAATCGAGGAAAACTTTTCCCAAACAATTTGTATGAAAATCAAAACTTTTATTTTTCACATGCTATTTTTCTATGCCAATTGATTCCATTTTTATCTAGTATCAATAGTTTCTTTGGGGTCAATTTACGATAATGTACTAAAAAGCCACAAATTAATAAAAACTTTTTCCATAGGTACATTTACTATGGAGAAAATGTGAAATTTAATTTTGACCCCAAAAAAACTATTGATACTGGATAGGAATGGAATCGATTGGCATACAAAAATAGCATGTGAAAAATATAAGTTTTCATTTTCATACATATTGTATGGGAAATGTTTTCCTCGATTTGTGGCTTTTCTAGCCGGAATTTTATTTTGTTCCATACAAACTTTTGATCCTCAATAGGAATGGGATCGATTGGCATCAAAAAAAAAGTTTGTCAAAAATTACCTTTTCCTCGCACCCTGTATGATTTTTCCAAAATCTGTAAAAGCCAATCTTCATTAATTTGAAATCGAGGGAAGGTCTTCTAAGACCGTTTTCTCGTAGCAGCACGGGATCTGGTAGCTGCCCTCACTGACCCAAAAAGAAAATCCACCCTGTATTAGTTAGTGTGGTTCAAATCTTGGAAATGGCATTTGAGCCACTTTCGGATTTCCGATTGAGTTGAAATTTTGGATACGTATGCAAATCGGATGACAATGCAATCGGGTGACAAAAATGACTAATAACTAGTTTTTTGCCAAAAACTTATTCCCTATTCCAATATCTTATACTGATAGGGTATGCCCATTATAGGGGGCCCATTACTGGATCCACGTCCATTACCGGGGTTCCATTACTGGAGCTTTGGTGTCCATGACTGGAGAAAAAAAACATACTTTTAATTTATTAATTATGTGGAAACTAACTGCAGTATCTTTGATACAACACGCCTGAAACATGAAAGAAGGATAGGATATTCATCTTTTAACAAGCTAAGCGGTAGAACTTTTACATGTATCAGGGAAATATCACAAATACTCCAAATTTCCTCTTAAATGTCCCATGACTGGTGCCGTTACTATATTCATAATCATGGCCGTCGGTAAGTATGTTTGTACAGCTACAGCTCGTACATACAGCGTTAAAAAGTCCCTAGAATAGAAATCCCGGATAACAGAGGCATCTGTGAAACTGAATTTACTTTCAACAACTTGTCAGCACTTTTCTTGGCAACGTATTAGTGATGTTTGGATGGCCACTGTAGCTGCAAAGAATACCTAATAGGTATTTATGCCAGTTATGCCTAGTCAACTTCACCGACAAATAATTGAAATAATGAGTCTAAGAAGAACAATTTGAGGTTTTAGTCAGTCTAAAAAATCCTACTAAAATTCTCTATTAGTCTTATTGTTTTCACAAATACGCACGTGATAATATTACCACGTGTTATTAATAATACGGTTTACACGTAACTGTGGGATTTGAACTTAAATATTAGTTAATTATTAAAACAAGTAAACACAAGTGTGATTTGGATACGCGTTCCGTGTGGCCGCATAATTAGTTCAAATTATAACGCGGAGGTAAAACTGAGACTCAGTGTATTTACACTTCCGACTGTACCATTATCCAGAGCATCCCTGAGCCAGGATATTACGAATCCAAGATTTAGAAATCATGATGCACATAACAAGTTTTTTGTTAATATCTTATTATAATTTATTCTTATTGTCATCCGTAAAACTGTATAAGTATATAAGTACAAATACAAAAGGCTCGAACGCTTTGGCAAAGCGTCGCTAAACGGATATAGGTATAGTGTAGTTAAAGTAAGTATAGTCTACTCGTAACTCAAATTCAAACTAGTAATTGGAAATTTGGAAACAATAAAAATATTTTTTATATCAAAAGAAAATAATATATGTAGGTACGGCAGGTCCGGGTAGGTATTTTTCTGTCTATTAGTAATACGATTAATGAACTGAGCCACGTATGGACAGACGGGCAGATGTCAGTCAGATGGACATGGCGAAACTATAATGGTTCCTAGTAGACTAAGGAATCCTAAAACTTACTCATTTTCAAATGTGTCAGATCAACAATATGAACATTACAGTCTAATTTTTACCATCGTTAAGTATCTAGGCACCTACATAGATACCTAAACTATTAAGCAAAGCTTTGCATAGCGCTCAATCTTCATAGTTACCTAGTTTCAATGTTAGGGAATTGATTGAAGCCTGGTACTGTTGCAATTTGCCTAATTACTTAGTGATTCCGTACGGCGTTAATTAACAAACACTACTTAATTAACGACAGTTACCTGCGTGTCCGATAAACGGATATACGCAAATTTATATGCTATAAGTAAATTTAGTTAGCGCTAGGAGTACTTTCGGTTCTGTACAGATGAAAACAGTAAAAATATAACCAATAACTATGTACTCGTATGTACCTACAATACTATTTAATTAACTATGTCATTCTTTAAATAAAAAGAATAAATTTTAACAATTGTCTGTTATTGCCTAATTTAATTAGGTATATAATAATTGTAAAAAATTAGGTATAATAAACATATTTTCTTGGTCACTTTACGATGTCGATGTAACTCGTTACTCGATGCCATTGCCATTAACCGATTCGATGACATTAACCAGCGCGGAATTACGTTCGATATGTGGCTGGCGATAGATGTCATAAATAATTCGTTGGCAATTGTGTTTCCATTTCATTGTCGAGTGACATTTAGTGCGCGTTTCCGCAGCACGAACAATCCCGACAAATCTCGTGACGTTGACAAAGTATCGGGCGCCAAAAAGTGGTAGTGAAGAGCCTGGAGAGATTATGACGCAATTGGAGGAGGATGAGTGACGTGACATGCACGAGTCGCATTCATGACGTTTTATTTATGTTCACCTCATTTTAAGGCCCCGTGGGTTCAGATACTTCTCTCACTCTCTCGAGCGTAATAGCGTGTGCGTGTCCGGGATCGCGGATATCATGTTTTTGATTTTTTTTGTGAGCAATTATAAACAAAAAAGTACCTAATTTTCATATTTACTTGGAAAATATGCAAATTGCAAACTAATTTTCTAGCGCGGAGTAGTAATTCAATTACCTAAGTACTTAAAGTAGAGTTAAATAGAAATCACTACATAGTATAAAACAAAGTCGCTTCCCGCTGTCTGTCTGTATGTATGCTTAGATCTTTAAAACTACGCAACGGATTTTGAAGTGGTTTTTTTAATAGATAGAGTACAGTGATTCAAGAGGAAGGTTTATGTATAATTTATTAACCCGTGCGAAGCCGGGGCGGGTCGCTAGTTGCAAATACATAATATAAACAAACCAATTTACCTTCATTACTTCGTAATCTCGCACTTTTAATGGACATGCATTTTAATGGATCAGCAGTTTACAATACAATACCAATACCTACTCTTTACTCTTTCCCTCAATAGCAAACAAGCAACAACGGTTGCACTCCGGGAGTGCCGATAGAAGTGAAAACTCACCTCACTATGTTACCGACGCCCGGTAACACGATAGACTACGTTCGGAAAGAGAAGAGTCGTGGAATGTATTGAGCCCCATACATTCCATGACTCTTCTCTTTTCGCACAGACTCTACATACGTTTAGCGGAGGTATTATATTTATTTATTATATATTATTATCATTCTCAAATAAGATCACACTTTTTCATTGACATCTTTATTTACATACTGCCATGACAACGTCAAATTATTTGAACATAGGTAAAGAGTCTTGAAAAGGAGTCCGCAACATAAATGTCAAATAACATTGAGTATTTCTTTATTGATTTAAATGCCATTTAAATTATGAGTGGCCACCTTACGGGGCTTACGGTCACGTGATCGCCTTACGCTGTCTCGAGTTTATCATTTTTTCCCCACCTCAAAAAGTGCCCAGCGCCGCTAAAGAAGTTTTCACTTCAAAAATTGTTGTCTTAGTTAAAATATACGTATCTTAGTTATGAATATTTCTGCGTCCGCTCATTAAAAATGTTACTTGCTCGGCTATCAATATTCGCACGAGGGGTCAAACGACAACTTTACCCCCTTGTAAAACAAATTTGTTTCTTACTAGTCTTAAATACTACAGCTCAATTCTCAATTGTCAATATTGCAAACTTTGCTAGTCATAGTGCATCAGGCCCTTACGCATAGTTTAGTATTTTCTGGTTAAGGGCTATCTGGGGTTTTCATCGATTTTTGACAAGTTTGTAATCCTATCTCTTTTTTTGCACCACACATAGAATTATAAGACAAACGGCTATCAGTTCTTCAATCCTTTATCTCCATTTTTGTCGACTGGATTTTGAAAGAAATGAATGCTTATTTTTATGATTTTTTTAAACATTGTCTAAAAAACACTTTTTTCGTATCTAGTTTGCTGTAAAGGATCTTAGATATACGAAATCTACATATTTGGGTTCTAAAAACAGAAAACTAAGGGATTCAGATCGAAGGTCATTGGCGTGGGGGATCCCCTTAACCTCGATATTTGTGCAATATAAATTTTAATCATTATCAATTTAACATTATGTACAATAATATCATTTGTTAGAAATACTATCATGCTCTGTGTTTCCCCTCATGTAAATAATGGTTTACCCCACTTTGAGTAGGTAACCTACCAGGAATTTTTATCAGTAAGAATTCTGGGGACTTTTTCCGATATTACTATATTTGTTTGTGTTGTTTCCTGCCATGGTAATACTGTGAATTTTTCTTACTATTTGTGATTAGTTGTGACTGTTTTTGCCACTTTTGTGTTATTTCTACTCAGGATCACGAGCTCTATCGATCCTAATGGGATAAAAAAATGTCCCAGAGTTTTTTTCCTATTGTGTTACCATTTCCCCATACACTTTGTATGGCGGTAACAAAAAAGGAGAATTTGAAAAACGTATGGAAATTATAGAACACTTTTTTTCTCCTATAAGGATGAAAAGGGCTCGCGATCCTGACTAGAAATAACACAAAAGTGGCAAAAAAGGTCACAATATATAAAAATGGCAAAAAATAAAAGAAACGCTCAGTTGATTATATTAAACACTAAATTAAACGATCTTAAAATGTCAAGTTGACAAAATTATTTTCCATTATAATTGCAGCACTTTTTTGTAAATTAATATACAAAACTACATAACAAATACTTTTTAACTCCTTTGATTAGAAAGTCCAACGATTGAACACGATTGACCTTTTTGTTAGGTAGCCTATAATTTCAATAAACATGTCAGTCATTTACACAAAATCTGATTTTCCCAATTTAGAAATTTGTCTTATAACTTATATAGCATAAACTTAGCTTAGACGAAACTTGGTAGTCGCCTCTTCGTTCACTAAAAGCAAGGAAAACTTTCAATTTGATTGTCTGGAATAAAACTGTACGGACGCCGTTACAAGTTGGCCACTGCAGAGCTTATCTGCTCCCTGGGTCCCCATTCATCTTTTATTGTTCTGATTAAATTCTTTGTTGCTCGTAAACAGGGTCGGCTTTCTTAGGACGTTAGGACTGAATAAACTTTATTGTGCCTTATACTCGCCTTAGCGCCCCTTGCACAGTCAGCAGCAGAAGTTGCTAAGCGGGCGAGGTGTTCAAAATGAACTTGACGCGACGTTATTGTTAAGAGAATAAGAGCGTGTCAAGTTCATTTTGTACAGCTCGCCCGCTTAGCAACTTCTGCTGCTGACTGCACTAACCCGGGGTTAACCGGTAAAACCTGGAGTTACCATGGTTACCAGTATACAATTTGACACTGTGTTAACGGTTTAACCGGTTAACCCCGGGTTAGTGGAATGGTGGAAGTGGCTGTTAGAGTTTACTGGTCGCACCAAAGGAATTCGTGTCGCGTTTAGCAGCCTATTAAGCCGTGTTTGCACTTAGTGTATTGAACTTACGTTCGCTCAAAATAGAAAATATCTGTTTTTATATAATGAGGAAACGAACAGTTTGTAAAGGTCAATCATTTCAGAACATCTGTTTTACCTTCCTACCTCTACCTAAATAATCTAAATATAACCAACAACAAAGAAATTGAATTGACTTGTAAGTGTCGTTTTTCATTACAAAGTTTTATAATATTTATATTTTTGATTCAAAAATTTCAATGAGCTGCAATGCTTTTTCCTGATTCCACTTCATCGCATTTAATTCCGGAAAAAGATCGGTGACCCACCGAGCACGTACCACGCCGGGCCAAAATTCAAAACAACAGTTTGCTTGCCTGTGACGTCATTTTCACTGAATGAATGAAAGAGCGATCTTCAGATCGTCACAGAACGAACACGTTCGCTCGCTGAAGTGCTTTCATGTGTAAAAACGAAGGATTGCTCGCTCAGAATTAGAAGGGTCAATTTCTGAACACGATTTTTTTTCTGTCCGTGATGAAAATCGCGGGTTAGCATCAGATAATACTTACCATTTTTTTTTTACATAAAGAAGTCACACTTTCACACCGAGTTCCATATGAATTCACTGATTAATTGGTTTTTAGAGTACACTTAAAAATACCTAAAGGCTCAAATTACTGCTCCCGTGCCCTGTCCGGAATCTACTTTTGAGCATAATGAAAAATCCTACGAAAAATTCTACATTAGTATCACTAATTTAGTGTCAAATACTTAAACTAGATGATATTTACTATCACTGAGCACATACACTATTAACTTCATTGTGGTAAATAACTCGTGATCGATGTTTAAATTTTGTCCGAGCGCGCGAGTACAATTTCGTCGGCAAAACTCACAGGGCTCTGACAGCCGACGTCTGTATTTGAACCGCCTCGTGTCCCGCCTCACCTGTACTGGCAGTATTCGGCTGTCTTTCAAAGCAAACGGATGTACGTCAAGCCGTGGCGTGTTTGAGCAAATCGCGTAAGTATTTCGGAATCCGGGTGGGCGACAATTTTTTTCTAATTTCGATGCCCCTTATAAATTTTATTTTCCACATAGCTTTTCAATAACAATTGTCATATTTAGGAGCCCTTTATGTATCTTTATGTAAGCGATAACATAACAGTTTGGTCAAACACGATTTAAATTTTTGGCGAATTTTTTTATTACGAATTCTAATTTCCGTGCCCTAATTCCCATAGCAAACTTACCTAAAACAGCTGATTAAGTGGCACGGGAATTAGAAAGTATTACATTTATTGTCAACAAATCTTTTATTGGGGGCACTTTAAGTTAATTGGCAATGTTTACGTCATATTATTATTACATTTATGTATATTGGCATTGAATATATATTATATGTAATAATAATATGACGTATATCTTTCTATTTTGCATTTAAGGAAATCTTAAAGAATGCACAAAAATTTGTGAACGGTTTTTTAGTATAAGTACTATAGTACATACAGGGTGGACCCGAATAACCCGGGCAATTTTAATACGTAAGGTAAGGTGGGGTAAGACGACACCGGGGTAAGACTATCACTTGTATGGAATCCTTGTACTGTTAGTCTTGCCCCACCTTACCTTATTCATTGATCATATTATAACATTAAAATATTATATAAACATAAAACTATTTCTGGAATTATTACATATTATAATACCTGTACCTAAGGTTACATGAAACAAAATGAATCAAATTTGCAATGTTTTTTTTTTGTAAATTTGACAGCTGACAGCGTATACCGTATAAAGTTTAAATATCTGGGAGACCGAGCTTTGCTTGGAAAACATATACCTACCTAAAAACTCAAAAATGCGCGTTTTCCCAGAGATAACACCTAGCTAGATCGATTTTTCACCCCAAAAAACCCTCATATATGATCAAATTTCATTCGAAATCGTTAGAGCCGTTTCCGAGATCCCCGAAATATATACAAGAATTGCTCGTTTAATAGATTAGTTGTTATAAATTAGCTTTTCTAATACAAGAAAAAATAAATATATATCCTATTCTTACTATATTATAAATGCGAAAGTATCTCTGTCTGTCTGTCTGTTATCTCGTCACGCTTAAACCGCTGAACCAATATCATCTTGATGATATTTGGCATGGAGATAGTTTGAGGCCCGGGGAAGGACAAAGGATCTGGGGGCACGGCAGTGCCGCCGCCAAGTCGAGCAAAACAAAGTGGCACGGCCGTACCATCAAATCTCAATAACATTCTATCAAAATAACATTTAATGCACTTTACAATCCCTTAGTTTTGTCACTGACACAATCACTCACGATCATCATTATTTTAAGGTACTTCTAGCATACCCAAATTTGAAACGTAATTTGGTTTTAGCTTTTTAAGCCAATACAAATCTAATAATACTGCAATATTAGTCACGTTCTAAAGATCTAATAACTGCATAAATAAGTTTGTAATCCCATAGAAATATATGCGATAACAACGTTACCTTTTAGTTCTTACAATTAGTAGGGAAAGTAAAGGTACACTACGACGTACGATGTGAGTATGAATAAAGATGTGTATACATAGTATCAGTATGGTATGGGTATGATTACCTGAAAAGAAGGACAGCCTACAAAAAGAGATGGGATCCTATCAAAAACATTACATGTAAAAAGATGCAAGTCTCGCAACGCAGTTCTTCTACTACAAAAAAGTTTTGAGATGTAATGGGAAACCAAGTCGGTTATTTTAGTCAGTGCCAGGGGGTATTAAAATCGTAATACTATTAGATACCTTATTAGGGTTCCGTAGCCAAATGGCAAAAAACGGAACCCTTATGGATTCGTCATGTCTGTCTGTCTGTGATAGTCTTACCCCACCTTACCTCATATGTGGTCAAACAATTTTTTGTGTTATGAATTTATGAAGGCAGCATATTCGATTTCTTCAGATTAACTTACACAATAACTTCTTCTCACTGTGCCCCTATTTACTTATTTCTTAGTATCATTTCCTATACGGCCATATACCAGATCATACACCTTGTACCTATCTACATGCAGATACATCATGACACTTTTTAATTTAATGAATAGTTTTGTATGTATGTATGTATGTAAGTAGGTATTGTTTTGAAATATGTACATTTTACTAAGAAAGAGAGATTAGTTGCCATTAAAATCAAGGAAACGATTAGTCAAATACGTAGTTTTTAGTGTATCATACTTTCGTAGATTTGTCGTCCGAAACTAATATTAAAGAAGGTAAATATGTTCGATGCCGCTTCAGTATGGTTAAAGTACATTATTGTAGATTAAAATATACATAAATAATAGTTTTTACTACCAAAATAAGTTAAGAAAACAATTCCTGTGCCATGTTCTAATTTCCGTGCTAGTAAAATCTAATTCCCATGGACACACTAATTCCCGTGCCCTGACCAAAATTTTAAATTGAAATAACTTTTATAGTTTTATGAATATTTTTACCCCATAAGAAAATTAATGTTTATTATATTTTTTATCAAATTATCAGCATAATTTTTTTTGTGTAATGTTAGTATTTCAAAATTCCATGGGAATTAGACAAAAATGCTCGTTTGGTGAAATTGACCCAGAACATTAAGAGTGAAAGTTCAGAGCACTTTTTTTCATGCAAGCCACAGCAAGCTGCCTTGTCAACCCAAGGGGGAATTTGACTCGTCATCACGATTTTGTCGCTAATATTTTCGTACTTAATTACTAAGATAATCATGTAAGAGCCGTGGTTTGCTAAAAAGCGTGTAGTGCCATGGCTTACACGACCCCTCATAAACCGCATTACATACATGTTACTGTACATTTCCTTTAAACGCAGTTTAGTCAAGCTTGCTCGCTTGACTTTCCTCAGACGAAATCTAAGGTTTGACACTACAGCCATCATAACTCGTGACCCATGTGTCCGAGAGCGGAAACGTATCCATTACTCACAGGACTGCCACTGGCATTTGACCGCGTTTTTACGTAAAATTTCACACAACAAAATAGAGAATTCCCAAGGAAGGAAAGCGTGAAAAAAAAAACGATGTAGGGGGAAAGCCGGGGAGGTGGAGAGCTGCGCGATCGAATCATACTACAAGGTAAATCTAATTAAAGCTAACACGGTAGCCTAATCTAATGGAGCCGAGATCCGACTGTCTTCCGCTGATTCATAAGTGCTCGTATACGGAGTGTTCTTTTTCCTGCTTTATTTTTATCGTTTTTGGCTGAATAGCGACGCCATTTGCTTTTTACTATGTTTTCTATCGGTGAGATAGTATCGCGACTGGATTTGTTGTTATTTAAGTACCGGGAACTCATAAAAGTTACGAGCGTTATCCTTTATATTTTTTTCCTGTTAAGGCACTTAAATTTCTTTGAAATATTTCAATCAGAAAATTCGAAATTTCCAACTAAATAAGTAACATCGAGGGCACTCTCGTCCATTCATACTTATATTGTTGCTTGTCATTGTCATCTTAAATTTACAATTAATATTCATAGAGATAATCGTGTTTCCTTTCGCCTACTTAATCATTATGTGTGAAATGCACGTTTTGACTTAAGACACAGTAGGTGTAAAATAAAGTTGTTGTATGTAAGTATTTTAATTGAAATGTGAGTGAAGTTTATTGTCCCGCGATTTTCCGGGTCCGTGAGGCCAGTATCAAAACATCACCGCATAAAAAACCCAACCGACCGTATGAGTTACGAGGCGCCGCTGGACCGCTTTTTCCTCATCCCGCTGCGGGGAATGCGTCACTTTAGAAAATAGGGGGTTCTAAACTACAACTATGTAGGTATGTAGTGTTTAACTTCTGTTGTTAAATACCTCTTCGTATAGTTTTGGTACAAGGTTGCCGTTTAAAACGAGCTTTGTATAGGAGTTTTAAGTAAATACCTACTTATATAATTCTCAGTGTAAACCACAAAAGCTAAAACGCATTGTTTGTCTTTTTTACCAGCGGAGATAAACTATTGTGTACAATTGAATAACCTTAATGATGATGCGCATTTTTAATTAGTAAGTGTGTCGATAAACTGCTGGTTCGTAACTGAACTTGATCTTTCGAATGAGTTTATACTTAATTTTTTCAGTATTGCCAACATTACCTAAATGGAATAAAAGAACATTATACAGTGTGGAAAGATAAGTCCGGCCCTGGAGGGAAACTACCTTAAATCCTTAAGCTGGCTCATTTTACTTAAAGGAGACATTTCTTTATTTTTAAAAAGAAATAAAACTACATTCAAAGATTTTCTAAAACTCGCTTGCCTCGCCCGGGACTCAAACCGACTAAACATTCCAAAAAATAAAAACTCGCAATTTTATTCTACTAGTCGGTACAGTTAATGTTAATGATAACATTTCTCCAAGAAACATTAGGTCTTAAACTCGATTATCCATAAAATGTAATATTTAGTACTCAAGATTTTTTTAGACAAGCCAAATTGAAGAAAAAAAGAAAAATACTTTGAATGCAGTTTTGTTTCTTTTTAAAAATAAAGGAATGTCTCCATTAAGTAAAATGAGCCAGCTTAAGGATTTAAGGTAGTTTCCCTCCAGGGCGCGACTTATCTTTCCACACTGTATATATAGGTTCAGATATGTTTTATATATTTTCAAATAAATCCTTAATTATTGTTGTTAACGCTTTTGTAGTTTCGGCTCTGCGTTGATGAGTCAATCAGTCAGGACTGTTTCATCAACGCAGACAGGATGGTAGGTATTACTCTGACTGGTGAATATGGATGTCATACTTTACAATGGACCTACCCCCAAAATCGCGAAAAAGCAGCTCTTTACTGTACAATTTGTGCATTTTAATATTCTTTGTCTAGTATGTCATCTTCCTCGCGTTGTCCCGGCTTTTTGCCACGGCTCATCGGAGTCTGGAGTCCGCTTGGCAACTAATCCCGAGAATTGGCGTAGGCACAAGTTTTTACGAAAGCGTCTCCCGCATTTTTTAATTCTTTGTGGTCGTATCCGAGGAGGTGTGCCGTTTTCCGGCCACTGTATCATTAATAGAAATGTCAATTTGTTTGTTAATGTTTTTGATAAATTGAGTGACAGGTGCTGCGATCCCAACCGCACTGCCGTTTGTCATTTCCAATCACGACGGCAAGTGGTTACTTAGTTCAATTTATCAAGTACGAATTAGACATTTTCCGCGATGCCCACAAATTTAATATCCAAGGAATATAATCGCTCAGCTACCGTTGCAGATTGCTACCGAAGAACAATAAGTAACCTATTTGTATTTAACAATATTGCGCGTACAGCAAGCAGCGGATATTTTGTAAAGCCAATTCAGGGAAAATGTAAACAAAACGGTCCTGTTATTTTGTCGGCGATTGCAAGTTTCTACCGGTACTCGGGGCCAGAATTCCCCGGCAAAGCTAATGCGATTCTGGGTTGTTTTTCTTTTATGTGATGCACTGTAGCATCGGTATGCTGTTTATTTTTAAAGCAGATGTTGTAGGTTCGAATAATTGTTGTCGTATAAATATTAAAAATGATGAACAAATTTTTACTGGTACCTTATTTATGACCTGGACTGTAGGTACCATAGGTTAGTAACTATATGCAAGATAAGCGTAAAGGTGACAGTCCATTTCCAACCGCAGCTGCACTACTGTTCATTTTACTATGGAAATTGACAGTAACAGCGGCGCGTTCAGTACCAGTAGTGCAGCTGCGGTCAGAAATAGAATGTTACCCTTAGGCTACTTACATGCTCCGTCTAGTATGTAAGTGATCTGTCAAATCGCATAGTCACAAAAAATATGGAATTCGGTGAACTTCCGGATCTTCAGAATCATTATGAATATTATGATAGTCGCATTATTATTACAAGGAAAAACATCGCGTCCGTTTCACAAACGGTCTGGTAAAACCCTCGCGAGGGGCATGTTGTGTTTAATCCATTGTGAAAACAGAATCGACCCATACGATTCTGTTTCCCAATTTGATAACGTGATAACGTAAACGATTTAACGTTGTTGTATTTCTGTTCTGCTTTAGGTATGCTTTGATTTATTGTTAAGTTTAATTGATTGAATCGATTATGTTTACATTTAGTGAAATGTAATTTTATTTTATGTACTCCTGACGTGTAATGTGTAATTAACTTTATCAATAAAATATGAATATGAATATGATAAGGTTTCGTTCTTATTTTGATACGACCATGAGTCGTGCGCGCACCAATGACTCATCATAATCATAATATCGTTTATTGCACCATGGTAAAAATAAAAGTTGTTACAAAATAGTGTCATTGACCCCAGAAGGGTGTGGCAAACATTTTCTTGAGCTACTTACCTAAGTTTTAACAAAATAAGTACAAGCGAGACGACGATTGCTCGCGCTGATTGGTATGTGCAAATTCAATCACAATCTCATCTTGCTAGCACATGAATGTGCGTGAGATGCCTAATTACATCAATAACAGATCGTTAAAGGTGCATCCACACTGCAGTTAACTTTTGTGTAGCAACACTGTGCAATACGGTAACATTGGGTAACTTACCTAGTGTTTCTCCACAGTTGCTATACAGAATCGGCCTCGTGATGTTTACAGCGTTTAATCGGTATAGCAGTACCAGTATGGTTTTGTCACTCGATTAGACAATGCTCTTATGAATCTTAAGTTCAAGTTAAACTGGGGACGTACCTGAGGCAAAACGTGTTAAAATAAACAGTTAATAGCACCCATTAACTGTTCTATTCTAATTCTAACTGCTTACAGAGGTGAAGTTTCAAACGGTCAGGTATCTTACTTTCGCACGAGGCCAATTACCGACACACTTACCACAAAGTTAATCTAACATTGTCAGCGGCTAAATAACGACACGCCTTAAATATAAGCAAGTTTAAATAAATATAACGATTTTAATATTAACTAAGTAACTTTGAGTATATAGCCTATGGAGATGTGATAACGTAAACTCTTCGAACAAATTTTTTCGCCACTTTAAGCGGGGGGCGAGGTAAACACCTACAGCACACCACCAAAAGATAAGTGTAATATCTGTAAGACTACTTATGACAGTCTTGGCACTTTTATTACTTATTGGTTTTACTTCTAGCCATTTAGAAAAATAGTCATATATCACTAGATAGCTTTTATTTTTATATTCCATTATGTCTGTTCCTAGCTTTGAGAAAGGTAAGTCTGGGATGTTATGACATAATAGTGGCTCTTTTGTGTTGTTATTTTGGTAAGTTTGACAAACAAAACACTGTCTTACAAAATTATCTAGATGTTCATCAATTTTGGGCCAATAATACAGACTTCTAGCTAGATTTTTCATTTTAGTCATACCAAGATGGCCTTCATGCAATTTTTCCATTATGTGTGTCCGTAAAGATTTAGGTATTAATAATCTATGATTCATAAATAACAAATTATCATCAACAGTAATATCGTTTTTGAATTTAAAATAATATTGCATGTTATCAGGAATATGTTTTTTATCTGGCCATCCATTTTTAGTAAATTCTTTAAGACATGACAATTCTGTATCTTTATTAGTTTCAGAAATTAATTCTTTTTTAAATTCATTAGTGCACTGCAAGTTATTTGCTAGGCCGACACAGTGAATGACATCATACATGTATGGTTCATCAGTTTCATTACCGGTCATGAACGCACGTGACAGCAGGTCAGCAATATACATAAATTTACCTTTAAGGTACTGAAATTCAATGTCATATTTGAGTAATTTTAATTTTAATCTTTGAAGTCTGGGCGATGGAACCTCATGTATGGATTTTTTAAGTAAGGTTTCCAGTGGCTTGTGATCATTAAGAACAATGCACTTTTGCCCATAAATATAGTAATGGAATTTCCTGGTTGACCAGACTACAGGGTAGCGCTTTTACAATATAGATCTTCTCCTGTTTGTGGCACTAAGTTTTCACCAGCTGAGTTGTTAATGAATAGAAAAATAAAAACTAAATTACCTGTAACATCTACATATTTAAGACCAAGACTGAATATTAATATTAGAAGTGAGTTTCATAAGACTGTATCTAGAAATGTAAATAACTATAATGCTAATACCAAAAGTAAAAATAATTTTGTTGTTGGCCAGAAAGTCTGGTTTAAGAAAGACTGTAATAGTAATAAGTGGCTACAAGGCCAAATTGTTGAAAACAAGGGACTGAGGTCCTATGATATTATAGATAATAATAGTAATGTTAGGTACACTAGGACTTCTTATCATGTTCGACCTGGGTGATTGGTAGTCTTCCGGTGCTCTGCTACTGGTTGAGTGTGGGGCTACATAGATCCTTATAGTGTGTATGGTACTTATCATAGATACATTATTAGTCATAAGGTAGTATGTAAGTACAGTTGCATACTGATTTTTTAAAAATACAACTATGTGTAAATCTAAAACCAAATTTGTAGTATAGTATTTAGTTAAAACTTAGACTTTGTATGTATTTTCATTTATAATGCAGAGTTACTTAAAAAAAAAAGGGGAAAGAGAATGTATAATTTTTAAAAAAAGAAAGGGGAAGATGTAATATCTGTGGTACTAGTATCCGAAACAAACGTTTCAGTATAGAACATTTCCGAACGTACTTTTAAAACATTGAGATGTATTGTCAAATAGGTGACCACACCCTCTTTCCTAGAAGCTTCCCTAACTATCAGTACTTGCTGTAAAAGTAACTTAATTAATATTATAATAAAAACATAAGTGTTCCTCAAAACCTGCGTTTCACTAAACTCCAAATACTACAACAGACACAGATTTTGTTGTTGCGACAAACGCACACTACAAAAAAATTCAACACATCAAAAATTACACGCACACAGACAGAGTTTTCACGTAACTATACAGCATACATACGAACATGATAGTGATGGGTCACATCTGAAGAATGAGTCAAATCAGTTTGATGAATGAACTGAATTGTCATATACTATTTATTATAAAATTGTAAAAGTGAAAATTCTGTACATTGAAGATATTAGGTAGTCAATAAAACGATTGTTTGTATGTATGGCTGTCTGTATTTATGTGTAAAGCCAGCACGCACAGCTAAACTGTGGAATGAACTGTCGCCCGCGGGTTTTCCGGGCTGATACATAGGTAAACATCCCATAGAAAATTTGAATTTCGCGCCTTTTTTTACTGACATTATTTGCTTGATCAGCTATATTAAACAAACTGCCGTGATTGAATGAATGAATGATTCATTCAATCATTCAAATGTTGAGTCGCTTTTTTGACTTTGTCACATCCCTTAAGACCGATTCGTCCCCGTACCACTGTATTCATGTTTACATTTTTCTGTCGTTTATGTATCGCAACGGTTTTTTCTTTAAATGGAGATTGTACTTCAATATACATTTAATAGTTAGTATAAATACTTACTTATGATAGGAAACGCGATCTTGTTGCGAATTTGAGCTATCAGATCGCCTTTTACATGATAATACTGCTCAATTCACAATTTTTTAAGAGAAACGTCTCGCGACACGGAACGATGCAAAATGGCGGTGAAGCGACTTCAAGTAGTTTTATATAACGTGTTTGAACAGTTGACCAATGTACTTTGCCGGAGGGGGTCGCCCGTGTATCACATCTCCATAGGCTATATACTCAAAGCTAAGTAATGAGGGTTGTCTTACTTGTCTTGAGTAGGTATTGGTGTCGTGTACTTAAATGATCAATTAACTGTAGCATCATCTGAATCAAGACGTTATTTCTCAAGCCAGTATATTTAAATTTGAAAACGATAAATGGCTTGTTTGCTTTTGTATTAGGGCATCCTCCCGGTACTGAAGGCCTACCACGAAAATCAAAAATAGAAATTCCGTTATCTGCCTCTCAATAATTTGAATATACCACTGTTGTATATTGTATCTCATTGGCGATTCTCAGAGATGACGTTCGGTGCCTGACTTCGGTGCCGAATTTTATTTTTTACTTATTTGATACACAACTTTATATCCTAAAATCTAGCCTTAATATAAAAAATATTGGTAGTGGAGGCCTCCATTAGAACCTTATAGTTTCTTTGATATTTGAGATTTAAAAAACACCGAAATCATGTGCAGGCACTGAAATCAATTTGAGTCACCGAATTCAAAAATGCTTACACAGAAATCACACTTCAATATTATATCTAAATTATATTATAATTTATTAATATTTTTTATTCTTATTTGATGATAACTATGATAAGCGATGTAGCGAGGCTAATGATATAGCATAGCTTACATAAATTTAATAAATAGTACCTTTGTTTATTCAAGATTTTAAAATAACCAAGTTGCGGCTTATGAAACAACATCTCTAGAAGATATCCCACACTAATTGACTATCCTCATACAATAGAGCGATGTATGGTCCTGAAACGAGTTTCAGACATGTCGACCACAAATTCGCACATAAGTGCTATGAAGAAGAAAATGTTTGTTTCACACAATCCAACGGCACACTCAACAAAAAGAAACTTATGTTACCTACATCCGATAAACAAGATACTTTTGAGTGGTGTTCAATGCTCAAAAATATTTAATGCACTTATAAAACAATGTAAACAATACGGAAAACAAGTATTTTGCTAGACTTATAAATATGTAGTATTTATTTATTTAAACTTTATTGCACGATAAAATTTGTACAAATGGCGGACTTAATGCCTTAAGGCATTCTCTACCAGTCAACCAATGGGTCAAACAAAAAACTTATACTTAGTGCAGGATTGTAGACAAAGAGAAGAAATATGAAACACAAATCAAGTATTTTTGAATGACAGAGGTTTAAAGCGTGAACTCCCTCAATTTAAAACTATTTGAAGTTGTTGATTAATGCTTAGGTAAAGATCAAATCACCTATTAATTATGATCTTGCACCCTCACACACTTCAGCTAAATTGTAACTCCGATATTTAAACATAAATACATCAGACATTGAGGATTGTTAAAACATTGGCTATGTTGAATTTGTGTTCATGGCTATGCTTTAGAAATATTGATCAGTAGGTAGTAGGTACGTTCAGTGCCTTTGAAGCGATCTCGACAATAGAAGGCCACTTTATTTGTAATCCCTTGTTTTGTGGGTGCACCTTGCATAGTATGTAAAAACACAAGTTATTTTAAACGAAGTGGGATTAACTGCATTTATTTAATATGGCTGACACGTTTAAAGGTATCGTGGTGTAGGGTCTCAAGTGATACAGAGGACAATTTCACATAATATACTCCATTGGTTTGAAGATGGATGCAGGGACAATATCGTTGCATAACAGGGACTTGGAAATTGTGTGTGTGTTTGGTTTTACGGGGACAATATCGTCGTAAAACTGAACTTAGGCTATTGTGGGGATTCTTTGCTACTTTGTGTAGTTATAGTGAAGTCTTCTACACTGTGTTTTTCTAAGTGTCGTCACGTTATGCAGGGACAATATCGTTGCATAACAGGGACTTGGAAAGCGTGTCTGTGTTTGGTTTTATGGGGACAATCAAGACAACAGCGAAAAGAGAGAAAGAAACATTGGGTCTACGATTTTCAACATACGTCTCGTAAAAAAAAACACTAGGTACTCATTGTAAAAAACTAGTAATTTTGTTTACTTATACTATTACTTAATTTACGTACAAGCATAGTTTTACGTTTATAAAGCGTATCTTGAACTTTTTAGGTGTGATAAGTTAGAAAATAAAGTACAACAAACTAGTTTACAAAGCAGGATTTGAATTCGGTGACCACTTTCTTGATATCGGTGGTCAAAAAATCACCGAAACCAAGGAAATCAACACCAGTGATGTCAAAATTAATCGCTTTTTAGCAATTACAGAAATAGTATGAATGATACAGAGGAGATGTAATAATGATGGGTTTAGGTACTTTCGAGGATTTCTTGATCACTTGCATAACGATAAATGCACTAAAACTGTGGGAAAAAATTGCACCACCGATCTCAAAAAAACATAGAACCAAATCCACCGAATGACAGAGAAACATTTAAAAAACTACCTTAGTATACTGTGACTGCACCTCTACTTTATTCAACGGTTAAGGCACAACTAAAGCATACTTTGTTTGAGCCACTGAGTTCCTGGTCTACAACTTTGTAAGAGTACCGACATGGTTTGTAAATTACACCAAAATCAGTCAATAGCCCGGGACACATCGAAAATTTGGTTTTATTCAATGTGTTGAGCAAACACATTGCTTTGATATAAAGAATATGATCAGTTAACTAATACCTTATGCGTGAACACCGATAATAACTCCGATATAATGCCCCATCTTGAGTACTAATTTTTTGTTTCAAAAAATCTGGGCGCGGGACACGCCCACCGAACATCACTTTTCGCAGTTGGATATTTTTTTAATGTATTATATAAATAATAAATAAATAGTTTGATAGTGTCCCAGACAGAATATATGCTGAAAATCATGCCTGAATTAATTCAGATTTATTGAACAGTAAATTCAATAACTTTTTGCCCCGGACACGTAAAAATGGCCCTCCTGAGAAATGCTTTAAGAAGGAATCTCTGATTTTGGATGGGAAGTTAGTAAGTATAATATGGACCACATTCTAATAGTCGTGATTATTAGCCCCGTATAATGCGCCATCAGCCTGAGCAGTCTACTCGCCTGTGCTCGGTGAAATGGGAACGGCCGCCCTGGATACACGGGATTTTCCCATGTATTAATAAAGCGGTTGATAACCTGGAAGTTTTGTGGGTTTTTTGGGTACCTATTCTTTGTCGTGTGAATGACACTCAGTAAAAGGGCATCGGAACATATCAAAGGTTTAAGTTAAAGGTATAATAATTTTACGTAGGTAGATCGATCGAATACTCTTTTTTACACACCTGATTCGCTACCTAATATGGGATATCTTTCTTTTATTAAGAAATCTTGTAGGGTTTTTATGCTAAATATTCAGTAAGTTAAGTAAGCAGACACTATGTTTGAAACTACTATTTACACCTATAGGTACTCAATGAAATTTCCACGATAAATAAATTTATTAGGGCCCCCTAATATTATCACATGCCTACCTCGAGGACCCTACACAAACTTTGCCCTCAGGGGATGACCCGTGACCTCTGGAAAGCACATGTGTAACGGCTTGTTTCCCTTTGGGACCCTCCTAACCAAAAAGTATGGCATCATCGGGTTGTAGGCGATATATCGTCACACAGGCCTCGAAAATAACTAAATTAAGTATCACAAGAACCCGACGCCAGAAAGCTGAAAGCGGCTGAAAATAGAGCGTGTAGAAGTTTTGTATTACTAGGGACTAATACTGTATACCTATAAGAAAGTTTTTATGTTTGGAAATGTATTTATAAGATATTTGATACTCCATTACTGAGAGAGGAAAGAGGACGGCTTCTCCATACAAATGTAGGCCCCATTTTCCTCTCTGGATATTGACATCATGGAAAATATTTTTACGCAATTTTATATAGGTACTTAGATTAACCATAGTTACGCACTAACGTTTGACTTTTTTCGATTTACTGATTTTTGTAAAATTACGACCGAAAATAAAATTCATACCTACAAATAATTAAAAATTCGAAAAAAATCAAACGTAGAGGCATATATAACTGTAGTTGATATATAACAAATTGTGTCAATATATTTTCAATAATGTTAATATTCAGAGAGGAAAATGAGGACCACGTTTGTATGAAAAGGCCATTTGGCGCGGGTCCTCCTCTTTCGTCGTAAGTCGTGAGACAAAGTTAACACTTTTTTTATTAAGGCCAAACAGCGGCAAAGGAGAACATCCCCACCGAAGCCTCGCGGCGCGTACAAAGTGGCAGGCTGGCAGGTAATCAATACACTCATCAAAGTTGTCGGTCGTCACAAAAAGTTCCGAGTCCAAAGTGGGAGGGACAACATGGAACTTCCATTTAGGTTGTACGAGTAGGTACCGTGAAACAACCAAACATAGTTCAATACTACAACTATGGTTAACAAGTTTAATAGGTACTTACGTAGGTAATTTATTATTCATAGTATTGTTGTTTTCGGTTTTGTCTGTGCCTGAGAATTGGTTTACTTACATAATAGACTCAACTAATATAAGATACGATTTAGTTTTTGACACATTATTGAGTCATTTTTTGAAAACCGACCACGCTTTACAATTTTGGGGAAAAAAATATGGGATTTGATAGCTTTTATGGTAAAGCACACACCGCGCCGCCTGGCTTGATAAAGTGTCAGTTTCCTTCCTAATTCTAATTAACCTTTTCGACGCGCCGTGTCAAACACAAAAGATGTCACTCAGACGCCACGTCACCGAAGTGTCAAAACTGAAATTGAACTTTATGCATATGCACCTAGGTCTATGTTGCTCTGTGGTCCATGACCGATTAATCCGTCTTTGGCGTTGGACCTGCGGTGTGTATATATCGGTCATTGGCGTCCAAAAGGTTATCAAATTTAAATGTCAGTCGCTGTTAGCCGTCATTGTTACCGAGGTGCGTAGGCGCCTTTTACAATAGATGATCAAACGAACTTCTCGAGCGAAGTTCGATCACTATTATATGAGTCGTTTCATTCGAAGATATAACATTTACGGTAGTCCTTTAAACCTACAGGCGACTTTTGCACTATATTAAGAGACAGTCATTTGACTATTGAACTGATTTTTAGTTCGTTCATTCGTTCCCCTACCCTTCCCGTTCGTTCCACCATCATAGCTGCTCATTATCTTTAGAGAAAATGCAAAACTTTAAAATTTGGGGTCATATTAGGGTGGGAAGGGTTATTATATCTTCGAATGAAACGACTCATATAATAGTGATCGAACTTCGCTCGAGAAGTTCGTTTGATCATCTATTATATTTCGTTCGTTTCATTCCTCAGATATAACATTTACCAGGTAGATGTTTAGAGTCTTAAAGTTTTGCTTAGGTGGAATGAAACTATAGATCGGGTCAAAATCGTATTTTTATTTAATTTTTCGACGTGACCCTATTAGTCAGTCATCTAATATTAACATTTATTCGTATTAATAAATCATCTAATTATGATCAATAATCTTATTATCTAAGGATTGTCATTTGTACTCGGCAAGCAAACAGATCTCGCAAAGAGTCCTTCATCCGATAGTGGCCTATTATAGAACCGCGCAAACGACGTGGACGCCGCGGTCCAGCCCGCGGTGCGGCGAATAGTGTCGACGCTGACGCCGGCGCGGCTCGCGGCCGACGTGGCGGCGTGGCGCGCACTGTGCGCGCTAAACACTCTTATGTCAATGCCACTTTCCGACAAAACATTTTTAATCCATCTGCTGATGGTCTGAGAAGTTGCAGGCCTATGTGGAGATTTGTATGACAATAACAAATTTCCTATACTATCAACTCTCTTATTTTTTGTTACAAAAATATAATCTCTGAGAGTTGTAGCAGGGTGTGGCGAGGCTCCCCGCCACCACCATAACATATGTATCCGTAGTATATAGGTATAGGATAAGTTAGAGCCGACTGCGCTCGGCGCGTAAGATTAGTCTCATAGTAAACACCAACTAATGGACACGCATCTTTTAATTTATTTACCGTACCTTCTGATCCCATAGTAGTACCCAATTACATATACTTACTTACATACGGTAAAGTGGTGACTCCCGACGTGTCTCAAGTGTTCCGCGCGCCAACTTAGAACTTTTGATTAAATCGGCTTCCGTACCTCGCATCACCATGACGGAGGAAGTAACTCAAGACCAGCTGCAGCCCAACCAACAACCTGTCACCCAGCAGTTCCCGCAGCAGCTGACCGCCATCACCCTCTCGTCGCGCATCCCTGAGTTTTGGCGGCAACAGCCAAGGCTCTGGTTCCACCAGTTCGACGCCATAGTGGATCCACAAAAGGCAAGTGACCTTCATAAGAGTCAACTTTTAATTGCTAAGTTGGGGAGGGACGAGTTAAGGGACATTAGTGACATTTTAGAAAATATGCCCGAAACCAATAAGTTCGAAACAATTAAAGCCCGATTAATATCTGTGTATGAAGAGTCAGAGTCGAGGCAGTTAAATCAACTTTTGAACGAAATTGAGTTAGGAGATCAAAAGCCTTCGCAATTACTCAGACGTATGAGAGAATTAGGTAAAACTCGCGTCCAAGACGACACATTAAAATTACTATTTGTCGGTCGTCTCCCTCAGTCAATACGTGCAGTGATAACGGCGTGTGACTCGGGGGAAGTAAAATTAGATACTTTAGCTGCGATGGCAGATAAAATAGTAGAAAGTACCAAACCATCGGAAATGGCCGCTATAGCATCATCTTCCACAACCTCTTTTAAACCCGATAACGACAAATTATTACGGGAAATAGCCAACCTAAAATTAGAAATACAGGCCATTACCAATAAATTAAACACGACAACGACTAGGAAATCGCGAGATCATGTCCGCCGCACGCGTTTTCAAAGAGATCCATCGCGAACACGTTCGAAAAGTAATAGCTCGAATAAAATCGCATTTATGTCCCAAGTAGCAAAACCAGGTGAATCTAATTATAAATGCTACTACCATTTCACCTACGGACAAGATGCTCGCAAATGCGGTGATCTTACTAATTGTCGTCATACTTCCGGGTCGGAAAACTAACTCCGACACCGGCACGCATATACCAAGTTGTCGGTGTCGAAAATATATACCGTTTATGCGTTACCGACCATAATACAGGCACGCGATTTTTGATAGACACTGGTGCTGATGTGTCTGTTTTAGCCGGAAAAAGGCAAAACACTCAGTCAGACTACACTTTATATGCTGCCAATGGCTCAAAAATTAAGACATACGGCGACAAAACTTTAGCAATTGATCTTGGCCTACGTCGTACATTTATTTGGAAATTTATATTAGCAGACGTCCAAAGATCAATTATAGGTGCCGACTTTCTAGTAGCTAACAAATTATTAGTAGATTTACATGGTAAGAAACTAATAGATAAAATTACTCTACTATCACGAGCTGCTAGTATCTGCAAAGATGTCGAGCCAACAACTATTCGGTCAATTGACGTCAATAATGAGTATCACAAATTATTAGAGAAATTCCCTGACATCACTAAAAAAGAGAATTTCAAATTAAATCCGAAACATGAGGTCCAACATCACATTTATACAACTGGTCCTCCAGTTTACGAAAAAGCACGCCCACTTAATCCAAAAAAATACAAATTAGCCAAAGCCGAATTCGAAAGAATGACGCAATTAGGCATTTGTAGACCATCTAATAGCCCTTGGGCAAATCCACTTGTGTGTGTCGATAAAAAGGACGGAAAGGAAACAAGACCTTGCGGTGATTATCGTAGGTTAAACGCACAAACAATTCCTGACCGTTATCCATTACCAAGACTTTTAGACTTTACATACACACTTAAAGGTAAATCAATATTTTCCAAAATCGATGTGCGCAAAGCCTACCATAATATACCCATGGCACCAGAGGATATTCCAAAAACAGCTGTAATCACGCCTTTTGGATTATTCGAGTATACTAGGATGAATTTTGGCTTACGTAATGCAGCGCAGGATTTCCAGAGGTTAATCAACACTGTACTCAAAAACCTCGATTTTGCATTCGCATACTTAGACGACATAATTATTAGCTCCGAGTCAAAGGAACAACACATTAAACACTTAGAGTTAGTCCTAGAACGACTCAACGACTACGGACTTACCATAAACACAAATAAATTCGAATTTGGGAAATTTTTCTCGGCTATCATATTAGTAAGGAAGGTATCAAACCAAGCGAAGAAAAAACGCAACTCATTTCAAACTTTCCGCTACCAAAAACAGTCGAGGAACTCCGGCGATTTCTAGGAATGATGAATTTCTATAGGCAAAGCATTCCAAAAGCCGCTGAAATTCAAGCACCATTAAACGCTTACTTACATAATGCTAGAAACGACGATAAAACTAAAATTACATGGTCTGAAAGTGCATTAGAAGCGTTCAGCCAATGTAAGAAAAGCATTAATGAAGCTTTAGTTTTGTCACATCCGGAAGTGTCCGCACCCCTAGTTCTAATGACTGATGCTTCCGGAAACTGCGTAGGTGGCGCCTTACATCAACAGATAGGTGATAAATTAGAACCTCTAGCTTTCTTTTCGAAAAAACTTACCGAAACCCAATGTAGGTACAGTACTTTCGACAGAGAGTTATTAGCTATTTACATGGCTATAAGGCATTTTCGTCACATGGTAGAAGGCAAAGAATTAACTGTATTAACAGACCACAAACCATTAACATTCGCACTTACAAAAAAGGTCTCACCTTCAGATTCACCTAGACGCCTCAGACAATTAGACTTTATATCTCAATTTTGTGACAAAATCCAATACATCGAAGGTGATAAAAACACAGTAGCCGACGCCTTATCGAGGATAAATGAAATATCAATACCTAGTTTAATCGATTATAAATCGTTAGCCGAAGCACAAGAAAATGACGCTGAATTACAGAATCTGAAAACTCAAAATAATCTACAATTTAAATTAATCACAATGCCAGAATCCGGGATAAAAATAACTTGCGAAACATCAACTGATAACATCCGACCTTACTTACCATTACGTTTCAGAGAACTTGCGATTAAAACAATTCACAACGTGAGTCACCCCGGCATCTCTGCTACAAGGCATGCAGTTAAAAATAGATATTTCTGGCCGAGCATGAACACAGATATCAAAAATATTGTAAAATGTTGTATTCCGTGTCAGAAGTCAAAAATTCAGAGACATACCATCACACCAATAGGCGAGTTCGACAACGCTTCACGTTTCGAACATGTGCATATTGACATTATAGGTCCGTTGCCGCTATCTAACGATTTCAGATATTGCGTCACAATAATAGATAGGGTAACAAAATGGCCTGAAGTGATCCCTACAAAGGATATAACAGCCGAAACGGTTGCTAAAGTGTTCGTAGAACACTGGATAGCTCGTTTCGGTTGCCCCAAGCGAATCACTTCAGACCAAGGCCGACAATTCGAGTCCGATTTATTTACGCAATTATTAAAAAGACTCGGCATCGAACGTGTTCGTACAACAGCGTACAATCCGAAAGCGAACGGCATGATCGAGAGATTTCATAGGACATTAAAGGCCGCCATTACCGCCAAATGTAAAGATAATACACAATGGTCACAGGAACTACCTTTAATCTTACTAGGTTTACGCTCAGCCATAAAGGAAGACCTAGGTTTTAGTCCATCTCAATTCTTATACGGCACAAACCTTAGATTACCAGGAGATTTATTTACCAAACATAATACAAACATAAATACCAACGAATATGTGAATAATCTCGCTCACATCCTCTCAGCCGTTCCGAGTATTGCGAACGCTACTGGTTCTCACAACAAAAACAACATCTTCATACACAAGGACTTAAACTCTTGTACACATGTATTCCTGCGTAACGAAGCTCGAAAGTCCTTAGTACCTGCGTACGAAGGTCCATTTCAAGTTTTATCTCGCCATCCAAAGTTCTTTATTATCACAGTCAACAATAAACATGTCACTGTGTCACTTGACCGTCTCAAGCCGGCTTATCTTTTAATGGCCGACGATATGACGGTTACGAGCCCCAGCATTCAACGAAGTGATACAGTAGCCGCATCTCCGGGTGTCATAACATCACCAACACCGACACCGCAGCGGAATGACACTAATGGCACCACTTCAACCGAACCGCTGGTGAGAACAAGATCCGGTCGCACGGTAAAGAAGACCGTGCGATTCAACATTTAGCATTCCATCACTCACAGTCTACATCAGTACATATTCGGACGTCGAGCTATATACATCCACTCTCAACCAAACATGGGGAACCCACCAAGCAAAACAATGATCGTGGCCCAGAATGGTGTCGCGTCGGACACCAAGCTGAGGACATCGGAGAAGGAGGACACATCAGGAGACAACACAAACTTTAAGATGTCTCTCGCAGCCGTGGTGCTGGTCAGCGCCTTAATAACGCTAGCCACCCTATACATTGGCTGGCGTTACTGCAAACAACGCATTAGAGCAACAGTGGACTATCGGATAGAGAAAACCATAAGAAAGAGGACCGCAGCCGCCGTGCAAACCGGCGCTATTGGAGCGCCGCCGCCGAAACAACAAACAATCAACCATGTGATAGTGTAAATAGTGTAAATACTTAGTGCAATCCTAAGATTGAAATAAAAAGTGCGGGCCGGATTTTTAGCAATAGTTTTTTCTAGATTTTTCTAAGGGTGGAGGACTGTGGCGAGGCTCCCCGCCACCACCATAACATATGTATCCGTAGTATATAGGTATAGGATAAGTTAGAGCCGACTGCGCTCGGCGCGTAAGATTAGTCTCATAGTAAACACCAACTAATGGACACGCATCTTTTAATTTATTTACCGTACCTTCTGATCCCATAGTAGTACCCAATTACATATACTTACTTACATACGGTAAAAGGGCATATAGACACGTTATCTTTAAAATATGGAAGGAAGAGAACGGGTTGTTCTCGTCCGGCAGCTGATGTTTTAATTGTGTCAGTAATTCCAATTTTGACACCGTTTGGGGAAATAACAATATTTTCGATTTTTATAAGCGCTAATGTTTGAACCCTATGCGCTGTGCATATGGCCAGTAATGTCACTATTTTTTTCGACAGTTTTTCCAGGCTTATGCTTGTATTGGGATACCAGTGAGAAACACGGTTTAAAACGACCTGTGGGTCCCATGTATGGTTATACTTGGGACCGTTCGGTCTTTGTTTGTACGCACCTTTTAGGAGGCGTTTCACGCAATCATCCGAACCGATATTGTCTCCCAATAACAAGGATAAGGCTGAACGGTGACTATTCAGTGTGCCGTATGCACAATTTTTATTAAATTGTTCTGTTAAAAAAGACAATATTGACGATTTCGGGGGATTTAAAATTTCAATAAAATTAACGGTGCAAAATTGCCACCAGAGCTTATATGTAACTTCGTATTGCTGTAATGTTTTGTCAGAGAGTGATGCCAACATCAGTGTTATAGCCTCTGGTGGGGAGCCTCTTCGACTGAAGGACTGTTGCAGAGCTTCGCGACCCCCAGGGTAAGCCCCTTGTGTAGGGGATGGCAGTCCCTGTAATGGGAATGAAGCAAGTTTTTATTCGGGTTGAGAAACATTATCTCCGAACTAAGGAGGCTCCGCATTAGGGGGAACCACGGTTGCGATGGCCAATAAGGGAACACTAGGATTCCGTTTGCTTGATCGTCTACGATCTTTCTAAGGCATTTTAAAATTAACGAAAAAGGGGGAAAGGCGTAGAAATATTTTTCACCCCAGTTAATCGTAAATGCATCGACCGCTATCGCATCTGGGTCGGGTTTCCATGAAACGAAATTTTGGCATTTGGCATTGGAACGAGAAGCGAATAAATCTATTGTTGGTTTACCAAACCGTTGTACTATAGATTCAAACGCTCTGTCTGACAGTTCCCATTCGGTATCAGGGTTAACTATTTTTCTAGACTCAGGATCCGCAATGTTTTCTTTTGTATTTATATATGATGCGAAGATCAATATATTTCGCTTCTCGCACCATTGCCAAATTGTACGCGACAAATCTTTTAGGTGTGGAAACTGTATGCCCCCCATGCGGTTTATATAACTTATGGCGGTCGTGTTATCAACTCGCAACAAAATTGCACAATTAGTCATATTTTTAGCAAAGCTCTTTAATCCAAGGTAAACAGCCAGCAATTCCAAATAATTTATATGAGAGTCCCGTTCCGAAGATTTCCACATGCCATTAACCTTATTTTTCCCACAAACCGCACCCCAACCGGAGTTGGATGCGTCACTGTAAATTTCGAGTTGAAAACTAGGATATCTCATGTAATTATTTGATGTTATAATATTGTTTAACCACCAGTTAAGATCGTCCAATATGGAACAAGAAGGTTTCATTTTGGCATCAAAATTATCGTTATTTTTTAATAACTCGAGATATTTTAGCCTTTCTAAGGTTTTCGTATAAACCCAACCATATTTAACAGCGGGACAGGCTGACACTAAAACTCCGATGAGTTGTGAAAAGTCTCGAATGGTACATTTAGGCAGCCCTAGGAATTTACGAACCAATAGGGATGTTGACATGAATCGCCAATATATAACATGTTATGTTTTTACCATAGCAGGGAATATTAGAACGCGGAAAATCATATTTTGCAAGTGTAAATATGCGTAATAAATTAATTAAAAATAATCAAAAGTATTTAAAATAATGCCCAGTATCACGTGACTGCAAACGCCAATCGGAGCGCGTGACGTAATCACAGTGGAATCACCAAAGACAAGTTATAAAACCTGCCTAAGTGTCTACAGATTATCGTACCGAAACGCGATCTTGGTACTGTGCGGCGCACGAATCGATAGTGTGTAAGGTGGTGCGTTAAGGACGCAGCTATAAGTTAGAGCGAGAAAGAAGGTCGCTGTCCGATGCGGTAGTGTGTTAAGGCTTTAAAAAAAAATTGTCCGTTGTCATATAAAGAATTAAAAAAAATGACTGACAGCAGTTTGTTTAAAACGCCGTTACGTCATCAAGGTCACGTGACAGTTTGGAGCGTTTAGGCGCGAAATTTAAACACGAAACTTATTAAACATGTTTTTTTATTCAAAATTAATGAATATATTTTTTTAATATTTTTTTCTGTAATTATTACGTATCTATCTACAAAATGAAACCAGTTCCAAAAAATTGTCATCATCCCTATTGTGTAATTTTATTTCGTTTATCATCAGGTATTATTATTATTGGGGTGGTATCGGGCCTTTGAGTGTCACGTCGACCAAGTATTGATCTATTGTGACGGCCCTTTAAAGTTCATTACTAATGCCCGTTGCATCCAGAAAATTACAGATGCTTTGGGCCGTAACGTTCTGTACCTCATAGGGTTGCAATACATGCCGCCCTAAGTAGGTACTTCTTTTTGACATTAGTGGTCCACAGGAACAGAGAATGTGCATTGCAGTCTCCTCTGACTCCTGGCAGAACCTGCATGTCGCATCTTGTTTCTTGCCAATTTGAAACATGTGCTTGTTCAACTTACAGTGTCCAGTCAGTATTCTAGTCACCGCGCAAGTTTTGTGCCTTTTGAGCCCCAGAAGCTCCTTAGTGATTTTGCTGTTGAACCCTTTGATTAGAGCTTTCGAGTGTACTTGTCCTTTAGCGAACTTCCACCAATCGATTGCTCTCTTTTTTTCTAAGTCGCTGAGCAGAGAATATGCATCCCGTTTTGTGATTCCACAGAACGGTTCTGGGCCGACCAGGGGTGTGTCTGCGCCCTTTCTTGCAAGTTCGTCTGCTTCTTCGTTTCCGTTAATGTCGGAGTGCCCTGGTACCCATCTAAGTGTGACTTTGTTGGAGTATCATCAGGTAAGGCAATGGTCAAATTTTGGGTGTGAAAGTTAAACCCTAAAAATTTACAAGTTTGTTCCGGATGTAAGGAACTCTTATCGTAATTGATAACAAATCCTAAACATTGCAATAGCTCTGAGGTTTCCTTAACATTATTTAGACATTCTTGAAAGGTATCTCCTATGCACAGAATATCGTCCAAATAAATGACAGACTTAAAGCCTCGAGATCTCAAATTAGATACCACTTCTTTCATTATCTTTGTGAATACTCTAGGAGCTACAGATAAACCATACGGCATTGATGTAAATTCGTATGTCAGATTATTAAATTGAAATCTCAAGTACTTTCTGTCATTTATATTTATAGGTATGACGCAGGCATCGGAGTTTTTGTCGCATGGTAAGACTAATAGCAAGCTATGGAGTCGACATTTGCCATAAATGTAAACTCTTATTCATACTCATACTCATGATTAATTTTATGTAATATGAGAACAGATTACTAAATAGTTACTACGTATTATATATGAGTTATGAGTTATGAGGTATGAGGAGGCTGTGCATAAAATCCGAGTGGCACAGAGAGCCATGGAGCGCGCCATGCTCGGCATCAAACTGCAAGACCGAGTGAGGAATGTCGAGATCCGACGACGCACCAAGGTGCAAGACGTCGGATACATCATTACCAAACTTAAATGGAGCTGGGCGGGACATGTTGCCAGGCAGAGTGATGGCAGGTGGGCCAAAATGTTAACGGAGTGGTGGCCGCTTACAGACGAAAGGAGTGCCTGGCGTCCGTTGGGTCGTTGGGTAGACGATATTCGGAAGATTGCGGGTCACTTCTGGATGAGATTGGCTCAGGACCGGTATAAGTGGCGTACTCGAAGAGAGACCTATGCTCAGCAGTGGGCGATAAAAGGCTGATATGATGATGATGATGATGATATATGAGTTTAATTTATTAAACCTCATTTGTTGCAATAGAGCCGAAAGTGAATGGAACTGTCACCTAAGAAAATAACCTTCCGCAATTAAAAAAGTTATGAATTAATTCTATCACTACTGTCATTGATTAGTGGTTTACTTGAAAGATATTTTACGTTTCAACATGTGTCCGTCTATACTTTCATACTTATTTAAACGAGAAATTAGAAAAATTAATCAGATGTGCGATTTGGACGAATCAATTTTATCAGCGGTCAGTACCTACATGACATTAGGTCTTTCGCAGCGATGTAGTTTGTATAGTTGTATGTTAAAATAGTTGAAGTTATGAATTCATGATGTAAGTAATAGAAAAACATTTTTTTATATAATTCGACTAAGATAATATACACGACCGACCGCTCTAAAGGCATTTTAAGATAAATTAAATAAATGAGTATGAGTATGAATAAGAGGTTACATTTATGGCAAATGTCGACTCCATAGCTTGCTTGCTATTAGTCTTACCATGCGACAAAAACTCCGATGCCTGGGTATGAGCAAATATGCTTCTGTCAAATCTATTGAGGCTAAAAAACCATTTTGAGGAATGAGTTTTGAGGCCGTGCGATAATCCTCCATCTTGAAATGACAGGGAGCAATAAATTTATTGAGACCTTTTAAATTTAGGATAAAACGCTTTCCTCCGCTAGGTTTTGGGGCAAGAAAAACCTTAGATATATATTGGTTTTTGACTTTAGGGCACTCAGATATGGCTCCTAAATCTAACAGCTTTTGTATAGCTAATTTCATGTCAGCTACTTCACTTTGTTCGAGCGTGTTTGATGGAACAAATGTTTGTTTTACGTCCGAGTTAAATGGGATTGAGTAGCCATATCTGACCCAATCTAAAACCATGTCGTTCGATGTTATTTTTAGCCAACAGTTATAAAAATGACTTATTCGGCCGGCATGTACCTGCTGGAAACGTCCGACGGGTGTAATTCGTCTGCCTGCGAGCACCTCTCCGCCCCCCCCTGTTCGACGCGTAACGAGGGGGCGCTGACCAGTTTCCCGAGTACGACGCTCGACTTGTCGACGGCTGAGTAGGCGCGGGTTTCTTTGGGGACGTTTTCTTGATTTGGAGACCTTGTTTTTCAATGGTCTTCGCTGCCTTGATTTTCTCGGACAATTTATTACTAAACAGGGTATCATCACGTTCTGTGTCTTGAATAACTTGCAAGAACGTCTTATCGAGACTAGGTGTGATGAGTTTTATGCGGCTTTGAGTAGATGACGCATGAAGGTCACACAGAATACGGCAGCCGTTGCTGAGGTGTTTCATAGCTTCGATTCCGTTGGAATCTACACATTTAATTAGAATATCCATGGCCCTGTTGACGGCAGCGATCCCGTGGCCGAGTTGTTGCTGCGCTGCAGCCAGGTTTTTATCTCGATTCCGGACCATATCGGGTACGGCTGCTGAAATCTTCACGTTTAATTTTGGTGCTTGTAGCAATCGACAATTGTCGGGAACCAAATAGTCTTTTCGGATTTTATCTTTGGCTTCATTTGTCATACCTTTTTTGAGTAACGGTAACCAAAGTTTCGATAAATTATCGTGGATTTTTTCGCCATACTCGGGGTTATCCTCGGTCGATTCCCCGAGAGCCAGCAGCATGTCCGGGTCGAGCTCGGGTTGAGCTGACGACATGAGTAAATCTGCCTGATTTTCAGGTGCAGGAATCTCGTTATTATGGTCCGGTATCGGTACATCACTATTATGTTCCAGTACGGGATTTTCGATGTTTAGCTGTGGTTCCTGTATAATAGGATCATGAGCCGGCACGGAACCATCTGGATTTTGTTCCATTACAACATCTAAAACAAAAAAGAAGTGATTATTACATTTTATGAAAAATATTTTCTCTTGGGGGTAGGTTGAGAAAATATTTGTGTCGCAGAGTAACGCGCATCTACTGAAGATTGCGCGCATTGTTCTGCTTATTTGCATCGTTGGAGACTCGCGGTCAACCCCGATGGTTATATGATCATAGTTAGAGACTCGCAGTCAATCCCTATGTCGGCTCATTTTAATCACTTCTTAACACTAAATAATAAAACAAACAACTTACCTTCATCTTCCGATGAAGACGAATCATAAATGATCCTGTATCGTCTTTTATGATCTTCAAGACGTTTAATTTTTTCACGGTAATATTTTAACTTGTCTTTAGCTGTGCGCTTCGACATTTTTGTAGGTAATAATGTCGTAGCCGAGGAGCTAAAGGGCGCGTGCGCTCGTCGCCGTGCACGAAAAAAGAATGAGCAGCTATGATGGTGGAACGAACGGGAAGGGTAGGGGAACGAATGAACGAACTAAAAATCAGTTCAATAGTCAAATGACTGTCTCTTAATATAGTGCAAAAGTCGCCTGTAGGTTTAAAGGACTACCTGGTAAATGTTATATCTGAAGAATGAAACGAACGAAATATAATCATAATTGTATTGTTCGTGACTTTACTGTATTTAGACTTTGTCTAACTTTACGTATTTCTGTTACTTTAGCTGTTCTGCGATTGTTTCTACTTCTTTGATTGGGTCTAAGCACCGAAATACATGAAATAATAATAGGCATTAATTCAATCGAGCCCATTTCAGCTTCTTTTCGTGTCGTTTGTCGCTAATATACCTAAACCTCTAGTATCGTAACAACTATAGGTACATACGTGGTAAGAGAAATGGTCGTAGGGGTCAGCAAGCGTGGTGAATAGTAGTCGAGTATCTTTGATAGCGCAGCCAATTTTACAACCGGGCAGCGTCCGTCTGAATAATACCTCTATAAAACTGTACGGAGCGAATACGCTCGAATGCAGAAACGAATTTTCTCCATACGAAGCTTCATGTACTTCCTGCTTTTTAATACGGACGGTTAACTCGTAAAGCTGAATAGGTACCATCGGATGGAGTAACGCACTAGAGTCCACACGAAGCTACGTGCCCACTTGCTTATCAACTTGGACGCGTATCTCGTAAAGCCAATAGCTTATTAATCTTATTATGGCCGCGGACGGTCACTATACGGCTGCGGCTGCGGAAATGACAGGATATGTCACAATGAGTTTGAATATCATAAGTCAGTATCAATTTCGAATTCGTGTTACAGTAACCAAATAAATGTTTAGAGGTACCTACTTATCCATTTATAATAATTTTATTTAGCGCTCTATTTTTTAAAGAGCGATTCAATTGTTTTTGTTTCGTCAGCACGGCTAGCACATGATTACCCGCGGGATAGCTCGCGCCGCGAGAGACGGCAGTCGCCCGTCACAAATTTCTATCTCTATCTGTCAATTCCTCGATTTTGGCAGCATGAGTTCGCACATCGAGAAAAGAGTTCCACGAGAGAGAGCCATCCCGCGCGCGACTTAGCCAATGTGGCCATTTATACATGGAACAAACTTTTCATTCGTGGCAACACTGAATCGGTAAAATAATAATCGGATAAGTAATGAATAGTCAGCCTTAGAAACGGAGCGTCCCTAGTCACGATAACTTTGTCTCTTTCTCGCAGTATGAAGAATAAGAAATAGCAAATATTATTTTTAAGTCGAAAATGTCAGTGTCAATACTGTCAATCAAAATTTGATTCGCTTTGTCGTTACAAGTTGGAATATATTATTATAATTATCTAAAGATTACCTACCTAATCATTAAAATACAACTCCTTACGAATAATTGGCGTTTTGTTAAAAGTTTTGGCTAACAAAATACCATCTTTACGAAGAAGTCAAGTTGTAAGTACTTACGTACACAATTCAATCTTCATAAAGCTCTTTTCCGTTGTATTTTGCAAAAAAATTACATTCCTTTTAAATCTTATTTACAGACTAAATATCTTATGCTAATCCCCGACATATCTCCCTTATGGCTGGCTAGCCGCTGCATTGCTGGCTTCGAAGATAGATTGAATGACAATCATGCACAAGCCTATCATCAAACACGGAGGTATTCTCTACACCTAAGCATGCTGCTGCTAACCGCAGCCCTCCTGCCATCACGGAGGACATAGAAGGGCTCAAGTTGGGAACCTACTCCGTGCAAGGACAGTCGAGTGTTGATAACACTTCTCAAATAATGTGACTTTTAAATAAATACTACCAAAAACTTTAAATGATTTTATTTACTTTGACCTTTTTGAGATAGGTACTCAGATTTAAGTACGATTCGTCGGAGTCGGAGCGCATTTCACATTTGTATGCCCAAAGCCGGTCGGCTGCTTGCGGATCGGATGACTCCGGACGGATTCTATCGCTTCTGCCACACATTATGTAAATAGGTACACTGAAAAAGCATTCCGGCGCGGCCCAACTCCAGCCGGTCGGTGGGAATCGTAACTTAAGGATTAGGCTAGTACCAACTCGTACACTACAAAGTAAGTATTACGGCTGTGGTCTTCTGTGAGGTGGAGTTTGAGTTGAGCTGCCAGATTCATTATTTGCATTCTTTGTGGAATGTTGTTTCACAAAATTTCGTCTAAATCGGTTCGGCGGATTAAGCGTCAAGAGGTAACATATAGTCAGCAGCAATAGTTGCTAAGCGGGCGTGGTGTTCAAAATTACCTTGACGCGCTCTTATTCTCTTAACAATAAAGTCGCGTCAAGATCATTTTGAACACCTCGCCCGCTTAGCAACTATTGCTGCTGACTGTACATAGGTACAGATTTACTTTTGCATTTACTTATTATAAGTGAGGTTGATCGCAATATTCAGGTCGGGATTGTGTTGTTTATAGGTATCCCACAATGAATGGAAACACCTAAGGAGCGACATAATATAGGTTGTCAACAATAATTGCATGTAAAAATACGCGTGTAAATATAACGGGTTAGCACTGATTGATAGCACGTAATTGTTTCCCGGATTAGCAATGTAATATTTTTGTATCAATTATTTATGTTTCTATTAATTATCCCCCAGTAAATTCGCCACCAAAGGTTTGCTTTGTTGATGTGGTCGTGATCGTACAATCTTAGGCTTAGATTTTTTTCTGTCGGATTTTCGTTTAACTTAAGACAACAAACAAGTCATTGTGAAAAAATATAATAATTTTGATATTAATGGCATGATCATGAAACTCAAGATTCAAATTATACTTAAACAAAAAAGTGTTGTAGTATGAAATAAATATAAAATATGGAAAATTATCTTTCTTTTAGAACAAAAGTCAACAAAACTTCGACCAAATGCGCTTGTCGCCAAACTCAGTACCGGGAGCAAACCCTAGTCGCGACCCTCTAGCCTCGAAGACAATTTCTCTCATTTTGACGTTCAAACGCGGGACATTTTGTCTCCCATAGTACACTCGTGCTACGATTTTCGAGAGTATCCCGCGTGGAACTGTCAAACGACAAAATTATGTCGCTTTGACATTTGTCCGCGAGACAGCGGGTTGTCGCGCGGCTCTTATGCTACCGATTCGCGAGAGAGCTCTATGTCGCGGCATTTTCTCGCCTGTCGACTGTCGCGCCCATCATGTGCTAGCCGTGCAGGTGTGCGGAGAACCATCTCCTTGGTCCGCCATCTTCTTCATAAAAAAACAACTCTTTTACTTCTCGTGCTGTTTAGTTGTGGAATATCTAACGGTAGATATCAGATGTGCTACATCCTTTTCATTTTAAGAATACCTACTTTATGGTGCACATATTGCACAATAAGATTTATTTTACTTTACAGATCTGTCACCAAAAGTATTTGAAGTATTTGAAGTTTGGGGCTAGAATGTACAATTAAATCAATTTATTGTTACAAAAAATCCTTTTTCTTTTATTGTTGAACGTAGGTACCTGCTACCACAAACGTTATGTACCTACCACTACTAACTAAGTACTTAGTCAATTTCTATTTAACAAATAATACAATAATAATGAAATACCCTAAAAACTACTACATTCAATAATCCACTCAATTAAATTAAATTGTTACAAGGTGTATTTTGAACTCGAGTTTGGCAGTTTTCCTCAATTGCAGATTGTATATCAAATATGTATCAAATATGTGTCTACTAAAGTAAGTACCTAATTTGGAAGATAGTAATATCAAGATTTTCCAGCAAATCCCTTGTTGTTTATGTGTGTTCTAAAACAGCCTTATAAGATTTTTGATTGTATACCTAATCATATCATAGTAACGGAATATGGCAGAGTTGAACAATGCAGAAAAATCGAGGGAATTGTTTTACCCATTTGGATTGATCTCCAACCCGCACAGCAACAATAGCTCACGGGGAAGTCCGGCAGCACTGGCAGCAGATCATCGACAATGCCTCCTGAGAACAAAAGTTGTAAATTACAAAAGATTTCAAACTTCCGTTTGAATTCAGCCTATTCTTTGTTATTTTTCGAAAATCCGTGTTCTTTGAATTCAGCTAATTGACTTTTAGTTTGCTAAATGAATTCAATTTTGTTCGCAATATATTTTTTCCTAACAGGCGCTTGTTACTGGAGAGTATAACAGAAGTTACAAAAGGTCACGGGAGGTAGGAAGGTCGGTATCGTACTTAACTACGAGCTATTGTATTATTGTATGTTTCTACAAAAATATACAAGAACATACAACTGCCAAAATTGGCTATCTATTTCGAGATCACTCGTAGCTATTATGCATTAGATTTCGCTATTACACTGGTTTTGTTGGTTTAGGTATCGCGATATAGGTAGGTACTCGTAGTAGATTGTTAACCAAGGGGTGAAAAGCACCCATTGTAGCTCGATCGCAGTAAGACCGCCAATACTCCGGGACTGAAATGGTGCCTTTCACCCGAGTTCAACGCTCTACTTTTCAATTCGAATACGAGGTACCTACCAATTAAAAAAAAATTGAAATCAGTATATTCTCATAGTTACATATTATATTTTCATGCAAATGAGCCAATAAGGATAATTGTGGCATACGGGTAAGTGCAAGTAGCAAAATGTATGACTACAGGACTCAATGTGACTGTTACATATATTATATAAAAAATGAAGACCGTCTAATTAATATAACGATCGCAGTTCATGCCGCCCTCGCACGTTACAGTTGCCGCCGGGCCAACACGACTTACACGACACCGTAACAGACTAGCGCACCAGCCAGCGACCTTGGCCAGAACAAAAGTAAAGTAGGTACTTATGTTTAATGGAATATTCTCTTTTTTTACATAATGATAGCAAAAGGATTTGTACCAAAAATATTAATTATTTTTAACCGCCTTCAAAAAAAAAGGAGGTTCTCAGTTTGACCCGTATGTATGTATGTATGTATGTATGTATGTATGTATGTATGTATGTATGTATGTATATTTGTTCGCGATTATCTCGCGTTTGGCTGAACCGATTTTGATGCGGTTTTCAGAAAAGTGTTTCTTACATTCTGGAGAAGGTTTTAGTATACATAGATCTGAGCTGATGCTGAACCCTGGCTGTACCTAGTGGAACTCAGGTTTGGTGCAACATAGGCTCACGCTGTTTTGGTCATCCGACACGCCTTGATGAGCACTTGGAAGAGCAGTACCCAAGATAGGGCTGATGCTGAACCCTGGATGTACCTAGTGGAACTCGGGATGTACCTAGTGGAACTCAGGTTTGGTGCAACATAGGCCCACGCTGTTTTGGTCATCCGTCTCATCTTGATGAGCACTTGGGAGAGCAGTATCCAAGATAGAGCTGATGCTGAACCCTGGCTGTACCTAGTGGAACTCAGGTTTGGTGCAACATAGGCCAACACTATTTTGGCTATCCGTCACATTTTGATGAGCACTTGGGAGAGCAGTACCCAAGATAGAGCTGATGCACCAAACCACCCTGGCTGGCAGGGTTCACCCTGGCTGTACCTAGTGGAACTCAAGTTTGGTGCAACATAGGCCCACGCTATTTTGGTCATCCGTCACATCTTGATGAGCACTTGGGGGAGCAGTACCCAAGATAGAACTGATGCTGAACCCTGGCTGTACTTAGTGGAACTCAGGTTTGGTGCAACATAGGCCAACGCTATTTTGGCCATCCATCACATCTTGATGAGCACTTGGGAGAGCAGTACCCAAGATGGAGCTGATGCTGAACCCTTGCTGTACCTAGTGGAACTCAGGTTTGGTGCAACATAGGCCCACGCTATTTTGGTAATCTGTCACATCTTGATGAGCACTTGGGAGAGCAGTACCCAAGATAGAGCTGATGCTAAACCCTTGCTGTACCTAGTGGAACTTAGGTTTGGTGCAACATAGGCACACTTTGTTTTGGTTAACCGACTTGTCGTCGTTTGCCTATGTTGCAGAGGTCCACTAGGTGGGTCGATGAACTTTTTTCTAACTGCCTTTAAAAAAAGGACGTTCTCAGTTTGACCCGTATGTATGTACGTATGTATGTGTGTATGTTTGTTCGTGATTATCTCGCGTTTGGCTGAACCGATTTCGATGCGGTTTTCAGAAAAGTGTTTGTTACATTCTGGAGAAGGTTTTAGTGTACAGTACATGGATGGTTTGAAAACCCATTGGACCCGGTAGGTGGCCATGCTAGGCCATCACCAACATTAGTAGACTAAATAGAGAGCCTAACAAACTAGTATTTTAGCCCAAAACCTAAAATAAATGAAGTACCTACCTATCACTAAAAAGTAAAAAATAAAATAAGATAATTAAAAAATTAAAAATAAACAAAAATAAAACCAAAATAAAATAACTTAATATAATATCTTTTTTAAAAAAGGGAACCGCCTTCAAAAAACCAACCCACTGAAAAATACAAAATAATTTTTATATGGCACCCCTTTACGTGTCCAGTCCCTATCCCACGGCGTAAAGCAATTTTTTGCCAAAAAGTAATTAATACCTAATAATAAGAAAATTAATAATCATCCGGGTAATTACTTAGTTTTTGAAGGCGGTGCCAAACCAACAAAAACAGTCTTTACTACCAATCAGAAAAACAATACGAGTACGTAGTACTTAACCTACAAGAACTAAATTAATGAGTAAACTAAGTATGTATTTATAATGCAAGTAAGTGCAGCGTTCTTCGTTGTATAAAATATCGGTTCTCAAAAATTTTGGTTTGGCACCGACTTCAAAAAGTAAGTAATTACCCGGATGATTATTAATTTTCTTATTATTAGGTATTAATTACTTTTTGGCAAAAAATTGCTTTACGCCGTGGGATAGGGACTGGACACGTAAAGGGGTGCCATATAAAAATTATTTTGTACTTTTCAGTGGGTTGGTTTTTTGAAGGCGGTTCCCTTTTTTAAAAAAGATATTATATTAAGTTATTTTATTTTGGTTTTATTTTTGTTTATTTTTAATTTTTTATTCAAGTAAATTTATAGATAGTACTTAGTAATTATAAATTTATTGGTAATAGTAGTTGAAAATTGTCTTGAAAGATCCGTTGTAGGTACATACTTCGCTATTTACAAAGAGGCTTACAAAACATCTTAACAAATATTACCATCTATAACTCAGCATAAATACAGCTTTGACAGATCCCAAGAATTCCGAACAAAGACAACGAGTGATAAGGAGACTCGTGAATAAGTCAAGGGGACATCGCGGTTAGCCAACGAACGCCGGAGATTTTGCAGGATATTCAAATCACGGTGGCTCTCAAAGAGAGTCGCATCTACTAGTGATGTCGCCCAAATGCAAACACTAGATATATGAGGATAAACGCGCAAAGCTTAACACAGATTGCGCTGAAATCAATGAAAAGTCAAACAAAATATGATAAAAAAAAACTGACTACAATAACAATGGCTAACAACTTACAGTCTAGCGCTAACATCGAGTTTCGTTAATTTGCCTCTCTATTGCTCGAATCGAAATCTGGATGTTCAATGTTCGCCTAAAGTTCATCTTTACTTATAGGCACTTGTACATGCTTACACTCGTGAGCGAAGTAATTTAAAACAAGTACTACAAACAATTTAAAGCAAGTTTATTCTAAAGTATTTCTCTCGGTAGGTACAAGGGCGGGAAGTAAAGCTTTATACAGGTATGTTTGACTTTCGCTGTCGGAAGATTCCGCCGACGTTATTGGATAGTCTGAAAACATTCTCGATAAAAATATTTGTGTGCAACGAAATTCAGTTGTTTGACATTGTGCTTAAATATTTTTCAGCTCACCAGCTGGAAAAAGCTTTGGATATTGTTCAAAATTGGGCGAATTATGATTTGACGAGAGATTTATTCGCTGTTGTAGAAAAACAATTAAAATTTGTTTTTTTTTACACCAATGATAAAGGTATATAACAATATATGGCACCTTTTTTTTAAACTTCTGCTCAGGATTTCACATTCTGACTTAACGTCCTCGCTTGGCCGGATTATAATCAAAGAACTCGCGCCAAACATCAACTGTGCAACTATTAAAGAGACAAATAAATGATATGTGCCATTCTCAATCAAAAAGGTAATACCTACTTATTGTCGGTTGTCAATAAGGCGCTATTTCCATAAAGCTTCAATTTGAAATCAACCTTTTCGAAAACCGACAATGTAGTACCTATTGATTGAAAACGTCACATATTTTGACGTGACTCCTTAAAATGACGTATCTAATGCGTATAGTTGCTAGTTTAATGCACATCACTAGTACCGTTAAGTCTAGGAAATTCCTGTTTTATAAATTATAGCAAGGAAAAGTGCTTCCACCGAGAATTAAAGTCGTGACTATAATTTTGTTAGTAGTGTTTGCCGGCGCCTTTAGTAAGATAAATGAGAAGTATAAAATTAAAAGTTTAATACCCTCGAGAATTGGATAATTAGCTGGATATTAGGAACTTCGTACACGTTACATGTTATTTAAACTGTTTTTAAGAAAAAAATCAACTTGGAAGTTAAAATAAAAAGAGTTTGTGAGATCTAGGTCACTTGTTTCTTTATTTCAAAAGATTTGTTGAAAGTACCTATTTGTTAAGTTGGAGAGGAACAGGCTACCTATCGCTTACTTTTGTGCATTAGGTACATTTTTAGAATTTAAAACTATACAAACGAAATTAAATTAAAAATTAGTTATTTTAAATAAATGAAATAAAACTGAAATTAAGTTATTCCATTTAACTTGAAATCATCAAATTAATTTCATAACAGACATTTCTGCTTAATAGAGGTTCATTAATCGCATCAAATTAGACAAGGTAAACCAATTTATTGCGGCCTAGTGCGCAAAGCTCAAATATCCGCCGCTAATTTAATAATAACAACGATAATTGGTGTAGAGTTACTCGTATGGACGGCAGGAGGTAAGTAATATTGAAAATAGAGTTGCGATTATATTAATTATTAATTGTTTCACTTAAGATTCGCATCCCTAACGAATATAGCAGTGAAGATGCGTCTAAAATGTTCCTAGAGAAATTGGAGCTAATTTGGCTATTTTATCTTCACAAGCAAAGATTGTAAATATGGGCGCTAGGCGACGATATAGGTACATACCTACTTATATAGATAAATACATACTTATACATACATACATAAAAATACCCCAAGATTCAGGAAAAAATATTTATATTCATCAAAAAAAAATGCCCTTACCGGGTTTCAAACAGGAGTAAGGACCATCGGCTTCACGGGCAGGGTCACTACCCACTAGACCAGATCGGTCGTCAGAAATTTAAAAGCAGAATAACTTAAATAACCCTCTAGCTAGAGTGTATGTACAGGAAGCTACTTATCCTTGTTTTTCATCCTCAACTCGTAAAAAAAAATTAAATCCCACGAGAGGGGTAAGTTGAATGTATTGTTCTGTTAAATCGTTAGAGCCGATTCTGAGATCTCCGAAATATATAAATATATATATTTACATGTATGTAGGTATATAATTTATAAGAATTGCTCGTTTAAAGGTATAAGATTATTGTTTTGTCATAGAAATTCAAGAAGTATATCAAATTCAGCTCATATTTTGTACCAATAAATATATTCCTTCACTAAGTATAAGCGTGTGAAAGCCGCTATAGCAGTTAAACGCTTCCCCAATTGCTATCATTATCGCTTTGAACGCTTGGAGTGTTAATTGATTAACGCCCTGTAATAATAAATGCCATCGCCATCGGCAGTTTTCGCCAATATCCGCAATGAAGTGCTTTCATTTCGCACATGTTGAACAGTGGGATAATTAATTACATATATGAAGAATTTAAATGTGTTTACAGCTTTAACAACATTTTAAATCTACCACTAATGGCCTTCACCAAGATTTAAAATACGTAACCCTAAAAGACTCGCGCTTCCCGGTTTATAAATTGATCGGATTCTATATTGAACTGTAGTGAACTGAGAACAGAGCCCTGGTGGACCCCGACTTTCACCTAGATTTACTTTTTGCGGCTACAATTGCGTACAAACGTATCTGCTTTCTTGTTGATATAAATACAATCCTGGTACAGTCACTTGCAATAATATTTTCCAAAACGACACAATCTTATTTGTAGAGTCATAAGAACAAGTCATGAATTATGAATTCCAGTTTCATTGTGCAATTGAATGACCTTGGTACCCGGCCAGAAGCCCTGTAAAGTATTTATAAACAACTACCTAACTGTGTTTAGTATTTATAAACAACTACCTAACTTCGATGAATGCGTCGTCGGTTAGTTGGGACAGGATGTTGCGCTACCTTGAGTTATTGGGATTTAGTTAATTTGTGTAGAAATGCCCCTATAAGTTATATTTATTCCATCCGCTTGCTAAGAGCATCATTTCGAGGAAACCAGTAGGTATAAATCCAAGTTCTTACCATCCTGCTTGCACTCCTGTAAGAAATAGACTCAGGAAGTGAGAAAGAAATATTGATAGGTAAGTTTAAGGCACTATGTCCTGTTGCAAGCAGAACAGGTGTAAAGTAAAAACTCCATTTAATAATGCCTATTTTAATACCTTAATCTTCTTCCTACATAAGTTGGAGGTACCTATTTATTTGCTAGCAAAGAAAATTTGTGTTTTGAGTTTGATTTGAAAGAATATATCGCGGTATAAATCTCATGTCACTGGATTTGTCTTCTTTTTCATATTTTTACATACCTAATCACAATAATCACTAATATCTTATGCGGGATATGATGATGGACTGCTCAATACTCTGAGGGTTTATCGTATCTCGGATAGCTAGGTTATTGTTAGCGATCAAGATACACTTGAAACGCAATAAAAAATACCTACAATTCTATAATCTGTGCTCAACGAAGCTTGCAGCCATCAGATAAGGTAAACGTTTAATTTAAGCCTATCAGATCAGTTCGAATGAGTCTTTGTATTCAACAACAGCAGCTCATTTGACATGTCGAAAATCGAAATAGTTTTCCTTATGGTTTTAGTACCAATGTCGCTATGTGTGGCTAGTCAAGCGTACGTAAGTTGTAGCTACCTACTATTTTTTATATCTTTAACGAGAAGTTTAGTCTACAATCTTTAACGACCACAGGCTCAAACATTAAATTTGTTTCTGAGCACAAATATTTGTTTTTGAAACAGCTCTGAATGTCTGAAACTTTTATTTACATTATTTCATTTACATCGTCCTCGACGTTCCTTCTCGTATAACACTAGCTATACAAGTAATACTATTATATTTTGGTCGATAGGCATGAAATGGGCATAAAGTATTTAATCATTAATTCTTGAGTGGATGATTTTTATTTTATTTTATTTTATTTATTTTATTTTATTTTATTTTATTATTTGCTTTGATCATTTAAGTGTTATTCACTTATTTTTTCTTTTGTTTTAAGGGTCCATTTTCCTTACGGGTTACTTCGTTTTCGGTATGTCATTCACCGAAACCCAAAGATTGCGCTACAATAACTTCTCGTATGTCCAGGCCGGGACGCGTTGCTATGAACTTTACTGTTACTAAAACCTGCGCACCCAACAAGGTACCTAAACGGCGCATTATCAGAAACACTTTAGCATTAATACGTTTTTCAAATAACTATTAAATTTTCACGTACATTTTTATTATTTTTTATGGACCGTCACAATGTATGAAAAACTGGAGGCACTTTTTTTGGTTAATAGTCCTCGTGAGTCTGAGTTAAAACGATACAAAAGTTGTTAGTTTTTGGCAAAAAGTAAATGATCTTTTTTCTGAAAATCTCCAACTTCAGACTAATTGTAAAAACCCTACAATAGTAGATTGTTAACCAATGGATGAAAGGCACTCGAACAAACGATGCCTATATACCCGAGTTAAACACTGTAACATTTCAAATACGAGGAAAATAAAGTGAATGTTTTTTTAAACATGACTATGTAGGTATACATTTTTATAGTATTTCTTGAGGGTACTTTCAAGTAAGTAGGCAAAAGTATCGTTATTTATAGTATTGGGAGTTAAAAAATATCAGAAAGTAAATTGTAAAAATAAAATCATAATTGGAACGTAAAATGCTCTCGTGCAGAAACGTATAATTATCTGCACACTTTTCAGAACAACAATATCTTTCAGAGCATGAGAAATGAAAAGGTTATTGCACATTGCATAACATTTGCTTATTATCATTATCATGCTTACTTATTTATCTATATAGGTATGCCTTTATGTCAACGCTTTGTTACATTTTGATTTTAATTATCATTGTATTAATATGTAATCAAATAGTACTTTTCAGGGAAAAATTGTGATGGTTGCAAACGAAAAAGAAACTAGACTTCACATAGGAAACCCTTGCACGCATATATTTGTCAAACCTATATTTGAGTCGTTGTTCAACCTTACAAAAAAATGTCAAATTATGAAGGTAACTTTCTTTTTATTTCTTTAGCAGCTAATTGGTGTAAAATCCGGCTTTTACTTCGAATGTGAGGTTTCTTTTAGTAATTAAAAAATATAAGTCCTTCCAATCTGAACTGATGTGGCATTATGTAGTTTCTGATTTAATTGTTCAATAAAAAGGAACAACGGGTTGCACTCCGGGAGTGCCGGCAGAAGTGAAAACTCAAAGACATTGTTACAGTTTTTCGATCAGGTCACGTGTCCGTCTTACGTCTTACGAATCTTACGGTCACGTGACCTGTCGCGAGTTTGACATTTTTCCCCATCACAAAAAGTGCACAGCGCCGCTAAAGAAGTTTTCACTTCAAAAAATATGTTATATTTAATATTTCCTTATATCTAATAAGGAACTTGAGATAACTTTATTTTTCAGGGGCTCTATCAGCATGATATAGATATGGCAGGTTATATCACCAATTACTTCGGGGGCAGCTTTTTCTATGGAAATGTTACTTTCAAAACATTATTCTACAGTGACGAATGCAATTTCACTTGTTCCTCTTTAGGAGTGGAGTTGACGCCTAAACAATAAGTTACGAGGTTCGCAAATAAATGGGTTTGTGTGTGTTTTGTTTCTATTTCTTACCTTTTTACTACTATTACTACTAGGTACAGTCGCATGTTTTAATTTAAGAATAAGAATAAGAATAATTTATTTATAATAAAATAGGTACGTAATCACAAAGGTGTCCGGTAAGCCCCAAACTAGGCTGAGCCTGTATCTTGGGCCTTACAAAAGAGTAGGTAACATACGGTAACTAAACCTAATTAAAATGGTGTGAGAGAGGGTTATAAGGTGTATGCTTTTAGGGTGTGTATATGTGTGTGTGTGTGTGTGTGTGTGTGTGAAAGGTGTAGGAGAGCGAGTGAGTCAGGACTAGATGATGACAGACCTAAACGAATTATATTAATAAGAACGTATTATATTTTCCGTATCATTGTAGGATAGACCCACAAACCATTTTTTGAGTTTAGATTTTTAACATTTGATAAAGTACATGTTTTTAGATCGATAATTTTGCAAACAGAGTTATATATAAATGGGTGCATATGGGAAGCAAACCTCTTGGCGTGAGATGTATGGACAGCAGGTACCGGGACTCTATAATTTATGACCCATTTTTGTACCTTGTCACAGTGAAAGTCGCTAGAGACCTCATGCTATTGTCACTGTGACAAGGTACAAAAATGGGTCATAAATTAAAACATGCGACTGTACCTACTGTTAATAGGTGTACATACTTATTTTTATTTCTCATACATAGGTAAAAAAGTAAACTTTATGGCTCGATTCTGTCTATCTGTATGTCTGTCACGATGCTTAATCTCGGGAACTACTAGGACACTTTTGATTTGAAATATGTAGTTTTAAAATTTGTTAATACACTTGCATTGAAATATTTTTTTAATGTAGGTATGTTTTATTTCCTATGTATGAAACACGTACCTATGCAATGAGGGGAAGGTAAAAGCTTAAAGTCTAGTTACTAGATGAGTAACGTGTATGTTTTTTCTAATTAATATTTTTACATAAATATGGCCGAATAGAATTATTAATTTTTACACGACTGCCCAAAAAAGGAGTGTTTTGTTTTCAACGTTCGAATGCTGGTAGTTTTCAAACAGTAGTTAAAGACTAAATGACTACTGAAATAAAAATACAGTCCCAAACAAAAACTAGCATCAATTAGAGTCTGACCAGGCATATAATTATTATGATCAGGCGCCATGTTGCGGAATTTCACTGAAACTATTTTTTTCATATTATACTGAACTGTCACCCTATCTATTAATGAGAATAACAGCGCCCTCTTGACAATGAACATATCTGGTAGGCTTTATGGTTTTTATTTTGGCAAATCTTTAAAAACTTTATGACAATTCAAACTGCCATTAGTGTGCTAGAGTTATTGGTTAAAATTTTGCTTAAAAGGTGGCTGCAATCACAATTCTATAATCTGTATTCAACGAAGCTTGCCATCAGATAAGGTAATCGTTTAGTTTAATGATATATATGTCAGTTTGAATGAGTGCCTCGTTCGGTAATCGGCACTACAAACGACACAATCACAATCAACAGCACAATGCGATTTGACACCAATGTACTCGTACTGGCCCACTTCGTTTCACCCGTAGGGCCCGTATTTACGTTTAAGTCAATGGTTCTAATGCGCTTTTCCGCCGTTGTCACTATTAAGTCACTTTGTCAATGTCACAGGGATTGGACGGGAAAGCACGCGTCGCCGCGGCGATTCTCACTTCGAGCTGGATTCACGAGTGGTACTCATTTAATCGGAGCATTTTGTCAGTTTATATTGTTAACCCTTAAAGCTGACACAAAACACGTGAGTTCAAACCTTCTCGGCATTTTTATATACAATTTTGGTAATAGACATTGGTTTTTCAATACCTACTGAAGCGGATTAATATTTTTTTCTCGTTTTAAACATTGCGAGACTTTTTAAAAATAAAATAATATTTTGGGACAATCTTACATAAATCCACACCTAGTCCCAGGGTAAGCTCAATGTGACTTGTGTTGTGGGTACTAGACGACAATGTATATAATAGACAGATAAGGTGTAGCGGGTATTTTTTTTTGTAGGTCCGTTTCCCCCTTGTAATATTTCGGAATAAGATTTTTATTACGAAGATCTATTTGGCGCCCGATCGTTGTCAAAATGCATGCTAAGTAAGTTCCTAAATTAATTATTAATAGTATTGTGAATATAATATACAATTAATAAAAAGTACTCAGTAAAAAAATTGTTTACAGAATTCTAGTTTTCACCTTCCGGATCCATCTTCAGGACGGGCCCTGAAAATTAAACATGGTCAATCAAAGTGCAAGTTAATCCTCTTAGCGCCACTTGCACCATTTCACTAACCCGGGATTAACCGGTTACATCAGGAGTTACCATGGTTACCAGTACAATTTGACATTAGGTTAACGGTTTTATCTACCCAAATATCATAAACCCTCCATGATGCGTCCAAGAACCACACATTATGACCACCATAAAAATATACTGTTTTGTTAGAACAAATTTCTTATCTGTAACAATGTTATTATTGCTAAATAATAACATCGATTTCGATAATATTATGCATTCAAATTTCGAACATCTTTGAAAAACAAAGAAATTTGATTTGACCTCTATTCTAATATCAGTCGAGATGACGTTTAGTTCGAAATGAATTGTTAATTTTCAAACAAATTTGACAAATGTCGCACGTAAGTAAGATATCGAACGATATGATAGTTGGGGCAGACTCTAGTTTGTCTCTGAATTTAAAAAAAACTATGACAGCTGCCAGAAAACTTTTCAATACTGCCGGTTACAGGTTAAAATTTGTTTTGTTGCATAAAATTGTTCAATTTGTTGAATTTAAACCATAAAATGAGCGATCAAGATGATATAGATATTTCGGCGACGCCTCCTGATATCCGTGACAAAGCAACTAACGTTATAAATTACTTATTACCAGCTAAGTCAAGGAAACAATACAAAGGAACATACTTCTCTCCGAGCTGGGCAAGTGAATTATAATAATTGCACGATCCAAACTGTAGGTAAATAATTATTATTGTTCTAAATCAATTTCTTCATTTTCCCATTTGTTTTCTGTTTTATTTTACTAATAATTGTTGTTAGTGGCCCTGAACAACACCGCGATGCCGGTCATAATATGCGGCTCCTGAATGCATCATGAAGGCTTATGATATGTGGGTAGATAAAGTAGTGTATGTAACTGTACATAATTAGGCATTAAAACACTCGTGTGATCCTTTTAAGAAACTCACTTCGTTCGTTTCTTAAACCCACACTCGTGTTTAATGCCCTTCATTATGTACAGTCACATAAACTACTATAACCGCTTATAGTTAGTGGGATGGTGCAAGTGGGCCTTATAATATGTTTGGAAAAAGAAGAGTCGTGGAATGTATTGGGCCCCCTACATTCCACGACTCTTCTCTTTCCGCACAGACTCTACCTGTACGGATATGATGGTCGTTCTTGTCTACGTGACAGCGTGATAAAACGGTGTCCGTCACTTTCTTTCCCACGGTGTTAAACAGTGACAGTTATTTTATCACGTGGATAAAGATGGATAAAGCTATCCATAATACGCTGGCTGGATTCGAAATTCAAACTCAGGACTCCAGCTTCACAGATAGAAGGCCGTTCAATTTAAAAGAGATCGTTTTATTCTTTGCTGCATGAATTAATTTAGTCCCCAACTAAACTAGGCGTAGAATTCACAACGAACGTCTGGAACGTTGTGAATTCTAAAGCCTAGCTTAGTTGGGGACTAAATCCATTTGAGAGTAAAATTGTTTGCTGATACCTACGTGTGAAGGGATGTGTCAATGAAGGTTATTAGTAAGGCGACCTGAATAGCGGAGCTCCACTGGGTTTGAATATCTTTAGACGGAATACGTAACTAAGTTAGGTACGTGAATACGACGAGACAGAAGGTGATTTGGCACTCATATTGTACCTAATCAATGATATATGGCTGCCTGATATATTGCGATGTTACGGCTGAACTGTCACATTATGATAGACGGTAGGTAGATTATCAGGTTATACACTTTGATTCAGGAGACGTGAACAGGATCAATTCTACGGATTCAGTATATTTATTACAAGCTACAGTTTCGTATTTAGTATTAGTGAGATTAAAATTATTATTTTTTATTTAAAAAACTAAAACTCTTTGATTAGCCCTTTGTTAAATCCCTTGTAAGTGTGTGTAGGTATTACTCATACAAAGTTCCATTGCATAAATTCACAGAACTGCGTGTTCAATGTGATTACAATTAATGCAATGGCTATGTTTTTTACCTATAAGTACTTGCTTATATATTAACCTATTTGTCGAAAAAAGACTCAAAGTATCAAATATATATCATCGCGATAACTTCAAGCTAAAAGTAATGTAGGGTTCAGAATACGGTTACGGAGGCGAAATGGTTAGAAAATGGTAAATTTCAATATTGGACAAAGGCTTCCCTCTCATCCTTCCGCGAATCCCATTTTGGGAAGTCTCCCACGAGGCTTTTCCAATGGTACTAAACTTGTACCGCCATTCCCAACGAGGTCTACCATGACGCTTTACAATTTCTGGCAACCAATAGGCTCACAGGGATGTCAACATTACGAATTAAAAATATAAATGCTCTAGGTACCTAATTAGCAATAAGTTACATAATGGCATCTTAAGTTACTAATACTGCCTACCACTTTATTATATAATCTTATAACCACATTATATACTCTGCTACACTCGGGCCAGGCTCAGTTTCGGCACGGTGAAACGCGAGGCTTGAGGCTGTAACACAAGAACAATATTTGCGCCGTAAGAAGTTTGTCAAACTTTCTCTCCTCAAAGTCAGAAGCACCTTTGGGTGCTTTGGATGCTTGTTATATTTGTTTAACTTTTAGGGTTCAATAACTTATAAAAAAACGTAGATAATATGTATTTTTAGTCACGGAATGTTTATAGGTAGGTATATAAAATTATAGATGTACCTATAGGTATTTATTGTCTTGTCTTGTCTTTCATAGCTTTTCGATAAAAGAAAACATCGCGAGGAAACCTGCATGCAAACATCCCCGAAGAAATTCAAAGGTGTATGAGAAGTCTTTAACCCGCATTGGGCCAGCGTGGGGACTATAAGGGCCTGTGCCTAGCAGTGGATCGTATGCTGAATTATTTTTATTATTTTGCTTGCGTTAATAACAATATGTTTTTAAAAAACAAGCATGATGCCTCTGATCGGATCAAATTGGATAAAATAAGATTACGTCTCCGGTTCAACTTTGGCGGTCAGATCATGTTACCCACTGAACCTTTTGCCGATTGACTCCAACACTAACTTAGCTACGTTCTATATTTACTGTGTTAAAGTTGTCGGATTCGAAGTTTACGGTTGTCATCGGAGACATCAGAGTTAAGACGACAGTTCCGTAATACTCGTATAAAGAAACGTTACTTTTAAATCGTTATTCACAAACCTTCAATTAGCTATAAATCGTTTGTCTCAATCGGTCATTTTGATGTACAATTTATAAGAAAGTGATAAAACATAAAAATGAATTACTTAAGGCTTGTAAAGTTTTATGAATAAGGGGGTGAAATGGATAGCCTACACAATGTTGTCCATACGATTACGTAGGTATTGGTGTTTACATATTTTATCTTTCGTTGTTTCGTTTCATATTACTTTATTTCATTTTATTTTTGATCTGACCGATCTTCACTATACCTACTTACCTACGAGTTCTGACAGCTTTTTGCGAGGAAATGTTTTAATGCGCTTTTTAGTCTTCTTGGCAACAATTCATAGTCATACTAAATGTGATTATTTAGTCTACACTTCAAAATTCTAATCTCAATAGAATTCCATTAATTCATTACTTTCATTAGACGAACAGCGCTGAAAATAAAATACAAACTCTAAGTATTACCCAATTCCCTAAACAAGAGCACTCATTTCATAATAATACAGCAAAAGTTCACGGTATATAAAGAACATGAAAAGTTGTCAGAATTACGATATTTCTTGGTAACTTTACAATTAGGGGGCGAATTGGGGGGTTCGTCCCGTAGGATGTTTTTGAGCGTTTTAGGTAGCGATACTGGCTGCCGGGTATTGGGACGATCTAGTATTAAGTTTACATCTACGACGATTATACCGTAATCAAGCCAATGCTATTGGCCCAATACAAATACTCCTACTAGTCTGTAGGTATGTACGTGCCGACTTAATATAGAGAATGCCGAACATAGGGCGAAATAAAACGGATTCCGGGCTCTGAAGCCGTCGGATAAATCCCTAAATATGGACAGCCATATTGTCTTAGGTTTTGTAGGGAATTTACGGTTAAGTAAGTAAAGTGCCTGTAGAATTTTTCATAAGTTGTTCTCTCATTTTTTTGAAAATAGAGAATATTTAGAGATTGTCTCCTTTCATGTAAAATTGCAGCTCTCTAGCACTAACGATCACGGAGCAAAGCCGCGGACGGACAGACAGACGGACATGGCTAAATTATAAGGGTTCCTAGTGAACTACGGAACCATAAAAAGCTGTTATTTTACTTGATTTTACAGCTATAATTATATAAGGAGGCTTACAATTTTTATGACTAGGGAAAGGAACATAATTAATACCAAGAACAAACTAATATGAAACCATCTAAGATTTCTTAGAAACACACACTTTTACTCAAATCGATTTAACTATTTTGAACGGATAAAGTTACGAACTCAATTGTGACGTTCCACGGGAAAAGGTACCTTATGGCACCTGGCGCTTACGTCGCATAGCACTGCAATTGTATTACGTTAATAATAGCGTAAGCGCCAACCGCCATAAGGTACCTTTGCCCATGGGACGTCACAATTTAGTACAAAAGCTCAATATTATAAAAAAACGGCCAAGAACAATCATGTCAGGCCATGCTCAGTGTAGGCTACCTTGAACGGGGGGCTATAACAAGTACCTACATAGGTAACTAATGCTTTACCACTTTGTAGCAGAATACCTTTGTTATTAAAATTCATATTGTTCCGTATTTGAAGCTACAACACATTTTAGCTGGGTTGAACACAACGCATCTACATGACAATTGGCGGTCACTTAAAATGGGACATTGACCAAAGGTGATCAGGATCACGGTGCCCATAGACTAGGGTTTTGCTGGCAAGTTAGAAGTTCCCAAATTTTTTAACGTTGATCCTCTAATGAAAAGAAAATATATTCTCCGAAGTTAAGCCTTTTTCCATTGTTTGAAAAAAATAAATAAGAAAAAGTTTTTGTTTTTTTCATTAATCAACCCCATTGGGTGGAAACTCCGGACATACCTAAGTCAAGGCTGCAGAAATTATTAGTGGCTTATAATTTTATAACTTCGTATTTATACGTTTCAGCTATTTTTGACATTACACGAGTGAACCTACTTAGTAGAGGACTACGTAGCTTGCAAGTGATAAATCTTTATAATGTAACGTACCACAAGGAAAAATATATTAAGGACTAGAAGCCTAACTACATAACGCCTACTTTACGATACAAGTGCGAATAGTAGGAAATTTGCAACGAGTGGCGAAAAATTGAAGCACAACCGAAGGGAGTGTTTTAAATCAACACGAGTTACGAATTACCTTTTCGCACGTGTATTGTACAACGTTTTACAGTACATATGGTCCTATAAATTTTCAACATACGCGCGTATGGTGCTAGTTACCGCACCAACTTCATTTAGTACCATATGTACTGTAAAAAGTACCTATTACAATAAACGGGTGAATGAGCGATATTGTAATGTATAAAACTTGCAGAAAATAGTACTAGAGAGTCCAGGAAATTAGGGATTAAGTACTGGTCAAATACTAATAAAATTTCTACGCACTAAAGCGACTGTAACATGATGTTTCCTTGCCTTTATCACTTATATAACGAACATATTCCTCACATGTTTGAACACAAAAATAGCCAACCAAATTTTTGTCCCAACGAACCCTGTTCGTATCAATACGAACAGCACCCGAAACTGTTCCCAAACGAACAATAGATGCATTAGCGTTCCATTTCTTCTGCCAAATACCCCCTATCAGCAAAAAGGAGGGCTAAGAGAAAAAGGCTCTCGCAACTTGTACCTACACACACAAAATCTTACGTAGTGATGGGCATTGCTAGGATTATTGGGATGTTGCTGGTATAACCTAAAGTTTTTATTAATACTTACTTTTACTCTCATTATTCACAACGACGGGACTTAATCGCGTGAAAAACCACCACCACGTAAAAAATCAAGTGCGGGTTGTTCGAAAAACTCGCGCGCCTTGAAGACGAGCAACAGATGTCAACTTTAGACAGTCTTTTCCGAGACCACTGGGACAACGCCGTCCCCGAAACGTCGGAGGTAAATTTTACGCGATTAAGTCCCGTCGTGAATAATAGTGAGTAAAAATCGTGAAAGTTTCAATCAGTGTTTTACTTTTTGCTTCAAATATTGCTCCTGGGATGTATTTTGTTTCAAATATTTAGGTATTAATATTTTTTCACGAAAATCTCTTGCATACCTACCTATATTTCAAGAAGTAAGACGAACATAATGTTACATATATATACGTAAGTACGAGTACCAATTGTCTGATTATGAAAACACTCATAAAAAAGCAGCAAGTGTAGGGTTTTTGGTATTTAGCATACCTATTTAATTCGTTTTTAAAGTTACGGGTAGTTTGAAATAAGACCTAGCATACCTACTTAATAAGTTTTTAAAGTTAAGGGTAGTTTGAAATTGAAGACTGTTATTGGTTGGGTATAAAAAGAAAGACACTTGGCGGACAGCTCTCTTTGGTTGTTGAGTCCTGCTAGCGAACGGTTGTCATAAGACGAGATTATTGTGAATTGGAATAAGACAAGAAAATAAATGGATAAATATCTTCAAGGTGTTGTTATTTTTACACTTCAGAAGTGGGATGAACGTAAGTACACGCCTACTGCTATTACTTATTGATTTAGTGAGATAACTGATAACATGACCCTTATTCTGAGCTTGGAGATAATTAATTAACTATACGAAATTCTAATGGATTACGTAAGAAATATGGTACTGGTAACATTTTTATTTAATTTAAATGAGTACCTGCATCATTTATTAATAATATTATGATGATTATGATTATAGGCTATCTAATTGCATATCAGTTAAACTTAGGTTAGTTTGACCCATAAATGTAATTAAATGGACATAATATCAATGTGTAATCATAAGAATATATGCGTCAGTTTGTCGAGAATTCAAAGTATTTAACCACCATGCCACCGACAGCTAGGCATAATAATGTTCAGTTAACAAAATCAAGTACACGTGTTCTTCTTAATAAATAGATACGTGACTGTAGTTATTAACTTCTTTGCTACTTACTTACCCACACACATGTGGGAATTAGGCAGAATATGTCAACACGTGGGTCTTGATATGTGTTGGTTGGAGTATTCAAGGGTGCCTTAATTTTCATTATTTCTTCACTACGGCGCATAGTTTGATATTTATGATTTATAACCAGGTCTCGCAATTTAATTGAAGATTTTGAGTTTTGATTTTGATCCTTAATGTTAAAATTTGTGGAATATAAGTAGATGGCTTACTATGCAAACGGGGCATTGAATTTTCAGTCATTTTTTTTGCTACGACGCATAGATTAAACATTATTTTGTCATATAATTCCTTTATAGTTTATAAGGTATTATGATATAGTATATAGGTATATGTAACACCGGATACTTTTACGTTTCATGCCGAGTTCTTGGAGAATATGGCTGACGATGACTCATGATGATCAACGGCGCTTGCGAACACCAGAAGCCTCGGTCTTCGCAAAAGGGAATGTAGCTGGAATAACAGCGGCAGTGAAAAAGGAATCCAGACCGAAGCAGAGTCCTGTTGTGAAAGTCAGGAGTAACCCCGCTTCGACAGCCTTAGCGAGAGGCACGCGCCACTGGACATCAGGTCATGTACACCTACTTTTACTATTATATTATGAATGAATTGATATGGTAATGTGTGTTAGATACCGTGAATTGCTTGACTTCATCTCGTTCATCGACATCTAGCACATATAACATAAGTATAAGATGAATATATTGCCAGAGGATAAGTTGAGAAAAATAAATTTGATGAACCGATAGAAACTATTACTTGTGTACCAATTATGAGAAATTTTTGCCTAAATATGTCAATGCGATATAATAACGCGTATATATCTTATCTTACGAAATAATAGATACGATCTATGAGTGGTTCTCAGCCGGTCAGGCCTTTGACCAACTTTTGTGATTTCTATTTGAACTGCAAGGAAGCTCCACATTTATAATGCCATCTGATTATAAACAAAATTGGACAATAATTAGCTCATTAACGGCACATTTTCTGTGAATTGATTGATTTGTTGCTTTGTTTATTTATTGGTCGAGTATCGAGTAGGTATCGAGTATCGAGTATCTAGTATCGAGTATCTAGTATCGAGTATCTAGTATCGAGTATCTAGTATCGAGTATCTAGTATCGAGTATCTAGTATCGAGTATCTAGTATCGAGTATCTAGTATCGAGTATCGAGTATCTAGTATCGAGTATCTAGTATCGAGTATCTAGTATCGAGTATCTAGTATCGAGTATCTAGTATCGAGTATCTAGTATCGAGTATCTAGTATCGAGTATCTAGTATCGAGTATCTAGTATCGAGTATCTAGTATCGAGTATCTAGTATCGAGTATCTAGTACCGAGTATCGAGTATCTAGTATCGAGTATCTAGTATCGAGTATCTAGTATCGAGTATCTAGTATCGAGTATCTAGTATCGAGTATCTAGTATCTAGTATTGATAGTCATTTGGTTTATTGAATTATAGTCATTTGGTTTATTGAATTATAGTCATTTGGTTTATTGAATTATAGTCATTTGGTTTATTGAATTATAGTCATTTGGTTTATTGAATTATAGAGTCATTTGGTTTATTGAATTATAGAGTCATTTGGTTTATAGAATTATAATAGAGTCATTTGGTTTATTGAATTATAGTCATTTGGTTTATTGAATTATAGAGTCATTTGGTTTATTGAATTATAGAGTCATTTGGTTTATTGAATTATAGAGTCATTTGGTTTATTGAATTATAGAGTCATTTGGTTTATTGAATTATAGAGTCATTTGGTTTATTGAATTATAGAGTCATTTGGTTTATTGAATTATAGTCATTTGGTTTATTGAATTATAGTCATTTGGTTTATTGAATTATAGTCATTTGGTTTATTGAATTATAGAGTCATTTGGTTTACTGAATTATAGAGTCATTTGGTTTATTGAATTATAGAGTCATTTGGTTTATTGAATTATAAGAGTCATTTGGTTTATTGAATTATAAGAGTCATTTGGTTTATTGAATTATAGAATCATTTGGTTTATTGAATTATAGAGTCATTTGGTTTATTGAATTATAGAGTCATTTGGTTTATTGAATTATAGAGTCATTTGGTTTATTGAATTATAGAGTCATTTGGTTTATTGAATTATAGAGTCATTTGGTTTATTGAATTATAGAGTCATTTGGTTTATTGAATTATAGAGTCATTTGGTTTATTGAATTATAGAGTCATTTGGTTTATTGAATTATAGAGTCATTTGGTTTATTGAATTATAGAGTCATTTGGTTTATTGAATTATAGAGTCATTTGGTTTATTGAATTATAGAGTCATTTGGTTTATTGAATTATAGAGTCATTTGGTTTATTGAATTATAGAGTCATTTGGTTTATTGAATTATAGAGTCATTTGGTTTATTGAATTATAGAGTCATTTGGTTTATTGAATTTTTGGTTTATTGAATTATAGAGTCATTTGGTTTATTGAATTATAGAGTCATTTGGTTTATTGAATTATAGAGTCATTTGGTTTATTGAATTATAGAGTCATTTGGTTTATTGAATTATAGAGTCATTTGGTTTATTGAATTATAGAGTCATTTGGTTTATTGAATTATAGTCGTTTGGTTTATTGAATTAGAGTCGTTTGGTTTATTGAATTAGAGTCGTTTGGTTTATTGAATGATCGAGTCGTTTGGTTTATTGAATGATCGAGTCGTTTGGTTTATTGAATGATCGAGTCGTTTGGTTTATTGAATGATCGAGTCGTTTGGTTTATTGAATGATCGAGTCGTTTGGTTTATTGAATGATCGAGTCGTTTGGTTTATTGAATGATCGAGTCGTTTGGTTTATTGAATGATCGAGTCGTTTGGTTTATTGAATGATCGAGTCGTTTGGTTTATTGAATGATCGAGTCGTTTGGTTTATTGAATGATCGAGTCATTGGTTGATTGAATTATAGTCATAATTTATAGTCATTGGGCTTGAATTATAGTCATTGGGCTTGAATTATAGTTATTGGGCTTGAATTATAGTCATTGGTTGATTGAATTATTGAGTCATTGGTTGATTGAATTGTAGAGTCATTGGTTGATTGAATTGTAGAATCATTGGTTGATAGAATTGTAGAATCGTTGGTTGATTGAATTGTAGAATCGTTGGTTGGTTGAATTGTAGAATCATTGGTTGATTGAATTGTAGAATCGTTGGTCGATTGAATTGTAGAATCGTTGGTTGATTGAATTGTAGAATCGTTGGTTGATTGAATTGTAGAATCGTTGGTTGATTGAATTGTAGAATCGTTGGTTGATTGAATTGTAGAATCGTTGGTTGATTGAATTGTAGAATCGTTGGTCGATTGAATTGTAGAATCGTTGGTTGATTGAATTGTAGAATCGTTGGTTGATTGAATTGTAGAATCGTTGGTTGATTGAATTGTAGAATCGTTGGTTGATTGAATTGTAGAAGAATCGTTGGTTGATTGAATTGTAGAATCGTTGGTTGATTGAATTGTAGAATCGTTGGTTGATTGAATTGTAGAATCGTTGAATTATTGAATTATTGAATCATTGAATTATTGAATCATATTTTTAATTCATAGGTTACTGCAGTTAATGTTGCAGCATTACATTGAAATTATTTTAATATGATGATTTTAATATAAGCGATAATGAAGAGTGCATGGTTGAACCTGTAGAACTCACCACAATTAAACCGAGATCGAGGAGGATTGATGGCCTCTTATTGGTTATATTATTATGTTTAAATATTATGTTTAAATTAAGACTTGATAAAAATAGATGTACAATAATAAACATTATCTCATTACTAGATAAGCTGATATATTAAATAATGCATGAACTATAAAAAACTCGTCAAATAATAGTAGATTACCATTGAGGCAGTTTTTAAAAGAGATAATTTAATAATAAGAGATATTAATTTCAACTGGGAGGTTATTAAAGACACGTATTGCGGTGAAGAATTCACTTTTATACTTTTACTTATTGCCGAACTTGAAATTTGATAATTATATTTATACTAGTGCGCAAATCGTAATTAAAAGATTTATTCTTAATATTTTATGTTTACAAAAAGGCGAAGCTCCAGTATGTAGATCTCAATTAACGCAAGTATTTCCTTGAAGAAATCTCTGAGTGGATATTGGTGATACATATTGCGTGGGCAGTTTTCTTACAACCTAAACATAATTACAACGTCGTCGTAATCACCCCATTAGTTAAATGATACCATATTTCAGTTACAAAATATGCGATTCCATGGTATACATTTTTGATTGTATTCTAGAACAAGTCGGAAGGTACGGATAGGTAAAACATCAGGTTTTTGCAGTTCTATCGTTTATGTCTGCCATGTAACATTTGAAACGTATAATTTATTTAATTCAACGTGTAGAGAAAATATTACTGGTCCTTTTTCTGCGGAAACACGCCTATTTAGGTGCTATGTTTATTCCCGAACTGCGGGATTTGGTATGCTATAAAGACGTTTACTGAATTAATATACTGTTCAAGTCTTTCATAAAACAATATGCATATTATAAAAAAATCTAATAGTCTGAAAATCCCAACGCGTCTTGCAATTGATGGACTAAGTACTTTGTCAGCTTGGATAAATCCTAACAAGCTAGAATATACGACCTTCTCTGAAAACATTGGGAGGGGAGCTATTAGGTATAGGTTTTTAGTACCAGATGATTAATGCATTGATAATGGGAACATAATAGGTCAAGTTGTACACAATAATTACTTAATTATCGCTGTTATTCATCATAGTAATATTTTATAAATTATAGTCAGGGTTAAAGTTACTGAAAGGTTCTCGGGAAATATTCCTGTCTCAAGAGTGAGGTTTATAATTGAAGATTTCTTGACATGATAATGGAAAATGATGTTGAAGCCACGAGAATTTGATTTGATTCGTGTGCTGACACAGCTAAGTACTACCATTTTAGAAAAGATTTGAACTGGTTCATATTATATATGGCAGGAAGATTGATAGTGCTTCAGTCACGAGAATTGAATTGGTTCGTGTACTCTGTTGTTTCAGTCACGAGAATTGAATTGGTTCGTGTACTATCTACCTGCAGATAGAGATGATCATTACTCATGAAAACCGAATAATAAATGGCAATTAATGATCTGTTACCCTGAATTACTAGTCAAGGTGTACACTGTTGTGATTATTAACCCAATGTTGGATATTTTTAGCAAGTTGAGCGCCGCACCTCTACCGGCGTCCCCCGCCTCGCGCCGCCTGAGTCCGATGCGAGCCGTCTCCAGCAGCCGCCCCCCTCGCGCCGCCAGAGTCCGGTGCGAGTCCGGTGCGAGCCGTCTCCAGCAGGAGCCCGCCTCGCGCCGCCAGAGTCCGGTGCGAGCCGTCTCCAGCAGAAGAGTAACAATTTTAACCCTTCGTATGCTTTAGTCAAAATTTACCACTGAATTAATAACCTTGAAACTGTAAATTCTAGTCCAAATTGTGTGGCAGGCATACGAAAGGTTATTTAGATGATGTTTTTGAGATTTTGACTTGCTGATGCCTGATTGAAACTGTTTCGTATCCTATGCGATTAGTGTATCCACTGTTAAGTAGTATACGTAGTCTGTCGGCCAAGTGTAGGGTTTCCACCTGGCACGTGTATGAGGACATACACGGAGTCAGGATGGACGAGTGTAGGGTTTTTGGTATTTAGCATACCTATTTAATTCGTTTTTAAAGTTACGGGTAGTTTGAAATAAGACCTAGCATACCTACTTAATAAGTTTTTAAAGTTAAGGGTAGTTTGAAATTGAAGACTGTTATTGGTTGGGTATAAAAAGAAAGACACTTGGCGGACAGCTCTCTTTGGTTGTTGAGTCCTGCTAGCGAACGGTTGTCATAAGACGAGATTATTGTGAATTGGAATAAGACAAGAAAATAAATGGATAAATATCTTCAAGGTGTTGTTATTTTTACACAACGTACGGTTAAAATTTATTTCTATAAATTACAATTAATATAACTGAAAAAAGGAGACCGATAAATTGCTTTACGCGGTCAACTTTTAAAACGAATTCAAATTGAATATAAAATGCTTTAGCAATAAATAAGTACAATCCACTCGCATTAACGGTGTAAGTGCGCAACCCGTTATTTTAAACAGATTCAATGTTAAATAAAATGTGAATGTAATTTTATCTCACAAAACAGAGTGTTTATGAAGCGCACTTGTTGTTAATTTAGGCACATACCTAACATTTATAGAACGTTTAATAAAAAGAAATAGACATCATATATGTTTGTAGTTGACAAACGCCGATCGAAAAGAAAAAAATTATCGGGATAACAGATTAAACGAGAAGTCACGTGATCATTTATTTCCCTAGATTATTTCACTTTCAATTGGCGCTTTCTAGCGACGATAGTCACTTCCCCTATCTATGTAGGTATCGTTTTTTTATATATTATAAATGGGCTTACTCATGGCCACAGACTAGCCGAGGCGAAGACGTGGCCTACGATGGAGCGAGCCTACCCAGAAGGTGCCTGTTCTCCCTTGATTTGAATAGTGCTGGAATCGAACCAGCGTCATCTAGTAATGCCTACTTATTTTATTATCAAATTGTCTTCTATGAGGAAAATCTTAAAGTAAATTCCATCATAATTTGTCCGACATTATCGCTAGAGTAATTTTTTCCGGGATAGAAATATTAGCAATGACACATCACTAATCATACCGCCTTCCTTCGCAAGAATCGGAAATTGGGTCGACGGGAATATAAGGGAACGTTTTTTTCAATTTCTGCGATAATTAAGTCTTGGGAGTGTCCAAAAGAAGTTTATTTGACTTGGTTAATTAATTTTGAATGGACTTAATGATCTTACATCAATCGCAAGAACAGAAGAGTTGAATCAAGTTTACAGTAATTGAAATAGCTAGGCTACAGGCACCTAACTAAAATTTTTTAAAGGTCACATTCATATAGGAACTGCAGCAACGTTAAGGTCACATACGGAATAAATTCGGATGGCAACTGCAGCTGCATTACATACTGTTGCGATATTTCTGTTGAAGTCTTCATGCGGCGCTGTATTTGTAAATTTCCTAGAAGAAATGAGTGACGGTAGTAATGCGGCGGCGAAATTGACAGATACAGCGCTGGCATCAACACCGCATACAGTAGTGCAGGTGAAAATGCCATCGAAATGTCACATTTAAGGTACCGTTCGGATTCGGAGTTCGGGCTATACCAGAAGTATTGCAGTGCGTCATAACTGCTGACTGCATGGCTGCTACAAATTTCAATCATTCGGTTTTGACACTTGCGGTAAACACGCTACAATACTGCTACAATAATGCTGGTGTAGTCTGAAACCTAACGGTACCTTTATTGCTGCAGAGTTGATGGGGGCAACGTCACTGCCAATTTGTTTAATCTCTCCTGTGCCGCGATTATTTTCTTCAATTAGTTTCTATCTACCGTTTCATTAGCATTACACAAACAAAGATGCCAAAAGCATTGAGATATAACAAGAGACGATATCTCGAACAAAATGTTTCCGCACCGCATAGAAGTGCATGCACTTCTTTGCTTTTAGTACGTCACCGACCACTGACGAGATGCCACACATGTACAGAAAAATAAAAATAAAATAATAATTAAAAATGCCTTCGTGCGTGTTTAAAAGTTGCAACAATTAGCACAAGAAAATATAATAAAAGGGATGGAATAACATTTCACCGATAAGCAATGGAATATATTTACGATAATTTCGTTTAGGTATCACGAAACGTCACTTTCGAACATTCGCGGCTGGAAGCCATTTTCTTCGGCGCAAAGATTAAGTTTCTCAGACGTGACACACGAAACCTACCTACGAAATGGTTGTATACGTTGTTGGTTAATTGCACAAAAGTTACGAAATATACTTGGTCAACCAGATCTTGACAGTAGAAAAAGGCGGCAAATTTGAAAAATGTAGGCGCGAAGGGATATCGTCCCATAGAAAATTTGAATTTCGCGCCTTTTTTACTAACAAGATTTGGTTGACCAGCTATATATATTATTCTCGTTATTTATTGAATGTTTTAGTTATAATAACGTATTTTATAATTATTTATGTTACATTAAGGGTGGTAAGTGCAAAATCGTTACTGTTTTCACTCGTGCGATATATAAGTAATTTAAAAAAAGGTAAATTATATTCAAGTTTGCGTTTTAGTGGTTGATCCCATTAGAAAAATTGCTCGGTATCACCTATATATTCACGTCGTATAATATTGCAGGTCATTAAAAATAACCCTGTACGTAGGCAGAATATGAGCAGCTGTCATAACATAGATACTGCCTTAAGATAGATACTGTCACTAACACATTGAATTGATCCAAGTTGGTCGCAAATAAATGAATTTATTTATTTATTTATAACAGTTTCGCCTCTGGCCTAGATACGCTTATTCTTCACCTTAGTGACAGACGTCAAACGCCGAAAATGGCGGACACATGGCGGACAGAATTTGTTCGAGATAGCGTGTCTAGTTTACATATTATGTCTATGGCCAAAAGCAAAGCCGATATTTATATTTGTAGAAGGTCTACGTACCTTCATTTGATGGCTCCTCTACACGATGGGCCAACGCCGGCCACTCCAAGGGACGCAGCCATGGGGTAGAATGAGACAGCAATATAATTTGCTCCCTCTAACGCATAAATGCGTCCCTTGGGGTGGCCGGCGTTGGCCCATCGTGTAGAGGAGCCATGAAATATAAACATCACAATTTACCTTCCGAGTTGGTGTACTATTAAGCTGCCAAACTTCGCCGTGTAACTAACCGGCGTAGATCCAGTTTTGTCCAGTTATAACTGGCTCCCGCCCGGAGCTCCGCCACGCTCCGCATTGGTCGAGAACTGCTAACCCTGCAGAAACTATAACTCCTACGTGATTAGGTTAGATGAGCTCGAGCATAGTACGAAAAGGTTTTATGTGATGTTAGTTGAGGGGTGAGATAGAACCTTTTGTAAATATACGCAAGATGATTGAGCCGAGGAAATATTTGGCCAATATACTGTGTTAGTTGATATGTTTATTAACTTTTTCGGATGTATTATACTCTATTGAGACTCTATTGATGAATAATGTTTCGCTAGGGCTAGTACCTACCTAAGAAGGTATTGTTATCATGTTTTATTTTGTATTGAGACTAACAATAAAATTTGAAATTTATTATACCTGATAAATACTTTCTGAAAATGTAGGTAAGTACCTACCTACATATACCTACAACAGAGTAGGTACAAGTTTCGTACCTAAAAAAATGTCTGTACAGATTTAAAATGGACGTCCTCTTGAATAAATAAATTAATTAAAATTACACTAACGGACGTACATACTTGCTTTGTACTAAATAATTAAAGGTAGATTGGAGAATGTTGCGTTTACTGTAGGCTATATATACAGCGAAAAATTCCATAAAGTCTGAACAAAATATACCTACCTCAAAGTTTCGGATTAAATGATTTCCATGAATATTTATTTTGGGAATGTTTTATTTTCCATAAAAAAAAATTCCATAAATAAAAAAATTCTACCTAACCGTCGAATCTAACAGGTTTCAGAAAAAAAGCGGCCAAGTGCGAGTCGGACTCGCCCATGAAGGGTTCCGTATTTAGGGGATTTATGAAGTATTAAAAAAAAACTATTTACTAGATCTCGTTGGAATGAACTGTCGCCCGCGGGTTTTCCGGGCTGATACATAGGTAAACATCCCATAGAAAATTTGAATTTCGCGCCTTTTTTTACTGACATTATTTGCTTGATCAGCTATATTAAACAAACTGCCGTGATTGAATGAATGAATGATTCATTCAATCATTCAAATGTTGAGTCGCTTTTTTGACTTTGTCACATCCCTTAAGACCGATTCGTCCCCGTACCACTGTATTCATGTTTACATTTTTCTGTCGTTTATGTATCGCAACGGTTTTTTCTTTAAATGGAGATTGTACTTCAATATACATTTAATAGTTAGTATATGCAATGCACACTATTATTTACAAAGTTTTTGTTTGTGTATGAACTTAGTCTAATGAATCAAGTTGGGTGTAAAACATCAGCTATTATTTATCGTGTATTGTTATCAAGCGAAGTCGGGTCTACATAAATTAGTTATTATTTTGTTTACGAAACAAAAAATGTGTCATAATCATAACATAAAATGATGACATTTTATCCTGTTTTGTAAAGAGACTCCGAGACTCTCCCTACATAAAATATCTATTAATTTGGTTTTAGGTATTTGGTCTAGTTAAATAGAATATGGCCCTGTACAAGAACAATTTCTGCATTATTTTTATATAACAAGTTTACTTTACAAGCCCGAACCTTCATAAATATATCGTGAGCACACAAGCCAGCAATTTTCTTTGCGCAAACTAATTGAGACGTGGTTGCTGATAACGGACGGTCGGGCATATAGGCACGGCGCAAGGAGGCACGCGACGCTAAAATACGGTCATAGTCGCGTGGGCAGAAAAACTCGAGCCGCTTTACAGGCTATAGGTTAGACGAGTTTTTCTGGCTACAGGTAATGGGGGTACTATTTTTTTTGTAGTACGAGTTGTAAGTACCTACTGTACGGCTCCCTTTAAATATTCTAATATTTATGAGGCTTCCTTGTCAATGAAGGTGGCCGATATATGTATGGAGCATCAGCATTTACTGCTGCAGTATTGCAGCACAATATTGCTGCTGAAAGCATTCCTGCCGTAAATGTCAAAATCGATTTTGACTTTTTAAGCACCAAAGCTAAAAATATTTAGTGATGTTTAAATACTTTAGATTATTCTATTTATTACTGAACTTGACCAAATCCTAAATCTTATATTTAATAGATACCTAGATAGATTTACAAATAGAGATAAAGCTTTACCGTTCGCTTTCAAGAGAACAGATAATTTATATACCTACCTATATGTATTGTAAATAAGTAATGTTGTCAATGACTAAAATTGATATAGTTGCTATGTTTTCTGAAATATTTTTGTCACTGCGCCCACGATCCCTATGTTTTGTCCTATGATTGACTGGTAGAGAATGCCTTAAAGCATTAAGCCCGCCATTTGTAGGTACTTATTTTTATTGTGCAATAAAGTTTAAAATAAATAAATATTTTACTATGACAGATGGATATTAGACAATGGTAGACTCTTTTGACGCGTAGTCTCATCCGCAACCATTAACGCTGACATCATTACAGGTTACAGACGTAAACGTTAGGGCGATGGCATCCATTATCCATTATCATCAGTCCAATTGGCTCAGGCCTAACAAGGCGCGATGAAAGCCATACAAACGGATAACGAAGGCCGTTTGGCACGACCCAATCAGACGATATCGCGGAATCGGCTTCAGCATTAATAAGCGGTGGCGTACGATAATGTGACCGGTGCCAGTACCATTGCCGCTTTACAAAATGTTTTGTGAATAGATGGGTGGATGTTTGAGCGTAAAAATAGCGTTTTATCATCACTATTCCCACCACTTGATAAAATAGAAAGACAGTGCAATCACTTTGATCAGACAAGCACTTATACATTGCTACTAATCAGCATTTATAATGCCTTTTTAATCACTGGATACAGGCAACAGTAGTTCGAATAACTGCCTTTTTATGAAATAGTAATAAATCACACTATATTTCATTTAATTTGGAACCATAAAAAGTTAATTTTAAGCATCATAATTATTACAACTATATTTGCTGTTGAGCATAATGACAAAAAGACAATGTAATATTTTTGCTGAATATTGATTATTGACACAGACAGTAAAATCAGCGAATATTTACTGTACTATAAGTAAAATGTTTTACCAAGTTGTAAAGTTTTCACTGGCGTACTAAAACCTCTTTCTCGCATTTGACATGGACATCGATATCCGAGCCAAATGCTTCCTTAAACCTAAATCCATATGTCCAAGCTATATTCAGAAACAAATATTCTACACCAAATAGAAACAATTTGATGCGCATCGTGCTAGCACTTATTGCACATGTCGATGGTAAACTAGAGCGAAAAAGCGTACAGAACTAATTCGTTTTCAATCGTATACTATCCTGTCAAATGCATATTTGAAAATAAGGCTCAACGTGAAAATTCTCGTACATTCGCGAATTTTACGGAATCTGCCACCTCGTACAAGTCCTTAGAATAAAATGTAACTCTGATTGCAGAGACTTGCTAGAAAAGATTTTTAAAGTTTAGTAAGTATAGGTAGGTACCTACATATATTTTCTCTAGATACATCAAACGCATATCGGTACCCTTTAATCAAGGAACTACTGATTTTTTATCTTGGAGACAAATTTTAATATGCATGGCTTTGTTTGATCTGCAACAAAATTGTGAGTACATACTTAGGTACTTATGTGAAAAGATGTTCAGTCTTTGCTCGAAAACGTAAGAATAATAAGTAGAAATTCTATGTGTCCTTACTTAAAAAATATAGGTATTCACTCACATAATATTGTCTCTTTCTTCTCTTTCCTTCCCTTATTACCAGTTCTATCTGTCGTCTGGCATCCTTGTAAAGCGGCGCCAGGAAGCTCTATCTTTGTTGTCATAGAGGTATAAGGTTCTGCATTTTCATCTCTCGCTTGATAGTGTCTCCTGGATCCCAGGGATTTTATACGGATGTTGAAAGTTGTTTCCACGGATAATCATCTCTTTAAATTTTGTGGTCGTGCTAAGTCATTCGAAAGAATTGATAAACATATGTATTATTCATTTACCATTTTCTTGCTCATAGCCATGTCCGAGCAGCATGTTTATTGTTCCATATATTCTAAATCTTTTGACCTTTTCGTTACTTTATTTTACTCTATTTTAAAACCTAGGTACTATTTATTGTCTTTGTTACATAATATAATAAAGCAGCGTTTCTTCATCCTACGTCTTGAATAAATCCAGGCAACATTTGTCTATGCGAGGCACTCAATCCGCTCTTAGCATTCTAGCGACGTCGCTCAAATGAACGATTGTCAGTTTGAGTTGCGGTCTCTTCTGTATTTTAGTCACGGTTTTTAAAGGGTATTTTTTCAAGGGTCATATTTAAAGTTCGTAAGTTTTGATATTATCAATAACGCTAAAATATCTGCAGGATTAGGGAGAATTTCAACAATTAGATCGTTTTATTACAGCCTGGGTTTAACAATTAGGAAAATTGAAATCGCAAAATTACCCTCATAATAAAATGAAATCGTAGAATTAGAAATCGTTGAAGTTTAATCTTCAGGGAATCTCAATAAGGAGTCAGATGATACCGCAATAACATTAATGAGTTTTGTTAAAGCGCGTTTTCCTAGGAATTGGCATGACTTTAAATCACGCCAAATATGAGGTATTAATACCCACAGAGAAGTTATTCACGTGTAAATTATTGTTGCCACAGGGGTTGACTCAAGAGTAACCCGCTTGAAACGTGAGATGCGGGAAAACGGAGGGAGGGTGGAAGACGAATCCACGAACTAACCGGCTATTATTAGGAGGGAAATATACCGTCAGCGCTTCTACAGTACCTACAATACTTGTTGAGGTTGTTTTTCAATTGTGAACTCTACTTAACATTACAAAAGCCCTCATATTGAAATATTCAAGGACGAATACTGACGATCGGTGATAGATTAAATATTAGAAGTTTTTTATTAGAGTCTGTGCGGAAAGAGAAGAGTCGTGGAATGTATGGGGCCCAATACTTCTGCGTGCGGACTGTTCTTTCCGCACAGACTCTAGCCGGTTTTGTTCAAACTGTCTGACATCGAGGTTTGTTAACATTTTCTTATATGCAAAGTTTGACAGTGGGATGACAGTGGCGGCTGTCATAATAGGTATATATTGCAACCTACTCTATATTACAGAATAAAATCAACTTCATTGCAAACTTCACGAAAGGCCATGTCTGAAGTATGTGAACTTGTAAACGTGTAACAAACTGACATTTTCACGGCTTTCGATGTATTAACATAAGAAAACCTTTACATTCGTTACTTTTCCTTCTCAAGTAGAAACGCAAATAAATCGAAGGCCCCGTTAGGGTAAAATGCACAGAAACCAAATGTCGTAGGTAAGTCTGCTGTGTTAACCTTATTTACTGTCCTCAGACAGAAAAATGCGGCATTTGTGCACTTACTATAAATTTGTATATACGTGTATACGTACATATATATACCTTATTTTTAAAACTATACATTAAAGCACCAGCTTTAATGTATATTAAAACAATTATTTATATTACCTACTTCCTTTATTTTTAAATGAAGTCCGAATTTTCCGAGAGCATAGAATCAGAAAAGCGGCCAAGGGTGTTTTTGCGATTATGTAGGTCGTACTGAACAACATTTACTATGGAAACTAAATTCCGAAAAATACACACATTACATACATACACACATACCAGACCAGCCTAAAAGAGTATTAAATGTTATGTCAATATCTAAGAAATCTTTCTATTTGATATGAATAATATCAAATCAAGATCAGAGTTTCAAAACTTGCTTGGCATGACGCTCTGGAATAGCGTTTACGATCTTTTTGTAACGAGTAACGTAAGTGTAAAAACAAGGTCCTTCGGAAAACTAAGATCTGAAAACTTGAGTAAGTCTCCGTCTTTTAGGACCTTGCAAAAACGGAGGTTTCGTGTGAATGGTAAAAGTGGACCCTTGTCAAAATATCGAGTGCGTTAGGGATTCATTGAAGAAGATTTTATATGAGTCTTCTTTAATACCGTGCGGGTTGTGTAAGAAAGTGTATTAGAACAGATTACGAAATACTACAAGCAAGCAGATATGTCACAAAAATAGGTATGTTTCTTGAATTATTTATCGTGTACCGCCAGAGGACTTTATGGTCATTATGTGTCGTAGTGGAGAAAATGTAATCTATAGGTATATATTAGGTATGTACATATATATAGGTTGGTGACAGTGTCTTATGTGAGCCTAATTCCTTGGTATGCTCTAACTATGGCTTAAATACCTTGATGAATTTAAGTACATTGATACCACGATGCCTTATCGTGGTATCAATTTACTTCATGGTTTGTTATCACATTGTACCTACAATGATACGTCACTCTTGTTTGCGTCTCGAAAACCTACGGTAATGTATGATTTAGTAGTTAAAATTTTAACTCTGATTCATAGAAACAAAACCTCATTTTTACCATAAAGCATAAAACAAAAGCTGTTAATTAAGCTTTACTTTTTCCGGCTTATTATAAACTATATAACTCTAGGTGTTTTAACTCTTTCTCAAATTGAGCCGCAAAAAGGTTCCATTCATCGTTCCGAACCGAAACGTGATCAGACTTTTAAATAAGTTTTCCTTGAATTTGTAAAAACAGGTAATAGGTATATTATGTAACGTTGCATACAGCTTTTAAACAAGAGCATGGTCCAACGCACTTTAGGCTGAAACGGCCGAAAAACGGGCATTCGGAGTTTTTTTGCGGAAACCTATTTGAAAAAATGCTTTTAGTGGAAAACGCCCTAATACCGCCTTAAGGCGCTTAAGGAACGTTAAACTACTCTTTAGGGCTCAATTAGACGGTGCGAGAACTCTCATGCGAGTTTCATTACATTGCGTCATTTGATCGAACGGCTGAACTTTTGTAACCTCATTGGTCCGCAATGTAACTAAAATCGCATGCGAGTTGGCGCGCCGTCTAAATCAGCCTGGCTTTACTAAACGTAGTAACTAGTAGGTAGCTCTATAAAAGTACCTACTAAATAAAGTCCTGAAGGTGAAGGTAAGGTCCTGTAGGCATAGTTTTTTTTATACAAATTTTTAGGTTCTACGCGAAAAAACTGACTTTATTTTGTATTTGCTTTAAGAATCCGCAGCGAACTTGGCCAAATTACATACGGAGTTTCGTTTTCATTTTTAAACTACGTGTTGTATTGTAATGAAACTTACTTATAAATCTTGTTGTGCTAAAATGAACTTGTAATTGCATGTTGCTGATTTGCATTTGTAGCCACCTGACGAAGCCTGCGTTGCGTCTTACATATAACTGGAGTATTTATTAACATTAAAAGATTGTAATTATTTTCTAATAAAACTTGTAATTAATTACAAGCACTGTGAACAAGGCATTAAAAGTACTTGTAATTAATTACAAGCACTGTGAACAAAGCATTAAAAGTGCACTGTGAAAGGGTTAATCTCGAGTCCATGGAAAAGGATTCCCGGAAAACAGAGCTATTTACTATAAATAAATGAAAGTAATTCCTGAAAGCTCAAAAATATTAATTTTTGGGCTTTCATGAATTAAATAATACTTAGGTAAAAACAGTTGTTCAAATTTTCATATTTTAACTGAGAAAAAACAAACACAGACCTTTCTCAGACCAAAGTTGAATTTTTTCCGTTAATTTTTAAAACTATTGAGTAAAATAATAATTGAATGTTGCAGTACATTATTGATTCCCGGGACCGTGTAAAATAATTCCCGGTACCCGAAAAATATCCGGAAATTCGAAAGCGCAAGCGCTCGCTCAGGTGTGAACACTGAACAGGGCCATTATTAACTCGTTTACTCGTCTGAGCGTGTTCAAAAACTTTTGAGCAAGCACCCTTCACGATGTATGTAGGTATTTGATGGCGTCTTTTAGTAAAGGCAGCATATTTATCGAAGTCTAGTCAAAAGTTCCTCTTTGTCGCTTACCATAAGGACGAGATTTGCTTGTATCTTTATACGAATAACCTCTCAAAGCGTCCTTTTTGGCAAGCGACAAAGTGGGATTTTTTACTTGGAAACGACATATATTGTCATCAAATTCATATAACAAAGTAGTGGGACTGCGTAGAGAGACTAAGGACAATTGGAATTTGTTATGTTTTGTTACTCCGCTCTCATTTTTGATTCAATTTGTTTGGTATGAGGTTTTAATAATAGCCAGACTACCCATCTTTCTTTCATATACCTATCTCACTCTTTTGGACCCCACGGTTGTTACGTTCAACGTTTCTTTGACCCCAGTCTCACTATTAATGCGCGAAAGTAGCTAATGGTCGCTTATAGATTTTTTATGAAATCTGTTCGTCTTTACGTACCTAGGTACTTATAACTATGCCATGCCTTTTTATACTCATAAAAACAAAAGTAACTTTATTCGAGTGGGAAAGTTAACGAAATTAATATAGGTAATACTGGAACTGAGCATATAAGTAAATTTTTAAAACATTTTAATCCCATGTTGGAAACATAATTTAGGTCTTTAAACTCTCGCGTTTACACAAACGGGTCTACCGCGATATAATTTCATTGTTTTTACTTGTAATTCCGACGTTTCAGCTGAGTTGAGTTGTCTTTCCGTGACCACAGCTGGTGCAACTGAGCTGAAACGTCGGAATTAAAGGTAGACCCGTTTGTGTAATTAAATATAATTTAGGTCACTGTTTTCCTAGCATTTTAACACGACTCAGTCAAGGAACATGCCTTGTCCATCATCTGAGCGAGGAACTTATTTAGGGCAAATCGCATGTAAATATGATTTCGTACGGGGTAGGTACTCGTATCAGGGTTTAAACCCACGACCTACGGTTTGAAAGTCGCAAGCCTTACCACTAAGCTACAAAAAGTCAAATATATAAAAATTCTTGCGGAACTCTAAAAACGGAAAAGACTGCCCGTCCGTGGGAAGCAAAAACTTCGTTAAAATTATTGCTATCAGGAATTAACGATGCGATAAAGCTGACAGTAACAAGTGGGATAATTAAACTTTAGACGCACAAAATAGGGCCCTTAGCTATACCTACCTATCTATGTAAGTATATCCTCTAGCCGCCCATACGTCAAACCTTGCCAAGGAAAATGAAATTTTATTTTGTCAACACAAAGTTCAAATTGGAATGGAACAGGAGACCTTTTTATAGGTCTTTGGGCGGCTAGAGGATAAAATCAGATGGCTTAGGTATGGCTTTGTCTTGTGTAAGCACAAATTTATACCTTAAGGCAGGCCTATGGAACTCTCCGCGCGAGCTCGGATTTATACCTACGATTCTGTTCCCGTTCACGGTAGAAAAGCAAGCCAGTTGGTTGCCAAACGCGCTCACGCACGCACGTTACCGCGCGCCGCACTGACAATTTTTACGATAGTTACAAGCTACGTAGGTACTATTGAATTACTTTAATTAAACATGTAGTGTTTATTACGACAAATCTACCTATAGTTAGATATCTATTTGAAATAGGTAGCTGACTTGGTAAATGATCATTTTATCGACAGTAAGATCTTAATTTTACACTGGAAAATAGGTACCTACTCATTTATGATCTGGTTATCTTGTAATGAATTACCTGTAATCATGGGTTCTCTATTATTTTTCTTTATTGTGTAACATTAATCTATACATATCTGGTTTTAAATTACACGAAGTTTTAAAACTAATTCTTGCTGGGTTCATTGCGTGGTTTATAAAACGGCGTAAACACTGCGGTCACTGCAGGGACACATGACCTTTTAAAATGAGTATTTTGCAAACACTAACCTAACCTAACGCATAAACGGAATATTTGCAACTTAACTTGCTTAAATGTAGTTATTTAACGCTATGCTGTTATATACTTTATGGCAAGTTCTAATGTTAGTTTGATAGTTTGATCAATCGAATTAGACACCGGTCTTCACACGTATTAAAATTTCTAAGCGTCGCGTCGGCAACCCTAGCGTTGTGCCAGTGCGCGCGGCGCGCTGAAGGTCAGTCCATTGTATTTTTGTGTAGGTATCAAAACGGTAGGTATTTGCGTTCTCTTTGAGAGATAAGTATCTGTTCGTAAGAACTATTATATAATCTGTGCTTAAGGTATATCTCCTCATTAATTTCTTTGATGTTTATGATTTACTGAATGCAGGTCAGTCACTTTACGATTTAACTAGCCTTCGCAGTTCATGGCAGTTATACCAACAACGGAGCATTAGGTACCTCAATTTGGCACAGGCCGAATCTACGCCGGGACGGCTATTATGCGGATATATTTATAGCAAAGGCCTCTGATGGCAATTTTTTCTTTACCAGCAATCTAAACTCAGTTAATAATAGTATTGAAAAACCTGACTAATAAAGCCACATTTTTCAATGCTGAGAAAATAGGCAAAAGACAACTGAGGGACTCACAACCGCTTAATAGCATATCAACATTATCAACCCATCTAAAGAGCTTTATAATAAATAATATGTATTTATTATACAGAGTGCTTCCTGTAACAGGAGCAATAAATTAAACTGTAGGCTGTACTCCTCAAACTGACCAACATTTGTTCAGCAACTTTTGAAAATAACTCAGGTTTTGATTTTTATTACACTTTAAAGTTTATTCTAAGACGCAATGTACTGCAAATTTTATTATGTTTATAGCGTGACAAGCAACGTCAAACACACTGATGTCAGCTTACATTGAAGGCAATATTTATTTTGTATGAAAAAGAGGAAGTCTAAAGGATTCATAATTTTTAAAAGTTGCTGAACAAATGTTGGTCAGTTTGAGGAGTACAGCCTACAGTTTAATTTATTGCTCCTGTTACAGGAAGCACCCTGTATAATACTAGCGACCCGCCCTGGCTTCGCACAGGTTAACAAATTATACATAAACCTTCCTCTTGAATCACTCTATCTATTAAAAAAACCGCATCACGCAATCCGTTGCGTAGTTTTAAAGATCTAAGCATACATACAGACAGACAGACAGCAGGAAGCTACTTTGTTTTATACTATGTAGTGACAGTGAAGTTATATGCGTTCACTGCAGTGAAGTGATACATTTGAAAATAGAACAACACAATTACCACATATTTACCTATTTCTATTCTATCGCACGACTGCAAACATATGGAGACAATACCCGTAAAATGCTAAGCATTATCTCAACAACGATTCCGACCGCTTAACCCACTGTAAAATACCGCCGTAAAATGTTCACACACGAAAGAGATAACATCGTTTTCATTCATTACTGCCATAAATTATATTTATGGTAGGTTTATGTAAAAACAAGTAATAAAACAGTTTGCTCTAGGGCGACGCCGGTGGGTCCAAATGTAATATTTATCTGACGCCGTCATTCTCACTGGTTGAGTGAGAAGAGTTTTTCGACTTTTATACAAAAAATAAACGGTCCGAGAACTTTCTACATATTAAAAAGAAAGCTATTTACCTACTTGTTTGGCTATATTTATTTAATTGTACATCGTACTTGTACATCGGTTCGCTGCATCCGGTGACGTTCGGATGGAAATTGTAGCATTACTGTTGCCGCATTACTGCTGATCTCAAAATAAAACGTTCTACGTTTAATTTGGCACTCATTTTAAGAAGAAAATGCGGGCGCTATCACTGTCGCCCGCGTCGACGTCGCAGCAGTAATGCCGGAACAGTAATACAATTGCAGTTGCCATGATGTGCTGATGAAAATGAATTATGCTGCAGAAAACGTCAAAAAAAAAAGTTTTATCCAGATATATTAAATCTGATGACGTTTCATGCAGTAAACCTCTCTGACTGCACGCAGGAGTGTTTATTTGTATTGCAGCCGGCAGCATTACTGCTGCAGTATGGCGGCGTCACAAAACTGCTGCAAATGTCGTTAATATTCCTTTAAAATTAGAGCGCTCAGATATTGATTGGTCTGAGCAATGAACTCGTTGCTTTCAGTTAGCTTTTGGAATGATACCGCTCGATCGCACGGATCAAGTTTATATGGTATCAAGTTGAGATGTGATCAGACTTACGCAATGTATTTTACGGCTGAATAGTAAAGATTGATTAAGTTGTATTGCGTTACTGTATGATTCACTAATTTCTGTGACTTTATTTTCAGAGTCAATACCTAGAAAAGTGCGAAAAAAATCCCAGTGGGATCCTAAGAACCATGCCTTCTACTGTCGGTGCAGCTAAGGCGGCAGTTTCTTTTTTAAGATGAAAGCGGAAGACCGCGCAGAATCGCCTTTCCATACAAATATAGTCCACATTTTTCTCTCAGGATGATAACATTATTGAAAATATTTTGATGCCTCTTCGTTTAACTTTTTCGGATTTTTAATTATTAGAATAGTTGGGAGCATTCGAAAATCTGCATGAATTTTTTTTGCTCCTAACTCTTATAACAATCAAAAAATCGAAAAAAATTAAACGAAGGTCATAGGGGTTAATGTATTTTTGTACATAAAATGATGTAAAAATATTTTCCATAATGTCGATATCCACAGAGGGTATTGTAGTTATATACCTAAATTTAAATTTGAACTGTAAAGTCCACTCCAATACACATAGGTAATGAAATATGACATGCGTCCCCAGTATATATAGACATAAAATAAAAAACCGAGGAATAAATTCACAGAACCTTGTATTCCATTGTAGTTTACATACTGCTATAACATTCTAACAGTGGGTAAAAAATTTCTAACCGCCATATTTTCCTACCCAACAAAAACGTCATGGATACAATATCGTACCTATAACGGAAGTTATTTATGCCCGTATTCATTTGTTTCGTTCAGTCAGCCTCTAGTTGTGAAATTAAATTGTGTCGTTATTTTATTTGCCAACTGGGACACCACGCCGAAAGCCAGGTTGGCCCATTCAAAGCCAGTACCCGAACGTTTTTCAGAAAAATAGTTTTTCCGCGATTGAAAAGTCATATAGTAATTTTTTACGTTTGTAGAATTTAGAGACTAATTTTAAAATAAAATAGGATCTGGACAAATATATCGACAGTCAAAAATAAGCAAGTATGTATACATACACATACATTTCTACTAATAATATTTTAAACATGAAAGGTACTCTGTCTGTTACCTCTTCGTTACCGCTGAACCGATATAAATGTTTTTTATGGAGATAGTTTGTACCCCGGGAAAGGACATAGGATAATTTTTATTATTTCTATAATCATCTCTTGTTGGAGAGGGGTGGAGAGGGGAAGGGAAGGTTTACTATAGAAAGATACTAATTATATGCAAAGTCGCGGGAAGTAGCTAGTATAAATATATTAGGTATATATTTTGGGCGCAGCGAGGTAACGGGACGGACGAACATAATCAGTAGGTAAGTATGTTGAAAGAAGACTAATATTGGAGGGTAATATTTCCCGAACGTGTTTATTTATGAAACTAATATACATAATTATGTACTTTCGTTTCATAAAAGCATGTTTTTTGAAGAAGTAAACAGACTGACATCTTTAAATTTCCAATGCCAAGATAAAGCATCTGTCATAGAAATGCCAAGTTTATCTCTGTTAATAAATTAAAATTAATAAATCTAGAGACGCGAAACGTTCTATTCAGCTGAGTTATTTGTTCTTATTAATCGAGCTTAAAAGGAAACTGTCTAGCTTTACAACGAAGGTCGCGAATATTTCGATTACTAGTTGATAAATGGATAAAATATTTGCCACATTTGTCAGTAATTGGGATGAAATACGTCCAAAGGTAAGTAAGCAATAAAAGTAAATCGTAAGTTGTATTTATTTTGATTATTTTTGTATACGTAGACAGACATAGATGACGTGTGATTATTAGACCTATTCCATGAAAGAAATTATTTTCAGCTCATTACAGGGATTTAAGCTCAGTCCTTTAGGTATTTAAATTAATTGGTTTTTAAACTATTTGATTTTCGAATAAATAAATCTCGCAAGAGATGTACGACTGATTATTTGAAATACAATAGCCTGCAATTATTTATTACCTAAACTTTAAAACTTAAAGGGGTTGAAATCACAGATCATTTAATTGTAATTTTTTCAATCAATATTTGGAATCAAAGGTAAGTTTATTTATCTATTACTTTAAAAAATGTATCTCTTATTTACTTATTACACTTCCTCAAATCTGACTGAATAGGTAATATTTTAGGTAGTTGCTGGTTTGAACTTGAGCGATAGCGATATTAATTAAATGCTTCAACGGGCACATCAAGTTTGCACGACATATGTCGCCTTATGTACGATTTACACCTACTTGGGTTTGGAATTATATTAGCACACACTACCTTAAGGTGGGATCACACTAGGAAAACGTCAGTCACAGTATATGTACAGTCAGCATCAATAGTAGCGGATGGAACAACGCGCCAGAACTTTGTACTCTTTGATACTTTTCCAAATAATGAAAACTGAAAAAAAGTACTTATTCACGTTTTAGAAACCTTAACGACAAAGACCCATTGAAATATGTAGGTACCACACATTGATTATCAGGTACAGTTTTTTTTTACTTTTACGTCTATGGTATGTATTGTTTTCGAGCAAAATATCTGATAGACAGACGGACAGGCGGACGGACGGACATACTGACATGACGAAACTATAAAGTTTCAGTTTTTGCCATTTTAACGGAACCTTAATAATTCGTATTAGATTATATTTGAAATTCAGCAAACCTACCTTAGGACAATGCTGCACGTTAAAACGTGTCTTAATCTCGATGCAGACGCCACGTGCCAGAGTTGGCAAACTGCGAATAATACGTGCCGCGCGGACGTGCCTGTCGTGCCCAAAGCCACAGAGCAGGCACAATCGAAATGCCTCTCAATAAGGCACACTTTGACAGCTTATCACAGATTTTTCTGATTTGCACCCTATGTTAGCAAGTAGGTCATTGTGATAATTGTGCGGACTGAAAGTGAAACATTTCGGCCCTAGGGTTAAAGTGGCATATTGCTCCGTATCCTCGTTTCACGCCTCGGCACGCTTAAAAATTGGAAAGTTTGATTGTAATTTTATTCATCCCCGCCGTGGATCAGCATCATCAAAAAAAATCAAACAATATGTAAACTAAAACAGTAGATTGTTAACCAAGGGATGAAAGGCACTCGTTTCCATCGAGGTAGTTCGTTCGTTCTCACTGCGTTCGAGCGCTAATACTTAGTCCGAGGGCGAGACTGAAATGATGCCTTTCGTCACCCGAAATGAAAAGTAGAATATTCAACTCTGGCGAAACCATGTCAGTCTCAGACTATAGGCGCTCTTACATAATTCTCGTTTTACTCTGAATTATTGACGATAGCATGTCTGAATATTTTCAGCTCCCGTTGATTGATGCGTGTTTGAGTTCATATATGTACTCCAGATATTAGCAAGCCACTACAAATATTTTATCCCGCACCATGTGGTGTGGTCCTGAAGATGCCTACTATGCTAAGTGATACGTTCGGTTTGACCTCTAAGCAGGATTGGTCAATTACAAATAGTAAAATACTAGAATAAGATATAACTGCGCAATTGAGACTCTTAAAAAATATATATATCTCCCTATGTCAGTCTCTAATCACATACGCTATCTCAGTATGGGGCAGTGCCGCCAAGACGTCAATATTAATGGCTGAAAGAGCTCAACGTTCGGTCTTAAAGGTAATGCTCAAAAAGCCCTTCCGATATCCGACAAGCAGCCTCTACCAAGAAGCTAAAGTACTCACAGTCCGCCAGCTCTACATACATAAAGTCTGTCTTTCGATACATAAAAACGCGGCTAAGTCTGAAAATTATGCAGAATTACTTTCTAAACGCGTATTTAAATTACCTATCCCGAGGGTAAATTCCGCTTTTGGGAGACGATTTGGCGGCGTCCTTAGTTCTTTGATCTACAATACGGCCGTAAAGTTCCAGAGCGAATTAATTAATTGCACTGTGCATGTAGCTAAAAGGTTACTTTTTAATTGGTTATTATCACTTGATTATAATGAGACTGAGACATTACTTCTAAAAATTGTTTAACACAATTCTCGAATAAATGTAAAACTAACTAAACTAGACTAAAATTGTATAACTCTAAAAACTTTTTAACTGAAAACTTTAATAGATATAAAAATAACTGATTAGACTGAGATATTATAACTGATACTAAAGGTGAACCTAGAAACAAAAATTAGTAGTAATGTAATAACAGATAGACTTACATAGTTTACACAATTGTTAAAATTAGAATTAGGTATCTTTCTCCTCTTAAGTTAACTTGCATGACATACAATGTACATCTGGTCTCCCGCGATACAGGCCTAGCCTAGTGCGGGGACTCCTGGAATCTCGGCATGTCAATTTAGTTATGCACAACTCTTACCAGTAACTCGTGTTGTAACCACTGTTGTATCCTTTCCGTGCAATAAAATATATTTTTATCTTATCTTATCTTATTGACTACTCTATGACTACGTAGGGATGAAGGGGTGAGACAAGTTTCCGGCGGGAATAAGCCGTGACGGATTAGTGGGATACCGTCGTTCGTATACTTATTGTTAGAACTGCGGAATTCGCCCAACGTGACCTGTTTCTATCTCTAACGCTTAAGACGAAACAGGAGCTGAGATTTAAATATTTTAGATAAATATACCCGTCTCGCTAACGGCAGCGGCTCCTAAAACTAGTGTGATAAGGACAAAGCGAAAAATTCTGCGTACAAATCTCAAAAATCGCGGTTTCGTACTCGACTGTTTCCTCCTCCAAAACTTAACCAATCGTAACCAAATTTGGAAATCTAAATGACTATGGAATTATCTGTGTCGGACCGTTTTGCTTTTTTGGCTAATTAATATCAGTTTCGAATAGCACGCATCTCATTGCGGCATAGTCAATTCGGCCATTTTGGCCTTTTTTGAAGGACTCTAGCGCCTTAAAAAACAAAAATATCAAAAAAAGCAAAACGGTCAGACACAGAGATTGACGATATTAATCTGTGTTGAAAAAATCATTGCTCTAGCTTCAAAACCCACGGAGGAAACAGTCGAGTACGTTTGTATGGAGAAATGACCACTCCTGTTGGCTCTTAAAATGAACTTTGTGCTCGAGTGATTCATGATTGCCTATGTTGATTGATGTAAGGGAAAACTTACGGAAAAATCTTAGACTCTGTCAGTTTATCCATTAAAAGTGTTTTTATTGTAACTTTTAATACCAGATACCCATATTTTTGATTCGTCTTTATATATATACATATATACATTACATATATACATATATACAATACATTCATCATCACTATCTATGTACATACGTACATAGATAGTGATGATGAATGTATTTAGATCTGAAAGTTGTACGAACCTTCCATTATGCGTGGTCCGGGTCCGACACGCAATTGGCCGGTTTTTATATATTGTACACTCTATTTCACGCAACGTTACACGTTTCATTATTTCACGTTTTTCTTTGAATAAGATACCGTGTTTACTCCTAATATCTGGGAGACCGAGCTTTGCTCGGAAAATATATAAAAACTAAAAAATGAGCGTTTTCCCAGAGATAAGACCTTACTAGATCAATTTTTCGCCCCCGATGGTCCATGTATAGCAAATTTCATCGAAATCGTTAGAGCCGTTTCCGAGATCCCCGAAATATATATAAATAAATAAATTGCTCGTTTAAAGGTATAAGATAAGATAAGACTAAAGTAGACCTGCCCTAGTAGCACGGTCGCATTTTTATCGTTTATCACCATGCCTGTCACGTTCTAACAAGTATGTAAGTGCGAAAGTGACGGGCATAGTGATAGTCGATAAAAATGGAACCGTGTTGAGCCCGCTGATATCGTTGAATAACACCTTAACTAGAATTTCACACCTTAATAACATAGCAATTCCTCGAATATGAATGTTCAAAGGAAAGTTATTTAAATTATCATTTTTCATAACTTAATTATAATTTAAGGTTTCTGTTGACAAACTGATATTCTTTTTAAACGGTTGTTTTTTTGATACCTTAACTTGCCTCTAACTAAATTTGAATATAAAACTATCTATGTACATATTTGCAAGGACGACCCATTTATATCCCTGATCAACAATTAAGTTTTCACCTATATAATTACTAGAATGTATTTCAAATTAAACTTAAGTACCTACATATAATATCTGAACATAAACTAAAACTCAAATCTTTCGATTAAGTAGATCGAATGTAAAACCCCCGCCAGGTACCAAAATAGCTGTTACCCAGAAAGCAATAACATTTTTAACCATAATCCCCATTTAACTTCGGTGAATCTAGCACTAAATAAAGACTAAGTCTGGACCACAGACAAGACATCCTCTAGACTGAGCATAGTAACGCTACCCCCTCTGCCACTATATACGGTAGTTTTACTCCATCTTCGAGTCAAAGTGTCAGAATCCCGTGCCGTGATTGGTCCGTGTCTTTGAACGGACCAATCACGGCACAGGATTAGCTCACCTCGTCCCCCCGCACCCCCGTATTTATGGCAGCATCGGTTTCATGAAATAATTGCTCTAAACTCCGTCTAGAGGATTCCTAGTCTATGGTCTGGACTAAACGAGAGTTTTAAACTTCCAGTACAGTGGTAGACTAGTTCTAATCTTATTTTGAACTAAATATTCCAGAGCAGATTAAGTAACAATACTAATGCAGGTATGTACACCGCAATCAAACTTGAATTTCTGACTAATAGTTTTCAACTAAGTTTAGTTATTTTATAATAAAAATTCCATTATTATCTTTTTCCCTTTCGTCGTTTTTTTTCTCAATAAAGCGTATTTTCTCGTTTCTTATCCGTTTTCTTCGGAGCCCCAAGTGTGAAATTATTTTACTACTATAGTGCATATGAAAACTTAAAACACCACAGCCGAAATTAGTTTAGTTATAATATTGCTTCCATAACAACGTCATTGGATACCTGCAGGAACGAAAAGATGTTTAGGAACTGAAATTACTTTTTCATTTTGACTGTGGTGTATCTGCTACAAAAAAATAAATGTTATCTGTTATATGGCTACTCAGTTGCCGAGCAAAGGCAAGGATCATTAATATATGTGTTTATGTAAATTTAATTGCACCATACAACAAAGGTTACTACGACCTGGCAGTTATTAAGGTCGCAAGGGATTATGAAGGTGTTTTAACACCGTTGCGAATGCCCAGGACAATATTAATTGTTAGTTTATATTCCGTGCAGAATTTAGCTTTTACAAAACGCTTAAGTTTCACCTTTGTTAACACTTCAAACCACGGTCAGTCCTATTGATAAAATAGAAGTACATAAACGGATTAGATATGTATTATGCGTTTAATGATTTTAAATTAATTTGAAATATGTCCTGACGTTCTGACAGCCCGTTCGTTTGGAACTATACCCACAATACCCACATACAACATTCTATTATAAAAGGTTTAAGGCTGGATATAGTGCTTATACAAGCTAAATGGCTGATAACTCCAATGACACATTAGTAATGTGTGTAATATGTGTGATACCTATATTTATTACTTAAAATTTAGGTAAACTATATCTATTGCAGTTTTAAATTTTAGTAACGTTATCTGCGCCCGTTAAAAGTTCTACAGCTAACCTGCAGTTTCAAAATGACGTTTAAACAGACCAGCATCAATCCAACTTTCGCAATTAACCCGCAGTCCCCGCAGAAACTTGTCACGTAACGTGTCAAGGAAAAACGCAAATTGCGGTTTCATATTCCCTCTGAATAATAAAGTTGGTAAAACCGTAAAAAGCACTCCGCAAAGTCTAAAATATGCTTGTGCTCGGTCAAACTTCGCGGACGTGGCGGCAATGGCGGCATGCCTACGTGGTTTTACACCGCATCCTAATATAATTCGAAAATAAAATCAATAAGGTAAACTTTCTAGTGTTCCACAGACTATTTCTAATTGTTCACGCTTCTAGAAATTAAGATTGTAAATGGTAGTACTGTAGTTACTCAGTACTACCATTTACAATCTTAATTTAAGCAGTTTCCAGAATTCGTATATTATTATGTAAATATACCGCTACGAACATTATTAGGTAGGTAAGGTCAGGTGGCGTAAGAGTAACATAGTTTATTTTGCATGGGGCAAGAGAGACAGTATGAGGATTCCTTAAAAGTGTTATTCTTGTCTGCGTTTCTCTTACCCCATCTAACCTTACATAAATTTATTTTCAACAGACTCTGCCGGCGCCGCTCTCACACGGGCATATTATGCAACTTGTTTTGGAAGATATTTTGTTATGCTCAATATTCAAGTTAGTGTAGAGTAATTATAATTAGACAAACTTATCGCTCATTTATAATACGAATGTAGGCAATTCGCATCGCAGGCAGAACCTCAGAATATTAAGGTTTTTCTCTATAAAAGTGTCAAAACTACTCACAACTCGTTCAACAGTTCGGTGTGACCTGTGTTCTGGAATAGTCACGTACAAAATGCGGTCCCCGTGCCATGAAGGAATATTATCACCGTGAGCGGCCCGGCTGGCTATTCCACTGACTTCATTCGCTCATTAAAAGAACGGTCCGCTCCGTTGGGAGTGCGGTCATAATACGGTAGCAATAGCAAATCAAAATGTAGCTTCTAAGCATTTTTTTTATTGAATAAAGTGATACCTAATACTTATGAGCACTACGAATGGGGCCAGTTCATGGGTTCACCACCACCACTGCGCTCAGTCGCGTGTTTTTCCAGTCGGCTAACCTTAGATTTGTACATATGTATTCAAGCAAGCCGCTAGCGACCGCTATGAAGCTTAAAATTCACATTTCGTTTTTTTATTTGTAGTCGGCCTCTTTCGCACTCATAAAATGTTAATATACACGATGGCGTCCTTTTTTGCACATTTCAATCATTTTTAAGCGTAAGCGTCATTCTAGTTCTGTGGTTTCATACAAAACTGACAGTATCATATTTTGCAATTCCGCATAAGCGTTCTATGATCGCTTAGCGCAAGAGGCATCCATTCCGAATTCCATTTATAACCATGACAGCTGCCAGTATTTGATTTCCGAAGGGACTGGGAAAATAGATGTAGGAAAGTCAGATATCTTCCGATAAAAATATGGGTGCCTACTTATCACAATTTCATATGTCCATCATCTTGAAATACGTTGCAGCCAGTTTTATATCAATTCAAAGTCTAAATACAATATAGTTACTTTAGACATATTTTAAGGTACTTATAATCTTATCCACTCACATGATTCCAGCAACTAGAGTTTCAAGATTGCGCACCTCTAAAATGATCGTCGCAACTCGAGTTGCAAAAGGAGTGTATGCGGTTTTTTATTTATTATCTGTGAAGGGCTGCACAGATACGGTATAAACAATTTTTAAAACACAGACTACCAACGTGACAATATTTAAAAAATGTTTCAACCATATAGACACAACCACAGTATTTCTTATCTATTTTACTTTGCAAGTTGTTCAGGAAGTGCGATGTGTAAAAAGTTGCTGCGTGTTTTAAAATGCCTCAAGTATTCAAATTTAGATATTTCTATTAGTAATGTATATTAAACTACTCCGCGTTTATTGGTCTATTAGTTTAAAACTATATTTTAGACCAACTTAATATTGATGACCAAATAATATCACTTCAAAACAATAGTTCTGTAGATTCTTGACGTGTTTCTTATTTGAATGCCCTACATTTCTAAGATTACTAAATATATCTTGAGCAACCAATAGACATTAAATAGTTCGATTATTAAGTTACATTAATAAACCATAGAATGTATTAAATCACTGTGTATTACACAGGATTAGCGATTAAAACATGTGACGGTAAATTGTAAGTACAAACCCGGCAACTGTGGTTGCTTAAAGCATTTCTGCATATCGTAAGGCATGTGGTGTACTAGACGCGTTGCATACGCGTTTTGGGATTTTTTTTACTACTTACTTATAATTTGTATTTACTAATATTTCTTTGCTATTTACATTGAATAAACTAAATAATTATACGATTAAATAAATAATTAATTAGGTATTACAATTTTAAAGTTCCTATTTCTGTTGAACATCTGCACCGCGCGCTGTTGTGCCTCCACCCTAAATGGGTAGCCATCTTTATTTTTGAGATGGAAGAAGTCAGTTTACCGGCTTATTTACGTTTGTAATCAGTATAATTTTATGTGTTAATAGTTATTATTGGTTTATTGTGCTTAATATGTTGTGAAGTGTGTGTTATGGTGGATGTATTAAACGTGTTAGTGTAGTTATAAGTTAGTTCGGTTGTTGGTGATCGGCAATTATAAAAACACCAAAATTTAGTAGGTACGTAGATACTCTTTTGTTATTTTAAGTTATATAGCTACTATCATCGTTATAATTGCATAAGTTATGCATTTTATTTCAAGATTATTAGTGTCTGTTTGGGAGGTTTAGCGATTTTAGGTGGTCTCAGGAACAGCAGACGGGGCTCTTCAATGACTTCTTCTTATTTTGATTTTACAGAATTGTTTTTATTTTTATATTAAATTAAAATGAAAATTTACAACGTTGGAATGTATGGCGACTTTATATAAAAATTGGCAAAAATCGCGAGAGCGGCTTGTGTGCCTTGCCGTGTAAGATGGTAAAGTGTTAGAGGCTGTCGCCGCGCCCCCGCGCGGCCGTGCTTGGAACTCCGCCTCTTCTTGGGATGCCCGCTAGATGGCGTCATGCTCGCGAACATGCCCCCGGCCTTGAAAGCACCCGCTTTCAATGTGGTTGTGGTGATGTGGATGGGGCTGGCGCAGCTTCACTCTCTGCCGGCATCAAGAGAGGGCAAAGCTTGGTGAAAGCCCTGCGTATGACCCCGCTCGCTGTTTTTACGTCAGCGACGCGGGAAACTCCGTCGTGGCCTGTGAACAGAGTTACCACCCGTCCCAAACGCCATTTGAGGGGTGGTAGATTTTCTTCTTTGACCAGAACTAAGGAGTTGTGAACGATATCCTGGCCGTGCGTCTGCCACTTCGTTCTGGTCTGCAGCTCAGAAATATATTGTTTTGACCACCGCTGCCAAAAGTGTTGTCGCATTTTCTCCAGCATCTCGTAGCGTGGGAGCCGGCCCGTCTCTGCCGTCAAGTCCTTGCAGGGCGGCGCTGTCAGCGGTCGGCCAATAAGGAAATGAGCTGGAGTTAATGCGGAAAGGTCGTTTGGGTCTGTGGAAAGAGGATGCATGGGTCTGGAATTTAGGAGGGCTTCGGACTGTGCCAAAACCGTGCTAAATTCCTCAAAAGTTAAATTCGCGTTGCCAACAACGCGCTTCAAGTGATATTTGCAAGACTGTACAGCTCTCTCACACAAACCTGACATATGTGGAGCGTAAGGGGGGTTAAAATGCAAATTAATGTTATCATTAGCGGCACACTCAATGATATTACTCGCGTTATCTTGTAGGAACGACGAAAGTTCTTTCATCGCCCCTACAAAGCAACGGCCGTTGTCGGAATATATCACGTTAGGCTTACCACGGCGCGAAATAAAGCGTTTAAGTGCGAGTAGGTATCCTTCGGTACTAAGACTTGTGACCAAATCAAGATAAACTGCGCGCGTCGTGAAGCAAACTATCAGACAGATGTATGCCTTTTGAGGCTTAGCTCCCCTACCCCTACGGTTAAGTACATATACTGGCCCCGCGTAGTCTACCCCGCAGCTCATAAAGGCGAACCCGGGTTCCAAACGTAGTGAAGGTAAGTTACCCATAATAGGTGCAAAGGTTTTCGCCTTCATGCGGATGCAGGTTACACAGGTGCGTACCACTCGCTTGGCTAAATTAGTGCCTCCGAGAGGCCACCAGCAGTCTTTGATAGTAGCAAGCAGGAGACTAGGAGGCGCATGCAGTAATCGTATGTGTTCACTCTGAAACAAAAGCTGTGTGAAACGATGTTTCGAACAAAGCAAAATCGGATGTTTTTTGTCGTATGAAAAACTAGTCGCATTACTAATACGACCACCGACCCTTATCATTTTATCTGTGTCTAGGAAGACATTTAATTTATTAATCCCGCGCGTGTGTTTAACAGGTAAGTTATTTATCATCTTATCATATTCAACAGGAAAAGATTTCATTTGCGAAAGACGCGCCAGATGTTGCATCGATGCATTCAATTCGTCAACAGTCAGCGGGCCAGTTTTACGATTTGTCTTGTTTTTAATGCGTGTGTTGTTTATGAATCGTAAAACATAAGCACCCGCGCGCCGTAAGCGGTTAAAAGACGAAAACCTGTCGAATTCGAATACATCGGTGTTAATTTGGCTTGTCATACTAATTGTGTTTGTTTTTATTTCAGGTAAATCGGCCGGTATTATTTCGGAAGTGCGCGATAAAGTACTAGGTAACCAGTCAGATTCTGGTTCATGCAAGAAGGGCGGTCCATTGAACCAGAACGAATTATTGATAAGCGCGTCAAGTTCAAGGCCGCGGCTAACTAAATCAGCTGCGTTATTCTTGCTACTTACATGCAACCACTGCGCGCTCCCGGTTAACTCGTTTATCTCCGACACTCTGTTTTGAACAAAGGTTTTAAGGGTGTGGGGTGACATTCGGACCCACCCAAGAACGATTGTGCTATCACACCAAAAATACACAGAATCGAACTTCACTTTAAGCGATTTGATTACTTTTGAGTACAACCTAGCAGCTAACAGCGCGCCTAGCAACTCAAGTTTCGCGATACTGACGGATTTCAAAGGAGCGACCTTACTCTTCGAACACAACAGATGCACTGTAATGACCTCGTTATTATCTCCCGAAAGCGTACGCACATATGCACAGGCCCCATAGGCCGCTTGACTAGCATCACAAAAAAAGTGCAACTGTGTGCAATGCGCAGACGCATTCATTACATAACGAGGAATGCGGAGGCTATGTATGTGTTGTGTATGTGTGAGTAAGTATCTACGCCAGGCAGATGCGACATCCTCAGGTACTTCCGAGTCCCAATCTAAGCGGCAAAGCCATAGTTTTTGCAGTAATATTTTGGCAATAATTATGGCCGGCGAAAGTAGCCCGAGAGGGTCATACATTTGTGAAATTACGGATAATATTTTGCGCTTTGTTATCGGTTCGTTATTATCCTGTTGTATTTTTGCCGTGTAATGAAATTCGTCAGTGTTGTTAGTCCATCCTAAGCCGAGTGTTTTACTTTGACAGTTATCGCCTAAACACAATTCGCGTGATGTGATTTTTGACGAGGAAAATTGCGAAACGTCAAAGTTAAATACCCATTTTCGGAGTGGGAAACAACCTGACTGCAGTACGTCGGTGACCTTTTCACAGATGTCAATTAAAGCGTGTTTATCATTATTTCCTGTAATTAGGTCATCCACGTAACAGTCTTCTAATATGGTGCGAGAGACCTCTTCGTCAGCACATTCCTTTGCCAGCTGATTGAGACAGCGGATGGCCAAAAAGGCCCCAGAAGAGGTACCGAAAGTTACCGTATTAAGTTGGTAAACATTTAGCGGCTGCGAAGGGTTCTCTCGCCACAAAATTAGTTGAAGGTTCCATTGGTCGGATTGAATAAGGACTTGCCTGTACATTTTTGCCACGTCTGCGCAGGCGACGTATCTGTGCTCACGAAAACGTAACAATATGGAAAAAATATCGTTTTGTATGGTCGGCCCGACTAACTGCAAATCGTTCAGGGATTTCCCTGAACTAGTGGGCATTGATCCATTGAAAACGACCCTTAAGCGTGTAGTGAGACTGTCCTTTAATACAGCGTGGTGTACAAGAAAGCAGTAAGGCTTTGTGTATGTGTGTATAAGTGACATGTGCCCTAGCTCAATGTACTCACGCATAAAATCGCAGTACATCTTTTTGTAGTCCGGGAGCCGCTCGAGTTTGCGTTCTAATGATAAGAACCTACTCCTAGCTACATCGTAGGTATCGCCGAGCGCATCAGCTGATTCCTTTAGGGGTAAACGTACTAAAAAACGACCATCTTTATCGCGTTGCGTAGTCGAAGCGAACAGCTGTTCACAGGCGCGTTCGTCGTCAGTCAGTCCGTCTCCTATCTTAGGCACCTCCTCGAGCTCCCAAAACTGTCTTAATTGTGTGTCTAAAGTTTGCGTGAAATGACAAGTAGTCTTATTTGTTTTAATGCGTTTATTATTGATCGGACCCACGACGATCCAACCAAATTTAGTATCTTGTAAATAAGGCCCTTCTGCGAGAGGAAATCGATCCTTATTTAACAAGCCCCAGAAATAATCACCACCTAACAATATATCAATATCTGACGATTTGAAATAGTTAGGGTCCGAGAGTTGAATATTATCTGGAATGCGAATGGAATGCGCGCTTATTGCTGCTGACGGCAGCGGTTCCGTTAAGACTGGGAGTACCATGCAATTGATGCGTGCATGGTAGTCACCTTTAATAGACTGTATGTTAAGCTGACACGAGTGTGTGGTTTGCGTGACTTGTTTACTTAACCCTGAAATATTGTAAGTGGACTGTACCAAAGGCGTATTTAATTTATCTATGAAAGATTGCGTGACATAACTGTGTTCTGAGCCATTATCGAGAAAAACTCTAGCCCTATGTAATTTATTGTTGCTATCGGCAACATCTGCTATTACAGTAGATAACAAAACCGGTGTTAACGGCCGTGAGAGTGTGTGCGAATTAAGTGTAACAGTGTGATGAGTCGAGGTGGCGGGGACGGCGCTCGCCGGTGGCTTGTTGTTTACACTGCCAGCCGAAGCTGATGCACCGTCACTGTCACTACTCAGGCTATGAATCAAGCTATTATGTTTCTTCTGGCAGATCCTACACGGTCCAAAAAAGCAATTGTCAACTGTGTGACCAACGCGAAGACAATTGTGACATAGTTTCTTATCCTCAATCAATTTAACTCTGTCGGGAACAGTTAAATCTAGGAAACTATTACACGAATAAAGCGGATGATTAGCGTTGCACATTTGACAATTGCGAGGCGAAGTGCGTTTGAAACTGGATTTGTTTGTGTGTGACTGTGAAACCGTGGAGCTAGAAGCATAACTATGCGTTGCGTGTACATTGTGTGATTGCGACTGATTTGATGACTTTTTGTTGTCATGCGAATTTGAGTGCGTATTTTTGGAATGATTTGCCGCAATAGATTCCAACATATCTGCACGGTTTTGTAAAAAAGTAATCAAATCAGTTAGCTTAATACGAGAGGTAGAATCCTGCCGATTAGAGTTGACTGAGCCCTTGTGTTCTTCCCACTCGCGTTCCGTAGCCGCGTCTAATTTTGTGACTATTAAATAGATGACTAACGTGTCCCAGGAGTCCGTAGGTTCTCCTAGGGTCTTCAGGGCACGAAGGGAACGTAACACAGAGTCAATCAGCTTTCTAATCTGTGTAGCCGATTCTTTGTTTAATGATTGCGTGTTGAAAAGTGACTTTACGTAGTTGTGTGTTAGTAACCTATGATTGTTGAAACGGTTTTCGAGAAGCTCCCACGCGGTCGTATAGTTCTCTGCTGAAAATTCCAAGGACTTAATTACTTGCAAAGCGGTGCCGGTTAAGGCTGCGCGTAGGTAATGAAACTTTTGTATGGCACCCAGGTCCTTAGAATCGTGTATCAGAGAAGTATACGTGTCCCTAAACCCTAACCAATGCTCGTACGAACTGTCGAAGGTGGGGAGTGATATTGTAGGTAATTTAACCTTATAGCCTACGGAATCTGCGCTGGCAGGGGCAGCGGCGCTGCCGTTAGCAACAGCGGGACTGTTGCCAACGTCAGCTAATTCGGACGCTGCGGCCACTGTCTGATAATATTGCCCCTCGAACTCTTCGCGGTATTCTAAATGTTTAAGGAGGTCACTCGACACTGCTAACTCCTCGATTCTAGTTTGAACGACATCGAAATCTTGATAATAACTCGCGGCATTATTTATGCGTAATTGTAACTCGACTTTTTGTATATTCGTTAAATTAGCCTTATTAAGCGTAGCGACATATTTAGCGAACAACGTGAGTTTACCCTTGAGTGTGCCTCGTCTTTGCGTCAAGACACGCGGATCGTTTAAATCAACAGTTAAAGAAATCGGAGTCACTGATGTTTTAGGAGTAGCCATGGTGTGTGTGAGAGAATGTAAAGCACTTACAGTTTAATCCCGAAACTCGTTGTTGGCACGTAATGGCGGCCGTGCGCACCATGCGACACGTGCTCGACACTGGAAGGTTACAAAATAGACACGGTATTAGCACAATGCCGATTGAAGGGAAGAAGGTGAAGAATGGATGACCTGACCGTTTCTTGCTGATCCTGGCGCTGGTTGATAGCTTCCGGCTCGGAGGTCCAATGTTTGGGAGGTTTAGCGATTTTAGGTGGTCTCAGGAACAGCAGACGGGGCTCTTCAATGACTTCTTCTTATTTTGATTTTACAGAATTGTTTTTATTTTTATATTAAATTAAAATGAAAATTTACAACGTTGGAATGTATGGCGACTTTATATAAAAATTGGCAAAAATCGCGAGAGCGGCTTGTGTGCCTTGCCGTGTAAGATGGTAAAGTGTTAGAGGCTGTCGCCGCGCCCCCGCGCGGCCGTGCTTGGAACTCCGCCTCTTCTTGGGATGCCCGCTAGATGGCGTCATGCTCGCGAACAGTGTCTTAAACTGTTTTTTACTATATTTTAGTACTTCAGTGTCTAAATTAGCCACAAAAAAATCATGAACATAATATATAGTTTCACAGCAGATTGAGCAATTCGAAAGTTTCTTATCGGAATTTGAATTAGTTTTACTCGGCAATTTCATAGGTGAGCTATCAAGATGTTTAGTACCAATTAAAAGCTTATTAAGTCTTCTTTAAATTGAATACAAAAAAAAGATACGTTATCGATTTAGATTTTTAATTAAAAATAGTTTTCTACTATAACGCGGACATTATTTCATTGGGTCAACTTTGTGAATTTTTAATAATTATTTTTATTATAACAGCACAATGCTATAGTAGTAAAATAAATTCTTTGTTTCTTTATCATTAAAAAACCAAAAGAATCGTTGCAAATGCTTTAGCAGAAGTAAAGTTATCTATTTTTGAAAATATCATGACACTGTGCCGTCGTATCTGCGAAATGGCAGAGCAGTTCAGGGCACCTTTTGTTAAAATCGGAATCATGTGAGTGGTTATGAATGTCATATAAACAGTATCGCCGATTTGCAAAGGAAAATGTATTTATTTCATCTTTATTGTACGAAAGAAAATACAATCGTACAAAAGGCGGACTTAATGCTACCTATATGGAGTATCAGGCACTATCAACCAGTCAAGTATGTCCCGAACGAACTGAAAAGGAAAGAACTCTGCACGAAGGCGAGTAAATGAAATCTTAATTATGTAGTTAAATATGACCATTGTAGAGATATTTCAATATACATCGTCCCTAAATTATATGAAAATAACACACAACTAATTGCACTAGTTGCCAAGAGTCTTTGTTTCCATATTTGAAGTAGGTAGTATGTAGTAGGTACCTAGTGGAAGTCACGCTTGATATGTGGAGTGGCACGCGACAACGCAATCATGCTGGGAGTTCAGATACGACAACATTAACTACCGGGCTGATCATGAATTCATTGGAGTCGAATGATTTCCGGTTCCTTGAACAAAGTTAAAAAATTTATATTTTAATTACTAATTCACTAAATCAAGACTTGCTGACTAATCGGCTATCGCATTACTAATTAAGCTACCAGTCAAGTAACAAGACGAATTACAGCAAGATTAAGTGTAATTATACGGCTTAGAGGCAAAAATTCCGTTCAACTTCCTGAACGAGCGACATTACTAATCTGCCTTAATTCGCTATCTACAGGATTTCCCAGGATTAACAAATAATTCAAGCCTTATGAGTAGTTTGAAACGCCCCCTGTGATTCATGGCTCTGTATTCCAGCCTTGCTCGGCAGTATATAACCACCATTTCGTGCATACCCTCCCTAACGTTTGTTATTTGCGAGATTAAAAGTATTTTTATTTATGTCACCGTGAAACATATAATTTTGCCGTTGTCTAAAACATCTAAATATTATTTAATAAAATAAAATTCGTTTATTTCAGGCTAGATGTTCCATATTTGTGTTATAAACTAGATAACTTACACCCTATATGTTAGTACTTACATAAAAACACTTAAAAGTACTACATATTTATGTCTTATAATGTTGAGGCAGCCTGTGGATGAAGTATTTTTTACTACTTACCTAAAGGTACAGTCAAGGTGCCCAAAGGAATAAATTTAATATATTACTAGCAATACATGTTCGTACTAAACCTAGGTACCTATAGTAAAATATTTGTACATGGTGTCAGTATGGCGTTCTTAGAAATGAGTATAGGTACAGGAAATTTTTCAGCGCCGCCCTAATGATGCTGATGGTCTCCATCAGGCGGCCTATACGCTTATTTGCCACCATCAAGAGCTATTTACTCAGCAAATTCTGTATGTACGGTATAAAATTCCAAAACTTAGTAAGTTTAGAAACCTATAAGTAATAAATTATTATTATATTTGTTTCTACCTACAACTTAGTTATCGACCACCATGTTAAAATCATCGCAACCTTCCATCCCCATTGGGGCTGGTCATAAATTACGTACATAAAATTCTGGACATAAAATTTTTGACGATTATTGACCCCGAATGACCCCCGTTTCCTCCTACGTCATGCTACCATCATCCGATGTCCAGACCAGGGGGGGGGCAATTTGAAATGACGTAATTTATGAATAATTCATACCCCATCATCCCCTTGCTTTAGATTTCAGAGATAGTGAGTATTACTTAAACGTACAAAATTCTACATTTGGCCACTTTGTATGGACAGACATTGTTTTTATTATGTTTATATTTCGCTCTTGTACTGGTGCTTTCGCGTCGTAAAAATAGCGTAGTTAAGTACCTATCTACTTTTCCTGGACATAACTGGCATTCTAAAGAATACCGAATTTCATAGATTGCCGGCAACATCTATAATGATGATGAGATTCAGCATGGCCTTAGTGGGCTAGATATTACTTACTGGAATTAAACGAGGTTTTTAATTTCGTAAATAATGTGCTCTTTGAGATAGTAAATTGCTGTTGGAAGTGAAATATGGCTGAAAAATTCATTTATGTTTAATACAAGTTGAGGTTTTATAGTCAAACACATTCTTGTCGCTTTGTTAACTCGATATGGTACGTTGGGGAATTGTAGAACTTTTACGAGAGGTGATTACATAACACGAAACCTAAACCGCTGTAGCTCAGCTGAAAACTAAGATGGAAATATTTAATTTGTGGACAAAGTTTGGGTCAGACTTAAAAAATCAACCTCTAATACTGAGTAGGTACCTACATACTTATATAAATTCTACTAATAAGATATTCGTATTATTTTAGTATTTAATAATTTTGATGCCATTATTAAAAATTTAAAGGAATTAAATTAATCTTCGCATAGAATCCTAACACCAAGTAACCCGTTTTAGTTGCTTTAGAATCTGTATAAGTTCACTCATTCAATTATTAAAATACTAGTCTAGATCCGAAAGTTTTCTAGGATAAAATCTAAACATCACAAAAAAAACAAATAGGTATTACAAACAAAGGTAGCGGCCGAGGTGTTTTGAAATCCAAAGAATTAAATCGCTTTCAAATGCGTCCTAGTTATAACAAGGCGAGGACATGTCATTCGAGAAGTGCATTTGAAGCCCATCGCGACCTCTCTAAAGTAGGTCGTTAGAGTCCAGACCAGAGTCGATATCCAACAATGACTGCCGCTTTCCGCAGCAACACACGGATCTAAGGATTATAAGAAGTTTCGGACTAAAAGGCTCTCAGGTGAAATTTTGTTACTAGAGCCATTTTACATCAAAATCGACTCAGTCATCGTCACGTCAGACATAATCGACACAGTTATGAAGAAGAGCGGTGGAGCATATAATATAGAAAAAACTTTCGTCATAAGTACAGTAAAGATTATAGGTAAGTCTGAATACTCGTGCCCACTAGTGAGACTCGTTAATTCTGGTGCCGACGATAATTGTTAATGTATTTATTTAACGTTTTGAAATTATCCCCTTTTAGACTCAAACTACTTAACAAATTAAACTGTCGTGTATGCTATAAAAACGTTTAAGTACTCGTTCATTACACATTTCTCTGTATAAAGAAATTATGCACTTTAGCCCGCAGTTAACTCTTTTATCATACCTAGTAAGAGCTAGTCCATGTTTTCAATTACAGTTGAAACTAGGTACCTACTCGTAAACTCCTTCAGTTAGTGAGATATAGGTACTTTATGTACCTATTGCTGGATCTATGTGCCTGGCTGCTATTCGTCGGTAAAAGCCATGGTCGCAGGCGCGAAAGGGGTTAGATACAAAACTAAAATTGAAAATTGCACAGTCTGACGTCCGCTGCAGTCAGAAATGCTAATAATACATTCCTAGAAGTTTTCGCCAGATTTGCCGCCTGTGTGCCCGAAGAACTCGAAAATGAATTGAAAGCCTCATCTAGTGCTGCAACCTCAGGGTTTTCAGTTCATCCGATCCGCGAGCCAGGGCTGCGCGACACACAATTTGTTGGACACATAATTGCTTCCACCCACTTTATTTTATTTTCAAACTTTTGCCTGATATTATTTGTTTCGCTTTTCTGCTGTTGACCAGTTAAAAACAGTATCGCGTGCTCAATTACAGTGTTGCTATTCTAATTAACACTAACTTTTCTATTAACACTTCTAGGAGTGCTTTTTGTTTTGTCATTGTTATTGTTTCTATTTGTTTGGTTTCTATCCAGACTATGAAATATCGTCAGAGATAAAATTGGGTTCTAAGTATTTTTTCTGGTAGTCGGTAAGATAATTATAAAATTCAATTCTTCAATTCTTCCATATATTGATTTTAAAAGTTATTTATATAATATTAGATGATAGTTACACCTACCTCAAAACATAATATACCTACGCGCCTTTTTATTCAAATAATATTACCTACCTAGTAGCTACCATGTTCCATATAATCGATTAGATTTAAAAAATTGATAGGTAAGTACCTTAATTATTTATATAATTTATATATCTATCGATTACTTAATACCGAAGTACAAAAATAACCCGGTATACGGTTCCCTGTACAGTCAGTACTACTTAATCTACCTATTAAAAATTAAAAATCTTATAATTACGTATTTGTTATTGATATGTATTGTGTGACACGTACCATATATGCGTTCTAGTTTCTACGATTACTTAGTCAAAATTGAAATAGAATTTCAGTTCAACTTTGTGCTGCAGTTAATTCAAACTTTATAAATAGATCTCAATTTGACCACATTTGCATCTCACAAGTGCATGTTTGCATCCATAATACAGAGTACTTTTCTAAAGGGGTGATCCAAAACTAAAAATATACAGGAAAACTGTGAAACTTTGAAAACTTTCTCTTTTTTGAGTTAACAATTTAGTATTCCGACAAAAAAATTGCTACCTTACCTTATTTAATGCGGATCGACTGAGTTTCTTTCAATTCGGATTTCAATATGTTGATAAAAAATTTGAACGTAGGTACTCACAGAAAGTCCTCAAATTTACCAGAATAAATAGTCTCTTTGCAAAAATGAACTTGACTGACTTCTGTTGATATGATTTTGCTCATCCCATACAAGGAATGATCCTCGCAGACGACAAAGGAGATACGACCAAGATTAATACTTTGTCCGATCATTACGAGTTATCAATCAGATGTCGCAACCAATACCTAATGACTTTGAGTGTAATATTTACCAAGTACTTAATACCTACGCTAGGTACAGTGTGGGCTCTGTAACACGAGCAAAAATAAGACGGTTAAGTAGCTTATAAAGACAATTTATTACTTTTCAGTTATTAAAAAAAAGTTGACAAAATATGAGACCTTTTTAGGGTTCCGTAGTCCGTACCCAAAGGGTAAAAACGGGACCCTATTACTAAGACTCCGCTGTCCGTCCGTCCGTCCGTCCGTCTGTACGTCCGTCTGTCACCAGGCTGTATCTCACGAACCGTGATAGCTAGACAGTTGAAATTTTCACAGATGATGTATTTCTATTGCTGCTATAACATCAAATACTAAAAACAGAATAAAATAAAGATTTAAGTGGGGCTCCCATACAACAAACGTGATTTTTGACCGAAGTTAAGCAACGTCGGGTGGGGTCACTACTTGGATGGGTGACCGTTTTTTTCTTGTTTTGCTCTATTTTTTGTTGATGGTGCGGAACCCTCCGTGCGCGAGTCCGACTCGCACTTGGCCGGTTTTTTTTTAACTTTTTTTGAGAAATGAGACCTTTTTTTAAAGTACAATAAGAACAAGCCTGCAAGTTACCGTTAGGTACATTTGTGAGAAATTTAGCATCCTTCCAACCCTCCTGCCAAATCAATACGTATTAATAAATTCAATTCCACCATATTTCCACATCAATCATTAGGACATTAACCCTTCAATCGTTTCCGCCGCACGTACCGGTGCGGATACTGATAAATTATGGACGCAGTACAAACACGGCTCTGTCGGCGGTATTAACCATAAAATGTTCATCATTGGCCCCTCTAAAAAGTAACGTATGGGGCCATTGAAACAGTCCCTGGGCCGACAATTCGCAAATGGGTAATGTGGAGTCGTAAAGAATATAAGCGAACAGAAGGTAAAATACGGTGATTACAATTGTATATGGTGCAAGCAGAGGGACTACCGCGACTGGTTGCCTCTCTGTCGCACTAGTAAATTCGTACGAAAGTATGACAGGGAGGCAACACGTGGAACGTGGTTCGCGGTAGACCCTCAGAGCTGGCAGGAAACGAATAACAAGTAGGTACGTAGGTATGTAACAAGTAGGTAGGTACGTAGGTATTCTTTATATTTGAAATATTGTTACTTCTAATTTTTATCTTATATTATTTATTTTCGCCCTCTTTTATAATTTTATTGACTTTCCTCTAGTCTATTGTACTCAGTGCTATATTTGTCTACGTTCTTCATCAATTCTCATCTACTCAAAGGTTAACTGGAAGAAATCCCTTAAAGGGATAAGTTCGCCTTTGTACTGCCTATCCTGTGCCATAAATTTGTGTTTTGTGTTTTGTACAATAAAGAGTTTATACATACATACATACAAGTGGAAATAAACCGACCTATTGCGAGTCCATTATGCAAAAAAAGCGGCCAAGTGCGAGTCGGACCCGCCCATGAAGGGTTCCGTGTTTAGGGGATTTATGACGTATTAAAAAAAACTACTTATTAGATCTCGTTCAAACCAATTTTCGGTGGAAGTTTGCATGGTAATGTACATCATATATTTTTTTTAGTTTTATTATTCTCTTATTTTAGAAGTTACAGGGGGGGGGACACACATTTTATTTATTTATTTATTTATTTAAACTTTATTGCACAAAAGAAAACTTATCGTACAAAAGGCGGACTTAATGCCAAAAGCATTCTCTACCAGTCAACCTTAAGGCAAAGCAGAGAGATTGTGGGCGGTGCAACTGCTACTACTACTAACAAAATTTAATATAAACCGCAAAGCTAATTTAAAAAATTTTACACACATAATATACACGATACATATAATATAAATACATATACCTAACAATTTAAATATATACAATAAAATATATAAATTATATAACTAAAACTAGGAATCCTTCATTCTAGCAGCAAAGAAAGCACGTACCGATTTCTTAAAAGCGAACTTGTTTGGGGCATTTTTAATACTAAGGGGGAGTCGGTTCCAAAGGCGCGCTACCTGCACGCAGAACGAATCTGACATGAAGCCAGTACGATGTGGAGGGATGGATAAAGACATATTGCCAGAAGAGCGAAGCTGACGGTCGCGAGAAACGCCGTAGTATTGAAAGAGGGACTTGAGGTATACAGGAGAGAGTGGATCGTTTAGGACAGAGTATAGAGAGCAAAGCATGCGAACACTGCGTCGATTTACCACTTTGGAAGCGTCTCTCGCGCAAACTATTCAGTTTAGAAAAAAATGATATTAGAAACCTCAATATCATTTTTGAAGACCTATCCATAGATACCCCACACGTATGGGTTTGATGGAAAAAAAATTTTGAGTTTCAGTTCTAAGTATGGGGAACCCCTAAAAATTTTTTTTTTCTATTTTTGTGTGAAAATCTTAATGCGGTTCACAGAATACATCTACTTACCAAGTTTCAATAGTATAGTTCTTATAGTTTCGGAGAAAAGTGGCTGTGACATACGGACGGACAGACAGACAGACGCACATGACGAATCTATAAGGGTTCCGTTTTTTGCCATTTGGCTACGGAACCCTAAAAACGGCAAAAACGTCACGTTTGTTGTACGGGAGCGACAATTAAATATTCATTTTATTCTCTTATTAGTATTTGTTGTTATAGCGGCAACATCATCTGTGAAAATTTCAACTGTCTATCACGGTTTATGAGACACACAGACACTGGTGACAGACAGACAGATGGACAGATAGACGGACAAACAGACGGACAGACAGACAGACAGACGGACTGACGGACAGCGAAGTCTTAGTAATAGGGTCTCGTGTTTACCCTTTGGGTACGGAACCCTAAAAATATCGGTCTGAGCGGTACATCAATCTCTAGGATAATATTTAAATTAAATCCAGTAACTTTAATGCCATACGATAAATAAATAAATAAATGAGCAGTTTCAATCTCAACATTGAGATAGGAAACGGTTCAATCTCTCTATAGAACCAAATGATAACTCAATTTCTTTATTTGTCACCACTCTCCTATTTTGAATCTGTTATAAAATAATTGATGGTGTCAGATCGTCAAGCTACTTGGCAGTTTATGTTATTTTAGTGCTACTCTTTTTAATGTGCTGTTTAAACTTCAATAAACTAAAAAATAAACAATATACTTAAATGAAAAAGCAGTTTTAGATTTTACTTAAAAATATATTGTGCAATAAGTAATTTACTTTGGTAACAAAATGACAAATAAATGTTAAACTATGTAATTTAAAACATTTTAAAGAGTTTTAACTTTCAGATACCTATCACAATTTCCTGCAAAACTTAGGGGTTGAATTTTTAATAATGTTCAATTAATGTTATTTGTTTATTTTATGTTACGCGTTTATAAAAAGTTTCAAAGAATTCGTAATGGATTCCATCTTTCAACCCCGTTTTAACCCTGTTAGGGGATGAATTTTTAAAAACGCTGAAATTACTTTTCTTGTATTTTAATAATATGCCAATATACAAAGTTTCAAGTCCCGCACTCGAAAAAAATTTCGATCTCCATACAAACTTTCTACCCCTTTTTCACCACCTTAGGGGAAGAATTTTTAAAAACGCTGAAATTAGTTTTCTTGTATTTTAATAATATAACTTTTAACGAAGTTTCAATTTCCTAGCTCAAAATAAAACTTGAACCCCATACAAACTTTGGACCCCCATTTCACCCCCTTAGGGGACGAATTTGAAAAATCCTTTCTTAGTGGACCCCTAGACCTTATAAGGAACCTACTTGCCAAATTTGGACTTTCTAGTCCCAGCGGTTTGGGCTGTGCGTTGATTTAAGTCAGTCAGTCAGTCAGTCAGCCAGGTCTTTCACGTTTATATATATAGATTATAAATCGCAATCGATTTAATATACACTTCTGGAAACAATTTACCAAGCAAATACAAAGCACTGCACTAAAAACATGACATATGATGCATTTGGCGCACTCATTTCGCCCAGCTGCGTTCTGCGAGAACAAAGACATTTATCCATTTCCATGCTCTGGTTTTGTACGGAATTTCTTGATTTATAGAAAATTTAAAGGGTAATACGTGATTGTAAGCTTATAGCTTTCGATTGTTAGATGTTAATTAAACTGGTAATAACATACAAATGTGCGTATCATACACAATTTCAACCATAAAGTTTATACCTTTTCCAAGCACCTTAGTTAGGCAGGTCATATTTCACAAGTGGCACGACCGTGAGTCTTCCTTAAACGTGCAATTACGTAACTATTGCGGCAAACACTTGCGCCATTCTCTATTAACGCGGCACTATCTTCCACAATGTATCTTGCAGAATGATGCATCGCCATCGATGTTGCAGCTTGGGAACTTGGAAACAATTTGGGCGGACGCTAGCCAAGCCACGCCAAGAAAGTGACGAATGGCGTGATGCATCATACGAAAGATGGCGGACGCATTGTGCCCAGATGGTGTCTGGTGTCTGCCATCGACCTTATTTTAAGGATAATGTCTAAACTAAGACACGCAGAAGTGTCCAATAGGAGACCTTATATATTATGTTGTTATAAGGTTTACGATTAGTAAATTGACCGTGACTTCGACGGATTTAATCCAATTTAAACTCTTAAGTCGTTAAATTAATTTTATGTTTCATGATCGATAAATTGGAAGCGAGATTAGCGAGAATCAAATTTTAACTTTAAACTAACTTACCTCTTGACTTCATTACGAGTGGGAACCCCGCCACGGCTTTGTTGATAATGACTGTCTTTTTCTCGAGCACAGGTACTTGGAAATAATATGTGACGAAGTCTAAGCAATGGTCCCACTTTGTCGCTTACCACAAGGACGAGATTTCCTCGTTTCTTTATAGGAATAACCTGTCAAAGCGTCCTTATGGCAAGTGACAAAGTGGGACTTTTTGCTTGGAAACGACACAATTTTTGAATTTTTCATAATAACTTGTTCTTTTTTTTATTTATTTAAAAAAGTTAAACTTTATTTACCATCTTCACCATATACCGCATATATGAAGCAATTGGAAAGCACCACGTTATCACCGATCAGCCGTCATAGAAAATGACATGTCGGACGCCTCGGCCCGGGCGCGGGCTGGTCTAGCATGAGTCATCCTTAAACTGGTGGACCAAAAAAATGGCGGAGTGGAGGAAAGTTGTGTGGTTGTTCTTCATTCTTCTTTTTTAGGGTTCCGTACCCAAAGGGTAAAAAACGGGACCCTATTACTAAGACTCCGCTGTCCGTCCGTCCGTCTGTCACCAGGCTGTATCTCACGAACCGTGATAGCTAGACAGTTGAAATTTTCACAGATGATGTATTTCTGTTGCCGCTATAACAACAAATACTAAAAACAGAATAAAATAACGATTTAAGTGGAGCTCCCATACAACAAACGTGATTTTTGATCGAAGTTAAGCAACGTCGGGCGGGGTCAGTACTTGGATGGGTGACCGTTTTTTTGCTTGTTTTGCTCTATTTTTTGTTGATGGTGTGGAACCCTCCGTGCGCGAGTCCGACTCGCACTTGGCCGGTTTTTTTTCTTTGTTTAATAGTCTCTAATAATAAGTAATTTTGGGATATTTAACTACAATCTCATATTTATGGATCTACACGAAAATATTATGCTATACCTACTTTGAACCAAATTACCGAAAACAGATGAGATAAATAAAATCAACATACTTAGGACATTTCCCATGCGAATACCTTACCTTTGTGTATCAAGTTCTTAAGAGATCAAACGTTCGAATATTTGTTTTAAATAATGTTTTTATAGTATTCTTGTGAGATTCACTGACTTGGAAATTGTGGATAAGAAAAAATAAATAATTAAATAATGTAGGTATAAATAATGTTTCATGTAAGTAAATTAGGTTTACCAAAAAGATATGTCAAAGTAATTGGCAGAGATGAATTTGATTTCGCTAGTACCTACAAACGGTAGGTATCACGTGATTCAGACCTGACGATTTATAATAATAAAAAAATCAAAAACAGTCAAACGAAGGAAGAAAGTAAAAAGATCTAAACAGGAAAATGTTGACTACGTTTAAATATACAGAGAAGAAGTCGTCCACTATTCTCTTGAAATCTTAGCAACCCTTAAAAATGTTAAAGTGGACTTTTAGAGGCTCGAAGTATCATACTCTTTTTAAATTTCGTCCGAAATAAAACCTTATCACGTGGGTCAAGAGTTCAATATAGAGCAATATTGTGATTTCTGGTTAGTGAAAACAATGTTAACAATATTAAGGAGCTGTTTTTACAAGCAATTTTGCAACCGCTCCAATGAGACGGGCAAATAAACGCGCCGCACAACTGTTTTAGAGCCCGACTTACTCTCCCAGAATAAATGGTACGGTGCTGTACGGCTCCGAGTTACAAGAAATTGTAGGTACAATTCGCCCCTTGGGGGACTATGATGGTTGGATTTATTTATATCTTTTATCGTTGTGGATAAAACATCCGACACAGATAAGTGATGCGGGAAAGAAATGACTGGAAATGCCACCTTGGTCGGCCAGACTGTGCATCGTTTTGTAGAAAATGAACATCTAAACAGATTAATGTGCAGTCAAGGATAGGATAATAAGGAGGTGATTTAAAAACGTAAAAAGTCGATTGGCGCAGCTAGCACGGTACAGTTGTAGACTCCGTTTCGCAGTCCGTTCGGCTTTTTAACCGACTTCCAAATCTAAAAGGAGGAGGTTATCAATTCGGTTGTATGTTTTTTTTTATTTTTTATTTATTTTTATTTATTATTTTTTTTTTTTTTATGTTTGTTACTCCATATCTCCGTCATTACTAGACCGATTTTGAAAAAAATTTTTTTGATTGTATGTATATGCATACAGATTGGTCCCGTTTTTGTCAAAACCCGGTTCTGATGATGGGATCCATGAGGAATCGAGGGAACTCCTCAAATCTTAAAGGCATACATATAGTAATTTTTGTGTTTTTATCAACAAATCAAGCATATACATTCAAAAAAGTGACATTTGATGAAATGGAACTGCTGATGATGATCAGAACGGAACTCTTCAACGACGTATAGTACACGTTTGACGATTTGTCCTCTTCGTTATGTTTGTTAAGCAAGTTAAGTTTTTAATCCACATTTTTGTCAAGCTCGAGTTCTGATGATGGGATCCATGAGGAATCGAGGGAACTCCTCAAATCTTAAAGGCATGCGTATAGAGATTTTTGTATTTTCATCAAAAAATTAAGCATTTTCATTAAAAACTGTCGCATTTGATGCAGTGGAACTGCTGATGATGATCAGAACAGAACTCTTCAACGACGCATAGTTCACGTTAGGCGATTTGTCCTCTTCGTTATGTTTGTTAAGCAAGTTAAGTTTTTAAGCCAAATTTTTTTCAAGCTTGAGTTCTGATGATGGGATCCACAAGGAATCGAGGGAACTCCTCCAATCTTAAAGGCATGCGTATAGAGGTTTTTGTATTTTCATCAGAAAATCGAGCATTTTCATTAAAAACTGTCGCATTTGATGAAGTGGAACTGCTGATGATGATCATAACGGAACTCTTCAACGACGCATAGTTCGCATTTGGTGATTTGTCCTTTTCGTTATGTTTGTTAAGCAATTTAGGTTTTTAGGCACATTTATGTCAATCTCAAGTCCTGAACATGGGATCCATGAAGAATCGAGGGAACTCCTCAAATTTTAAAGGCATATGTATAGAATTTTATATATTTTCATCAGAAAATCAAGCATTTACATTAAAAACTGTGGGATTTGATGAAGTGGAACTGCTGATGATGATCAGAACAGAACTCTTCAACGACGCATAGTACCTACACGTTTAGTGATTTTGAATTTCGATTTTGACTTGGACTGGGCCCCGGACTTCGGACTCGGACCCGTACTCGGACTCGGACCCGGACTCGGATCCGGATCCGGACCCGGATCTTGACCCGGAAAACCACTATGATACTTAAACTAAAAAAACACTATGATTACCATAAAATGTATAGGTACATATTACCAAATAAAGTATAAGCGCCGTTAAGTGGGTTAGGCTAGTAGTTAGAGAAGTCGGTTTTTTTCTATTAAAGATTATTCATGACAGTGATACCATGATACCTACTAATGAGTAACGATATGCCTATATAGTTTTCTTAACCTTTTAACCGCCATAGAATACGTCATCGAGCGTGCTCGTGTCGCCGAAGCCGAAGCCGGGTACGAGGTTACACGAAGTTTTGTCTTATTTATCAGACAGGCGGCGAAATGAGCCCGATTATGTATGTCTTATTAATCAGTCTATGGCGGTTAAAAGGTTAAATACCATGGCGCTGGCAAACAAGCTTACAGAGCGCCCGTAAGCTGCTCCTGTAGTCTATGGACACGGGCAACTCCAGTGACAGAGGCACAGACGGGGCCAGACCAGGCACAGACCTTGATAATTTATCGGTACACTATGTGCCCGATTCGGATTTTGAAATAGACATTTGTTAGATATCTTTTAGACATCACCAAGATACGATAACGATATGTTTAAGATCTAACCTGTCAAATTTGACATTTGCGCGATTCTGGAGATACTCTTGAACGATTTCCACAAGATATGACTTAGAGATCCAATTCACATCTAATAGATATCTAACTCTATCTAACGTAAAAGTGACATTGGTTGCCCGAATTGCTCTGCAAAAGAGAACTAGTTGAAATCTAAACTGTAACGTATCTAGAATGGATCTAGTACGTGTCGTCTCTTGTGAATATCTTGAAGTTCGAATACGGCAGTATATTATAATAATGTGATTTTTATTTTTCATGAAACGTTTGTGTATAACGATAAAGAATTAATGATACAGTAAACCAATTACCTTACATACCTCCTACACTCTATTGTAGAATTTCTAGAAATACGATTCCAATTAAATCAGATTATCAGAGCATTATGCCAACATAAACTCTCCCTTGAATTAGCTGAAACTACGGCAATCTAATACCAATTCCTCGAATTATCTGTAGAATCACCACCAGTTTTATTCTAATTTCGAGAAAATCTTTAGTAAGTCGTGTTGTTGAAAGGATTAATCAAAATTGATAATTTTGTATGGGTAGGTAAATGTGGTTACTAGTGACGAGGGCCTTAACTCTAGGCTTACATGAGGTTCGCTGTTGAGCATAATTTGCATTCCCTCTTTTTCTTCACTCTATTGTAGTGCGCTGAATTCTTGCCGAGGGGTGGAGTGTTTCGGAGGTTGCGAGGCAAAGTGCCGTATCCGGTACAAGAGCAAACGATTCAACAAAGCCACGTTCTGTCGTTTAAATAGTCTTTAGTTTTAGTTACTTACTTCTAAGCTTATATGACATTCAAAAGGTATTTGTAATATAGGCCTTGTTGATTGATAATATAAAGTACCTACATACTGGTAGGTATATGTTAAACAGTAGGTACGCTGCCTTTACCTTCACGTCTAAAGGGGCCCACAGATTACCAGTTCGCCGGATGACATCAGCCTCTCAGTTGTTCGGAACTGTCACCTTATACGTTTAACTGACAGGCTGTTATCGTCCGGCGAACTGGTAATCTGTGGGCCCCTTTAGTAAAGTTTAGACTCAAAAACATTCTGATTACGCAATTTACGTTTAACCTGCGTTCTCATTAACCGAATTAGGCGCGGCAACGGCGCCGTAACCTAATTTCAGGAGTCAATCAGCAAGCCCGTAACGTTTTGCGGTCACATTATAGTGAGGGTGGCAGGTAAACGTGCAATTACTGACGTCCGGATTCACGTAAGAGTAAAATAGAAATCCAGGAAAACGATGTAGGAAGAGGAAGTAAATAGGTAGATTCCAGGGAATTAAGAGATGGATTATCGAAATATTAAAGTGCAGACGAGATATTACCTACTAAAAAAATGGCAATGTGGTTCTAATCTGGCTTACCTTTTCTGTTGGACTAGTATAGTACACACAAGCAAAAAATTCTGTAATTCAGTGGTAATTGAGTTCAATAAATCCTACTAAATTAGGAACTGTCAAATTGTGAGTGGATTTGGATTCTGGTGAAAATATGAGAAAATGTTTCTTGATTCTGACAGATTGATATGTCTAACTAACAAATATGTACTTAGATTATTACTAAGGTCAGACCAAACTAACTCTGCACAGACTTTCAAATTACTTTGTCAATTTACTATAAATATACGACGTTTAAATTGACACTTCCACAATTTGTCACGGAGTTAGCTTAGACCTGATTTTATATTAAAAGAAAAAATGGAAAAAATACATGGTGTTAAGTGGTTAAAGTTAGTTATTTAAGTTAAAGTTATAGTTAGTTTTACCTTTAATATAAAATTTGGAATATCGCTCGCAGACGAAATTGCTTGTTAAAAAATTGATTTAGCTTAGACCTGGCTTAGACGGACTCTAAGCCAGGTCTAAGCTAAATCAATCGTTGTCGGAACGTATTATGCACCTACGAAAAGCGATTGGTACATGTTTACCAATTTTACGGTGAAGGAAAACCATCATAAATCCACGAATAATATTAAAGGCATAATAGCTGAAGTCCCAACTCGCATTGGGCCAGTGTGGGGATTATATAGCCCATATACTCGTCTTTATTTTCTCTCATTCACAACATAGGACTTCACTCATAAATTACGTCCTTTATGTGCACAGAGCCTAACAAAGGTCACAAACGTATCATCATATTGAAAACCTTCCATTCCAATTTGTCTCAGTTCAAACAAATCTCGATACCGCGATTTCAAACGTGTTTGAAACCGCGCGGTGACACTTGCACGAATTAGCAACTCAAATCCCTTTGGCCATAACAAACATATCCTGTACTTTACTACAAGGAACTATAGTCATTATTATAAGGAAGTAAGGACTTCGTAACAGCAAGAATAAGTTGGTTGATCTTTACACTCGCCAATGTTCACTTGTTTTAGAAATTTGTTAAAATAGACTCTTTGGCAAGGGGATAGGGAACTTTCAAACTGCAGAGATAGATTGGCAGATGTAAACTAACCGATACGGGACGTGCGGAGCTTGGAAGCAAAAACAGAAAATAATGCTTACTTTGTGAATCCGTTGTAGTATAGATTACATTCCACTAGATAGCAAAAGGTTAGAAAAGTGGTAATAATCTATACCGCAACGGATTGACAAAGTAAGCTTATTCTCTGTTTGTGGTATAAGTATGTAGGTACTCATGTTAATTGACTATTCATGTTCATAATATTCGTGCGACTTTAACAAATCCCTTTTTAATTGAACCCCTACTTACATGTAAAGTTATTTATTTTACGCTGAGACAACATTACACTTCTTACACTGTCACAAAATGTATTTCAAGTAAGCTGGAAGTCACTCATTAATTCCTGCCTTCTATGAAGTTTCAAGTCCCTCTCTCCGAAATGGACCTACCTAAGTATCTGTCAGCTCCCACGGCTCATATATGAGCCAGAACGCTTATGGTGACGTCATATCCATCACAATGTAAATTTAATTTTTTATTTATTTCTAATTTCTATGCCTTATAATATTGTCCTTAGCTCACTAAGTGAATTGTAAATAATAAATGACAATGTATGACTATTACTGAATAAATGATATGATATGATATGATATGATATCGTGGGATTCGACAGGTTAATTCCCGATGAAAAAAAAAGAAGAAGCAGCCCTACCTGGGAAGGGCGAAATTTAACAAGTTTTATTTTTATTTTTCATTTCGTTCAAGAGTGCATGGACATGGTTTCAACCGTAACTTTAAGGCATTACGGTCGACATCTATCCATGCACTTTTGAACGCCACTGTACATATGCCATACGATAATAAATATAGTGTTTAGTTATAATAGATAATCACAAAACAGTGATTATTCCTTGCTGCTTTCAGAGTTTGTAATTGAATAATTTATTGCCTAGGCTCCTCTTTTTACGAGTTCTACAGCGACTTTCCCATTAAGAGAAGAAAGTTAATAAGTTAAAGGTTTAAACTTAAATCACTCAAATACCAAGATTAATTTTAGGCCACATGACAACTCAAAAGACATGCTCGTTGTCAAATTGCAAACAAACTGTAAACAAGAATTTGCAAAGTTTGTGAACGTTTGAACGTGACACATGTGAATTATTAACATAACAGCCGCCTTCGTAATATATTATATAATATTTACGTTTCAACCCCTTAGGAGTTTAGGCGTAAATCAATAGAGGCCTGCCATAATATTCCCCTTGTATACCCATCATAAGAACCGTTCGACTCAGGCTAAAGAATATAAAGTCAGTTGGTACCCAGCCTCCAGGATTATGTCGCACAGTTGGCAAGAAGCCTGACGGTCTCACTGGATGCAACGTGCGTCAGCACTTTTGCGTCCCACTTGAGTCCCACTGTCGGGTTGCAGGGTCAGCCGCAGAGTTTGCGGCAAAAATGAAGCATGTCAAGTTCTCTGATCCGGAGCCAATGTAGGACTTTACGCCAGTTGCAATCGAGACTGAGGGACCTTGGACTTCGGAGGTCAAGGAATTTGGGAGGGATTTGGTTGCGATACATTTGTTTTTTGTTTGTCGACATAAAAATACATGTCATAATATTATAAAGTACAAAAAATTGTGTCGCCTAAAGTTCAAATTTTTCCCACGCTGCGCGTTGTCTTGTGCGTTTAGTTGCTACCACGCGCGTTAGTCGCACAGAACTAATACTAGTTTACTTATAGATACTATTACTTATTCTGTGCTTATAGTGTGTTTATAGTTTCGCCTCAAAGGCCCGCTCGCAGTGGTCGCGAAGCATTTGGAACGACTAACAACTTTGTTTTACCACATCTCCGAGTTTGGTTGCACAAACCCAAGGAATGTACCTAGTAAGCTCATGCTTTAATTTTCAAAAGGAAAAGGGAAAAATTGTTGGGAAAAGGGAGGGTGAGGTAAAAAGGGTAGGTTACCTTGATTTTATTAAAATGCGCCCATAAAAAAACATAATTAGCTTGTTTAAAAATATAATTAAAATATTGGCTTTAGCAAATACTTCTTAAGACAACTAATAAAATAAAATTTGATTTGTAAGAGCTTTTAAACTAGGTACTGATTTGCTTGCGCGTATTGTGTGCTATCTCCAAACGTAATCATGTCCTCTCTTTCTGACGTCAAGAAAGAAATGGCGAAGGAATCTATCTGCCCGCTATATCCCGTTTGCCCGACCGTCCCCCATACAAATTGAAACCAAACTCAATTTGTTTGACTGTACATTAGCTTGTAAAATACCCGGTTGCAATTTAAATTAATCCTTCTTTACAAATAAAAAGCCCACATGAGCAAGCTAATTCTGCAGTATGCACCCACATTTACGGAATGCATTTCCTAATGTACTTCCAACATAAAGCTACGAGTAAAAAGCTCTGGATAAACTCAAAACCTTTGAAAAAGGCACGGCAAAGCACACTTTAGTACCTTTGAAGAAAGACGTTATATACCTCAGCAGGAAAAAGACAAAAAATAACCCTCGTTACGTTAATGCAGGTATCAAAGGTTATTTGGCCTTTGAATAAGGTATTAGGTCCATTGGATTTATATTATATCGCAAACTGCTGACACAAAACAAATAAAATAGCAGTGCAAACTCAAATATGGCTGAAGAGCAACCCTATTTCAATTTCAGCTGACCCGCGCTCCTCACACGATACTTTATTTTCCCCGTGCCAACCCTACGTGGTACAAATCGAGTAAACAAATGTTATGATTCAGTGTACTTTTTTAACGGTACCACGAGGGCTTGTAAGAGTTCGATACTACCATTAAGTGGTAATTGCGTCCGCTAGCTAGGACGGTTGCACGGAGCGGGCGAGCAGGTTATCGGAAAATAGTATGAGCAACGCTAACTGGCGCAGTCGCGTGCGACGCATTTTACCCGCAATGGCACCCGCGTGCGTGCGCCTGCTCCGTGCATCCGCGCCAGCTAGCGGACACCCTATACTAAGCGTGCAGCGTGCATCGTAACTTATAAATGTTCTAGCTAGTGTTTGGAGGAGAAATAGGAAAGTCGGAAGCCGTAACTGAGGTCGGAATCGGGATAAACGCTAAGATGACGAAGAGCGAGAGAACTTGTTTTCTAGGTATGTTTGAAGCACATAGGCTATTCCATAAATCTTTATAATTTTATGAACATAAATTTGAAAGACCTATGTTGTAAATAAATTAAGGGAACAAACAAGTCGTCGTCATCATAAATTACTACAAATAAATATTAAAATTCTTACTGTTGTTCTTCTCATAGTAATATTAAGCAACTTCTTGTTTATATGTAGGCATAAAGACAAGTGTGTCTCGCAATTGAAAAAAATCTATCATTTTCCTTTAATGCAACTGTTGAAAAACAACTGCAAAATAAGCTTTAATAAAACCGCTAAAACTTGCACCTTCCACCATCTGACCAAGTGTGAAATAAGAATTTATTATTGGGCTGCTCAGCTGCGTCTTCCTATTGGCTTACCGTCGTGGGATGGATAAGGGCCCTGCGTTGATACATGGAACCCTTTTCACTTTTAAAGCTGAACTCGTATATTTTTATTAGTGCTTCATTTATTCTATGCCTGAGTCACGTTACTGGACTAGTACACGCAAAAATAAAAATATAAACTGCGAACGATTCGGTTACTTCTCACCAAAGATATATTTGATTGTATGTATAAGATGTATAAAATCGAAGAAAAAATCGTACTTCCAAATTTGGCAGTTGAAAAAGATGGCACTGTCACGCGCCAACGACTGAAGGCGGACCGCCGAAGGTGAAGGCGGAATATACTTTTATACATAAATACAATAATAAACCTTTACTTCACATACCTATGGTATATCTATGCTTTGTCATCTATGGATCAAAACTAACTCGGCTCGCCTATGGTTGTCATCGTATCATGCCTGCTCTGTTTTGGAAGTCGGTTTAATTAATTTAGCCTATGTCATATCATCCAGGCCACAAATACACTCTACAAATAATTTAGATCTGTTGGTGAAACACACGACACATACATACCTACTTTTATGTTATGTAATAAAACTAATAAATAATTTACTTATAGTAGGGGAGCCCCAGAGGGGATTTTTGTGTTTAGGTTCTCGAGCGCGTCAGATTAAGATATGAGTGATATCTTGCTACCCCGTGTAGTCTACCTTTACCCCTTTTAGCCATCTATGTTGAGGCCTTGGTTGGTGGGGGGTTCAACAAATTCAACAGATTGTGGATTTGGTCATATTAGTCCAAATTAACGCTATAATTGTGCTATTACTAAATCTGATAATTATTTGCACGCATTTCCTTAATCTGACGGTTACAATGTAAAAATTAGGCGTCAAACTTGTGTTCGTCAGATTAAGAAAATGCCTACAAATAAGTGTTATATTAAGTTATTAAAAAAATATAGCATTAACGTGGACAAAAACGACCAAACCCACAAACTGCTTAACGATTTTTTAACCCTCCACCAACCGTGAGTCGTCAAAAAATTGTAGTCGCTTTCCGGCTCGCAGGAAAAAAAACTTTATATAACTTTTTTTTCTTCTTATCATCTAATATTTCGATTCCAATAGGTATGTACGACGCTCGAGTAAGTACACATTTAGCATCGTGGGCTCCCTACCATTATTATTTATTACATATACTGTTCAAGTATAACCCTTGCCTTGCTTCAATAATATTGTAGCAAATACCTAAAATTTGCCAAACAAAAGTCCGTACAGAGGAAACTCCTGTAATCTGCATTTGCATAACGCAACATTGCACAAACAGCGCCGCCCGCTGACTTTTTCTTCAGTTTTTATTAAATTTAAGTCGTCTTTGTGCTTCTCAGTTGTCGCCAAGTTTTATTTGAGTTTCGACGAAATTAGAATGTCTGAGTGCAATGGCTCCTTTGCCTGGGAAGGTAATTTTACTTGGGTTGCTATTTCCATTTGGGAACGACCTCACAGTAGCTATGTATTTATTTGCTTTTAGCCAGGGTTGGGCAGTATTTCAATTACATGTATTTGAAATACGTATTTGAAATACAAATTAGTATTTTGTATTTGTATTTCAAATACTACCTCAAAAGTATTTTGTATTTGGTATTTCAAATACTGCACTCACATGTATTTAGTATTTTGTATTTCAAATACTTCAAGCTTCAAAATACATTTCTATAAATACATTTTATTAAATTCTATAATCCTAAAATGTCTAATCTCTCGCACAAGCTGTGAGCCGACCGCGAACCTCCGATCCAGCCGAGATACAATTTTCATTGGCTGGATACTGGATCTATATTAGGTCAACTTCTGCGTGGAACTTTTCGTTTAAATCTAGGGGATAGGGTCATTGCAGTAGTTTCCGTCCATGCACTAGTTTTCGACGACTTGACGGATTATCAAATATATATTTCATTTTTAATTTACTACTTTTTGCGAAATCTTCATCTTCCTCGCGTTGTCCCGGCATTTTGCCACGGCTAATGGGAGCCTGGGGTCCGCTTGGAAACTAATCCCAGTAATTGGCGTTGGCACTAGTTTTTACGATAGCGACTGCCATCTGACCTTCCAACCCAGAGGGTAAACTAGGGCCGTAATTGGAATTAGTCCGGTTTCCTCACGATGTTTTCCTTCACCGAAAAGCGACTGGTAAATATCAAATGATATTTCGTACATAGTTCCGAAAAACTCACTGGTTCGAGCCGGGGTTCGAACTCGCGACCTCCGGATTGCAAGTCGCACGCTCTTACCGCTAGGCCACCAGCGCTTCCTTTTTGCGAAATATGATTGTTATATGTAGACAGATATATTGCTTAGACGCCTTAGACATAAGGATTGAAATCAGTCCAAATTTGTGCAGGAATGTAGGTATATATTCAAATTTCGTCAAGTGGACGTAAACTAGAGCTGGACGAAAACTAGCGCAATGACCCTATAAGTTTATATGAAAGGATATTCGTTAAAGTTAAAACTAAATGCTAAACAAAAAAATAAATAAAGGTATATTTTGTAATTGAAATACATTATTTTAAACACTGTAATTTGTATTTTGTATTTCAAATACCCGTCACCAAAGTAGTTTGTATTTTGTATTTCAAATACTTTTAAAAATGTATTTTGTAATTTGTATTTCAAATACGTGGAAGCCAGTATTTTGCCCAACCCTGCTTTTAGCTCACAGCCGTTTGATCCACTAAGCTTAAGAGCAATGCTTTGATTTGACCGAACAAAACTAACCTCTTTTCCACAGTAATTACGTAACAGTAATTACGCACATTAATTGTATGGAGCAAATTACTCCGAGAGCGCAAATTAAATAAAGCTATGGTACAGTCAGCAGCAATAGTTGCTAAGCGGGCCAGGTGTTCAAAATTATCTTGACGCGACTATTACTGACTGTTATGAGAATAAGAGCGCGTTAAGGTAATTTTGAACACCTCGCCCGATTAGCAACTTCTGCTGCTGACTGTACAGCAGTGGCCTCTGTTTAAATAAAGCCACAAGACCAATAATGACGAAATCGTTTTTGGAGATCAATGTAAACCTCTCACTAATTAGCTGTGTGCAGGAATCGCAGTGGCGCTACCTAGCGTCCGTATTGGACACTTCATTCTGCCATTATTTATTAGTTTTATTACGTCCATAATTACATTTATCATAGGGTGGTGTTGTGGCCAATTACTAAGCAGACGTATCTGCTTGTTAAAATAATTGAAAAAATATATATTTACTATATGGTGTGGCCAATAAATAACTATAGCAGTCACCCTACACCTGCTCGATAGTATATGGCACACAATATTTTTTTTTCCATTAAAGTTCCTTTTTGCCAAGAACTCGTATATCGTCGTCATTTCATACAGCATGTGGCCTGTAACACGGGCGAATAATTAAAACGTAGATTCTACTCCTCAAACAATAAAACTTTTGTTCAACAACTTTTTGAAATTATGTAGTCTTAAGATTGTCCCTTTTTCAAACAAACTAAATAATATTTTCAATGTACTTTAAATTCCGTCTAATTGACATTGCCTGACAGTCTTGTCACCGTACAGGCATAATCAATTTCGTAATACATTGCGTGTTCGAATAAATTTAAAGTCCAAACCACAAGTTATTTTTAAAAGTCGCTGAACAAACATTGTCTAGTTTGAGAAGTAGAATCTATGTTTTAATTTTCGCCCGTGTATAGCCACACGCTGTATAGCGTAATAAATACTTACTACCAGTATCCGTTTCGTTGTTGAAAAAATGTGCACAATATTTACACATAATATTTACTTACAAACACATCTCCTCAGTTCAGACGCTGAAAAACGGCTAAAGGAATTCGCTCTTTCTCGAGTGGGATTTGAAAAGTGATTTGTCAAAATTTCGCTTATGCAAATCCGTTGGCGACAGCTGGGCTCGAAGCTCCGAATATATTTCCTCGTCGAGATAAAATAGGCACGCGAATATCCTACAGTTTGTGCTGCCGATTTGTTTCGCAAAACACATACAATATAGGGTAACATTTTCCACGTAAGCTTCTAAAAAGAGGTTCAGTACTATGGGCTGTTTTCGTATAATTATGTATGTACCTATGTTAGAGAATTTTTCTTTTCACAAGCTTTTAAGTTACTTGGGACTCTTTTGTTATATATTCAGTTGCATGTGATTTTTTTTGTTTTTTTTTAAGGCCTCCCCTCTCTTTCCCGCCACTTGGCGCTGTGTAATGCACACTCCCACCACTCGCCAATACAGAGTCACTATCTGCTGAGTACGTGATTCTTCTTCATTTCGGCTCGGGCCACGCGTGATAAAAACTAGCCACTTCTTTATTACCTACTCTATTCTATTATATGATCCGAGTTTCTACTAAAATATCTTCCGTTACATCGTTTCTAGAGGTAAATTCATTAATGTTAGCCCTCAGAGAAATTATACATGTCTTCCGTACTTAACTGCTAGTCACTAGTCACATGCATAACTTATGTGCACTGCTGCTACTGCGTCGTGTAATTTATATATGCCCGGGGCAGGGATCTTCAAAACTGTTTACAAATACGGTAAGGAATATTGAAAGAGAAAGATTTATGTTTACGTCAGAGGGCGTACACGCCATAGTACATACCTAATATATAGTTTGAGTTTGTATTTGTGCACGATGTGTCTCTATATACGCATTAATGAACGAATGAAATCTTTATTTCAGGCAACTAGTGGCCCATACATAAATTACTTAAAACTAGCATACATATTATAAAAATATAACTAAACACTAAAAATCACATTATGATTGCGATGGATTACGCAACCCCGCAGTGTCAAGGGAGCCGGCCGCGGAACCGCCGAAACTTCGGCCAAAACTCCTCCTTGGTGAAGGTCGCTAGATGTTCAGTCGGAACGGTCACCACAAACAAATTAAAATGTAATAAAACGAATTAATGTACAAGTACGTAAGTTATTAAGGGCTTCTGAGCAATAAATAATGCTATAGAGGCGACAAGGGGGAAGGGGCTCCCTGACCTGATGACCGAACGAGAAGCTTGGTGGGCAACGATGAACCAGACTAAGTTACTGACTATTTTTTTGCAGGAATGTTTACAATTACAACCGGCCATCGCGAGCTAGTTATATAATAGCATTCGGTGCGGGGTAGAACGTGTCCATTCTGTACGAAATATCTACTACTAGTTATTCTGTTGTGCTTACACCATAGAATAAGAAGGAAAGTCGAAGAGGCTTATCCTTGCTTCTATTCCGTCGTCGAAGAATTAAAGTGAAGGAAAGGTAAAGACATATGTTCTGTGGTAAAGATTAAAGGAAGCAAATGTAGTAAGAGGAAATAAAATATTGCCCAAATATATCCCCGACGTGTTCCATTGACCTAAATAGGGGTAGTCACTATAACATAAGAAAACGCGTCTATAACATAACTACTCGTAATGGTAGCATTTGTTACAACTTTGTTATATCACTACATCTTAGGTGGAAAAATAGGGGCACTTGTGTCTAACGAACATTTGCACTTTAAATCTCAAGTTAATATTTTGCAGTCGGATTCCTGAACAGGATACTTGAATTTTCTTTAAACTACCTTATACCGCCAAAGTTGTTGACAAGAGTTGAAAGAATATAAAAAGGAAATTAAATTATATTTAGAGCTAAGAGACTTATACACGAATATTATAGAGAGACAGGCAAAAAATAAGCGCTGGTGGCCTAGCGGTACTTAAGAGCGTGCGACTTGCAATCCGGAGGTCGCGGGTTTGAACCCCGGCTCGTACCAATGAGTTTTTCGGAACTTATGTACGAAATATCATTTGATATTTATCAGTCGCTTTTCGGTGAAGGAAAACATCGTGTGGAAACCGGACTAATCTCAATACGGGCCTAGTTTACCCTCTGGGTTGGAAGGTCAGATGGCAGTCGCTTTCGTAAAAACTAGTGCTCACGCCAATTACTGGGGTTAGTCGCCAAGCGGACCCCAGGCTCCCATGAGCCGTGGCAAAATGCCGGGACAACGCGAGGAAGATGATGAGTACAAAGTACAAATTACAAGGCCAAGGAGAAATATCTGTCATCAGAAAGCAGCAACAAAAAAAAAACATCAAGTATTACTTGATATAATTTCACAGACTCTCATGAGGATTGAAGGTGAAGGCTCAAAATGTGTAGGTAAAGCTACTGATTCGTGCTTTATATTTATTCGAGGCACGTATATAGCGATAAAAACTATATGTATATATTTATTACGTTAAATAATACAAATAATACAACACGGTGGAATGAAGAGAAAGAAGAGAAATCTAATCTTCAAGGATGGGTATTCCACAGCCGTCTTCAGATCCAAATCTTTCTATCCTTCTTCTCGTTCCTCTAATTCTTAGAGAGACCGCTCTGATGATTGATATTTGTATTTTGACTTTGATCCAGTTGATTATTTGTGAGTATGGTTTGGACCATTTTTCACGGAGCTTAAGGGATGTTCTTTTTATGAAGGATTCATATTCCACCATATTATTCAGGAGACCACCTGTGATAAAAACTAAGTATAATGTACCTAAATAAAAATAAAGTTAAAGTAGCCTATGAAACATACCTAGACTAGTGGCCAACCGGCCTGAACGTAAGCATAAAATTACAAAAAAAAAACAGGGACATGGTTCGATTGGTTAATTCATTAAAGTTATTAACCTCGGTACCAGCGCCGGCCCGAGTACTCGATCAGGGTAGAGCGAGATTAAGTTTTGGCGCTCTATGCTCAGTATTAGGTAAGATGTTTGTTTTCACAGTAGGTATTTGCCATTTTGGCGCCCCCCTACCATTTGGCGCCTAAAGCGGCCGCTCCACTCGCTCTACCCTAGATCCGGCCCTGCTCGGTACCTACCTTCGAAAGTTCATAATCTCGTGCCAAACGTATGCGACAGATTCAGTCTTATGTTACTACACAAGACACACACATTAACTTTGGCAAGCATTTACACACATAACCTAATATGTATGTGTGTAAAAGCTTACCATATCCACATGTAGGTATAGTTTTTTGCCGTCCTTTAAGTAGGTACTACGTAAACACTACAATTTATTGCCTTAAACTTATCCCGAAACTGTCCTTTCGCATTAATTAACAACAAAGTTCGGAAGCCGCTAATTCGTCAATAGTGATCGTGAGTTCGGTGCTGGGACCTAAAAGTTGCCCGGGATAGTATTGGCAATCAATTATTAAGCGCCACAGCCATATTTAATCTGGTGAAAGGGTTGACAATCCTAAACTTTGATGACAACAGCATTTGTGATTTTTTTTTAATTTGCGCCTACCCATAATAATTATAGGTCTAACCAAATCGTAAAGTTTAGTTTTGCAGAAGCATTTAAAAGTAAGACAAACTTCAATTAATATTAGTTTAAAAATCTTATAATAGGCACCCTATCACAGATTATATAATAGTTCTTACGAACAGATACTTATCTCTCAAAGAAAACGCAAATACCTACCGATTTGATACCTACACAAAAATACAATGAAGTGACCTTCAGCGCGCCGCTCCCCGCACCGCGCGCACCAACACAACGCAAGGGTTGCTGACGCTTAGAAATGATAAATAAATACCTACTTAAACAGCGGAGTGAAATAAAAGGAAATCTAAATATTAAATTATACCTAAATGCAGTAACCACAGTGTTTACGCCGTTTTATAAACCGCGCAATGATCCCAGCAAGAATTAGTTTTAAAACTTCCTGTAATTTAAAACCAGATAGAGATTAATGTTATACAATAAAGAAAAATAACAGAGAACCCCTGAATACAGGTAATTAATTATAAGTTAACCAGAGCATAAATGAGTACGTACTTTCCGGTATAAAGTTAACTTACTGTCGTTAAAATAAACATTTACCAAAATAAATTAAAAATTTGCTACCTATTTCAAATAGATAGATATCTAACTATACATTTGTCGTAATAAACACTACATGTTTAATTAAAGAAATTCAATAGTACCTACCTAATACGTAGCTTGTAACTATCGTAAAAATTGGCAGTGCGGCGCGCGGTGACGTGCGTGCGTGAGCGCGTGTGGCAACCAACTGGCTTGCTTTTCTACCGTGAACGGTAACAGATTCGTAGGTATAAATCCGAGCTCGCGCGGAGAGTTCCATAGGCCTGACCCTATTTACTTGAATTTATAGTAAGTATTCAGCTTGATTGAATTAAGTAAGTAGTCACGAATAGAACGATAAAGAAACATTTTCCATTTCCCGCAGTTCAACGCTACGGTAGTAACAATGGTCCAAAAACGTCACTTTTGACAGCTGACCTAAAATAAGAAATCGCGTGCGGCGTGCTAAGTGAAAATGTCTTCGAAGATAGACTACTCTGTAACTATACAGGGTGTTTCCTGTAACAGGAGCAATAAATTAAACAGTAGGCTATACTTCTCAAACTGACCGACATTTCTTCAGCAACTTTTAAAAATAACTTATATTTTGGTTTTTTTACACTTTAAAGTTTATTCTAAGACGCAATGTATTGCAAATTTTGTTATGTTTAAAGCGTGACAAGCAACGTCAAACACACTGATGTCAGCGTACATTGAAGGCAATATTTATTTTGTACTAGCTGTGCCCGCGGCTCCGCCCGCGTGGAATTCGGTCTGTGTCAGTAAGCTAATTCATCCCTAATTTCTCTTTCTCTCCCCTGGAGGCGGAAATTGAAGTAAAGTTGACAGATGGATACGATTAGCGGACTGAAGTCCAGATAAAATATTTTACAATTAGGTAGGTACCTACCACTAAACAAAACTACACTCCAAAACCAATAGTTTTTTTCGCCCTTATTCCAATATTAGACGTGATTTAAACGACACATAGTAGTAGGTGTATAACGGACAATACAGTACTACTTTTGTATTTTTACGTTCTTGACTGTACCTATCCAAATCATGTCCATGGCAATTATCACCCAATTCTGTCCTCCAGCAGTCAAATCAGTCTAAGCATGAAAAGTAAAGAAACATACACATAGAAATTCATACTTCCTAACAATTTTTCGAATTTAGGTCTAATATTATTTAATAAATAACACTTAGATTAAAACCTTATAATTAAAAAATTTGGCCTAAATCGTAGTCGCTTGGTAGGGTGCCCAGAATGCCATCTTTATCAAAGTAGGCTTAACCCTTAAAATCGTTTTAAAAACGCGAGCGTAACGAGCGCGAAATTTTTTTGATAGAAAAAAGTGTAGAGAGGCTATGTCAGGGACACAGCCGCAATGGTTTACGTGAAAATTTGGTGTGGATATCTAATGCGAAAACCGAAGGCTGAGCTCCATGTAGGGCCGAAGGCCCGAAGCATCCAGGCTGTCAGTGCTTAAACACAAAACAATAGTATAAGTGTTTAAATGCGAAGGCCGAGTTTTGCGTAGGGTCGAAGGCCCGAAGCGTCTAGGATATCAGTGCTTAAACACAGAACAATATTATAAGTGTCTAAATGCGAAGGCCGAGCTCCGCGTAGGGTCGAAGGCCCGAAGCGTCCAGGATGTCAGTTCTTAAGTCGTAGTATAGTTCGTTTTTTTAGCATTAGAAAAAAGGTAAACAATCTTGAAGTGTCTTTTAATTGAAAAACATGTTTTAAAAATAAGTCACGGCAAATATGTAACAATTATGAATCTAATACGATCATTTATATTCTTCTGCTTTGATAAGTTATTGATTTTTAAAAAGCATTTTTCAATTAAAAGAACTGTCAAGATCGCTTACCTTCTTTCTAATGCTAAAAAAAACGAACTATAGTAGTCGCTCGGTAGGCTGCCCGAGGGCTATGATGCTTTGTCACCAAATCATTAATCATTTATTGCGTGATATGTGAAATACCTGATAAGTGATTAAATTGGGTAAAAAGACGCGAGGATAAAGTACAAGTGACATGATTTGAGCTTTTGAAAAATCAATTTTAATCTCGATGACTTAAGGCCTATTTTAAAGAATAGATTACTTAATCACATTCCACCACTTATCTACTTTTGCCATTGACTGATAAAAATCATCCGTGGTTTGAGCTTTTGAAAAATCAATTCTAAACAAGTTTACTTAAAGCGTATTTTAATGAATGACATCCTATCACCACTTATCCACATGTGACGTTGATAGTTAAAAGTTATCCACGGTTAAAGCTTTTGAAGCTTTATTTCTAAGTACTTAGAGTTTATAGTCTTTGAAATAAGCTACCTTATCGAATTAAGGTAGAACCGGCTGCAATACTTAATTAACGAAGGCTCATATTTGCTTGTAAATTCATACAAAATTTTAAGGACAGTAGACCTTATTAACCTCAAATACGGTGAATTTTATACGTCAAACCATCTGTCAAAATCAACTAAATTATGCCAACCCCACCAATGCATCTACGGTTCCACTGTGGGGAGCAACGGCCACCATGTCTTGAGCTGCTGCCGTTGCGCTGGGAGGTTCCCACGGCACCATGTTCTTAATGACATCGTTAGGAGAGCCTTATTGTCAGAGTTACCTAATATCCCATGTATGCTTCAGCCGCCAGGCTTTAGCCGATCGGACGGCATAAGGCCTGACGGCTAGACCCTGGTGCCGTGGGAAAGAAGTAAGTGCTTCCTGTGGGACGCCACGTGCGTCAGTACTTTTGCCGCCCCGCATCTTAGTCGTACAATGCGGTCGGCAGGAGCGGCTGCTGAGCATGCGGCGTCTCTTAAAAACCGGCCAAGTGCGAGTCGGACTCGCGCACGAAGGGTTCCGTACCATTAGGTACGCAAAAAACGGCAACAAAATCACGTTTGTTGTATGGGAGCTCCACTTAAATATTTATTTTATTTTGTTGTTAGTACTTATTATTTGTTGTTGGCAACAGAAATATATCATCTAAATAGACAGACAGACTAACGGACAGCGGAGTCTTAGTAATAGGGTCCCGTTTTTCCTGAAACCCTAAAAAGATAAATACTCGGCGCTGAGCGGGTATTTATTCGTCTCCCTCGGTGTCGAGACTTCGGGATGCTCCGGGAGCTGGGACCTCGCCTGTTTGAAAGGGGCCTTGACCCCCGCTCCGGATTTTTCCTGATGCAAAGACTGTCCATCGCAATCTAAGGCGGTCCTAGGTCCTTGCTACTCGTAAAGTATGCAGCGATATTGATAGCCCACGCAGTGCAAGTGTTATACTTGGTCAACCAGATCTTGACAGTAGAAAAAGGCGGCAAATTTGAAAAATGTAGGCGTGAAGGGATATCGTTCCATAGAAAATTTGAATTTCGCGCCTTTTTTTACTGACAAGATTTGGTTGACCAGCTATATTTACCCGTCATAAATTCATAGAAGTTTGACGTTTAAAATGACGCTTGCACTGCGTGGGCTATCAAAATCGCTGCAGACTTTTCTCGGTCTGACTCTATTAACTACTCTATACAGGGTGGTACAAACCTCGAATCGAAAATCGTTAGAATAGAAAGTGAAGTTTAGATTTACTGCTAATCATCTGCACCTTCAAAAAGGGTATAACAATCGTTATTATTTGAAGTCGGTTATAAAGGTTAATATCTTAATTATGTCTTGTGAAGAAATGATTACATAGTTATTAATATACCGACAAGTTATCGATACTGTCATCTGAACATTTTGTCAAGCCCTCGTAAAGTAACAGTTTATTATGTTTTTACACAAAATATTTTAAATTATTGAGTAATATGATAAAATATTAGCACACAAAGGAAGAAAAACTTATAATCAACTGTATAAACCGGCTTCTTACACTTTTTATGCTGTTAATTTGACAAAATATCGTTAAGAAAATTTCGCTCGGAATATCATTATTCCTCTGAAATGTACGTATAAAAAAAACTACTTACTAGATCTCGTTCAAACCAATTTTCGGTGGAAGTTTACATGGTAATGTACATCATATATTTTTTTTAGTTTTATCATTCTCTTATTTTAGAAGTTACAGGCGGGGGGGACACACATTTTACCACTTTGGAAGTGTCTCTCGCGCAAACTATTTAGTTTAGAAAAAAATGATATTAGAAACCTCAATATCATTTTTGAAGACCTATCCATAGATACCCCACACGTATGGGTTTGATAAAAAAAATATTTTTGAGTTTCAGTTCGAAGTATGGGGAACCCCAAAAATTTATTGTTTTTTTTTCCTATTTTTGTGTGAAAATCTTAATGCGGTTTACAGAATACATCTACTTACCAAGTTTCATCAGTATAGTTCTTATAGTTTCGGAGAAAAGTGGCTGTGACATACGGACGGACAGACAGACGGACAGACGGACAGACAGAGAGACAGACATGACGAATCTATAAGGGTTCCGTTTTTTGCCATTTGGCTACGGAACCCTAAAAATGGTCACGTTTTCTCATTTGTAGTCTGACTCTTTCGCACTCATGCGATGTTCATATACGTGATGGCTTCCCTTTCGCACACTTCAGCTGTCTGTCAAGCGCGAGCGCGAGAATGACAAGTCTGTGGTTGGATTGCAACTAAATTAGTACGACGCTGTCATTTTCTATTACGCGATTACGTCGGATTTTACCAGAAAAACGAAGTGCATTCTTGTAAGTATAGTTGGTCAAACCAATTTGTCATTAAATAAGAACAATACAAACTATACTCATCCTTTTCTTTTGGGTGCTAGTACTGGTGTAAGACAAAGATAGTATGACGTATGACTCTCTCTGTCTATGTTTGAAATGAGACAGTGCTTTGACAAACGATATAACCTATTTGTAGTTTCGCATTTTAAATATACTTGGTCAACCAGATCTTGTCAGAGGAAAAAGGCGGCAAATTTTAAAAATGTAGGCGCGAAGGGATATCGTCCCATAGAAAATTTGAATTTCGCGCCTTTTTCTACTGACAAGGTTTGGTTGACCATCTATAGAAAAAAAATCAGCGATGTCAAATAGATTTTCATTGTCAGTCAGGCTAAAAGTACAATGTAATATTAATTTAAAAATTCATTGCGTAACCTATACCTATAGGAAGAAAACAAACAAATAAATTGCATTAAATATATGCAGAACATGAGAACTATGAGAGTATGGATCACTCCATACGCAGAAGTGATTGATGGCTGAACATATATTCTGAAATTCGGCAACGCTATGAAGAAAAAGTCCTTGGACGCCTATTCTCCACAGGTGACACGAGAGGAAATATTGTCTGAAAAAAAAAACTGCAAGAGCTGATTTTATACGCAGATAAAAAAGACTAACAGAGTTTATGGAGACATGACAGAAGACGCGGTATGCTGAAGAATATGTTGTCACAAAAGGGGCGACAGTCCGTTTAATTAAATGTAAATATGTTGGAATGACCTTCAACTGGTGTCAGCGAGCTTGCCGTGATACCTTCACGGGTTGGACTGTAGCAAAGGGGGGGCTGGGACTTAGATTTTTTTTGACAAAGTGGTGTCATTATGACACTATTTTTAAATGATTGTAATGTGTATATCACGTCAAAATAAGCATCTTTTATTGGAAAAACTTTTCTCTAAAATAAAAAATGGCTGAGTTAGACGCCTCCAAAGATTGATATTTTTAAAGGGAGCTGGGACTTTTTCATTGAGAGTGGTGTCATTATGACATATATTTTAAATGATTTTAATGTATAGAACACATCGAAATAAGCAACTTTTACTTGGAAAACTTTTTACTAAAACTGAAAATGGCGGAGATAGAGCTTAAGGCAGGCCAGGCTTTTAAGGCAGGTCGGAGTAGGTACGACGACGAGCGAAGCGAGGAGGAGTGTTAGGTAGAAATGCGACCATACAGCGCGCGAGCCGAGCGAGCGAAGCGAGCGTGCCGCGGCAGCGGCCGGCGAAGCGCCAGAACCGACGTTTTTATAATAATACAATTTTACAAGTCCCAGCTCCCTTTAAAAACATCAATCTTTGGTCGCGTCTAACTCGGCCATTTTTTATTTTAGAGAAAAGTTTTTCCAATAAAAGATGCTTATTTTGACGTGATCTACACATTACAATCATTTAAAAATAGTGTCATAATGATACCACTTTGTCAAAAAAATTCTAAGTCCCAGCCTCCCCTTTCGTACAGTCTGACCCCTTCACGAGCTAATCACAGCGGCGTATGATAAAATCATGGTTCCTACTGTGCGAAACATTTAGGGCGCGTGTACACGGTGCCGCCTCCGCGCCGCCGCCGCGCCGCCGCCGCACCTTCGCGCTATGTACACGAGACGCGTAAAGCCCGCCGCCGCGCCGCCGCTGCGCCGCCGCTGCGCCGCCGCTGCACCTTCGCGCTATGTACACGAGACAAGTATAGTCCGCTGCCGCGCCGCCGCCGCGGGTTTTACGCGTCTCGTGTACATAGCGCGAAGGAGCGGCGGCGGCGCGGAGGCAGCACCGTGTACAACTGTACACGCGCCCTTATGTGTATGGAATCGAAGCTGTTTCCGGCCTAACTCCAATCTGTGGCTAAGTGTTTTGGTGCTTGTAGTTTTTAAGTATTCTGAATTAAATACTCTGATTTAAACATAATTAGATTGTTTTTTTATTATTATTAATCTCTCTATTTTCACTTTATTGCACGAAACATAGGACGTTTTGCCAAATGGAATTCTCTACCAGTCAGGCGTAAGGCAAACAGAGATTGGTGTTGGTATGTATGTAGGATACAAAAGCGACCGTATGTCGAACAGGTAATCTGGTTGCTGGCATTACATACATCTTTCGTGCTGGTATTTTATACTGTTAAATCGTACCTATGCTAAAAAAGTGACGAACTCCAAATGTGACGTCCTCAGAAAGTGGCGTTCTCAGAAAGTGACGTCCTCAGTGCTACATTATATCTTTAATTAAGTACTTTAAGATGTGCCGGCAATCCGTCGCCATGTTGAGTTTGAGGTCGGCGTCTAGGTCGGCACACAAATAGAGTGCCAAGTCTTTGAGCACTCTATATATGTGCCGGAACTCCTCGTTGGGCATATCAAAAGGGTTCCATGTATCCCTTATGGCACGTCGTTGAATTTTTCTTTGTTGATGCTTTTCTTACATGGCAGCAGCTGCCAAGAAGAAATGATATCTTTGCCATCCCTACAAATAATAAATGTAATGATATTCTTATATGAATTACAAATGGAGTTCAAATAGTATATATTATATTTGAAAAAAAAAAACTATACCGGCCAAGTGCGAGTCCAAAATTTTAGACCCAGTAATTTCGGAGATAAAGGTGGGGGGAGGGGGTAATTTATTGGCTATTTTCTTAAATAACTTCTAACCTATTTATTGTACTTAAAAAAATCGCTGGTAGCCTAGCGGTAAGAGCGTGCGACTTGTAATCCAGAGGTCGCGGGTACAAACCCCGGCTCGTACCAATGAGTTTTTCGGAACTTATGTACGAAATATCGTTTGATATTTACCAGTCCCTTTTCGGAGAAGGAAAACATCGTGAGGAAACCGGACTAATCCCACAATACGGGCCTAGTTTACCCTCTGGGTTGGAAGGTCAGATGGCAGTCGCTCTCGTAAAAACTAGTGCCCACGCCAGTTCCTGGGATTAGCTGCCAAGCTGCCCAGGCTCCCATGAGCTGTGGCAAAATTCCGGGACAACGCGAGGAAGCCATGTCCGTCTTTGGGTGAGGGGTCACTAATTTACATATGTGTACTAAATTTCAACTTAATTGGTCTAGTCGTTTCCGTGAAAATAGGCTGTGACAGACGGACAGACAGACGCACGAGTGAGCCCTAAAAATTGTATTTTTCACCACTTCTATACCATGAGAGCACCTTATCGTCCTTATCGTGCCCAGTGAGCACCACGATAAATTAATCAAAGGCTAGCCGTCAAAAATCGACTATATGTCTAACTATCCAACAAACGTAGCCATTTACCATCTATCGCTGTCAAAGTGGACAAAACGGTATGAATGTTATAAAAATGTATAAATCTAGACAAGTGACTTTTATATCATTTAACTTATCCACTTATCAACTAAGTTTAAGTTGGAAAAGTAGACAAGTGACATATTATCCAACGAGCATGTTATGCAGTTAATCGTTTAACGACTATCGCTGTCAAAAGTGGAAAAGACGACAAATCAATAAGAACTGGATAAAATGTCAGTTTTATCATCATTTATACAACTATATCATTTATACAGTCGACCATCATAGCCCTACAGAATGCCAACTTTATCAAAGTAGGCTTAACTTTAAAAGTAAAAAACGCGAGCGTAGCGAGCGCGAATTTTTTTGATAGAAAATAATTGAGAGAGGCTATGTCAGGGACACAGCCGTAATGGTTTACGTGAAATTTTGGCGTGGATATCTAATGCGAAGGCCGAAGGGCGAGCTTCGCGTAGGGTCGAAGGCCCGAAGCGTCCAGGATGTCAGTGCTTAATCACAGAACAATGGTATCAGTGTCTAAATGCGAAGGTCGAAGGCCGAGCTCCGCGTAGGGCCGAAGGCCCGAAGCGTCCAGGATGTCAGTTCTTAAGTCGTAGTAATAGTCGCTCGGTAGGATGCCCAGAATGCCACCTTTATGAAATTAGGCATAACCTTTAATTTTAAAATCGTATTAAAAACGCGAGCGTAGCGAGCGCGAAATTTTTTAAAGAGAAAAAATGTAGAGAGCTTATGTCAGGGACACAGCCGCAATGGTTTACGTGAAATTTTGGTGCGGATATCTAACGCGAAAGCCGAAGGCCGAGCTACATGTAGGGCCGAAGGCCCGAAGCGTCCAGGCTGTCAGTGCTTAAGCACAGAACAATAGAATAAATTGCAAGTCCCAAATTGTTTGACATTTACAAAGACATAATATTTAAAAACTTTCGCGTTTTGAACACATATTAACTCACATTTATAGACGGGCCTATCTCGAAATTTATTCTATTACCTTTATTTACCGACGTTTCGACACAGGTTTCACTGGTCGTGGTCGCGGCTAACTGATCTCCCAACAAAATGTCAAAACAGAGATTTGTGCAACTACCCGACGAAAAGTGTATGAAAAAGTTTGGGGTAGACATCATATTTTCGAACCACCCACTTAACATAATGTTAATTATTGTCAATAGACCCGCGATAGACCCGTCTATAAATGTGATTTAATATGTATTTGCAAAGACGTTTGACATTGACTAAGAAAAATGTTGACACAAAAAAAAGTTTGCACCACTTTTTTAAGTTAGCACCATAAGATTCAGGTGCAAACATAACTTAATTGAGTGTAGTGGCCACCCCCCCTTTTAGGGGTTGAATTTTTCTAGCCTAAAATATGGAAAGGGATTTTCTTGACAGATTAGTAAAGTTTTCATCAAAATCCGTTCAGCCGTTTTCACGTGATGCGCGGTCGAATAAACAGACAAACAGATAAACAGACAAACAGACAAAAATTCTAAAAACTGTTGGAACGTGTTCTGTTATCGATTCTAAGTATCCCCAACCAACTTTTTTTCGAATATCTTCCATGTACAGACTTTCGACCCTCTTCAGCTTTATTATATGTATAGATAGATAGATGAAAAAGAGGAAGTCTAAAGGGTTCATAATTTTTAAAAGTTTTTTTACAAAAGCTTTATGGTTTGAGGAGTATTAATATATGTTTTAATTATTTGCTCGTGTTACAGGCAATACCCTGTATCCTGTATATTAATACTGAATTTACTCTGGTATAATGAACATCGCAAACCATCTCATCCTTTATAATAAATCTTGCCACTCTGCAACGTTTTGATAGCTACTTTAGGTACTTTATACAGCGTTATCTCCTGTAATTGCACGTCGGTCCAAACAGACAACTAAAACACTACAGAACTGCTTAGATGGAAACTCGATGCTATTAATATGAAACATAAGACCGTCTGTCTTTGAAACAGAACTACTATCAGAGTAGGTTTGTACCGAGTATTATATCTCAAAAGAAGGTCAAAGGTCAACGAGCTGTAGAGAAATCTAACCCCACATTGTATATAACTACTAATGTTTGTTTTGATTATTTTAAGTTCAACTGCTTGTATTGCTCTACCTCTAGTATTGTGAATAACGCTCATTTCGAGGCTTAAAGACTCGAACCCTTAAGATTCTCGAGGCTTAACGCCTCAAAGGCGGCAAAGACGATTTCTTACATCCACACGCGTAAAATACATAAATGCAATTCTCAAATATAATCTGAGTCTTGAGGGCTCGAGTCTTTAAGCCTAAAAATAAGCGTTATTCACAACACTGTCTACCTCGCATAACAAGCCTCACAATCACTGAAATAGTTATTCAAATATTTACTGAATGCATATTTTAGCGCAGTATTTTACAATGAATTTTAAGACTATAATAATTGGGGGTAGTGTTGTTGATACATACATATTATTTATGATCGATTCCCGTTGAAAAAAAAAACAAGTGACACGCTTTAATGGGCACCGAAATCATGTTAATCTGGAGGACTATTTAAATAGTAATTTCTTGTTATTAAACGGATCTGTCAGCTCTGCCGTCCTATCACTTAAACCTAACTAAGTAACCCACAAATAAAATAATTATTTATTCATAAATACAGAAATGAAAATGTCAAAAATAATACAACCACCAAATTATTGTTTTGAGTTATGGCCAAGAACGTTTAAACCCCTGCTGTCAACAGTAACAATCTAGCTTAATAGGGATGAGTAGTTTTTAAGTACGTCAGAAATTTCAACGTGAACTTGTATTCCAACTATTCCAAGATAGGATACTGTCATTTTCATAACTATTGCGCTGCTAAGGTGGAATTACTCGTGTCTAGGGTTGTTATTCCAATTTATGTCCTTGTCTATCGGATTAAGACCCAAAGTCGCAATTAGCCCCTTAATCCGCACGCCACGGATCACTGGACTAAGCAGATTTGGGTAGTATATAATTTATAGCTGGTCAAGCAGAAGGCCGATTTTTGAAATTCGACCGCTCGATTTCGTGTATTTCGTTCAGTAATATCTCCACTACTAGGCATGTAAATTCTACTAATAGAATCAAAAACTAGTGGTCAATACCACTAAATTCACAATTTATATCGCTCGTATTTCAAAAATCAGCATCTCGCCGTTTTCCACCGATTTTCGAGTGACGAAATCGAGCGATCGAAATTCAAAAATCGGCCCCCTGATCTTGTGAAAAAGGCGGCAAATTTGAAAAATGTAGGCGCGAAGGGATATCGTCCCATAGAAAATTTGAATTTCGCTCCTTTTTTTACTGACTAGATTTGAGAAGAGCAACACGCGGATTGTGGAGGATGCGGGTTCAAGTCCTGCCGGAAGCGTAACTTTTTTTAGGGTTCCGTAGCCAAATGGCAAAAAACGGAACCCTTATGTATTCGTCATGTCTGTCTGTCTGTCTGTCTGTCCGTCTGTCCGTCTGTCTGTCCGTCCGTATTTCACAGCCACTTTATTCCGAAACTATAAGAACTATACTGTTGAAACTTGGTAAGTAGATGCATTCTGTGAACCGCATTATGACTTTCACACAAAAATAGAAAAAAAAACAATACATTTTGGGGGTTCCCCATACTTAGAACTCAGACTCAAAATGCATCTTTTAGTTTTCATTAATGGGAGCAATTAAAGCGAGATTTAATGCATGTAGCGAAGTTGCGAAAACAAACTGTTTTCATTAGAGTTAGCGGTTTAACCTGGAAACCTAGTTTAAAGTTTTAGCTAATGTATGGTACCACTTCAATGGCACTATTTAAATATTTTAGACAACAGAATCTCATTGAAATAGGTATGTACATATTAGGTAAGTATTATAAATGTTATAGCAGGTACTGGATAGTATTAGATTATTTCTACTTTTCACCATATAAGAAAATTTCATTATTTTGTGTGGTTGACAGATGTTTATAGTATTATCTTGCAAGTCTAACGAATTGTCTATTAACAGTGAAGACGACGTTAGTTAACACAAAAAAAAATAAACCATCTCGACCATCGCTTTTGTAATTTTTAGCAGGGATGTTGCGGATGCCGATTTTTTGACATCCGCGGATGCGGATGCGGATTTTTAAAGGCTCACATCCGCGGATGCGGATGCGGATGTCAAGATAGGTTACTTAAAAAACGTCAAATATTACATTTTAATAATTTTTATTTCAAAAAACCGGCCAAGTGCGAGTCGGACTCGCGTTCCAAGGGTTCCGTACATTCAGTCCCACTCACGCTTGACTGCTAATTTCGAATAGGTTTTTTTGGCTAATGACTAAATTACCTAGCAGTCTAGCACTTATACGCCGATGCTAAGACGTTCCTGTACCGAACTGTTCCACATCCGCATCCGCAATAAATCCGCATCGATTCTATGCGGATGCGGATATTCGCAACATCCCTGATTTTTAGTGGGAAGTAACCCTAGTGCAAGAGGGCTGACCTCGTTTCACCTAGAAACAAGTGACAGATAATTCCAAAAAGAGGCTCTACAGCGAATAAGTGTGATTTTTAAATGATTTTCGAGTTCACCCAATTTTCCTTGAGTTGCAGCTTAGCACATTTACAGTTGAAAAACAACTAACAAAAGGACTAATTAACTTTTTGTCTCAAGAGAAACAAAATACGGTTAAGATTATCAGTTACCACGTCCGCGCCGAAATGAAAAAAATCCATGAAAAAATAAATTTATAGAACAAACTGCAATAGTCGTAAACCGGAGCGAGATAAGAGATACGACATGATTTCAGCGAGCTACTTTGGTGGTTTATGGTCAGCCAGTAAATAGCAGTGTTTTCTTAATTTAATCGGCTATATTAAAAAAAATTAAAATTCATTTATTTCAAGCTATTTGGCTCATATTTTTACATTATTTACATTTTGATAATTAAAAATGACATTTAAATATATTCTAATAAAATTAACATTACAATTTAAAATTTACAAATAATATATAATAATAACACACACAACACAAACAATACACACAAAACTAGCCTACACCTGTCCTTACATGCCTGTTGCAACAGTGCGTGATGTAAGGACAGTCAAGACGATCTGCGATCATCGCCAGGGCAGTGTTGGCGCTGGCCCGCACGCGCCGCACCAGCGCAGCGGCGCGCACGCGCATGGTGGCGTGGAAACAGGCCGTGTGGGCCCCCGCGAACATGCCCGATGCGCTACAGTAGCGGGGCAGCCCCAACACCGCCCTGAATGCATTATTGTACTGGACACGGAGCGCGTTGTACGCTCTCTGCGTGTAGTCCGCCCACAGGCCGCACGTGTACAGCGACGTGCAGTACGCTTTGAAAAGCGTTATCTTCACGTCACTACTACTACGAGCAAACCTGCGAGCCAACATGTTCGCCCTTACGCACAACGCCCTCCGCTCCCGCTCCATATCCACATCATCCTTGAGGTCCGCAGTAACAATATGTTCTAGGTACTTGAAACTCTGTACTCTGTCTAAGAGAGCTCCGTTAAGCATGACAGGTGGCACATTCGATAATTTGTTATTGCGGGCCTCAAAGACCATGTATTGGCTCTTCGTAACATTGTACCTTAAGCCGTGACTCACGGCGTACCCCTCACATATTTTTAACAATCGCCTGAGACCACAGACTGACGCGCTCAGCAACACCATGTCGTCTGCGTAACTAAGATTATTCACGCAAACACCGCCAATCTGACATCCGACATGCTGCCTGCTGAGCGCCCCAATCAGGTCGTTCATGTAAAGGTTGAACAGTGCGGGGGAAGTCAGACCCCCCTGTCTTACCCCACATTCCAACCCATACACCTCAGACTTTGCCCCTGCCCACCTGACAGTGTTGACCTGATGTCCATACCAGTACTTAAGGATATTAATGAGTTCTAACGGCACTCACATATTACAATTATATTTTAGCCAAATATTAAAATTAGCTATTAAGTGTACTTTTATCAGGTATAAATAGATCCCGCATAACTAATAACTTTCATTCTCTAACAATCCTTGAAAGTTAACGCAACTCCCGTTATACGCGCTCTCTTATCAAAGGCTCATTAAGTGGACGTCATTATGGTCCACGAGCCAGGCGCAAATTTCGTCAGTCATCGCCTCCCGGGTGAAAACTCGTATACTGGTTAACGGCCATATATGATGAACCCTAGTGGACGTCACACATACGTAGATTTCCCCAATCTAGGCGGCCAAAAACATTTTATCGTATAATCGAGTTTAATATGGGATATTTAATAAAAAAACCTTGTAGTCTTTTATAATTAAATATTATTTCAATAAATAAGTAAAAAAAAAAGTAATAAATTTTTTTATATAAAAAATTTATATCAAAAATTAATTTAAGCTATAAAAATACACTTTTGCATCTTAGTCATTTTCATATACAGTATAAAATAAATAAAAGTATACAAAAAACATAAAATTTTACTTTTATTATCTATTCGGCTCAGCAGCCATTAATAATTCCATTGCTTAGCTGGAAAACGTCTTGTGTGCCCTTTTGTTTTTGGTCCTCGTACTGCTCAAAAGTGGGTCCGAGGTTAGCAGTAGCCTGTGGCAAATGTCCAGGTTACACGCTTCCCTAGAAAACTTTCTCGCATAGTTTTGCCTGTAACTCCGAAAATGCTTATTCCGGGCTTCTGCCGCTTCCTCAGACAGTTGACCGATTGGCAATATCGCGTTTTCTATAATTTTCGCACCATGTATTAATACTTTGTGCATAGTTGGCGTCATGGGATTGGTTGGGTTAGTAGCCCTTATTATTTCGTATTGTCGCCGAGTAAGATCGGCTTCCACAAACATCTGGAGTGCTTCAAAAGGAGACAATGGTGCGATTGATTCTGATTCCTTATTACAGCATTTCTTGTACTTAGTGGCTCGTGTTGGAGAATTCGTTATTTCCTTGAGGACTTTTGAAGCATCTCTTTTTCCACCTGTTTGTAAACTTGTGCAGCATGGACTATGATATCATCATCTACAGTAGCTCGGATTTCTTCTGTTTTCCTCCTTTTGGTCCGTTCACTCGATTCCGCAAATAATTTGTTGGGACGACCCTGCCGATGAATCGTTTCACAAGGGATTTCGAAGGTTCCTTCCAACCAAGCCTGATTTTGAGTTAAAAACAGATCTTCTCTCCTCTTTGCAGTTATCCACCTTTGCTTTATTTGTGCCTTAAAGTTCGAAAACTTACGTTTGAGGTTCTTTTTACTTTCTTCGGTGTGGCCAAGAGATTATTTTCCAATTTCTCCAAATTTTCACTGAAACTTGGTAAATTCTGTTCTTTTATCTGTTCATACAAATATTTACGAGTCACTTCTTTAATACCAGAAGCACTGGATAACTCTGAAATAAAAAAAAACGAATTATGTTAAAGTAGAAAAATGTGAAGACGTTTTAGAGTTTTTGCCCTGTTAACTTAGATTGGTTTAGAAATTGCGAGTAGCACGTAGTAGCAGCCGTTTTCACCGGTTTTGTTATGTTTAATATGTAACCAAAATTTTAAAATATTAATGGTCGCTGAGACGGACTAAAATGCATTTCAAAACAACCTTTAAACTTTGATAACTAAGAAAAAGTACCATTAAAAAAGGTCTCAACTTTAACTTATCATTTAGTATGAAAATAAGGTGAAAATAATAAATTTTATGAAGCAAATACATAGATTCTTACCTGAATTATTAGAATCCATCACGTTAACGTCACTTTAGATCGTAAAAAAATAATTATGAACTTTGTAAGTAAGAGTAAATTTAACGCGCTTAAAACTGATATGCACACTGCTAGCGATGATCTAGTTTTGAATACCTGTTGATAAGCACATGCTTTATCAAATAAGTTAAATAGGGTGGGGGTGGGTCCCCAGGAATGTCAACTATATAAGGTAATTAGTAAATTATACCGATAATGAATTTCACTAATTGGACTTTTGGCCGCCTAGATTGGGGAAATCTACGTATGTGCGTCAGCTGCCGCTACGTTGGTGGGTTGAGGAATGGCAGCCACCGAAACACGTAAAAAAAAATTTTTTTTTCAGTCATCGCCTCCCGTTTGATACTTAGTCAGATGAAAGTTTAGGTGCTATTGTTAATAAAAACAATCGTCAGCCGGTTGTATCGCGGTGGAATCACCGTCAGCTGGTCACATGAACATGTAAAAAAAAATTTTTTTTTCAGTCATCGCCTCCCGCTTGATACTTTGTCAGATGATAGTTTAGGTGCTATTGTTAATAAAAAAACTCGTCAGCCGGTTGTATCGCGGTGGAATCACCGTCAGCTGGTCACATGAACATGTAAAAAAAAATTTTTTTTTCAGTCATCGCCTCCCGCTTGATATTTTGTCAGATGATAGTTTAGGTGCTATTGTTAATAAAACAAATCGTCAGCCGGTTGTATCGCGGTGGAATCACCGTCAGCTGGTCACATGAACATGTAAAAAAAAAATATTTTTTCAGTCATCGCCTCCCGCTTGATACTTTGTCAGATGATAGTTTAGGTGATATTGTTAATAAAAAAAATCGTCAGCCGGTTGTATCGCGGTGGAATCACCGTCAGCTGGTCACATGAACATGTAAAAAAAAAAATTTTTTTTCAGTCATCGCCTCCCGCTTGATACTTTGTCAGATGATAGTTTAGGTGCTATTATTAATAAAAAGAATCGTCAGCCGGTTGTATCGCGGTGGAATCACCGTCAGCTGGTCAATGAACATGTAAAAAAATTTTTTTTTTTCAGTCATCGCCTCCCGATTGATACTTTGTCAGATGATAGTTTAGGTGCTATTATTAATAAAACAAATCGTCAGCCGGTTGTATCGCGGTGGAATCACCGTCAGCTGGTCACATGAACATGTAAAAAAAATATATTTTTTCAGTCATCGCCTCCCGCTTGATACTTTGTCAGATGATAGTTTAGGTGCTATTGTTAATAAAAAACATCGTCAGCCGGTTGTATCGCGGTGGAATCACCGTCAGCTGGTCACATGAACATATCAAGCAATTAAATAAATAAAATCTAATATATGTTCATATGACCAGCTGACGGTGATTCCACCGCGATACAACCGACTGACGATGTTTTTTATTAACAATAGCACCTAAACTATCATCTGACAAAGTATCAAACGGGACGCGATGACTAAAACCAATTATTTAGGTTTCCGTGCCTTCGCTTGAACCACTTACGAGATTGCCAGCGCTCGGCTGCAGTGTGTAATTTTAGCCCGGCTGCGGCCACGTGTAGTTTATGTGTTTATTCGAAAGAGCTTGATATGGCAAACAGTTGATAAAAATTCCCATAATAAATTTCTGTATACTTTTGGAGAAATTATTTTTTTTGTGAAAGGTCAATGACCTTAAGGAAAAATTATTAATTTTTTTTCTGCTAAAATATAATTGTTTCTATTTTTGTTAGTATCTTATGTAACGTAACATTGCATTATCTATTCGTATAAAAAAAATAGGAAATGTAGCCTTAGTATTATAAGAATTATTTAAGATTTTCTTATTTTCACTTTTTATTTATTTTTAATTTAACCTTGTGTCGGTCGCATTTTATTATTCATTATAAATATGAACAATATTGTTATTTATTATGTCCTAAAAAATTACACACGACAATAGAAGGGGTAGAGAGATATAGCGTTTCTAAGTATTTTAGAAATTTCTATGGAAATAGGGTTGTCCAAAAGTAACCACAAAAATAAATCCTATAAAGATTATAAATGTGAAAGCTTGTATGTTTGGATGTGTGTTGCTCGATCACACAAGAACGGCTGACCCGATTTAGATGAAATTTAGCTTAAGGTGCTACCCGAGGTTTTCGTCGATTTTTGACAGGTTTTGAATCGTATCTCCTTTTTTTGCACTACAGATAGAATTAAGACAAACGGTTGTCGGTTCTTTATTCTTTTATCTCCGGTTTTGTCTACCGGATTTTGAAAGAAATGAATACTTATTTTTTATGACTTTTTTAAACATTGTTTAAAAACACTTTTTTCGTATCTAGTTTGCTGTGAAGGATCTTGTACGAAATCTACATATGTATCTTTGACGTCGAAAAACGTGTCTTTTAAAAAGTTATGGCCAGAAAACCAGTTTTTTAGCCTAAAATTGTTCAACTTTGATGCCAAATATCTCGAAGACAATGAACTTTGAAGTAAATATGGGATACTATATTGCTTAAAGCCGTTGCTGTTAATATAATAAGCTACAAAAAACATTAGAAAACTAAGGGATTCAGATCGAAGGTCATTGGCGTGGGGTAGTCCCTTAATGATCAATCATCATCAATCAATTCAATTCTTCAGATGATAATACGATGTTGTTATCTTCGTTATCCTCAGTATCCCGTTCAAATTCACTACAAGTATCAGCAGAATAATTTTGCGGTGACGGGTCATCATGGATAAGTACGTTATCCATTGTGGGTTTTAAAAGTTGCAGAACTTTCTCTGGAATGGCAGAATGTTTTCGTTTTTTTTGTCTATCACCAACGGACATAGTCGACAAAAGAGGGTCAGAAGACTCCAAAGCTCGGTGAAACAAGTCAAGGACAGAGGTTTTACGGTCTAATTTGCGTATATGATGGTGCTCTCGATCATAACGCCAAAATTTGTTCCTTGATTCACCGGCTTGTTCTGAGAACATTCCAATGGGTAAGATTCTATGATTTTTGCACCATGACGCCTCACCCCCGCTTCTCCGGACATTGAGTATTGATATTGGGTTTAAGCGTAATACCACGCAATGTCCTTCATCGAAGATATGACCCAAGGTTCTTTTGCGTAGCACAATTTTTTAAGAGTCAAACATAATAATGCCTACAAACCAAAAAATTTGTGAAGATTTTGTTTTGACCTATTGGTTTTAAAAAGTTGAGTGATTTAATGATATAAGTAATATAATAAACCAAAATTAACGATGTTATTTATGAGCAGAATCAATAAATATGACTGAACATGATAATTAAATTTCCATAGAAAAGTTAGTGACAACCCTAAACAAAAAATTTAAAAATTCATATCTCGCCACCCCTTCATTTTTATGAGCTGGAATTTAATATATAACTATGTTATTACATGTAAATTCAATCCATTAAAAAATAAAATGCGACCATTGAGGCACTGTCCCAAAAAAATTTTTTTTCCTATTTGGTAAAAACCTTAATTGTGTCTTAATGTACCGAGTTTTTTTATGCAGTTTTTTTGCAGAATTATGGCTACAAACTTCTTTTATGGGAACATATTTTATTTATTTGCATATAATGCACCTGAAAAAAGATAATGCACTTTTATGGTTTCTATGGGTTTTTCTCGCAAATCACAATAACTCCGAAAATAATTATAAAAAAACCTTTGGTGTCTTTGTCAAACCTCTAAAATAGAAACAGCTATCAATTGAACACATAAACCACACATGACCGCAACGAAGCCAAAATTACACACTGTGGGCTGCTTTCTCTTCAGTACCATATAAGCCGGCAAGACCCTTAGCGGTGGTTCAAGCGTCGGCAGGAACCTAAATATCCGTTTTTTACCCTTCGGGGGAAAAACGGTTCTATTTAGGTCTTCGTGCCTTCGCTTGAACCACTTATGAGACGTGTTTAAACCTCTGCCGGCGCTGGCCCGGGCGTACTGTGACTGTTAATATTTATGCAAAAATCACATAATGAGAATATGGGCCTGAAATTTATTCCGTATTGACATAATAAATAAAAGATTGATTGCGTCAACCTTTAAGTAGATTTTCATCATTTAGAATTATCGATATATGAGGTTATTCTTAGCACTGACTTGCCACAGAAGATAAATATTGCGACTATAAAAGTACTTGAATTTTTATATAAAACAACGGTTTGGCTTTTAGTTGATTGACCTTTCCTTAAATAATTATTAAAGTCATAATCTTATATGAACCTGTATGTACTATCTTACGCAAATAAATTCATTATGAATTATAAGTAGGTACGTGTAGGTTGTACACATTTTTGTGTAACCACTATCTGAAGTAGAAGTTCTGATGCTTGTAAAGTAAACCTCATCAAGTGAATTTTACATCATACCCATTCAGACTACCTCTGATGATACAACAACCCACTAGGTGATAAAAAGGTTTTGTTGTATTATGTAATGATATTATTTCACAAAAAAAAATATTAATAAAATACTACTTGTCTATTGCTTAAACACAAATAATAGCACTGTCGGCTCATCCAAAAAACTATTTTAAATTTGTTACTAATAGGAAAAGCTTGGGTCCTCTCTGGTTTAACGTATTCTATCAATTTAATGTAAATGGTAAGATGTATCATTGGTCAGATGTAATGTAATATGTTTTTTAATGTGGACAAATACCCAAATATTGTCAATATTTAGACAATAATAGTAATTGACTTGGTGTATCTTTATATCTATGATACTGTGCGTTGACTTAAGGTACCTCTATAGGATGTAGTATCGGCTTAGTTGAAACTATTACTAGGTAGCTGAGAATTGTTACTAGTTAATAACGTATACATTAAATCGTGAAGTGTATTGTCTTCTTCACTTCTGACGCTACATTTAGGCAGAGGAGTGCTCGATTCGAAATAATATTAAATTATTTTCACAAATAAACACATCATGTACATAATTTCTTACACATTTACGGAATATGTTGTCCTTATGTAATGGGCTATGTACAAATAAAGCTGGTATACCTAGTCAATAACTATTAATGTCTAAATCTAAATAATGTCAATATTTGGGTATTTGTCCCAGTGAAAGCATATAACTGGAAACCGCCTTTGGGAACATTACCGTTCAAATTCTCGGGCCAAATTAGCACACATACACAATTACGCCTACATTTAAATAAGACGATACGTTTACAGAGCCTGTCTCTATTACACTAACGTGCACAGCTAAGTGTAGATGAAATGCATATAATGTCAATAACTACCAATCAGCGACATTAATCCGCTAATAACCTTCTTACTGTACGTACTGGCCGCTGAGAGTTCGCGGTTCATATTTGATTAGAATATGACTTAGACAGGGATAGGTTTATGCCATACATTGAAGAACCAGTCAAATAATTCACGTATAATAATTTAATGCAGATTAAAACATAAGTAGTTAAAATGTTGTTATGAAATTAAATGACAGACTAACTCAACATAATTAAATATTCATTGTTGTATAAATGTATTCCGCTATAATAAGTATTTTGTATATTTTATTATCAATCTGTATGGCAGTGCGAAGTCACGTTCAGAGCCCGTACCATGAGTCACTGACAGTGTCAAAACTGACATTTACGCTATCGAGAACGTAATTTACTTTCTATACATCTCGTTTGCACTAATATGCGAGTACGAGCGAGATGTATAGAAAGTAAATTACGTTCTCAACGGCGTTTATGTCAGTGCCAAACTGATGGTAGCCGTACTGGTATAGTCTGTCCGTTTTTCTAAGATCAAGTACGCCATAGTAAATGTATGGCGAACTTGATCTTAGAAATCGGACAGGCTATACAGCCTGCAAAATTTACATGGGTACACGAATCGGGTCAAAAACATTTGAACAGGCGGAGTCACAATAAATCCCCACTTTCAGTTCCAATGGAAATATTTTATATGTATATAGCCGGTCAAGCAAGTTTGTCAGTAGAAAAAGGCGCAAAATTTTGTATGGGACCATAACCGTTCGCGCGCTTACATTTTCTAAATTTGCCGCTCTTTTCTACTGACGGAAATGGCTTGAGAGAGAACCTACATATATGTGACAGTAGAGGCTGGATTCAAATGATCAACATTTTCAGATAATGTGTGTATTTGTTAAATTAATTCAGTGAAAGCGTGATAGAAAAAAATGTATCTACATATAGGAGACCGGGTATGATTATCTCACGGGTTATCTCATGAATAGAACATAATATTCTAGATATCTTGCCAGGCATCCACTCAATTTCATGTCTCTCTAATTGGAAAGCTTTTTTCCATAGTTCTCTGCGAATAGCATCTTGTGGGAATCTGAATGGAAAGTAATGTAAAATGACAATACCAAATTTGATTATTAATTTGAAATAACTAGGTAGTTTTTTTATAGTTCCATCTCATGAAATAAAAAAGGAAAATACAAATCTGTAAGAAGGAATTTATTACTACATTTATAATTATATAGAAAACACCTAAACCAAACATAAGTTAATAAAATAGTCTACTTCATTTGGCATAAAACCATCCCTATTATCCTCGCAATTTAAAAAGTCGTATGTTGTTATGAAAGTCGTATGCAGTTATTACGTTTTAGCTTAGCACGATAGTATTGAAAAAATGTCGTCATGTTTATTCCAAATTTTACTGAAGTTATCTGTTTACTACAAGTGAAAAGTGATTCCACTGTCCTTGATATGAACTTAAATAACTTCTGCACCACTTCACGACACATGAAGACCTTTTTAATTACAAAAAAACGTAGTTTTTATAAACCAATTTAGCCATCCGTCACTGACTGTCATCTCGGCCGAACTGAAGTTGCCAATCGAACAGTCTGTAAGCACCGCCTACAATCGAATACTTTACGTTGGGTCATAATTGAGCGGACAGAATACTTCCATGGTTTATATGCGTTCACTGATTTGTCCACATTAAAAAAACATATTACATTACATCTGACCTATTATCACGTTGCCGGGTCTATTGATACTGCAAACAGCCTTATACACGCGAGAGAATTGAGATAAATACCCCAGACGGGCCGACAATAGCGACCGGATTACACGATACGGACAAAAACTAACAGCGGTGCCCCGTAGCTTAGCAAAGAGGGCAAAAACTATACACGTCATGGGCCCCTCCGTGTATAATAACCTGCCAGCAATAATAACAGACGCACCTAGTTTGTTACTCTTTAAGAACAAACTTAAAACTTGGCTTTTTGAGCGGTCGTTCTATAATATAGAAGAATTTCTGACTGCGAAATATTAACGTAAATGAATGAAAATATAAAACTACGCAAGTAGCGAATCAACTTTAATATTTAGAATACTTTGTAATTTTTGTTTTTATTATGTTATTTGACAAAGGGATGTAACGATACCGATACCGATACGATATATCGGCAGATATAATCGGCAGGCCGATATATCGGCATCGCCGATTTAAATACACCCGATATCATAACAAAATGTAAACAACCCACAGTAAGGTATTTTATTGGGCAAGAATATTCTTCACCTCAATTTTAACTGTGTCAAAACTTACGTAAGTTTTACTACGATAGATTACTTACTCAACGTAACAGTGAAGCTGCTATAATCGTGCTATTTTGCTAATAGGAATATATTTTTCTTTGTTTTTATTTTTCAGTTTTTCACACTTCTTAAAATCAAATGTCTATTGAACATAAGTATGTTTTATGCATATTTATTGATGTTATTATTCCATAATAATATTGGATTATTATACAAATCTAATTTAACACAAATTTAAGAATTTCACAAAAGGATCGTCAAACATGAAAAAAAAAATTGTATAAAAAATACTAGTCTAGAATTTTTCTAGAATAAAATCTAAATGTCAAATAAATAAATTAAAAACACAAAAGAAGTACAAACATCAGAATATTCGGAATATCAATTTCCTCATCGTTAATCAAATATACCTAATAAATAAATAATCATTTCGAATAAAAATTAATCCCACGTTGTTTTATCATTCATGTAGTCTTGTGTGGTATAGTATAATACGCATTAAAAATAAGTTTACGCTTTACATCATTCTTAAATTTATTAATAGATAATTCAGTAATATGGTTTGGAAGTTTATTATAAAATCTCACACAATTACCCATTTCTAATTTTTGATTTTATGGAGCCGAGTGAAGGGCACTGCGAGCTTATGTTTATTTCTAGTATTAATATTATGAATTTCACAATTTTTTCTAAAATTTACAATATTTTTATGTACATACAGAATATTCTCATAAATGTATTGACAGTGCACTGTCATTATGTCAAGTTCCTTAAATTTATCTCTAAGTGAGTCTCTATGGTTCATTTTGTATATTGCTCGAATAGCCCTCTTCTGCAGAACAAAAATGGTATTTATCTCTGAAGCACCACCCCACAGTAAAATACCATATGCCATAATGCTATGGAAGTAACTAAAATATACTAATCGAGCTGTTTTCACATCAGTTAACTGACGGATTTTGCTCACTGCAAAAGCTGCAGAACTCAGTCTATTCGAAAGAGTAGCAATATGGGGACCCCACTGGAGTTTAGAATCTAAAGTTATACCAAGAAAAACTGTACTATCAACTAATTCCAATTCCTCATCCTTCACAATGACACTTGTTTGCACATGCCTAACGTTACTACTAGTGACAAACTTAATACATTTAGTCTTTTTATCATTTAACAATAAATTATTAACATTGAATTATTAACATTGAATTTTATTTGATTTATTAACTAACTACCAGGCTATCGATATCGGTATCGGTATCGCCGATTATTTACTTTAAATATCGGTATCGGTATCGTATCGGCAAAATCATGTATCGTTACATCCCTATTATTTGTACTAGCTATGTAATTTGACATGTAATCACCTATTATCAATAAAGTATTAGTATGAGTATGAGTATGATACAAGTTACCAATTTACATTAAATTTATAGAAAATATGTTAAAAGAGGACCCAAGCTTTTCCTATTAGTTACAAATTTAAAACAGGTTTTTCGATGGGCCGGCAGTGCTATTATTTGTGGTTAAGCAACAGACAAGTAGTATTTTATTATAATTATTTTCTTAAAATAATATCATTACATAATACAACAAAACCTTTTTATCACCAAGTGGGTTGTTGTAAAGAAAGCATCAGAGGTAGTCTGAAAGGGTTTGATGTAAAATTCACTTATGAGGTTTAATTTACAAGCATCAGAACTACTACTCAGATAGTGGTTACACAAAAATGTGTACAACCTACACGTACTAAATTCATAATTTATTTATTTGCGTAAGATAGTACATTCAGGTTCATATAAGATTATGTCTTTAATAATCATTTAAGGAAAAGTCATTCAAGTAATAGTCAAACCGTTTTTTTTTATTTTATTTTACTTTATTAGGTACACTAAACAGACATCGTACAATATCATGGGTAATACAATTGTACATTATGGCTTAAATCTAGCACGAGATCCAAAACAAGTGTACACAGCATGTTTTACAATTTAGCGGAAATATTACAAACTAATTAACACCACATTATAGCTACAGTGAAAAATATCAGAGAAGAAAAAACTATCTAAACATTACAATATAACAAGTAACGAACTTTACATATAAAGACTATTAAACATCACAGATGAAACAAACTTAGAGGATTAAGGCAGATGTCATCAGTTTAGTGGGAGAAGAGGAGAAGAGGACGCCAGCCAAGCACTTCCTTGCTTTGTTTTATATAAAAAATCAAGTAGTTTTATAGTGGCAATGTTTAACTTATGTGGCAAGTCAGTGCTAAGAATTGTCTCATCTATCGGTAAATCCATATGATGAAAATCTACTTAAAGGTTGACGCAAACAATCCTTTATTATGTCAATACGGAATAAATTTCAGGCCCATATTCTCATTATGTGATTTTTGCATAAATATTAACAGTCACAGTACGCCCGGGCCCGCGCCGGCAGAGGTTTAAACACGTATAAGTGGTTCAAGCGAAGGCACGGAGACCTAAATAGAACCGTTTTCCCCCGAAGGGTAAAAAACGGATATTTAGGTTCCTGCCGAAGCTTGAACCACCGCTAAGGGCCTTGCCGGCTTATATGGTACCGAGGTGAAAGCAGCCGAGTGCTGGCAACCGGGCGGTATTATTACTTGAGTGGCGCGATAAATGTCGCTACTAGTTGATGAATTCGCTTGATTATGTCTGAGTTAGGGCTTGCAATCCGTATATCCGGATATCCGTCCAATTTAATATCCGTATTTAGATTAAGTAATACTACAAATTTTAAGAAAACTATCTTAAAAACTTTGAAATTTATAATAGTATTCACGTTTTCGGTTGATTTTATTTATTTGGATACATTTTTTACGTTATAAAATCTGTTTATTGAAATATTACTCCTTGATTGCCGACTCTTCGTCGATATTCTTATGCAGATCGACCTAGCTCCGTAAAAGTAACTTTGAGCGTACTTTGTACCGTGTTCTTGTCAAACATGATTTGCTGTTATTATTGTTAGCGTCCGAATACTTACGTTATTAACAAAGGGCGAACAGAACTAGATCGAGTCCAACGGAGGAGGACTTCGGTTGATATTGAACTGCCGAACGAAATGCAGTAGGGTTTAGTAGACGATAAAGAAGGTTTTAGCATTTTGTATTTGAATAAATCTGTAATGAAAATCTTGATTGACTTTAAATGCAATGTAAAATCTCAACAAGAAGAGACTGGTCTAACACTTAGAAGATATTCGATTCTCTAAATATTATCAAAACCCCTATCAAGAAATGAATTTCGCAGCGCAGACTGCCAATATTAAATTGAGGGTTGAAGTATCGCCATAACCTAGTAAATTATTACTAACTAGCGACCCGCCCCGGCTTCGCACGGGTAACAAATTATACATAAACCCTCCTCTTGAATCACTCTATCTATTTAAAAAAAACCGTATCAAAATCCGTTGCATAATTTTAAAGATCTAAGCATACATACAGACAGACAGACAGACAGACAGCGGGAAGCGCCTTTGTTTTATACTATGTAGTGGTATAGTTTGTATCACCTGTTCGAAAAACCATATCTAATCTAGTCAGGCAATTAAAGGTTGTGTATGAAATCTTTGCCGAAATTCATTTTTAGTTTTTGGAGAGTATAATTTAATTTTGCCATTACGTGGCAAATCAACACAATAATTCGTAGGTACTAACTTAACTAACCTAACTTCACGCGCGATTACACCAGCTGTATGTTTGCACTTGCACATCAACTTCAAATCATCGGCGAAAAGGTAGAACGCCACAAATAGCTTAATAAGCTAAAACCTTCGACGAAACAGAGAAGCTGCTAAGAACAGAGTACTAGAATACACTCAATCACTCACACGCGCACACACACACACACACACACGCACACGCACACACTCACAAACACAAACACCTGTCTCAGTCGATATTCACACCTTAAATCAAACGAAACGAGTAAGAATTAACAGAAACAGTGTACTTGTAGCTGTGTTGTAATGCATGTTTTAGAATTAAGTTAAAAACATATTACCTAGTAATTCTGTATAATTACCTACATATCTTAGTTACCTAATGTTAATAAAATAAAATAAATATTGTACTACTTATAAACCTAGGGAACAGCGGTGCCTCCCAACACAAGCATAAGCTTACCGGGCGGCTCCATCCCCTGTATCACAAAAATGTATACTATTATGAAATAAAGAATTTTTGATTTTTTTTTTTAATTTTTTAATTAATACTTGCTGGTACGCAGCCTTGTGTACGTAATAGTAGTTTATGTGACTGCTACATAATGAGAGGCATTAAAATACGAGTGTGGCTTTAAGAAACGAACGGTAGTGAGTCTCTTAATAGGATCACACGAGTGTTTTAATACCTAATTATGTACAGTTACATACACTACTTTATCTAAACACATACTTAAAACGAATTAAAAGATCAAATGGCGGTGAATGAAAATTTTTTCAAGCATGTCACGCATCCGTAGTTTTTTTAAATTACTAGACAAAAGAATGAAGTCCCTAATCTCATGTCACTCGAGATCAAATATCGTGCGGTTTATAATAAAAAAACATACTAAATTGACGTTTCGTATCGATAACTATTTTAATACCTGTATGGATACTAGAATAGAGACCCACTTGAGTATTGACTGCTGTTCCAAATTTAAACTCATAACCTTACAACAATCTATAACATTATGTACATTAAAGTACAAATTTTCCTACTACCACAGATAAGAAAGTTCTCATAGTAAAATTAGTTGTAATAAAGCTGGTCATTTCCTACGGTTTCTGAACGCATTATAGAGCACTAATGACATGTGTGTAGATAAAATTGTATTATATTACACTTTTTATTAAATTCATCTGGGTTTTATGAAATAAAAAGTAAGTATTCGAATTATCCGTTTTATCCGGATATCCGGATACTAAAATAATAAATATTCCAAATATCCGGATACGAAAAATGGGCGGATATCGCAAGCCCTAGTCTGAGTTACAAGGGTGTTATGTTATCTCGTAAGTGGTTCAAGCGAAGGCACGGAGACCTAAATAATTGGTTTCAGTCATCGCGTCCCGTTTGATACTTTGTCAGATGATAGTTTTGGTGCTATTGTTAATTAAAAAACACATCTGGATCACATGAACATATATTAGATTTTATCTATTTATTTATTTGCTTGATATGCTCATGTGACCAGCTGACAGTGATTCCACCGCGATACAACCGGCTGACGAGTTTTTTTATTAACAATAGCACCTAAACTATCATCTGACAAAGTATCAAGCGGGAGGCGATGACTGAAAAAAAAAAATATTTTTTACATGTTCATGTGACCAGCTGACGGTGATTCCACCGCGATACAACCGGCTGACGATTATTTTTATTAACAATAGCACCTAAACTATCATCTGACAAAGTATCAAGCGGGAGGCGATGACTGAAAAAAAATTTTTTTTTTACATGTTCATGTGACCAGCTGACGGTGATTCCACCGCGATACAACCGGCTGACGATTTTTTTTATTAACAATAGCACCTAAACTATCATCTGACAAAGTATCAAGCGGGAGGCGATGACTGAAAAAAATTTTTTTTTTTACATGTTCATGTGACCAGCTGACGGTGATTCCACCGCGATACAACCGGCTGACGATTTGTTTTATTAACAATAGCACCTAAACTATCATCTGACAAAGTATCAAGCGGGAGGCGATGACTGAAAAAAAAAAATTTTTTTTACATGTTCATGTGACCAGCTGACGGTGATTCCACCGCGATACAACCGGCTGACGATTCTTTTTATTAATAATAGCACCTAAACTATCATCTGGCAAAGTATCAAACGGGAGGCGATGACTGAAAAAAAATTTTTTTTTTACGTGTTTCGGTGGCTGCCATTCCTCAACCCACCAACGGAGCGGCAGCTGACGTCCACGAGGATTCATCATACGTAGCCGTTAACCACTATAGGAGTTATCGCCTGGGAGGCGATTGGTCATGGAAACCTGTTCGTGGCTCGCGGTCTATTAGTAGTGAATTCCTGAGGCGATAGTGATTTTAGTGATTATTATTAATATGGAGTTTAAAGAATCAGGTATGTTGTTTCATTTTATATACAAAGTATAACTTTTTCATTAAAAGTATATTTATAATAATAAGTCTACGAGGTAACAAAAAGTCATAAAAACAGGATTAGAATATTTTGTTTACTTAAACTTCTAGTTATGTTCACAATTAATTCTAACATTGAAAGTAGTATTGTTTTGAAGCTTGATATCTCTAGATTAACGGCCATAACAGATTATATGCAGACGCCTGCGCGTTTGATAGTTAAAAGACTGCTACGCTTGGGTAAGCGAACGCGTAGCAGCTCTACGAAAATATTACGAATGACAATTCACTAGGAATTGCAATCCGGTCTGGTTTTGAATCCGGCCGGATCCGGCCGGATTGGTATTGCGGATGAAAAATTCGCCCAGTCACGTATTTTATCATGTTTTTTAGCGTTATATGCGCAGTTAAGGATATTTTTCTAATGCGTAAATAAAACGACAGTTTGAGGTTCAAAAATCAACGTTTTTATTACGTAACCACTAAGTCTTATTCCAATAATCAGTCTCACAAATTAAAATCTTCTTTTTCTCTTAAAATGTGTATAGCCCCACAACTCCCACAAAAAGGTGCTTTCAATTCTTTGCTTTATTAAGCAGATTAATTATAACAAAATAACATATTCTATTTACTTTAACCCGTGGAGCACCCTAACAAGACACGTGTGCTAGTAACTAGTATAGGAGTTCCATACTACGGTAATTCTGGGGCGCTCCAGGGGTTAAATTCGACAAAACATTTAACTTGACTGCTGAATGAAGTCTTAGGCATAAATATTTCTTCATTCTATTTTAAATGCAGTTAACACTTATTATAACTGGGCTATAATGGTTTGTACTAAATTAAACGAAACAACATGTACGTTATATTATCATATATAACAACACAATTGATTAAATATAAAACAATTCAGTACTTACTTACGGTGCACGGGAATCTGAACCAACACTACGACGACACATATTTCGTCGGTAGAAGACTGGCGTCAACTAATAAACAAGTTGTTGTGTTGCTGTTTGCGAGCGGGAACGCGGGGAGGGGAGCATTAAAATAGAATTACGTTCGAATATTGGCGAGAACTTTTAAATTTTAGCAGTGTTTTAAGCTGTTATTTTATATTTTACCACTTTTATTCCTTTTAACGGATCCGGGACCGGATCCGGTGAAATTTGCCGAATCCGGTAGCTTGAGAAATGTACCGGATCCGGCCGGATTACCGGATCCGCCGGACCGGATTGCAATCCCTACAATTCACCTTTTTTTATTTTTTTCAGATGATATGTAATACATCGCATCATTTACAAGAGGATTTATATTCGAACAATGGCTACCTACGAGTGGTTCAGATATTGAAAGACGTCGTCAAGTGCTGCAATATTTAATACAAATGGTACCAAATGCAGAAAATGTGCATACAAGTAATTTGAATAACGTCATCAAGTATATTTGCAATCGAATCGTGGTTTTTTGGAAATCTTCTGGGAGAAAAAAGTGTGCAGTTCTCAAGACACATGCGGACTGGTTCAGTGAGAAGCAAAATGTAAATCTGCCAAAAGTGAACAAAAAGGCGTTAATTGTTGATTTGGAGCAACCATCTTCATCGGGCCCTTTGGGAGCCTCGACTGCAGCCGGAGGACGGCCAAAAAAAGATTTTTCAGGTTGTAGTAAGCGGTCAAAGCGTAGAAGATTGGCAACTCTGGCTTCATTTGATGAATCAGCACTTAGTGATATAGAAAGTTGTTTCGGCGTAACCATACAAGAAAAATGTCTCGAGATGTCACCAACTCAGACCTTATTCTTAGGTTACTTCTGAACTCCGACCCTTCATCAGTTCCAGTAGGAGATTACCTCGCAAAAAGAAATCAACACTCTCCTTAGAAGCATTAAGTTTATTAGATTGTACAGAATAGCGTAGATTTGACTTTTACTTATACAATTTTACTTTTTGTTTTCCTTTATTCATTTTCTGTGTTAGGCTAGAAAAATATTGTTTTGGTTACTATTTTATTTATAAGATTTATTTAACCTTTACATATATTCGTTCTTTAGCATATACCTATTATACGAAATGAAAGTTTTTTTTACTGATTTTCTGTTAATAAATAGTTATAAGTAACATACACATTTAAGGACTTACTAACTTTAATTCTACATGTATTAATCTGCATTTTTGGTTAGTTTTTATTTACCTATGCTTGTCTGTTAGCATAATATGTATATTATAATATTATACATAAACATATTTTAATGTATTAGTATTAAAATGTAAATAATGTTAATTAACATAGATATTTAAGAATTAACTTTTTTATTATTAAGAGAATGACTTTTTTTTTTGAATTTATGAATATATTTTGCATGCAATATACCCTAACACGTTTTTTTTTTAATATACTACCTACTTAATAATTGTATTTAAAGAAAAAGTAGAAGAAATCAGGAAAAATCATAAAATATTAGTAATGGCCGCCTTCCCTTGGCGCGCAGCCCACCGTGCACTGGCTGAGAGCCCTACGAATGAGGTCGTCGAGTGACCCGTGTCTAAAAATTCGGCCAGCGCCTGACGGGTAGTGTAATCCGTGGTGCCCGAAGGCGTCGATACTAGTGTTGAGTCGCTCACTCGTGAGGCACCTCATTTGTACCACTCATTTTGTTAATTTGTCGCAGTACTTCGTACCGCAAAAATGTCTTACTTCACTCCTCTATTGGTACCAGACGCGATTCTTACAAATAAAAAATAATTTCAGTTGACCCCTCCTCTATTCATTTTACTCATTTACTCGCCCGCATCACAAACACCTCTTGCCACGCAAATCATTCACACACTTAAAATTTCAAAAAAACTCTTATCCGTTCAAATTCACTCGCGAGTCTCGCGATCCTCAAAACTCATACACTCCTCACAACTCGCAACAGAGTCCCTGGATCGCTCGAGGCGCTAGGTGCTCGCCTGCTCGCCGACACTCAAAACTCAAATGTCTCAAATGAAGAAACGAGTAATGATCCACACTGTCAACTGCCGAACTACAAACCTTATTGCAACGACAAAAGGTCCACCGAGAAATGCGTTGAGTTTGTACCACTCACCGCCTCTCTGTGACATGAACGCCTCAAAAATCCTTTCAAAATGAAAGAATGAATTAGAAATACCCAAAGAGAGAGTGAGGACCGACACGCGACGTACTTCAATATCGCTTCGCGTCACCACCGAAAATACGTTAACAATTAAACACGAAAGACAACAAGCGTAAGCGCTGCAAGCTTTCATACATCTTAAACAAATTGTCGCTGTTGGAATTAATGGAATAGTTGACGCTGAAAATATGCTAGTACCTCACCTCATTTGAAGTAAGACATTGTAACACCTCATTTTAGAAAATGAGGTACTCATACAAACTCATTTTAAATTGATGTCCTACCCATCACTAGTCGATACAGCCTCCATAACGGCACATAACGGCAGCAGGATTGTGGTTCGCAATAACATAAAAGATGAACCACTATAAGTAGTTCAAAGTATTAAATATTACCTACTCGTAATATTTCGCGGCTTAGACAACATTTTAATCAAGACTCGGGTAAATATACAAGATTATTATATTTATAATGCAAATGCGATTTACTGGTGTTGAATAATTCAATTAACCACTTAATTAAAATAAGCCACGAGCTTCCTAATGTTCAAGTTTACCAATGAACGACTGGCGATATATTTTAACGCCATACTTCTTTAATATTCACGATCGATATTGACGATTATGTTATCGTTACTTATTTATTTGCGACTTATTTTTTTGTAGATAGCGCCCGCGTTAAGGCCGTAGCAGTAATGTCGCGACAGTAATGCAGGTGCAGTTGCCATCCGAATGTTACTTTTTCTTCTTCTTTGTCTCGTCTTCTAGATCTTGAATCTTTGATTTTAAATATTTAATAGCGACTTTGTACCCACCCGCGCATTATTTAGATTTTAGAATAAAAATTGATTTTTAAACGATATTTATATACTTACTTATTTCAATAAGAAAACCGATATAACAATTTTTAATGTCACAAACAACCTCTCCAACTAAACTTTGAACGTTTCGGCTAAAACGTGTGATTTTGAAGAAAGCTGTGACACTTACCTATATTGTAGATACGATACGGTCTACCACAAAATTACGTGGCCATTTTATAATTGCATTAATTCATAATTTATGTATTTTAAAAATAAAATAAATAAACGACAAAACGGGTTACTAAACATAAAATAATATACCTATTCAACCTGTGGTCAATATTATATTTCCTAACCAGTAGAATCATCAGTGAAAACCATGGCAGCACCGAAAACTTTTAACAAACCGCTAGCATCCGATTGAAAATGTTCCAAATGTTCTGATATTATGTAGAGGGTAAACTGCCGTATTCGAACTTCAAGATATTCACAAGAGACGACACGTACTAGATCCATTCTAGGTACGTAATAGTTTAGATTCAACTAGTTCTCTTTTGCAGCGCAATTCGGGCAACCAAAGTCACTTTTACGATAGATCGTGTTAGATATCTATTAGATGTGAATTAAATCTCTAAGTAATATCTTGTGGAAATCGTTCAAGAGTATCTCCAGAATCGCGGAAATATCACAGGTTAGATCTTAAACATATCGTTATCGTATCTTGGCGATGTCAAAAAGATATCTTTTAGATGTCTATTATTACAAAATCCGAATCGGGCCCAAAGTTTGTTCTACAAGTTTGATAGTTGTTTCGCCGCCAATTAAAATAAAGAGATGGCACTTGCGCGTAGGTAAGTGCTTACTTAGTACGTACTAAGTTTATAATTTATCTGTGTCATTGTAAGATAACAGTTTTGGTAGGTACGTCTTTTTTAAGGATATTATCCCGAAAATTTTAGGAACTAAAAGGTTTAAGGTCCATTTTTTAGGGTTCCGTACCCAAAGGGTAAAAACGGGACCCTATTACTAAAACTCCGCTGTCCGTCCGTCCGTCCGTCTGTCACCAGGCTGTATCTCACGAACCGTGATAGCTAGACAGTTGAAATTTTCACAGATGATGTATTTCTGTTGCCGCTATAAAAACAAATACTAAAAACAGAATAAAATAAAGATTTAAGTGGGGCTCCCATACAACAAACGTGCAGATTTTTGACCGAAGTTAAGCAACGTCGGGCGGGGTCAGTACTTGGATGGGTGACCGTTTTCTTGCTTGTTTTGCTCTATTTTTTGTTGATGGTGCGGAACCCTCCGTGCGCGAGTCCGACTCGCACTTGTTTATGGATACATCCATAGAAAAGACGCGTGACCTTAAGAGCCAACAGGAGCTGAGATTTAAATATTTTAGTATTATAGTCAATTAGGACATTTTGGCCATTTGAAGGGCTCTAGCGCCTTAAAAAACAAAAATATCAAAAAAAGCAAAACTGTCCGACACAGATATTGACAATATTAATCTGTGTTAAAAAAATCATTGCTCTAGCTTCAAAACCCACGGAGGAAACAGTCGAGTACGTTTGTATGGCGAAATGACCACTCCTGTTGGCTCTTAACTCGTACTTAAAACAGTTTTAACCCTTCTACAACCGGCATACATAGCACAATTATGTCTCTTAAGTCTCTTTCGCACACCGTTGCCGCATCAAGTTGCGGCATCGATTTTTAACCCTATTATCTGAGCTGGAAAATGTGACTGATCCCAGTTGTCCCGCAGGAATCCCGTTACGCTCACTAATCCTGCTTTGCGTCAGAAACAGTCACTTCAATCCCCTTTTAAATCAACCCAACAATTATTACGTAAGGTCAATGTGACTAATTCCGTCATAGGGACTATTCCGTCCACGAGCGTATATTTCTTTGATTTTTCAATGGTAGAAAAAACACCCATTTGTTTTTGATTGCTGAAACTAAAAGCAATCGCTGCTTTGTCGACGAATATATCAATTTTGTTAGTTAGAAAAACGCTAGTGGACGGAATAGACCATAAGTCGGAATTAGCCACATCGACCTTACGTACTCCCAATTAATTCTCATGCGAGGCACTTTCGAAGACCCAAAATGTACAGTGACTGATCGCTAAGAAGTCCCCCGGGACTAACTGTAGGTAGTGGAGTTTGCAGAAGCTAGCTTGTGATTATTTCGACGTATCCTCACGGAGGGTCCAGTAATTGGGAGTTTAATGAGGGTCAGCACAATAACGAATGACATTAATTACCTCCATCGCTGAAGGCTCTCACGGACAGATACACGGCGCAAGTCACGTGATATTAGCGTTTTAGAGATAATTGTTTGAGATCAACCTGACAACGATTTAGCGGAGCTCTCAAGATGCACAGCGAAGACGACGCAAATCCTGCATATACCATTAGTTGGAACGCATATTCCTCGCATATTCAATTACTTTAAAAATAACAGCAGCGTATGTAATAGGCAAGCGCCAAGAGGAGTAAATATTGCTGCAGCTTTTTGTAGGGGTATCTCGGTACCACTTCTTTCTGTTCTGCCGTTAAAGAAAACATGTACGAAACTACACTACACTAAAGAGCGTTTTAAAGTAGTGAACGTTTCCATAGGCTGAGATGATCACATTCATACCATCAGACTCATTATGTATGTTTTCCGTCCGCGTTGTTGTTGCCGCCTCGAAATAGGTACCCCAGAAATGCAGCAGTTCAGTCCAATTGGCTCGCGGTTCACTTCCGATAGGATGCGATGCGTGTACAAAAGGACTCATTCATCTCTTATAGTGTTAAAACAAGGAAGTAGGTATTTAAAAAACTCGCTCATCTCTTGTCACTTTCTTCATTGAACCGGACCGTTAAATGGCTTTGAACACACAAAGGTTCGATTCCCATTGTTAAATAAGACCAAACGAGAACGCATATTGCACGCCGGTCAAACCAATTAACCAATAAAATTTCATTTTAAGCCTCGTATTTTTGAACCGTACCTGGAGTTAAAATTTGATCTGAATTTATATTGTGATTGTGAAATAGTAAGCAAAAAGTAAGCTACATTATTGTTTAATATCTGGGAGACCGAGCTTTGCTCGGAAAACATATGAAAACTCAAAAATGCGCGTTTTCCTAGAGATAAAACCTAGCCAGATCGATTTTTCGCCCCCGAAAACTCCCATATACCAAATTTCATCGAAATCGTTAGAGCCGTTTCCGAGATTCCCGAAATATATATATGTATATATGTCACCGTAAAATTGTAAACACTCGTCATATTATAATCTCGCTAGTTACATTATAAACTGACGGTAGGGAGATTATAATCTAACCTAACCTACGTTAGATTATAAACTAACGAGTTCACAATCTTACGGTGTCATATATAAATAAATAAATATGCAAGAATTGCTCGTTTAAAGTTATTAGATAGATTAGATAGGAACACACACTAAGGACTACCTCCTGTAGACCCTGTGGTACCTACGTGGTACGCGACACACTATGTTAAAATTAGTATTTTGTTCGAATTCGAGAAAAACGCTAGTAGACGGAATAGACCCTATGACGGAATTAGCCAAATTGACCTTACATATAATTAAAATTTTATTTGTCTGAATGTATTTCATTTATCATCGTTATCCTGTAAACTATAAGTCAACAACTGTGACTAAGACCGGACCGATTTTTCCAAATTTCACTATGTAATTTTACGACACAACGCTCGAGTATAAATCGTCGGAGGGTGTGAAATCTCTTTCATTATTAGAAAAAGTTTCTGATTATTTTTTCTGAATAAAGTTATATATTTTTCCGCTAGACAAGTCGTCAAAAGGAAAACGTCATTCATTCATTATTTTTATACGTTTTTGTGAATCAACATAGTCATCAGCTTAATTATTCTCATATTCGTCATATGTTTAGTTTTATTATTTTAGCTTTACTATAACATATTTAATTTTACAACGCATTGGCACCCCTAGCTGTAATGCTGTAAAATAACACCTAATAAATATCAAATGTTCGCAGCCTGATAAAATTCCGCAAACGCAGATTACTTACCCAATCCTAAATCCGCGTAGGCAGTTATTACTCTATAAAATACCCATTAGCAGCTCAAACATCTAAGACGTTTTTCCAATCTCGGCTTGCGTTGAATATTCCACACATGAAGAGCCGTTTTTGTGTTGCAGCTTGGAGCCATCTTCTTTTATGTGTCAGAGTGGGCCCTTTCAGAGGAAAAAGGAGTAATCCTGCAGGACGGCCTGCGCGAAGAGTAGGTAAGCTTGAATGGAGCTGTAGTGCAATGAACTTGGTTTTATGGGACCTGTGTTTTTTTTGCGGAAACACCCGACACTCATTCCTTATGAATCATATAAAGAGGAAGCAGTTTGTTGAAAAAAAATTTTTTTGAAGTGAAAACTTTTTTAGCGGCGCTGGGCACTTTTTGAGGTGGGGAAAAAATAAACTCGAGACAGCGTAAGGCGATCACGTGACCGTAAGGGGCATAAGGTTTAGATGGCCACTCATAATTTAGATAGCATTTAAATCAATAAAGAGAAACTCAATGTTATTTGACATTTATGTTGCGGACTCCTTTTCAAGACTTATGTTCAAATAATTTGACGTTGTCATGGCAGTATGTAAATAAACATGTCAATGAAAAAGTGTTATCTTATTTGAGAATGATAATAATATATAATAAATAAATAGAATACCTCCGCTAAACGTACTTATGTATCGTGTTACCGGGCGTCGGTAACATAGTGAGGTTTCACTTCTATCGGCACTCCCGGAGTGCAACCGTTGTTGCTTGTTTTTGTAGCTTATCGTTATCAGGTTTGTACCAATATATTAAAAGTGTTTCTAATTCATATGTAAATTTCACAATTATAAATCAGGATCAGGATAGGGTATATCATATAAGTATTGATGTTACCTAACAACAACGGTCCACATTAGATGTATTATATTAAATATCTGGGTGATCGAGCTTCGCTCGGAAAACATACAAAAACTCGAAAATGCGCGTTTTGCCAGAGATAAGACCTAGCTAGATCGATTTTTCGCCCCCGAAAACCCCCATATAGCAAATTTCATCGAAATCGTTAGAGCCGTTTCCGAGATTCCCGAAATATATATATAAATAAATAAACAAGAATTGCTCATTTAAAGGTATTAGATAGATAGATAGATCAGATTCGCCCTCAATTACCTACAGTGGCTTATATTTCTTATGTTTTGAGATAATTAAAATTTATATAAATAGAAACCTACTTCATTTAATAAAGGTTCACAATGGTAGTGAACAAAGCCAAAAGGCACGAAGTGAATACTACACTTTACATGTTAGATTTAAATTATTTATGCGTCAATTTTACTTTAAATTGCTTAAGGCAAATTATTATTACGACTTTATCGCAAGTTTGATTGCTTACTTTTGTTTAAGCTCTCTGGATTCAATCTAAGCTTTTTTATTCCATTATCATTTATACTTATTTTAAATTAAAGAAGTCCCTTTTTGTTTTCTTCTTATTAGAGGAGATTTCATTGAGAGATAAATGTTAAAATAAATGACAGACTACTCAAGACCTAAATAATTGGAACTTGAAAGCCTGAAGTAATACTCCATCTATATTCTTATTTTTAGTAGATACCTTTATTATAATGTTGTCCTGCAATAAGGTAACCATCAAATTATGGAGCTATTGTCCATTTTTAGGGTTCCGTAGCCAAACGGCAAAAAACGGAACCCTTATTATGGATTCGTCATGTCTGTCTGTCTGACCGTCCGTCTGTCCATCCGTATGTCACAGCTACTTTTTTCCGAAACTATAAGAACTATACTGTTGAAACTTGGTAAGTAGATGTATTCTGTGAACCGCATTAAGTTTTTCACATAAAAATAGAAAAAAACAATACATTTTGGGGGTTCCCCATACTTACAACTAAAACTAAAACTCAAAAATAGTTATTTTCGATACAAGTGCGAAAAAGAGGAAATTCGAAACGAGTGGCGATAAATTAAAACACGAACGAAGGGAGTGTTTTAGATCGACACGAGTTGCGAATTACCTATTCGCACGTGTATCGAACAACGTTTTACAGTACATATGGTACTTTAAAGTTTCGACATACGCGCGAAAAGTGCTATTTTACGCACTAGTGCGGAAAAGTAGATATGTAATGTAATAGTTATTTACGATACAAGTGCGGAAAAGAGGAAATTCGAAACGAGCGGCGATAAATTAAAACACGACCGAAGGGAGTGTTTTAAATCGACACGAGTTGCGAATTACCTATTCGCACGTGTATCGTACAACGTTTTACAGTACATATGGCACTTTAAACTTTCGACATACGCACGGAAAGTGCTCTTTCCCGCACTAGTTCGGGAAAGTAGCACCATATGTACTGTAAAAAAATTTTCATCAAACCCATACGTGTGGGGTATCTATGGATAGATCTTCAAAAATGAGTTTGCGCGAGAGACACTTCCAAATTGGTAAAATGTGTGTCCCCCTCTGTAACTTCTAAAATAAGAGAATGATAAAACTAAAAAATATATGATGTACATTACCGTGCAAACTTCCACCGAAAATTGGTTTGAACGAGATCTAGTAAGTAGTTTTTTTTAATACGTCACAAATCCCCTAAATACGGAACCCTTCATGGGCGAGTCCGACTCGCACTTGGCCGCTTTTTTAAAGATACTGATACTGACAATCGTACAGTTGGAACCGTTGAAGGCGGAGACTTAATTTATAAAAAAATTAAATGTTCTTGAAATATTGTAAAGCTCCACTGATAAAGGATTATTTCGAAATCGAATTTTATGGGTTCGAATTGGGTTGAAACTTTCAATGTCCAGACTAGATACATTTTCACAGTGTTCATTAAAAGCAAAATAATACTTAGATACTTATTTTCGTGTTTAAATAGTAATGGTACTCCTATACTGCACTTATAAAACCCTATAAGTAGGTACCTATGATAAGTGTGACACGGGCGAAACAAAAACTGTGGAATGAACTGTCGCCTGCGGTATTTCCGGACCGATACGACCTTCAAATCTTCAAGAAAAGAGCGTACTCCCATCTTAAAGGCCGGCAACGCGCTTGCAACCTTTCTGGTGTTGCGGGTGTCCATGGGCGGCGGTAATCGCTTACCATCAGGTAATCCGTCTGCTCGTTTGCCTCCTATATCAAAATAAAAACTTGTATTATTGATCTCACAACAAAATAGGAGCAACATTTTATATTCCATTTGGCAGACCATTTCGAACTCCTAGTATATAATAAGCGTAAAAATCGGCATGCTATTTAATCATGCAAAATCTGCAGAAAGGATTAGGGTGAATTTTGGTGCGTAGGCAGTTTAGAATCGGGATAAACAAAATAGGATATGTTTTATTCCGGAAATCATCCCATAAGGGAAAAAGGAAGGATTTTGTTTGATTTGTTTCACGCATAAGTTGCACAAATAACTATTTGGACATTTCTCTAAATATGTATACCCACTGGAGCTCGAATAACCCGACAGAATTCATTTTCATTTTCATTTCATTTCATCTTAACCACGCATTCCTGGGGTTATAAAGAGCAAAAAATGTTAAGTAGGTACCTATATGACTTGTGGTCAAATTCGACAATTTTTTTGTTGTATGGGTTTTATGCACACGACATGTTATTTCTTTTACATCTAGTCAAAAAAATCATTGCAACGAATAAGTGAGGTTTTTTTACAGATAAATCTTGCGAGTTTCCTGTCTATGTCTAAACCAAATCACATAGTCGTCAGCGTCGCAGCCAAAAAGGCTTTTTGACTTATTTATGATAGAAACAAAATGCTCACAACAATTGTCATTATCTCTAAAACAATATACAAGATCGATTTCAGAAAACTTTGTATGACATTTTAGTCTATAAATGGGGTCAAGAAAACGCCTTTAAAATCTGTCCGGTTATTCAAGCCCACGGTGTATATTATATACACGATACACAAATACACAGTCACGATATACAAAATACTGTTAGACAGCGCAACTTTGAAGGCTGAATCTTGAAATTTGGAACATTCAAGTTCTTCAAATGTTGTAGAGATCAACGAAGAATCTAAGAGAGGATGTTTAGAAATTTAATCTCTGAAAATTTGACGGAAAGTATTAATAACTACGCGAACGAAGTACGAAAGTAGGTATAAAGCTGGGTTTAGATGAGCTTTGTGACTAAATTAAATTAAAAACTGCCAATTACTTACTACAGAAGCTTCTTGAAATTGGTTCCATCTGACAGGTATTTTATGTAGTCGGTCTTTTGTTTTATCGTGTTTTAGAGTATTATTAACATAATAGGTAGGTATTAATTAAATTGAAGAAAAACTTAAAACGGTTAGAAGCTTCGAAATACTGAAAAATATCCGTAGTCACCTGACTACGGACATTTATGGATGGATGGTCGGTACCTACTTTGATTATCAAAATATAAACTTCCAAATGTAGGGAAACTTCGGGTACCTAAACTTATTTTATTTACAAGTTGAGGTTATGGATTATGAAATCCATTTACGCGCTCGGCCCATGCTTCGCACGGGACGAATCAATACATAACGCGATTACGGGCCCGACGCGACGAAGCGTTTGAAAGGGTTCGTGGTTCGGTCAACACTCTAACTACTACTTGTATGCTGTAGACTTACTAGTCTACAGGCTAGTGAGGCTAGTAATAATATGAAGTCATTCGTGCCGCAAGGGCGTTCATCTATACACTCTGAGGGGCTACCGCGGAAACCGAAATTCGCAAATAGCGAGGATCTTTCTCTTTCACTCCAATGAAGGCAAGGCGTAATTAGAGTGACAGAGAAAAATAGCCGCAATTTGCGAACTTCGATTTTCGCGGTTATAGCCCTGGAAACTAAGGCGGTCTACACATTGGATGCGGATCCGCACGCCGCTCCGGTGTGCGAGCGAGTGACGTTTACCGCGATGATAACGTCACTTTTAAAGTGATATTCGGATGGCAATTGCAGAGGCAGAACTGTGGCGGCATTACTGCTGCGACATTGACGCGGACACTGTCAATGCCAATTTCATTGATAAAATTGATAATATCTTTTAGACATCGCCAAGATACGATAACGATATGTTTAAGATCTAACCTGTCAAATTTGACATTTGCGCGATTCTGGAGATACTCTTGAACGATTTCCACAAGATATGGCTTAGAGATCCAATTCACATCTAATTAATGATGGGTCAAACCGCTAAATTTTCAAACCGGACAAGTCGACTCCGATTTAGACCCAAACCGGTTTGGCCAAATCGAATTAACTTCTATAGTTTTTAAGTATCATTAGTTCAAACCGCACCGTGTATGGCGTGTAGTCACTAAAGTCACTTGGTTTTGAGTCGACCAAATCGATTTGTCAATTTTACGGTTTGTTCGATCCTAAGTTAGGGACGTTAGGGTGGACAATCAGAACTTAAATTTTTTTGGTTAATGCTATTCCATTATCGTTATGAAAAGGAGATTTAAAAGCGAATGGTACCTACAAGTTTTTTTTAATGGTCCGTATAGTCTGGAAAACCAGTTTGTTTGTCAGTAAAAAATGGCGAGAAACCTAAGTCGCGCCTAGAATTTCTAAATTGCCAATTGCCCTTCTATACAGACAATTATACATTATTATTATTACACGACAACAAAAACTTTGACTCAAAATAATTCTTAGAAACATTTGTACCTAATAATTTAGTTGCGTTGCGCGGTAGATCACAATTTCATTCATTGCTAAAGCTAAAACGGGAAAGCAGTATAAGAGTAAGCAAGAAAGAGCGTGAGGTCTCATGCGGTTCTGTCAGTTATCGGCGCGAATTCTTACATTTCCGTAAGCTGCGTGTAAAGCGACGCAGCGCGAAACCGCCAAACCGAACCGAAGTTTACAGCCAAGTCGATCTCTTTAATTAAGTCCATGCGAAAGTGAACCTTAAAACTAATGTAATAAGTTTCATTTTACTTTACCTGTTCGTACCAAGTTTTGACTTAACTCTAGAGTTAGACTCGACTCAATAATGGCGGCAATGTGCATGGCAACATTTTTCTTAGGGACTTGGAATTAATTCGTGTTAGTACAATACAAACATCTCTTTCCTCAACATGTCAAACGAAAGTGACGCAGCAACAAATCGAAAAGTCGACTTACGGTACACTCACGTCGGTTTAGTCGACTTCAGGCCTAACTCGGTTTCAACCGGTTCGTGAAGTCGAACCGTAACATCGCTACATCTAATAACGTAAAAGTGACATTGGTTGCTCGAATTGCGCTGCAAAAGAGAACTAGTTGAAATCTAAACTATAACTTATCCAGAATGGATCTAGTATGTGTCGTCTCTTGTGAATATATTGAAGTTCGAATACGGCAGTATGCCGCAATCTGTGCATCACTTTTAAGCCACGCGGAAAACACAATATGTTTTATTCAAGAGTTCCATTGAACAGTTATATGCGCGCGATAGTATTATGGTAATTCAATGGTAGTAAACGGTAGTAATGGTAGAAATAATGGCGGCACTGAATGCATGACGTCATCAATACAGCGTTGGAAATGTGCCATGAGCGTTGCTGCCGCTGCCTTTTAAGCAAAATTGCTGATCTGTTGTGTTATTTCAAATTGAGAATTCTACACTCAGGTGAAAATTATATGAAGATTTATGCATGTATGGTAAAGAAAGTACCTATTCGTGAATTATAGTACTTTTTTCAAACTCCAAATTTGAATATACCTCTCGCGTCGAATGATGGTCCTTAGGACGGTTAAATTAAGTTTTTAATTTTTTTTACTAATTTTCCTAAGTTACTGGTCCAAACCTCTACATCAGGATATTGAAGAAGTTCAAGCTTTTATAAAATTAAGAGTTGATGGGCAGAGGTACCTAAATATTCTCAAAGTTTACACATTTCCTCTCGTAAACTACGTATTATGCAAAATTAATCAACCAAATTGTATCGACATTAATTTATAATGCAATAGTTAAACTCCAGATATTCATAACTACGTATTGTTAAATTACACTACTTTAACCGTTAAATATTCCTGGAACACTTCCATATAAAACAGCACTGCATTCCAATTATACTAAAACAGTCGGTGCGGCGTAGTTTGCGAAATAAAATTAATGTCCAAGGGAATAACCGTAAAATGGAACGCAGCCGGTGAGTACGAGCAAACTGCGCTTTTCTAAGTACAGTCGGACTCTAAAGTTAATATTATTAGAAGTATCACAGTCAAACATTTGCGACTATACTCGCCATGAGTTTACGCAACCGGAGATAAGTACTAATACGGATACGGTAACACCAAAGTGCCCAGTTTATCAAAAGATTGAAAATTGTACTACAAGCGGATGTCTCTTATTGACAGCTTTTGTTAGAAAAGGACTTCCACTTGTATTACAAGTTACAAGCTTTGATAAACAGGACACAGACCGGTCGTTGTGGAGATCTTTGAGATGAACTTGGAACTAGGCTTTGAGCTCGAATATTTAGATGTTAGTACTATCTTACCTAGAATTTGTAGTAGGGGAGATGGAGATTGTGGGAGATGTCGCTATCAATTTCCTTGATAAATTGTTGCTAGATCGTTGCCCACTTGCCGCATTGCAGTCGCGATGACAACCTTTAAGGGGCCCCCTGATTACCAGTCCGCCGGACGATATCGGCCTGTCAGTTGTTCGGAACTGTCAACTTTTTGTTCTAACTGACAGGCCGATATCGTCCGGCGGACTGTTTGTTTGGACTTTAAAGTTTAATCCATTAATCAATTTATTGGAATTGACAGTGACATCCACACTCTTCCTGCTACATCAATGCTGCACCAGCAACGCTGCAGATTGCAGGTTATTGAACCTCACTGCAGTCGTCTGTCATTATGTATTTTCACAAATATCAGACTACTTTTATGCTACAATTTAAATTCTTCCTTTAGCTTTGCTTTCTTGCTTTGCTTTGCTTTGTCGGGAAAACTACATACGGTCCTAGTAGCGTACCGAAACATTCCTATTGTCTAGCACATGCGTGAATTATCCTCGAAACGGACAATAAAGCATCCTAGCAAGCGCCTAGTTCGATTAATAAATAATGCATGTCAAAGCATAACGGGTCGGCGCTCTAGGCCGTTTTTGAGGCACGCAGGTTATTCTGCGTCACTTCTGCGTACTGCCAGAGACATATCCAATATAAAGGCAAGCAAACTCCATATATCATAATCTTTAAAGGTATCTGAAAAACTAAAACATAAGTAGGTAAATGACATTCCTGGTGAATATTTTGTATTGTACTGTATAAATTTCGTGGTAAGGTATGGTGTCAACAAAAACAAATATGTCCGATATAAACAATAGTTATTTGTACAACAAGAGATCAAAGTTTGATATTTCTTCGAGTGCTTATTTTGAGTCCCATGCAAGCGAAAGATCCTATACTAGATTCACGAGCGTAGCGAGTGAATCTAATTTAGAATCTTGAGCGTAGTAAGGGACTCAAAAGCGCACGAGATGTAAATAACTTTTGTCATATTGGTTCCCCATTAACAGTACGAATATTAAGTAACTCACCGTCATCGCCGTTCTCACCGACACTCTCGTTTTCCACATAATTAATTTTTTTGCACATCCTATTCAGATGACCCTTTTTGTTACACTTCCTGCAAGTGTAGTTAGCGAACCGACACTGCTCTGTGGTGTGATTTTTAAAACCACATACCGCGCACTTCACTTTAGCATTAGCACTAACACTAGGTTTTGTAGCGATCTTGAACAGTTGATCAGGTGACGACGAGGCCTGGGCCGGGGCAGCTCCTGCGCGTGCGCTGCGCACGCTCTCCGCCAACTCCACCGCTTTCGCCAAGGTCACTTTGCCAGGTTCTAAGGCAAACAGCTTCTCGCGCTCCTTCCCGGATAGCATTCCCATTACAAAACGGTCCCTTAATGCTTCCTCGAGATTTGAAAAGCTGCAATGCTCCGTCAGTCCACGAAGTCTTGCAGCCCATTCCGTGTAACTTTCACCCTCCTTTTGCACAGCTGAATAAAATTTAAATCTTTCACCAAAAACACAGCGTTTTGGAGAAAAGTGTACATCCAAAATTTTGTGAATATTTTCATACGGCAAATCATGTAATAATTTAGGCAAGGCTAAATCTGCCGCTAACTTGTAGGTAGCCTCGCCGAGTGCACTCAACAAAATCGCGCGCCGCTTCGCTCCTGTCGTGTCGCTGTCTTTGGTTAATATCGTTCGCGATGAACCATTGCGACAACCGATTTTTATACACCTGCCACGTTCCCGTATTATGATCAAAACTTGTTAAAATTCCAAAATGAGACATTATACTTTTCACTTTTTTAAAAACGCGGGTAGATTCGTCGCCACTGTTCGGTATGTGACAGGGGACGAGTGAAACTAACGGCGGCTGATATTACACTACCTTTATTTATGCAAAGTGTTACCTTAAGTAGGGGTCGAGGCACCAAACCCGCTATAGATAGCTACGTATACATATACAACAATAATAAACAAAATGGTCTCTCTATATAGCTATTATCCAGGTTACATCTTCGGCTACTGCTTCGAAGCCCATGATCTGCTTTGTGACTTTTCCTCCTCCATTTCTGCCGGTCTACGCATCCTCACACATACACACACACACGCACACACTACACACACTACACATCACATACTATCTCGTCACGTCACGTTATCTCTCGCAGTGTCCAGCCAGGCAATCCTTCTACCACCCTGCGTATCATCGCGGTGTCATAATACTATTACTTATTCTGTGGCGGTGTGAAAAAATCTTGATGAAATCTTAAGAGTATAGGTATTAAGTTTATAAAATGAGAGTTTCCGCTCAAGTCTGCAACTTTGGCCACTTTTAACAAATCGGACGGGTTTCCTCGCGGAATAGGAGTGGCTCGGGAACGAATAAATCAACCCCAGACGTGGCAGTTCAGCCCGAATAGGGCGCCATACGTCTCACATCCTGCGCGAGAAACACTACCGGTCAATCATAAACTATGATAAATGTTTAAAGGAAATATGAGAGAAACCATTACCTCGAGCGACCTTTTGTCAGAAGAAGAAGCCAATTCCTCTACTGCAACTAAGTCATCAGAGCTTGATTAACTTCGGTGAAACTTTTCATGACTTCTTTCTCTGTTCGTGCCTTGAGGTGATGCGTAATGACGTCTACCCTTGGCTTAGTGTCGTTACCAACTTCAGGGTCATATTCTGTCTGTCATCGGACATATTTTTCTCCCAGATATTATAAAAAAAGTTAATTTCAAGTTTGTCCTAAATTTAAGTGAGAAACTGTTATTTCCGCATGTAGGTATGTACTTATAATGACACTTTATTAATATAAATTACTAAAAGACATAGAATATAAAACTAAAACTAACTACAATTAAAATAACTAAAACTAAAAATTAAAAATACCTATCAAAATTTGGTGCTTATAAGTCTTGAAATCTTGCCTGAAAAAAATATCTATCATAATCAAACAGATACCTAAAGCAACTTTCCCTTTTCATGAAAATTCTCAATTTAGCTTGGCATAGAATAAATAACTTCGCTCGCAAAATATGCGGTCATGGCAAAATACAGGGTGAAATCTTTCTTATTAATCGTACGTTATTTTTACCGTACGTAACTCTTATACTCGTATATCGAAATGAATTAAGTTTCAACTTAGGTATTTTTTATATTAATTAATGAACTATGAAGGTACCTTACGAATCGCTTGAAATCTTTCTATTCTGAGACAAAATATTTTTTCTAGATTTATTAACACATAAGCAGTAGAATACTAATACCTATACCCAGCGGTCCATGCAATTTTGCAGCTCGCTGTAACATCAGCCGTAAAAGTGCATGGCGACCTTATCAATTACTTCACTCATAATTTCTCCAAACATGATGCAGCTCACTAGGTACATGACTCTATTTTTTTTTCTCGTCTAGCAACGATTTTAACATTTTTTACCAGACAGCCTTGCATGTGAGTCGTCTAACCAATGATATTGCACCTCTATAGAGTGCCTGGCATTCACATGCGATTACTCTATAAATAAACTTTTATTTTTGCCCTATTTCAGAAGCCCCGTTGGATAGTTAGCGATCTGGTGGATATTCGTATGTATTATCTTTTACATAGATCAACCGGTACGCAGCTCGAAATGTCGATAGCAACGCAATGATTGTAATTCAGTAAGGTGTACGCCCTCGGGCAGCGTAGTGCTTCCAGTACAGGAAAACGAACTCACTCTGTATGCCGGATATGTTGTATGTGGTATGAACCTATGTGGAACGCATAACTCAATTCGGCGGGTAGGTCGGTTAAATAAGTTACCAACTCGAAAATCTCATATTTCACGCATGGGAGATTAATCGATAGCGAAGTCGGAGCGACTCGCGAGCTTCGCTGACCGCGCTGTATACTGGCCAGTACACCTGATCTCGGCTTAGTATATAAGTAGTATACTGGTATGTGTCTAAGGTTTAAGGGCGTCCGCGAGCGCTTTGTGAATTCGATACTTAAGTAGGCTCTGAGCCAAATGACTTGGAGCGTATGAACTAGCTTAGCTGTGGGCAGTAGGAAACGCATTTTATTTAAAATATCTACGAGTACATTATCGTGATATGAGGACTGTGCAAAATTGAACTCTTATAGGTATACATATACATATTGGTTTTTTAAAGCCTTTTATGTTACCTACGTTACGTACCTAGAAGAAACTCATTACTGACAAAGTTTACTTAACTGAATACAGTGTAAGACTAACAATCTGTCACTGAGTATTATTAATTTATTATGATAGCTAGCGATTATTATCTCTGTTTTCATGTCTTATCTGCAATAAATGTCGTCAATTTATCGATAAACTGACAGCTTTGTAGGTATGTACCATGAATCGCGTTATTGCGCAATTCATGCTACAAAGCTGTCAGTCCAGAAGCCGCCATTTTTTGAACAAATTCGTTTGACAGCACGTAACAGGGACAGTTATTAATTTTTTAAATTACCTAAATACGGGGTCTTTTTGAACGCCCTAATACTTACATAAAAAAGGATACTTTATACTTAGAGCGCTAATTAACTTGAAGTTCAAAAGAAATACTACGCATTCATAAGCTTCGCAAGTCTATGGCAGCTTGGGAAAAGCCAAGTTCAAACATGTGCCATTGGATTCAGATTGACCAACCAATTACGAGGTTTGTTTTTTATTCATTGCCCTGTAACAGCTGAACCAATACGTTTTCGTGACAATTAATCTGCGATATGATATGAATGAATTCGTTCAGTTTGCAGTATTTCAATTTCTGAATTTGGTTCATTTACTTACTTTTTTCGCTGACTTTTTGTTGACCCATAGGCAATTTAATTCGAATGTGATTAAATGTTCACTTTTAACTGCCGTACAAATATGATGCTCTTGGTATCATATTTTTTTTTGAAAATCGCGGGTTAGCAACACTGTGTTCGAATAATTCCAAAATCGCGTGTCATATGTGTTTTTTTATCTGTGGAATGTGGATCGTGAATGACAGCCATCATCTTATTGTTTACATTCTGAATCGTTTCTATTTCAAGAGAAATTTCTGCTGTCACCATTAAATACGAAGATTATGCATGACCTCAAGCAAAGCTAAGGTGCCTATAATGTACAATCATACTCGTTGACGGTAAACATTACTAAAATTTGAGGTTATGATAATTCACTCGAACTGACGTATGAAGGGCGGAAAAATAAACACGTTTTGGTTCGATGTACATTGCTGCTTTTCTTAGCGCAATTCTGCTCTTTGAGTGTTACATGGTGTTACCCTACTTTAATTTACATTACATAGTACATTGCTACTGACAAGATTTGCTTGACGCACTATAGATGCGAGGTCTGCAAGGTAACTTTACAATTTCTATTCGAATTTTAAACAATTAACGCTACAGAATTTCGAATTTTAAACAAGCACTCTAACCAGCAATTCCGGAACTAAAGTTTTTCAATAGAAAGGAGGATGGGTCAATAGGGATGATGACACATGTTGAATTTTATAATAAAATCTAGTAAAATAGATAGCAAATTAGCAATTTATCACAATAATGTAGATATTAAAACAAAATATGGAAATGCTACAAAAATACAGGACCTGAAAGTTTCACGATTTAAGTTTTTTTTTTACTTCTAAAATCGATAAAAGTAAGGGTACCATTCGATTCCTTACATTTAATAGGCTGCTATTTAACTGATCACCAGATTTAGTAAAATTTAATGCCAAAAAAATGTATTTTACCACCCTAAAATAATAAATGATCACCAAAATTATAACTCCATTTTAAGGCGCTAGACGCCGTTTTTGGCCGAAAACTCTAACATTCTAGAGTCTATATCTTCTTAACGGTTCAACAAAAAAATATGAAAAAAATATATATGATTTTACGTTTTATGTACAACATTTGTAACGTTTGACTTGTTCCCTATGACTTATAGTTTTTCCAAAAAAGGAACATTACGACAGGCCGTTTTGCGACTAACTTTGCCTATTTCTAGTGAACGGTTTATTCGATTAAAGTTATTTTTAAACTAGAATAATTGTTTTAACAGATACTACAAATGCAACGTAGAATAATGTTAATAAATAATTTTTTTTTAAGAAATCGAATATTTTTAACATTTTGTGCGTATGTAGCTCGAAAAAGGCGTGGCCGGCAGTCGTGTGCTAGCTTTGAGACGAGGAGGCTGTGTCGCTCGTCGCTCCGTGCCTTCCTTGTATTCTGCATGCTTGTTCTGAGCCGAGGTGCAATAAAATTGGAGTTATTGTGGCCAAAGATTAAATAACTGCAGAATGTTGATTTGGTTGTGACGCGCTTTAGCGCGCAGAACACGGTGTTTCGCAGCCTATTATTACGAACGTAATGACAATATTTCCACTTATGTTTGAGAAAGCTTCATTTGAAATATATAAAAAATGTTTTCGAACATGCGCCGACATATTGCCATTAAAATTTAACGTTTTTAATAAAGTTCAATTTCTAAAAAAAATTGATTAACATTGACAATTTATGTTGTAGGTATATACTATATAGTTTGATTCAGAAACCATTACATTTTTAGGATTGTTACCCATTAAAATGATGTTAGTTTATTAAGTAAATCTGAGGGCACGGCAGTGCCCCCGCCAAGTCGAGCAAAAAAAGAGGCACGGCCGTACCATCCTTTTTTCGAAGCGATTCAGGTCATTTTCGACGTCCTGTAATTTTGTGCTGGCTGAAGCTAAAACCCTGAATTTTCAGTAATATATAGGGCTAAACATGCTTAAGATATATTCTCAAAAACATTCAATTTGAACTAGTAGTTTAAGAATGATTGTACGTCAAAGTTCCTTATTTTCGACACTGACACACTCACTCACTCACTCACTCACTCACTCACCTACGATCATCATAATTCTAAGGTACTTCTAGTATATCCACAAGCTTCAAATTTTAAACATAAGTAGTTTTCAGCTTATCAAGCCATAGAAAACCTAAAAATATTGCAATATCAGTCACGTTTCAAAGATCTAAGAACTGCATAAGTAAGTTTGTAATCCCATATAAATATTTGCTATTACAAAGTTACTGTTGCAGTTCCTACAAATAGTAGGTAGTAAAGTAAAGGTACACTACGATGTACGATGTGAGTATGAATGAAGATGTGTTTCTTTATGATATGTGTATATATTAGACAAAACAAAAAACCTAAGGTAGGTAATAAACACATTAAAAAATGTTGGCTGACGGCGTATTGCATAAAGTATCATTCTATGGAACTAACTATATGTCAACAAAAGTCATTAGTAAATTCATTCATCAAGTTTGATTACTTACATAGTTAGCAAGTTCCATCGAATGACACTCTACCAATTCAATACGACGGTTATGTCAATTACACAAACGTGCAGCATGGTGCGTAACGGGATGGGTAAGTAATATATAATAATAATATAATTTTATACGGCGTTTTAAACAGGACGCGAGTCGTATTAACCGTGAAATGTAATTTACGACCTCCACTAAATACATTATCTACTCATACTCAAACAACAAAATATCTGCAAACAAAAGGTATACGAGTATAGCGCCAACTGCACGCCTCTGGGCTGTATCTTATTCTTTGAACCTCGTGGCGGTGCAGCGATACAAAATTCACGTACGATCGCAGCGAGCGGGGTAAGCGGGTGGTGCGGGTACAGAGCGCTTAGCTCCGCCCTGACGCTCAAGGGCATTGGGCCTTCCAATCGTCTTAATGTGAAATGATTACCAATTTTATTACATTTTACTGTGCTATTAAAGGAAAAGACAGGAAACTAATCATTATTAACCCAAAAATAGTAAATGATTACCAAATTTCAAATCCCATTTTAATGTGAAATGATAACCAAATTTTTACATCTTGCTATCCTATTAAAGAAAATGACACCAAAATAATCATTGTAAACTTAAAAATATTAAATGACCACCAAAATTAGAACCCCATTTTAATGTAAAATTATAACCAAATTTTTAAATCTTGCTATCCTATTAAAGCAAATGACTCCAAAATAATCAATGTAAACCCAAAAATAGTAAATGACCACCAAAATTGTAACCACATTTTAATTAAAAATGTGCAAATATTTAATATATCGTTATCCTATTATTATTGTTCGTTATTATCTTTTTTCTAGTAGCATTTTATTTCTGTAAGGGTCGCAGTTCAAACCTAACCTAACCCACTTTTCTAGTAGCATTTCTTTTCTGTAAGGGTCGCAGTTCAAACCTAACCTAACCCACTTTTCTAGTAGCATTTCTTTTCTGTAAGACCAAGACAGCCAGACAGACAGACAGGGGGCTAGTAATTTTGGCATCATTTTACTTTATTTGGTAATATGTATACATTTTTTGGTAATCATAGTGGTTTAATTAGGTGAAAATATCGCATTAATTTGGTCTTCAAGATTTGGTGATCATTAATGATTTTTGGTAATGGTTCAATATATTTGGTATTTGAAAACAATTTGAAGTGCAGTCGTAATTAAAACGGTGGTAGTTTTGTAATTTTAGGCCTTATTTTTTTGCTGTTCAGTAATTTTTTTTGGTAAGCATGATTTTTTTATTTAGGGTACCAAAGTATTTTTGGTGGTCATTATATTTGTAGCCCATTTAATACAAATAAATATTGTATAGCAACTATATACTTAAACCCAATATTTCACGGACAAAAACGCAATTTTCATATTTTGTTTATTTTGTCCATACTTCAAGATGGGATCTCAGTGACTTTGACGTCACGTTCACTTGTCATATTGTGAGGGGCGTTTCGCGAGTGAAGTGCGACTGTCGGACTTTGACTACAATTTCTGACTTTTGTGTTACTTTAATGCAATGGGTCCCATATAGACATTTGATCCTAAAAACAAACCCGATCGATTTATACTTTAAATGAAAATTAGTAATGTAGCCTATTATACATAGAGCTGCAGACATTTTGGACTAGTCATTGAGTTTTCACTTCTGTCGGCACTCCCGGAGTGCAACCTGTTGTTTTTTCTTCTAACTGACAGGCCGATACCGTCCGGCGGACTGTTAATCAGGGCACAGATTATATAATAGTTCTTACGATCAGGGGCCCCTTTAAGCTATAAAATATATATATCTCAAATGTGGAACGGGCGCCGAAGTGACTAACTTGGTTACAACAAGTTCTAAGTATAGGTACGTGTCTATCTCGATACCTATCGTAAGTTCATTGTTTGCTCACGTGACGGCACTACCAACGAATTTAAAGGTGGCGTTCGAATGAAAACTGCAGGTGCGCTGCATTACTGTTGCGACATTATTGCTGCGGCCTTAACTGTCAATTGTCTAGAAAAAAAGAGTTAGGTACGGATTGAACGTTCGAATCGTGACAGTAATGCGGCAGCGACCGTCACTTGTCAAGCCTTTTTTTAAGATGATAAAATGAGTGACGTTCGCCGCCGGATTTTGTTAAGGAAATTGACAGATACAGCCGCAGTAACAACGACGCCGTAACAGTATTGCAGTTGCCATCCATACGTCACCTTTATAGCGCCCGTCGTTCGAATTCGGAAACGTGATACACTTCAAAGGGAATCCAGTGGGCTTTGCATGATCCGTTTATGAATACGAGGTGGGCCTTGTAACAGAAAAATACAGTTGATTTACTTAGTCGTTTTCTAAGAGATATGCAGTAATAACTTTTAATTGGTTATATTAGTCGAATTTAAACTGTTGTGAGACATGCTAACATTGAATAATTTTACGGTTTAGACTCACTTGTTTTAAGTCACTCTCCACTCACTCTCCGAAACATGTCGCGCGAGTGACTTAAAACAAGTGAGTCTAAACCGTAAAATTATTCAATGGTTATATTAGATTTGGAAATTAGAATAGTATTTTAAATTTTTGTTTAATACATAATAAAAACGGGTAACTTATACAAAACATTTTTGATACAAGCCATCCTGCCCTTTGAGTATCCCAATACGAGATACCCAATACAAAAAACACTAAGGAAAACCAGAGTTCATCGATTCTAGGCTTAGTCTGAAAGCCAAGTGCTACATCAAGTATGGCGCAGCTATACACTTTGACTGCTATGTCGACTCGGTGCAAATATAGCATAATATTACATACATCACATACATGGACTCTAAAAGATCTTCGTCTTTTACCTAAATTACTGATATGTATATGTATATGAAGCGCTGGTGGCCTAGCGGTAAGAGCGTGCGACTTGCAATCCGGAGGTCGCGGGTTCGAACCCTGGCTCGTACCAATGAGTTTTTCGGAACTTACGTACGAAATATCATTTGATATTTACCAGTCGCTTTTCGGTGAAGGAAAACATCGTGAGGAAACCGGACTAATCCCAATACGGGCCTAGTTTACCCTCTGGGTTGGAAGGTCAGATGGCAGTCGCTTTCGTAAACACTAGTGCCCACGTAGGGTTACCAGATGACAGGAATTTTCCTGACATGTCAGGAATTTTGGCCTTTTGTCAGGAATGGGGACGGAACACGAAAATGTCAGGATCTTTTTGAATTGATAGACTTTATTATAAAGTACCTTTTTATTTACTTAAATTAATCAATTAATCGAAAACATTGTAAAAAAATAAATAAATGAGATCCACTCAACTTATCAATAACTTCATAATTATTAATTAGCAAATCTTTAATCAAGTATATATATACAAAACGCGCGCGGCTCGGCTCAATCGGATGGCCATCGCTAACGGCTAGAGACCCCCCCCCCCGTCGTGAAAAATATGAATGTCAGGAAAAATATTCGGAAATCAGGAATTTTGTCAGGTAATTCTAAATTTGTATCTGGTAACCCTATGCCCACGTCAATTACTGGGATTAGTTGTCAAGCGGACCCCATCAGGCTCCCATGAGCCGTGGCAAAATGCCGGGACAACGCGAGGAAGATGATGACGATGACTGATATGTATATCACAAACAACACTTAAGGTACCTACTTGTTATGATAGAGTTTATTATGCCGTGAGTGTGTGCCGTGATATTAACCAAATACAGAGAATTTATGTACCGTGAATGAACTGTACATTCCGGGAAAAAGCAGTTCGTGGATGAGTAAGTATTTGTTGGGTTCAATAAATACGAATCCTCCAATTGACATTTCCACGCATTTTCCACGAGGTTGAACAAATATACAGTGCTTCGTTTTAACAATTTCGGCCAATAATATAAATTTGACAACATAAAGTGAGTAGGTACCATCCAGAATTGCTTGGGTAAAACACCCACCTACAATATTGATACATCATTCCGCCTTATTTAGTAGTAAATTTATAAATATGGTTTGTTATTAAGAGCCCATCAACGTGCACACTAGCGCCACTGCTAAATAATCGTGATTATTTCAATTTAACGCAAGATATTTAAAAAAAGGGGGCCGCTATGTACTGTATCTTGTATTAAAGTACCTTTTGAATACATCAAACTAGTTTCTATGTTGCTGGATTCGTCAATCTATAAACTCAAAACAAAAACGGCCGTTTTAACTCTGGACGCATAGATTGACGAATCCAGCAACATAGAAACTATAGTTTTATGTATTCGAAAGGTACGTTAATACAAGACACAGTACGTAGCGGCCCCCTTTTTTAAATATATTTATTTAATTTTATATAATCACGATTATTTAGCAGTGCTGCAGTGGCGCTAGTGTGCACGTTGATGGGCTCTTAAAAAGAAAAGATGGTGGCTGCCAGAGGTCACTGTACTCAAGACTGATTAAACTTATTTTTCTACTCCAGCACTTAAATGTGTCAATTAAATGACTGACAGTGATATCTAAAGCAATGTCATTTGAATGATTTGTCTATAGGCTCATAAGATGACTGCTAGCAGTCATCTTATGAGTATAATACAACTGCTTTATTTTTTTTTAAGATACAACTTCCGATCATCTTGATTGAAAGAGGTATATGTTTTCATTTACAATAATAACTTTTTTTTTGGCTCTATGTTTTGCTGTGTGCATAATAATTCATACAAAGTAACCCATTTTCTTAGTCTCAACTGTTTTGTGTCGGGTGCAGCTGTCATAGAAAAAGTAATGTATGCAACAGCTCATAATTGGTTCTTAAAATTCTCGGGTCTTTTTTATAAAACTCGACTACGTCTCGTTTTGTAACTTCGACCCTTGAATTTTAAGAATTATTATATCACTGTTGCATAAACTACTATTTTGTTACTCCTCATGATACTATTATGTTGACCATTAAAACAGAAGGCCTGTTATTTTTTTATAATTTCCAGTATCAGAATGTTGCTAAACTTACAATATTTTAACTTAACCTTAACCTAACTACACTGCTAGATAGAAGGGTTGTGTCCTACATGTTGAGTTTTACAGCTTACTTGCTTTTCTTGTCTGCATAAGATTCGTTTATGCATTCAACGCACGTTATGATATCGCTCTGGAAAATCCAGAAGTATTGCCGGTCAGAAATGCCAGTGCAAAAGATATTTATTCTAAATCTTTCTAAGAAAACGGCGGAAAAGACACGTTTGAATCTGCAGCAAAATCATGCATGCAAAATCCTGAAATATCTCGAAACTTGTAATACGATTGGATGATCCACTGCGTATTCGATAACGGGTAAGTAATTCGCGTAAAGTAGAAATCGCGTTTTGTACATATAATTAATGTTGTTAACGGGTCTAACGCGATTAAATTTCATTATTTTACCTTTTTTTCGACGTTTCAGCCAGCTTGCACGGAAGACTGACGGGCCAACAAAATGTCAATTGGTAAACAACACTAAACTACCCGACATTGGTTTATATAAATGTTCGGCGTAGACAATTGATCTACCCGTTTTTGTTTAATGTTTTTTGTCCGCAGGCTCCACGGCACGCAACAATAACAAAATCTGCACACTGGTCTGAAGATAGATCCGTTGGTTATTTAATCGCATGAGTGAAAAACATTTGATTAGTTATTAATATCGTACAGTCAGCATCAAAAGTAGTATTATCTAATAACACAACAAAAAGGGATATGTATCATCATCATGAATCAATACATATTATAAAACAAAATCCCCTGCCACGTCTGTCTGTCTGTATGTTCGCGATAAACTCAAAAACTACTGTACGGATTTTCATGCGGTTTTCACCTATTAATAGAGTGATTCTTGAGGAAGGTTTAAATGTATAATCTGTAAAGGTTTTATCTAAACTCGTTGAACTACCCGTGCGAAGCCGCCGGGTCACTAGTATTATCTAAATGTAGAAAAATTAGACTGTGACAGATACTTTTGACCGCGAACTGTAAATATGATTATACATTCAAAATGGATAAGATTGGTTACTTTTATTCATGGTGGAGTGCAACGGTGCTTTGCTACGTCTAGTTCACTCTATGGTCCGTAGTACCTGACTAGGGAACGAAAAACGAAAAGTCGTTGATTTGCAATTTCCTCAAAATGACGGAGGAAATAGTTTGTTTTCTTACCGGAATTCCATCGAAGCTTAAATATATTTATTTACTGACTCACTTGACAGACTAAGGTAAGTAATTGTACATTTTTTTAAAATTGTTGTTGTTTATGTTGTGTAAAATTGATTGATTTGAACTGCGACAACGAAGCATGCCCCTAAGGTTGCCGCGAATTCCACCAGCGGTTTCCTTAGACACGAACCTGCCCACGTCGGTTGTAAATGTTGTAATGTTTGAAAACCCGTAATGCCCGGTTCACATTATTCCAGTAGCATTCCAGTCCAGCAATCCAATCCAGTGCTGGAATGCTACTGGAATAATGTGAACTGACACTGGAATGCACTGGAATGGTGAGCATTCCAGTCCAGTGACTGGAGAGACCGTCTACTTTGTCATTCCAGCTCACCCAATCCAGCGCCACTGGAATAGTGTAGACAGCCATTCCAGTTGCAATCCAGTGCTGGATGGAAGGTTGAATAGTGAAAAGACTGGAATATGCCCGGTTCACATTACTCCAGTCCAGTAATCCAGCGGGCTAATCCAGCCCAGTGCTGGAATAATGTAAACGATATGATCCATGTAAAGGTATAGCTTGTATAGGTAGTACTTGTTAAGTTTTTGATACGAATGCAGTGTATCGCATCGCAGTTTAGTGCTTCTTCAAACGTTGTGAACCTTGTAAAAATCCTTTCGGTTTTTGTCTATGAATAAGAATAATTATTGCTGCTTGTTAGCAACTCTTTGATGTATTCTTTTCTTAGGAACCTTGTTTTTACAAGGAACTAACTTTTTAATGATCGACCTCGCTGCTTCAAAGGTTTTTTTCTACTCCAGCACTTAAATGTGTCAATTAAATGACTGACAGTGATATCTAAAGCAATGTCATTTGAATGATTTGTCTATAGGCTCATAAGATGACTGCTAGCAGTCATCTTATGAGTATAATACAACTGCTTTATTTTTTTTAAAGATACAAGTTCCGATCATCTTGATTGAAAGAGGTATGTTTTCATTTACAATAATAACTCTTTTTTTTTTTAAATAATAACTCAATTTTTTTTAAATAATAACTCTTTTTTTTTAATAATAACTCTTTTTTTTTTAATAATAACTCTTTTTTTTTTTTTTTTGTTGCTGCAGCTGTCATAGAAAAAGTAATGTATGCAACAGCTCATAATTGGTTCTTAAAATTCTCGGGTCTTTTTTTACAAAACTCGACTACGTCTCGTTTTGTAACTTCGACCCTTGAATTTTAAGAACCCTTATTATATCACTGTTGCATAAACTACTATTGTGAAAGCATGCATTTTTACTTTTTAATTATTTTACGAAAATAGAATTGGAATAATTTAATGCCAGTGAAAATGGCTTTTTGAAATCCGTTGATGACGCATTAGCTGAAGTTAGTGAAGTCATTTAAAATTTCATGAATCAGAGGCGTAATCCTCACTTTGTTTTCATATATTCGTGTAATAGGGATGATGACACATGTTGAATTTTATAACAAAATCTAGTAAAATAGATAGCAAATGAGTAATTTATCACAATATTGAGGATATTAAAAAAAAATATGGAAATAATACAAAAATACAGCACCTGAAAATTTCAAAATTTAAGTTTTTTTATAACTTTCAAAAACGAAATAAGTAAGGATACCATTCGATTCCTCACATGGTATCCAAAAAAAGATTGTATAGCAACTATATACATAAACGCAATATTTCACCGACAAAAATGCAATTTTCTTGTTTTGTTCATACTTCAAGATGCGATCTCAGTGACTTTGACGTCGCGTTCATATAGCGATTTGTTAGAGGCGTTTCGCGAGTGAAGTACGACTGTTGGACTTTGACTATCATTTCTGACTTTTGTGTTGCTTTAATGCAATGGGTCCCATATAGACATTTGAGCCTAAAAACAAACCTAATTGATTGATACCATAAATGAAAATTATTCATCTAGCCTATAGGGCATAACCAAACAATTTCGTAAACTTTTTATTTGTTTATTTTAAATTTTATTGCACATCAAAAAGGTACAAAAGGCGGACTTAATACTTACATCATGGCATTCTCTACCATTCAACCTTAGAGCTAAACAGAGAAAAGACAAGGTCAAGCTTTTTTTCAGTTAGCTAGGCCCCTTATTTTCATCTTTTTATAGAACCAGGCGCGGCCCGCCTTAAGGAGCGCTTGTGCGGTGCACTCCCATAAATAATCAAAATGAAATTATGGTACTTATTTAATGTATTACTATTTAAGATCTATCGTAAAAAACTCAATACCAATTAAATAATAACCTTTATTCATTATACTTAAGTTTATAGACAGCTCACCACTACCTACACGGCGTACTCCTATAATTTCATAGAAATCAAAGGTAACGCGCGAAGCGGAGCGCTTTGGATTGCGCTCCTATGGAAAAAGATTTAGTACATTCGATCAATAGGAAATTCAATAAGAGCGAAAGAGAAGTTTCGACAGAGCTACGCGCGTGAAACAGAATATTTTCTATGAGGGAAGAGGCAAAATCGGTGCGGCGCTCCGAGCCTGGTTGATCTGCGCGCGCATCCCGCGCGCCATGTTGATATTGTTGTCACTTGTTTCTAACACTCGGTTTAGACTCTCGCGCGAGCCACGAGACGAGCCGCGAGCCGCGCCACGAGACGCGAGTCCACCGTTTACACTCGCGTTCGGCTTGTCATTCGGTTATAAACCTTATGCCGTGCCGTTAGTGTTTAAATTATATTAGCTCGACGAGCTTGCGAGCCACGAGACGAGCCGCGAGCCCACCGCTTACACTCTCGTCTCGTGGCTCGGCTCGCGGCTCGTCTCGTGGCTCGCGCGAGAGTCTAAATCGACTATAAACAGACCTTAGTCAATTTTAAAGTATGTGCGGGAATGCAATTTTGGCTTTTTTTCATTCTAAATAATGAAACAAAAGTTTAAACAGTTAAAGCACATAATTTGTTTGTTGTGAGGTGTTTAAAAATGAATGAATTTAACGTGAGAATGTGAAAGAGTTTACAAAATCGACTCGAGTTAAATTATGGACGACCTTGAACTTTCGTAGCAATGTTAGTCAAAAGCAAAAACTTATATATTTTTTAAATCAGATCTATAAGCAAAAACACCGTGGTTGTGTTGTGTGAATGTGATAAAAGTAACTAGCTTATTTTGTTTTTCGTGTTACCTATATGTTTTGTGTTTGGCGCAGGCGCGGGCGCGGGCGACGGCTGTGCGGTGAGTTTGTTTGGACCAGACAGGTGTGTTAACAATTTGGCACATCTTTCCATAAAATTTAAATAAAAACATTATATCCATTTGTAAAATGAACTGCAGTTGACGTCTATCGGTCGTCAAGATATTCGTAATACCGAAAATCTATGAGAGAGTTCAATGACCGGGTGGACGGAAACCGACATCTAGGTACTTTGCGACGGTTAATTGAATGTGTAGGTTTAGTTTTTGTTTTTTATTGTGAGTGAACACCCATAACACATACCTACCAGCCGCCTCTGTATAGAACATTAAGTAGATTAAAGTTAACAAAAAACTAGCTAATGTATGGAAGTATGTATATATTTTTTTCGTCGGTTCCCAATACAATATCGGAACTATTGAGCCGATTTTGATAAATGAGGTGTCAATTATTTGTTTTTAAGTCCCGAAGTGATAGGCTACAACATTTTAAATACTAAACACTACATCACTTACCTACTTTTCCAGTCACGAAGATACGGTGAAGAAATTTAAAATTCAAAAAACCTCGATCCTACTGTTGCTAAATTATTTAAGTACCAATGCTCGTTTTAGTATATTTGAATCTGCACGAGAGGAAGCTAGAACGGTGGTCTATAAAAACTTCCCAACTATAGTCTAAAGCTCCCAACTATAGTCCAAATATAACTGTATTTTTTTCTTTCAGGTACTCCTTAGTACCTGAAAGTAAAAATGTTTATAAATGAAAAAAAAAAAACTCTGAGTAAACCAAAACGAACATTGGTATTGATACTTAATTTCCTTTTGAACTTGTGGACCATAGTTGTAATGACTATAGTTAGGTTTTACGGTACCTACTTCGATTTTAGCGCCTTCTGAAATCGCGCCTCGGAGTGATCTTCCCAAAGCCATTGTAAAACATCCCAACCGTTTCCGTAAGACATTAAGCGCGTTATTTCTCTTAAAAAACGTCGTAAGTTACATGAAATATGCGATAAGTTACGACCTTACGTTTGAACTGGGAATTTGCATAGTAAATGGTGATAAAAGGTTAGTGTCGTGGCCAGGCCAGTTATTATCAAGCGAGAGCCTAGGTCCAACCAGTATAAAGTGATCTCTAATTAAACGTATTTGAAAGGTCCGCCGGGTCACTAGTATCTATACTGCTGAGATGAATGATGTGTTCGCTTGGTAGGCAAAAGATGGGAGTAGGTATTAGTGCTCGTAGTTAGTTTGCCTGGACATTTATTCGGACTTGCCTGCCTTCACATAAATAGGTTATTAAAAAAACACCAGGGATTCGACAAGGAGGCTTGGCTTTTCTACAATAAATAATATTTAAGAACAGTTTGTCCGATTTTGCAAATCATGCCTCATTCGAATCAACTATAAAAACTGACTATTACTGTCGTGTATGGCTATTTTTTTCAAAAAGAACTGCCAGCTATTTTTTGAGCTCCGATAACCCGACGGTTTTTGAAATAAAAAAGAAACAACGATATTGTCATGAATAAACGATATTGTTGATATTGTTTAACAATTCAGTGGAAATCGGAAGCCCTTTGATGGCGATAACTTAATTTGTATTATCTTAATATGAAAGGTCTTCCGATTTGTCATTTTAATAACCCATTTTTCTATCCTCCCAATGTAAAGGACTCTGAAGGCATTTCTATTTTAATTAAGTTAGTTCAAAACTAGAATAACAAAGGAAAATCCAGCTGGCTGTGAACGTGTCTAACAGCATACTGATTTACGTCCCAGAGTGACGTCGACTGACCCGCTTTCTGAATTTCTAAATATGGTCTTATTAATGTAATGAACATGCCAAATTTAAGGCTGCTACTAAAGTTGGCTTTTATACTCTTCGTATCTTTAACATTCTATTAAAATTCGAAACCTTTCCTTTGAATACAAACTTCGACAAAATTCGACCACAAAATGGGACCGAAAATACAATCTGGTTGAGGCTATGAGAGTATGCTTTTTATGATTGCATACTATGATTACGTATGATTTAAACACACACAAAGGAAATGATGTATCAAAGTGTCCCATGTAATGTATCAAAGTGCAGGTAATCTATCTCTTTTATCTACTGGCCATACATAAAAAAATGTATACATTCTATACCTTTAAATTTGTCATCTACTAAGTACAAAAATTATCATGAGTTCATTTGGAACGTAAACTGATTTGAGCTTTAAAGTATCAAAAAATTATTGGTAATGAATTTATCTGTTAGGTATCCTAAATTACTTAGACACTAGTCGTTTCAAGGGGTTCATACAGATTTCTAGACAATTTTGGGAAAAATCTAATATTTTTTTATTCAATGTTTTTTTAGGGTTCCGTACCCAAAGGGTAAAAACGGGACCCTATTACTAAGACTCCGCTGTCCGTCCGTCCGTCCGTCCGTCCGTCCGTCTGTCACCAGGCTGTATCTCACGAACCGTGATAGCTAGACAGTTGAAATTTTCACAGATGATGTATTTCTGTTGCCGCTATAACAACAAATACTAAAAACAGAATAAAATAAAGATTTAAGTGGGGCTCCCATACAACAAACGTGATTTTTGACCGAAGTTAAGCAACGTCGGGCGGGGTCAGTACTTGGATGGGTGACCGTTTTTTTGCTTGTTTTGCTCTATTTTTAGTTGATGGTGCGGAACCCTCCGTGCGCGAGTCCGACTCGCACTTGGCCGGTTTTTTTATATCATCTATTCTACAAACAACGTAGGTAGGTATCGAAACATTAACGGCGTTATTCATAAACGTCTGCTAAGTTAATCAGCTGATGATCATCGTTTGTCTTCTTTCTACGGCATAACGACAGATAGGGACAAACGACGATCATCAACTGATTAAGTTTGCAGACGTTTAAGAATAACGCCATTAAGTATTCAGCTGTAGTGCTGAAAGGCCCCGTTAAACGAAAAGCAAACGTGTGTTAACATAAATAAATATAATACACAACGAGCGCCTGGATCGTCTCTATCTATAAGTAGGTCAGGTAGTTTAGCTCATAACAGTAGGTACATCGACACAGAATAATAATATGTTTTTGTCAAAAATTTCATTTTTGGTACAGGCTTTTATCGCTGACTGTACTTTTCTTACGACAGACAACTAATACTCATCGAGACAATTCTAAAAACCCCTAACACAATTAGGTTGCGTTGTTTCATCACAGAGTCACAGAATAACTAATAGTATGACAGAGTTCCTATGGCCACCTCCTGTCTCCATCATCAGATTAGCTCGATGGTAGGTACCATAATATTGTATTGTCACCCGACTTACATGTGTATGCCTAATTTCAGCTCAATCGGAAACCGGGAAGTGGATCAAATTTAACTTGCAAGATTCCATTACATAGTTACCTAATACATACAGGTCGACCTAATAAAAGCTTGTTAAAAAATACGTTAAACTTAGCAAAAATATACTTATTACGGGAAAATCCTACTTTGTAAGTAATGTTGAGTATAACCTTTAGAAATTACTCTTAAAACTCGACAAAACATTTTCACTAGACACCGTTAAAATGTTCAGTTGAAATTGTTTTTGAAGGATTAACGAATACGACCGGAACCTTGCGCGCGAACAATAACTCTATCTAAATTTAATGACATTTTAATAAGAAATCCTTATTATGGCCGTTAACAAGTTTGGAGTTTAACAAAGGAGATCCAGATTGGACTTGATTTAATTTAGAAATACCCTTTGTTGGATTCCGGGTCGGTTGCGCTGGGAGGTTCAAGGACACTCTAGATTCTTGTTAGTGTAATTTAGGATAAGCCTTGTCACTGGACAAGTCTTTAGACAAACACGAGCCATCCTTGAAATCACTGAACAGATTTTTTTCCTAACCAAATTATTTGTAGCACTGGTAAGAATGAAAATAAATGAAATGAAATCTTTTATTTCAGGCAACTAGTGGCCCATACATAAATACCTTAAAACTAGCATACATATTACAAAAATATAACTAAACACTAAAAAACACATTATGATTGCGATGCATTACGCAACCCCGGAGTGTCAGGGAACCGGCCGCGGAACAGCCGAAACTTGACATCCTTCGGACAAAACTCCTCCTTGGTGAAGGTCGCTAGATGTTCAGTCGGAACGGTTACCACAAACGAATTAAAATTCGCATTGTGTCGAGATTCCAACTTCGCGACCCTCAGGATGAAATATGAATCCGGTTTTTGCTTTCACATACTTTACGATATCATCGACCTTCGTAAGGTAGTGCAGACGGGACACATACAGCAGCGTCGACGGTGTTGCAGGACGCAGCAAATGGTTGGGTCCGGTCGGTGCGGTACCGCACTGATTCTGACGAGCTGGTTTTCTTCTCTTCTCCACCTTTTTAAAACCTTCTTCGTCGCATCGCGACTCCCTTAGAGCCGGCTGTAAGGCCTGGCAACCTTTTTATAGCACTACAAAGAAACATACTGCCTGCCTATTGTTATAAAAATACAGATACCTAGGAGGACCCTTGCCACTACAAATAAGATATCACTTCATCAACCACCCTTTAATAACATGATTATTATAACCTTTTTAGGGGCACTTTGCTAGCTCGTTATTTTACTTGGCCTAGAAATAGTAGTTAAAGTCTTTTGAAGATATGAGGCTATACATTATTTTTCACCAGACCAGCTCGCAAAGGCTCACTTTATTCTTCAAAAACTGTTGTGAAATTGTATCCTCAAGAGTGGCAAAGTAATTTGATGCCAATTAGAGTTATTTTATTATATTAGCTGGACGAATTGATAATTTTTTTATTATTTATTATTCAAAAAGTCATAATTATAAATTTAACCATTTGGATTTGATAGGAAACGTTTTATAGTAAGACCTTGCCATTGCAATATTTTTCACCATACATTTCACTCGGTAGCAAAGTCTGTACCGGGTCCCTGTCATGAAAACCTTGCAATGCTCAATCAAGATTACAATTTTGAAATCATTACCTTGGGGTAAAAAACAATTTTACCCCCTTGTAAAAAAACTACGTAACTATACTGGGTCAACCAAATCTTGTCAGTAAATAGGAACAAAAAAAACTATACTCAACCGTTTCTTTTGGATGCTAGTACTAGTGTTAGACAAAGATAGTATGATTCTCTCTGTCTATGTTTGAAATCAAACAGACCTTTGACACACTATACTTAAAGATGGTTAAAAAAATTGGATGGTTAGCGACAAAGTTTTGTAAGTATTTGGGTAAACGTAAGCATATATTTTTAGCAATAACTTCAAGAAAGATTTCATTTGGGAAGGGAAAACGTTGGTAGTCAAGGAAACTGATACTGATTGGAGTTATATATTTACTTTCAGAACTTTGAGGTACCCTACCTATAATAAGTTGATCCGAATTAATGTAACTTTTCTTGTTACCTCTTTCACAGTATCATGTTATTGTTATTTAGTAAATGTGACGTTCCACGGGAAAAGGTACTTTATGGCACTTGGCGCTTACGTCGCATAGCACCGCAATTGTATTGGAGCGGCGTTAATAATAGCGTAGGCGCCAACCGCCATAAGGTACCTTTACCCGTAGGACGTCACAAATGTTTTATTAGTTCCTAATGTTATTTTTGTTCTAATTACATTAGTCGAGTAGTAAAACTTCAACTGGTTCCACAAGTCGACTTTAAAATGGCTCAATTAGTTTGTATGAGTGTAAATAAGTAGGTAGGTAGGTAAATACTAATCAAGAAATACAGTTAGGAATATCAATGTACAGATGGGACACAAGTAAAGTTAGCACACCTACTTTTGAGTTGGAACCTAATTATCTATAGGAGAATACAATTACTTATAACCTTCTACGTCCCGATATCTTTTTAAACGTACAAAATCAAATTGAATTTTGAACTATAATTGAATAAAAGAAGATTCTAAATTCATAACTGCAGAAATGACTTAGAATTGGGATTACGCTTTATACTACAGTGAAACCTGGTTAATTGACACCTGGATAAATGCAAAACCTCAATAATTGCAACCAAAGGTCCGGTTTGTCCCGGTCCCTTGAGACCTCTATAATTGAAAATTTTGTTAGATTTTAGTGCTTTTTGTAATTTTACCTCTGTAATTGACCACATCGCAACTAAGATCTCTATAATTGACACTGTGCAAAAAAATCCGTTATTTTAGATCTTCTTCTTACCTATAAGTAAAACCTCTGTTATTGAAATAATGTAGACTTGAAGAGAGCAGAAACAATATTTTAATAGCAATGATAATTTTATTTTAAATCTTCACCCAGAATTCAATTTATTAATTGGGTATCTATCACAGACTGTAGTAGGTAAAATAGTTTTGATTAAATCAAAAATATGCTTTTTACATTCCAACTAAAACTTTCTTCTACAATTCAAGGGATTATTTAAAAAACCCAAATGATTATAAGCAGTAACTAATGTAGTTAAGTGTAAAAGTGCAAGTTATATAATATACAGACCAGAAACCCAGAATCTACTTTCAATGGTTATTAGAACCTCCATAAAAGCAATTTCTCAGAACGCAACCTCTATTAATGAGAACCTCTATAATTGACACAACGATTTTTTGAACCTCGTTAATTGGCACGACCTACAAATGAAAAACCTGGTTAATTGACAAAAAATTGCCGGTCCCTTGAGATTGCAATTATCCAGGTTTCACTGTATTTCCTGCGTCGGTACAGTGAGCATCGAATATATATTATTATAGCATATAGCTGCAAAAGTGGTCAAATACTTATTTCGTTACACCATATATTTTTGCTGCTACAAATTCGATAGACGCTTAGTTTGTACTTAAGTATACCAATACCATATCTGCGCAAGTGATATGTTACCTACATGAGATTTAAATTTGTGAAAACTCTTAAGATAATAGAAGTAAAGCTGCATACACTAGGTACTTCACTTTATTTTACGTCCGTGGAAAGTGCATTGCTGTGTTGAGTCGCTCTCACATTGTTTTAAGTGGAGAACATAAGTTGCATTTAGATGCAGAGAATAAAACTAAGTACTTCGTGTAAGTATTTAATGCGCATCAAAATACTTACTTAACGTTTGGTAAAGTGGTGTAAAAAAACTTGGTTTGAATTCTGTGAATTTTGGTTTCATCATAGGTATTAGGTAAAACATTTTATTTCAGACATGACATATGTACTTACATACTTAATTTGATCCATGGTTGTTGGTTAAATTTACATTTTAGACTTACAAAATAGTTTTAGTAGATTTACAGACTAATATTATAATACTCTTACCATAATTGCGCGGAGTTTTGTCAACGAATGCAGCAGAGGGGAGTCCCGTGTATCCATTTTCCGTCCATTATTTAAAAACATATCTTGCTTGGAACTTCCACTTACGATAGGTAATTACTAAAATAACTACATCATCATCTATCTAATTTTCATATTCGGCTTTGATAATTTATATAACCCTAGTTAAAACCCTCAATAACGTTTGCCTTTGCCTTTAAAATAACCACGACAAAAATATATATTTAATACGAGTAAACCCAAACAAACAATAATAACCCAAACATAATACACAAGCCTAAACAAGGCTTAGGTATTCCTTTATCCATTTGGTACACACCATTTTTGTATCGCAAAGTAAAAAGAACAATATTTTCTTATTTAAATACTCGATTTACAGTAAGTGGAGACATGATAGGATTGCCGTAAATGACTATTTCATTTTATTTGAAAGCCAATTTAGGTTTATACAATTGAAAATTTTCTCTAACCCAATGTTTCTGGCTCCGCTACTGCTAATTAGTAATATTGGAGTTACAACTACTACAACACCTAGTGACATTACTTACTAAACTGTAACCTGCTGTTTACACAGATACGTGATCTTTTACATCTCCAAATTTAATGTATTATACAGACTGTACATCTCTGTTGTACTACAGTAAATAGCTATTTATTTTAAGATTAAATATTATACTTAATGTGGTACTGTTTACACAGACATTGGCTGTAGTATTTATAAATGTTGCTTCTCATGTATTTTTCATGTCACTGTGGATACAAAATTTACATTAACTTGTCAAAGAGCTCTTGAAGCCTACTTTACAAAGTAGTTTTTTTTTATATATTTTTGCCAGGGCAGACTCTGACCAACACCTTATCACATTAAAATTGTCTCGATAGAAAATATCACGAAAACGTATCCAATCAAATATATTAGACATAAATATATCAACATCCATTAAGAAAAACCGTTATTATTGAATCTCGTAAAATCCCAAATACTTAAACTCCTAACTTCAAAGTAGGTGTTTTTCTTGTTTTGTTGTGAGGAAGAACATTATTATTATAGAATATATTTGATATTCTTTCATACACATAAAATCAGAGCGTGTTTTCTAGACGACTGCTTACGTATACGGAGAATTCTTGTCATTGTTAGCAACTTTCCAAGTTTGGGTTTGTTTGTGATTCGAGTTTCGAAATTCAACATTTCACTCTCCAAGGGGCTGGAAGAAAGAATAATGTTCTTTGGTGATTTTTATCTAACATAAATGAAAGAGCAAGTCCGAAATTTAATATCAATTTTGTTGGAAACACATCTGCGTAATTTATTGCGAAATTTATTGCGACTCCCAAATTGGAACTCTGACCCAAACAAATGTACATACTTACATATTTAGAATTTATAATATTATTATTTATGAATTTCCAGTTTTCAAAAACAAACAAACTGGGGAAGCAGGACTAATCCTAACGGTTTGATAAGCAAAATTGCTTTCTGGAAAGTTAGTGTTTGAGATAATTCTTGAAATTATAGATGAACCGGGATGAGGGTTTTGTTGTGTATTTGTTTTAATACTAGCTACATACTTCGCGTGAATGAAGATCATAATTGAAAAAAACTATCCCATGTCCTTCCCCGGGCTTCAAGCTCCAATTATCATCTAAATCGGTTCAGTAGTTTTAAGCACGAAGACAGTCAGAAAAAGTTACATTCGCATTCATAATATTAGTCCCTACTAGTATCCCTATAGTAACTATTGTAGGTTTATGCATTGCATTACACAAATAAGTAGGTAAAGCTTATTAGCTTGAACATATTATTATGTAAATAATGTACTACTTGTGTAGGTAAATAGATCTATTTACTACGGTCTGAAGATGAGTAGGTAAAAATATAATAAGTACCAATAAGTTAGAAACAAGTGAATTGAATATTGTTCAGCTTGAATACTTGGTCAATCAATCCCGGGTAACAATATTGGGGTGCAACCCGTGCATCTTTCTTCCTGCACTCAGCGTATTTACTGTGTAAATACTGCGCGTCGTTTCTCTCGAGAACGCAAATATTTGTGGCTCATTAGTGTAAACATAGGGTGCTAAATGGTTGTTTTCTTCGGCTTAAAGAAAACTACTTATGTTACACCTATTGGCTATATGCGTTAACACAATGAAGGAGAAAAGTACTTAAGTACTTACTTAACTTTTGTGGGACAACGACTTCACAATATTTGACAGCTGTCAACTGTCAGACAACTAATGTGTCCCACGCCCGCCAGGGCGGCGCCACAGTCATGCTCAGAACGAATACAATAAACGAGTTACAAGCGTCCATAATCTACGGTGTCTGTTTATCATGTGGAGTGCCTTGTCGCGACGAACGCGATCCTCAACAAAATAACAGGTAATTAAGTGTATGCTGGCCAAGAGTTTTAATTGTTTATACTGGCAGCACTGACAAATGGTTTTTAAAACGGTTAACGTATCTTTGACAGTAGAAGGAGGAAGAAGACGTTTTTTCCAACGGAACAATGTTCCCGTGGCGTGAAGTAAGTTGTATAAGTAAAAGGAAAGAAAACCTGCGGGTTTGAATTGGTGAGTGTTAGAAATATAGTTTCATCATTAATTGGATTAGAGAGATGAAGGGATAACTAAGAATAAAGAATGAAAATTAGAATACAAACAGCCAAGAATAAGCCAAATAGTTGTGAGTGGACAGGGTCGGGCTATAAGGGGAGTTGTGGAGGCCCGCGGCGGAGAATGAATCTCCGCCAAACAATCAGAATAGAATATACATTGTATTAGAATCTAAATCAGAGTATAAATCTGGAAATCACTTCATTTCTCACTCTGTAGTATTATGTTGTGTATTTTCAGATATATCTTGTCGTTATGTCTCGTTAGAACTCAGGCACGGTTTGATACTAGGGTAATAAATAGTATTACTTTGTCCGATCCGGAGGTCGCGGGTTCGAACCCCGGCTCGTACCAATGAGTTTTTCGGAACTTATGTACGAAATATAATTTGATATTTACCATTCGCTTTTCGGTGAAGGAAAACATCGTGACGAAACCGGACTAATCCCAATACGGGCCTAGTTTACCCTCTGGGTTGGAAAGTCAGATGGCAGTCGCTTTTGTAAAAACTAGTGCCCACGCCAATTACTGGGATTAGTTGCCAAGCGGACCCCAGGCTCCCATGAGCCGTGGCAAAATGCCGGGACAACGCGAGGAAGATGATGATGAAATAGTATTACTTTGGTTGTCAACCTTGCATAGGAATAGACGTCAAGACATGCCTCAACTTATGTATCTACTACGACTAACTGTATAGAAAAGTGGATATTAATGGGGCAGCGACTGTACAAGGTGTGAGCTTGCAGTCAGAATAAATTGTTTTGTAAATCAGGTAGCCGGTGTTCCTATGCCAAAACGTAAAAAAGTTGTTAATAGCATTTGTTCGTTCAATCAGCTTTTCCGAGCCACAGCCAACATTGGAACAAATACATCAAGTGTAATATTCATTTTTAGGGTTCCGTAGCCAAATGGCAAAAAACGGAACACTTATGGAATCGTCATGTCTATCTGTCTGTCTGTCCGTCTGTCTGTCCGTCCGTATAATGTCACAGCCACTTTTTTCCGAAACTATAAGAGCTATACTGTTGAAACTTGGTAAGTAGATGTATTATGTGAACCGCATTAAGATTTTCACACAAAAATAGAAAAGAAAAACAATAAATTTTGGGGGTTCCCCATACTTAGAAATGAAACTCAAAAAATGTTTTTTCATCAAACGGGGTATCTATGGGTCTTTAAAAATGATATTGAGGTTTCTAATATAATTTTTTTCAAAACTGACACTTCCCAAGTGGTAAAATGTGTCCCCCCCCTGTAACTTCTAAAATAAGAAAATGATAAAACTAAAAAATAAATATGATGTATATTACCATGCAAACTTCCACCGAAAATTGGTTTGAACGAGATCTAGTAAGTAGTTTTTTTTAATACGTCATAAATTACGGAACCCTTCATGGGCGAGTCCGACTCGCACTTGGCCGCTTTTCTAGTTTCTATTCAATTGTACCGAGTATAGCCGACCAGTCAGGATAGTCGAATATCTGGCCTCATTTGTTACGGCACAAAAAGCCGATTAACTAGCTTTGTTTGCTAGCTACATAAAATATGAATATAATGGAAAATACAGCCAATATTTCCTATACATTTTACAATTTTACTTTTGATTAAATATTAAGGGTGCCCACGGAAACCTTCGTCCATGGGGTAGGTATATAAATTGGAACAGATGTGGCATTTCTTTATTAGATTTGCCGACGATATCATCTAACCTAACCTAACTACCTTAGTATAGTGCGGAAAACTACCACAAAACTATGAAATATACCTTTAATATCTAGATAGAATCCTCAAGAGATAACATGACGCCTCTGGTTTGCAAAAGTAAATACTTGTTTGTGATTTATAATATGTTTTTATTTAAGCCAGTCAACTCGTTTTTTTATGCTTCTTTTTTGTATGTCAATATATCTAGTAGGTAACTATGGCAATGTGCACAAAAAAGATGATTTACCCATTTTATTTTGCGAAATTCTAAGTGTTGCAACAAACTGATCAATGATGAGTCTTTTTCGCTGTTCTGTGCCCGCTGACATATAAAACCGGTGAAAATAAAAGGGTCTGATTAATTGAACACCATTTGTAATTTAAATTTTATATCAGGTACGGTGACGTAACGAGTTAATTTACATAAATCACTGATAATTCCTTTATTGTAATATTTCAGGGCACCCGGAATAGAATAAGGTTGTTTTATGGAATTTAAATTACAATTTCAGGTTAAGCTGGGATTGGGTTCGCGTTTGTACACTGTGAGAATTCGCTGATTTTATAACCTTGCCTTTTCTATTTTACTTTTTTTAACTTAGTGCATTAGGCATGCTCTTTTTGTACGGTTTTAGGGTTCCGTACCGAAAGGGTAAAAACGGAACCCTATTACTAAGACTCCGCTGTCCGTCCGTCCGTCCGTCCGTCCGTCCGTCTGTCACCAGGCTGTATCTCACGAACCGTGATAGCTAGACAGTTGAAATTTTCACAGATGATGTATTTGTGTTGCCGCTATAACAACAAATACTAAAAACAGAAGCAGCTAGGGACTGCGACTGAAAAAGAGGGGACCCATAAAGGGGCACAACGCTAGGACGGCACGGGGGCGTTCATTGGAGATCCCAGAGCCGTCCGAAATGCGCCGAGGAGGACAACTGGGAGGTTTTTAGTCGGCGAAAGTCCGACATAACCTCCGCGCTGTCCCTGCGGTGCGGAGGTATCCATAACGGATTTTCCTCCCAATAAAAAATAGTTATTTGTACAACAAGAGATCAAAGTTTGATATTTCTTCGAGTGCTTATTTTGAGTCCCGTGCAAGCGAAAGATTCTATAATAGATTCACGAGCGTAGCGAGTGAATCTAATTTAGAATCTTGAGCGTAGTAAGGGACTCAAAAGCGCACGAGATGTAAATAACTTTGATCTCGTGTAGTACACAACATTTTTCACCTCAGCAGTGAGAACATATTAGAGAACCCGAAAAATGTATTCCTTCTTCATCACTTACCTCTATTCACTCATGTTTTCTTAAGATATACCAACAATTAAATTTTCACCTCAGCAGCTCGAACAAGGGTACTTTGCTACTTAAAAACAGTGAGCAAAATCGCATTTTGCTCACTGAGTGAGCAAAATTGCATTTTGCTCATTTTGTCTCACTCAGTGAGCAAAATGCGATTTTGCTCACTGTTTTCAAGTAGCAAAGTACCCTTGTTCGAGCTGCTGAGGTGAAAAATAAAATAAAGGTATGTTATATGCAATTAACCTTAATAGAACATTAATGTAAATTACACTTTATCTTATATACTCATATTTAGACAAAATGTTGTCGCTTAATTTTCAGGGATGTCTAGTTAATATTTAAGTAGTAAATAGTCGTTTTAGATTTTATTACTTATTAATATTTACCTGCTAGTAGGTGACCGAGAAAATTCTGGAAATCATGTACCTAAGCAAATACAAATACATATGTAGGTATACTATGTAATACCCCTATTACTCTTACTACTCTCTTAGTGGTATAGGATAGGTTATGTTCACAGCTGGTGTAAAATCATAAACTGTATAATGAATAATTCCAGGCCTAGATACCGTCCCTGCGGGACGCCATCATAATCCATCAATTATCTACCAGCGTTAATAATTTAACAATATGTATAATACATTATCGAACTAATATGGGAATTCTGATGTTTATTATTGACATTGCGGCATTGATGGAACGTTTTTATATTAAAATTATACATTATAATTTAATCGCTTTCCTTGGAATGGTCAAAAAAAATTTCAGAATATGTGAATATTACATTTGTGGTTGAGCCATGGTACCAACACCCCTTGCAACACCCTGGCCAATTTGAACTTACACTGACATAATAATGCTATATTTAAATCATGTAATTATCGTGCTTCTCGCCTGCAGCAAATGCACGAAAGCATGCATTAAATGTCATTCTGATACCAGTGTACGTTCAAATTAGCCTGAATCTCACGCGTAATAAGATCATTAAAAGTGGCTACTGTTTTGTTACTAATTTGCCAAATAATTTGCACTTACACGTGTAGGTGGCAGGAGTGGGACGGTGCAAGCGAGCTACACAAACATTAGTCTAGTTCCCTTTGTAGCTATGTGATTTCATAGTTTTCCAAGCATGGTTGAGTTATAATATTTAAGACTTTCGCGTTTTGAACACACATTAACTCACAAAATTTCGCGATAGACAGATCTATAAATGTAAGTTAGCATGGTTGAGTTGTTCGCTAGAGCTAATTAAAATGTTAAAATACTCGTATTTAGTGCTTCCATTGTGCATTTAATGTTGTTCTCATGTTTGTACTGGTTCAATTGGACAGTTAATTTGATAACAATTTGTCGGTCTAGCTAGATTTAATTTAACTTTTCTTGGTCACCCAGATATTGACACTATTTCAATAGGTATATGTATATATAAAGAAGTAGGTACTCTTAGCAAAGAAACGTATAAATGAAACCAGTTAATTATTATGTCCCAAAACCCACCAATTGAAACTTTTCAGAACGCGCGGCATAATTTATTTTTTCCACTCTAAAGCGGCAAGAAGTTTGATTTAGGTGCCCATTCCAAAGTTCAGGTGAACCGACAAAAAGTTGCCGGCCGCAAAGGGTGAAGCAATTGAAGGCTTGAGGTTCTGTAGGCCACGCGCTTACTTATGTTGTTTAAACCAATATAACCAATGTTCAACATCAGACTACTTCACACTATTTTTATAGCAATTTAAATCGAATGGTAGTTTTTGTTTTCATATACATCATTATAATCAATCAAGGTATTTGTTAACTGAGTCAGCATTATTTTTCTAATTTCAAGTTGCTTTTGACCAAGAACAATTTATGTAGAGATTATAGACACTGTCAATAGAAACTCATCGACTCAATCTTGTCATTAAAATAAAATGATAAATCATTTGCCGAGTCAGATTAAATGAAGTTTACTTATGGTAAACATTTAAACAGCCAGCGACACGATATGACGCCATATGTATGTGATATGGCGTCACAAAATGACATCCAATAATGACGTAACTTATCATTTTCATGTCGACGTAAACAATAAACGTGTGAGGCACGGTAATGACGACATTAAACCATCGACATCGACGGGGCGGGCCGTAACGATAATATTACTATCTACATTCATGGCAACATTTATTTGACTGTAAGGGTCGGTGTGTGGAATCAGAAAGTTAGAGATTACTGATGATGAGTAAAAAAGAGTACCTATGTGTAGCGAATGATATGGATGATGTTATAGGATAAAAATGATTGGTACCTATCGAATTCATTACTTATTTAATCGTATGACATTGTACAGTTCATAAATCTAACTCTAGAGAATTATGTTTGTTTAATTCTCTTTGTATTGCTAATTTTAAATTATATCTATTTAAAAGACGATCGGCAAATGATGTAAGTCTATTAATGAAAATAGCCCAAGGTATAGTTGATTCTCCGGATCTTGTGAGTAAAGTACAATTCTATATACCTGCCTCGCAATTGCGCAGAAGGCCCTTGATTCGCATCCTTCTTTCTCGCAATAACATTCGTAAAAATGTTTCTTCCCCCGAACAACTAGGATATTTAATGAATTGAATGATATGCCCGATGTGGATTTGTTTCATAGTAAGATTAATCTAATACCTTTAAACGAACAATTCTTGTTTATTTATTTATTTATATATATATATCTCGGAAACGGCTCTAACGATTTCGATGAAATTTGCTATATGGGGGTTTTTGGGGGCGAAAAATCGATCTAGCTAGGTCTTATCTCTGGGAAAACGCGCATTTTCGAGTTTTTGTATGTTTTCCGAGCGAAGCTCGGTCACCCAGATATTAATGTTAAAAATATTATTGTCAATAGATAGTTAATGATACCCAACTTAAGTTTGTGTTCACTATCTCTAACGTGTATTCTATTTACCTATACAGTGTAATATTTCGCTATTTCGAGTCCTTTATATTTTTATTATTTAATATTATAATTTGCATTTAGCAGATAAGTCTATCAACCTATGTATACCAACTATATGTAGGCAGTAAGCATCCCAAATAAAATAAAATAAAATAATTATCTAAAAACTGTAAACCTTAAATAATCGATTTTCATAGTGGTATAGCAAAATATTCAATTACATTCAGTCAATAACTGTTTAGGTAGCCGTCCGGACGTGTAACGTCACATTATTGCATTGTCTCCGCTCGTTATGCTAACACAATAGAGCTCCGTAAAAAATTCAAGGGAACGTGCGACGCAATCTCAGCTGACGTTCGTGAATCTTGCCGCATCCCCCTCCCCTGGACGTGCTGAATAAATAATTGGGTTCGGTTTTATTCGTGAAAGTTGTCGTAGATAAAATGGCAGGACTTTAACATCGTCTAGTGTTGGAAACGTTTGTATTACCGGCCAGATTCTTTTACTTTGATTTTCGTGAAATATTTAAATAGTTGTATGTAGTCTTTGTTTGGACAGGATTTGATGTGTGTTTCAACATTTTCAACGGTATTTTTCGTGTGTAAGTTGTATTTGCAAACTGTTTATACAACAACACAAATGTTTTTGTAACAAAACGACATTCCCAGAATACTTCATGGAAAGTACCTACCAGTTAATAAGTGTCACACTTTATACTTACCTACTTAAAAGTAACAATACAATATTGCTTATAGAATCTTAACATAAAATATCAGATAAAAGTTTTCTGTTCTCCTGAAGAACTCATACCATTATGTAAATAAACTTTCGTGTGCTCATAAACACAAACACCAATCACCAACGTTTTTTCAAGAGAATATCCTTATACATAGTTATTTTTATTTTACGATAAAGTGCGGAAAGTAGGAAATTCGCAACGAGTGGATAAATTAAAACACAACCGAAGGGAGTACTGTGTTTTAAATCGACACAGGTTGCGAATTACCTATTCGCACGTGTATTGTTCAACGTTCAACTTTAGGTACATAATATTATGGCTCTTTAAATTTTCGACATAGGCACGGAAAGTGCTCAATGCGCAACCCCAAAAATGCGGCTATTTTTCTTACCAGGTTTTATCTCGCGCCAACAAAAGAGCTAAGTAGCAGTTTGTGCAAAAACACGGAGATACCGCCAGTTTTTGTCGCCGTCCCTTTGATCAATCATCCTGTTGTGATTACGATACCGAAACCGATACCGGGTTGACTGCACTATGTTCATTGAAGAGGAACGTGAATGTAGAAATGTTTGATATTTTGTAACGTTATTTAAGAGAAATGTGATTGATGGCTATATAGGTACCAGATTTACGATTGGATGAATACCATAGTGTATTACACATTTAAAACCGAGTTTATCATGAATTTATTTTGTTACCTTTATTTACCGACGTTTCGACACAGGTTTCACCGGTTATAAACCAGCGGGCGCAGCATGGTTCCATTTTTATCGCCTGTTTTTGAATGTTTGAATACGTTTAGTGAAGAAGGTATTTATTTTTTGAATTTATTAAAGTAAATCCACAACATATAACTTACACTAAAAACATTTCAAAAGGTAATAAATACTGATATATACGACAATAATGGATTACCTAACATTGACTACTCACATGATAATCCCCTAATAAAAAGATATTTTTAAATACTTAAAAAATACATAGATAACACCCATGTATATATTAGGTATGTATAATTAAGTATTAAACGATAGTGTTAACACGGTACACCATATTTTTAGGCTCGATCGCGATAACAACTTTATATTTCGTCGCCTGAATATTAATTACCCGGTTTATCTGTGTGTTTAACGAATAGTTGATGTGTATCAATTAAGCAATGCAAATTATAAATAAATATGTAAAACTTTTCCAATCGTTCTATTCGTAGCCGTTAAATAGGGTTTTTAGTTAAATAGTTAGTCACCCCCTTCACTTAAAACTTTTAAGTGAAGGGGGTGACTAACTATAAATCCTAAATCCTTAATAAAAATGGTAAAGCTTCACAGAAAAAAAGAAATAAAAATATCTGAACCGATTTTGAACAACACCAACGTTTAGCAACAAACAGGATTTTTCCTATTATATTCTTATTTTTAGTAAATCACGCTTTTATCCGTTTAAACACTTGTTAACTGGACCTTATGTAGTACATAAGTTTTTGGCAAAAATATCATTTTTGGTACAAGCTTTTATCACTGACTATACTTTTCTTTCCACAGGCAACTCTAAGGTAATACTCACGAGACAATTGTAACAACCCCAAATACAAAACGTTTGCGTTGTTTTATCACAGAGTTCCCATGACCACCTCCTGTCTCCATCATACGTATGAAATCGGGAAGTGGGTCAAATGTAGGGTCCATGACTCACACTAGCATACATACATCATCACTACATAGTATAAAACAAAGTCGCTTCCCGCTGTATGTCTGTCGGTATGTATGCTTAGATCTTTAAAACTACGCAACGGATTTTGATGCGGTTTTTTTATAGATATAGTGATTCAAGAGGAAGGTTTATGTATAATTTGTTAACCCGTGCGAAGCGGGGGCGGGTCGCTAGTACATACTAAAAGGGCAAGTTAAATAAAAGCTTTTAAAATAAAAGTGCATTTAAATCTTGTTTAAAATACGTACTCGTACTTACCTACCTAGATGTCAAATTTCACTCAAATCACTTCAACCGCTTTCATGTAAATTGTCGCGCAACATAACACAACGGTGTATCATTAATTAAAGTAATAATTGGTATCCAATATTGAACCCTGGGACATCACTACGGGCTTATTAAACCGGCCGGGCCGGCCGTTAATGAGCGGTTTTTCTCCCTACTGATTTACCTAAGACCGAGATTGCCAGACTTGTTCTAGTTTTTGTTATTTGTTCTCTGTGGAACAAATTAGATATTTTATCCATTAACTTAAGGGATCGTTACATCTGTTATTTGAGGAGTGTCTTTTCAAATGGGCTTATTTCTATGGAAACCACGAAAAAAGTCCGATTGGAAAGACACTCCTCATTTCTTTATTCGGGAGTTATAGCTTTTTTTTTCACAATCCATAACTCCCGCAATATAGGACTTTATACCCGTCAGTACACCTGCATGAAATAAGATCTTTTTCGAGCAAGTGTGATGAAAAGTACTAATTTACGTTTTTTATTTGATGCCGCATATTCGACATGGATTTTTTTACAATACATAGGTACCTACTTGTTCCTAAGAATATGTAAGGCACCTATTTATGTTATTAATAATAAAAATATTTTAAAAAGTGTGATCCATTTTATTTTACCTTGATGTGTCACTTATCGATAGTCGATAAAAAATACTCTTTCCCTTTGACATTTTAATATTTGCTATGACAATTCATGCAAATATTTAATATGACGCGACGTAATCTAAAATTGCGTTTATTATTATTTATATGTATGATAAAATTATAGAAAATTAAGATACAATGGTGGCATTAGTTGGTATAGTACCAGATCTAAGATCCCGTTTTATAAGGGGACCTTGCATTTTGGAGACAAAGCAAACCGCTTGGAACAGGTGTTCCTGGGGGTGATCTGAGCTGATTTCGCCCGGTTGCCGAGAGGTCCCCCCTAGCAGGTGGGCAGGGGAGGGGGGGGGGGAAAAGTGCCTCCGGCGCACCTCACTCTAAATTTTATATCTGCATACATCTAGCAACTATATCAAGTTTAGTGTCTTTTTCGTGTAATTCGAGGATAAGGAATTCATTTCTGTGACTAAATTTTCACTCACCCATACAAAAAATACGAGAAATTAAAAATTCTAAAAAAATCTTTACACTTTTTTTTTCGTAAACCCCTTCAGAATTAAACGTAAAACGACGTTAAAAAAATACCTGTGAATAGCCCAGTTATCCTTCTATATAGAATAATAAACTTGTCAGACATTTTTCTTTTATAACTCTCGTTAAAATAAATGTTTTGTGTCGCGCGGCGTACCTGCATTGTAAGAGCGGTATGCAGCTTTAAGATTTTTAAGCATGTTTAGATGATTTCTGATAAGTTGTTATTGTTCTGGTTGTAGATTAAATTAATAAATTACTTTTGGACGTGATAAATTAAATATATAAATAAAGATGTTGGGAAAACTTTCGCCCGTAGAGTTATTATAAATGTGATAAAATTTTAACATATTTTTTTTTTTTTTTTTTTTAATTTTTTAAATTTATTTATCGCAAAAAAAACTTACAGGGTATTTACATATTTATGTTCCGCCAAACTGAGGACAGTTTGTTGGCGGATAAAGCGCTCTCTATCCTTTTGTGTTACCTAGGAGATTTTTTTAAACTTTATTGCACAAATTTACACAAAAAAGTACAAATGGCGGACTTAACGTCTTGAGGCATTCTCTACCAGTCAACCATTGGGCTAAACAGAGACAATATTGGCAACGCCTGCTCAATATTTCCTTGTTTGCCGTATTTAAATCCCTCCGTTACAGCAGGATATGCGCTCCAAGCTTGAAATACTATTTTTTTCCCTTTCCACACAAAAAAGAAACAGTGTCGCAACCTGAAAAGGCATGGAAGAATGGCAAAACTTCTGTCCTTTCTGGTCCTGTAAAATTAATTATAATATCTAGGAGACCGAGCTTTGCTCGGAAAACAAAAAAACTCAAAAATGCGCGTTTTCCGCGTTTTCACAGAGATAAGACCTAGCTAGATCGATTTATCGCCCCCGAAAACCCCCATATAGCCAATTTCATCGAAATCGTTAGAGCCGTTTCCGAGATCCCCGAAATATATATATAATTAAATATACATATACATATATAAATAAACACAAATTGCTCGTTTAAGGGTATTATATTATTATAATATATTATAGATACCTATCTATGAGTTACAAATAAAATCATATTATATTTAAAGAAAGTTTCCCAGATGACCTGTCTCGTACTGCGGTAACATATTTATTTTATTTACAATTATTGGAGGAACTACAAAAGTTACCTACCTAAAGAAGCTGCAATAGCATGGTACAAGAGGAACTGGCGATTCTTTCCTGTGCCAATATGTACCCATAACTCCTGGAGCTCCGGCAATTGTGATAAACATGTAATCAATAGTAGCAGAGATAAACAAAAACGAGATCCATGTAGCCATAAGGAAGCAGACATGCGCATGATGGTCCATGTCGCTGATGCTGTAGCCCAAGGTCACACAAAAAATTTGTTACGCACAGTGGATACTGATGTCGTTGTTCTCGCAGTTGCATTGCATGTATATCACAATTGCCGGAGCTCCAGGAGTTATGGGTACATATTGGTACAGGAAAGAATCACCAGTTCCTCCCGTGCCATGCTATTGCAGCTTCTTTGGGTAACTTATGTAGTTCCTCCATAAATATATATGTAATTTATTTTAAAGGACCAAAAAGGACAGAAGTCATGCCATTCTTCCTCGCCTTTTCAGGTTATGACACTGTTTTTTTTTGCGTGGAAAGGGGAAAAAAGCGTATTTCAAGCTTGGAACGCATATCCTGCTGTAACTGAGGTATTTAAATACAGCAAACAAGGCAATATTGAGCAGGCGTTGCCAATAATGGAAACAATTGTTATTGTCTTGTATGACAAGTAAGAGTCTTACAATATTAGTCTGAACAGATTTGAATTACGAGGTGTGAATTGGTCTCTAGACATTATTTTAACACTATGCATTTTGTTACTGATTTCAGATCAGGTATAAGTGTAAATGAGTGCCGTTAAGTACTTTTTACAAAAAGAAATCTCCAGTAAGAAAATCTGTCTCCAACGGAAGATGCGCTGCGTAAACATATTCTCCGTGCAGTTTACCAAAGATGCTATTTTTGGGGACAGATGATAGCCCCTCAGTAACAGCTACCATGCCCTGCTGACTGGCGCTCGTCCAAACAAAATGGTTAAATATTGAGAGTATTTGAGAGCCCATATGGACAAGCCTACCTGCGGCGGCTGCTGCTTGTTTAGAGCTTATTCGTTCCCGCTGCAAAACAAAATGCACAGGGAGGTGCAACTTCATTAAAAAACCGGCCAAGTGCGAGTCGGACTCGCGTTCCAAGGGTTCCGTCCATTAAGTCCGACTCCCGCTTGACTGCACATTTGCACGGACCTATGTCAGACATATCCTAACTAAATATGTTAATTTTATCACAATTATAATAACTCTAATGGCGAAAGTGTTCCCAACATCTTTATTTATATGAATTTAAAAGTGGAAAAATTACTGTCTTTGGTGAGACTTGAACTCACGGCGTATTTTTTAGTATTTTTTCCAATTTTTAATTTATTCTGAGCATAATAGCATCGTTCGTAAACATTTCTGCTTCTTAAAAAAAAATTAATTTGTATGTGTATATATATCAAGTCCAGAAGTAATTTATTAATGTTATCTACAACCAGAAGCATAACAAACTTATCACAAATCATCTAAACATACTTAAAAATCCTAAAAGCTGCTTACCGCTCTTACAATGCAGGTACGCCGCGCGACACAAAACATTTTTTTCAACAGGGTTATAAACGAAAAATGTTTGACAAGTTTACTATTATATATAGTAGAATAACTGGGCTATTCACAGGTATTTTTTTTTCTAGAGCAAATCCTCATACTTTTAATTCTGTAGAGGATTTTCGAAAAAAAAAAGAGTAAAGATTTTTTTTGAATTTTTAATTTCTCGTATTTTTTGTATGTGTAGCCGCCGTGCAGGTCAGGAGCTCGACGACTCAAATAAAAAGCTTCAATTCTTATAGTGAACTGATATAATTTTCCAAGTACTGGTTTACAAGGGTTCTTGCCAAAACGGTTAAATGTAGAAGTGGTGGATATTGTATGAAGGCTGATGAGAGAGATTTTCATAATTTGAATAGTACAAAGGTGGTTTAAATTTAGGTGCCTCTAATTGGCCGCGATACAAAGTATGTATAGTTGCTAGATGTATGGGTCAATTTCTGAACACGATTTTTTTTCTGTCCGTGATGAAAATCGCGGGTTAGCATCAGACAATACTTACCAATTTTTTTTTACATAAAGAAGTCACACTTTCACACCGAGTTCCATATGAATTCACTGATTAGTTGGTTTTTAGAGTACACATAAAAATACCTAAAGGCTCAAATTACTACTCCCGTGCCCTGTCCGGAATCTACTTTTGAGCATAATGAAAAATCCTACGAAAAATTCTACATTAGTATCACTAATTTAGTGTCAAATACTTAAACTAGATGATATTTACTATCACTGAGCACATATACTATTAACTTCATTGTGGTAAATAACTCGTGATCGATGTTTAAATTTTGTCCGAGCGCGCGAGTAAAATTTCGTCGGCAAAACTCAAAGGGCTCTGACAGCCGACGTTTGTATTTGAACCGCCTCGTGTCCCGCCTCACCTGTACTGGCAGTATTCGGCTGTCTCTCAAAGCAAGCGGATGTAAGTCAAGCCGCGGCGTGTTCGAGCAAATCGCGTAAGTATTTCGGAATCCGGGTGGGCGACAATTTTTTTCTAATTTCGATGCCCCTTATAAATTTTATTTTCCACATAGCTTTTCAATAACAATTGTCATATTTAGGAGCCCTTTATGTATCTTTATGTAAGCGATAACATAACAGTTTGGTCAAACACGATTTAAATTTTTGGCGAATTTTTTTATTACGAATTCTAATTTCCGTGCCCTAATTCCCATAACAAATTTACCTAAAACAGCTGATTAAGTGGCACGGGAATTAGAAAGTATTACATATATTGTCAACAAATCTTTTATTGGGGGCACTGTAAGTTAATTGGCAATGTTTACGTCATATTATTATTACTTATATATATTGGCATTGAATATATATTATATGTAATAATAATACGACGTATATCTTTCTATTTTACATTTAAGGAAATCTTAAAGAATGCACAAAAATCTGTGAATAGTTTTTTAGTATAAGTACTATAGTACTTACATACAGGATCGACCCGAATAACCCGGGCAATTTTAATACGTAAGGTAAGGTGGGGTAAGACGACACCGGGGTAAGACTATCACTTGTATGGAATCCTTGTACTGTTAGTCTTGCCCCACCTTACCTTATTCATTGATCATATTATAACATTAAAATATTATATAAACATAAAACTATTTCTGGAATTATTACATATTATAATACCTGTACCTAAGGTTACATGAAACAAAATGAATCACATTTGCAATGTTTTGTTTTTGTAAATTTGACAGCTGACAGCGTATGCCGTATAAAGTTTAAATATCTGGGAGACCGAGCTTTGCTTGGAAAACATATAGGTACCTACCTACCTAAAAACTCAAAAATGCGCGTTTTTCCAGAGATAACACCTACCTAGATAGATTTTTCACCCCAGAAAACCCTCATATATGATAAAATTTCATCGAAATCGTTAGAGCCGTTTCCGAGATCCCCGAAATATATACAAGAATTGCTCGTTTAATAGATTAGTTGTTATAAATTAGCTTTTCTAATACAAGAAAAATTAAATATATCCTATTCTTACTATATTATAAATGCGAAAGTATTTCTGTCTGTCTGTCTGTTATCTCGTCACGCTTAAACCGCTGAACCAATATCATGTTGATGATATTTGGCATGGAGATAGTTTGAGGCCCGGGGAAGGACAAAGGATCTGGGGACACGGCAGTGCCGCCGCCAAGTCGAGCAAAACAAAGTGGCACGGTCAAAATAACATTTAATTTGAACATGTAATCTAAGAATTAATGCACTTTAAAATCCCTTAGTTTTGTCACTGACACAATCACTCACGATCATCATTATTCTAAGGTACTTCTAGCATACCCACAACTTCCAAATTTGAAACGTAATTAGGTTTAAGCTTTTTAAGCCAATAAAAATCTAATAATACTGCAATATTAGTCACGTTCTAAAGATCTAATAACTGCATAAATAAGTTTGTAATCCTATAGAAATATATGCGATAACAAATTTACCTTTTAGTTCTTACAATTAGTAGGGAAAGTAAAGGTACACTACGATGTACGATGTGAGTATGAATAAAGATGTATATAGTTATGATATGTGTATACATAGTATCAGTATGGTATGGGTATGATTACCTGAAAAGAAGGACAGCCTACAAAAAGAGATGGGATCCTATCAAAAACATTACATGTAAAAAGATGCAAGTCTCGCAACGCAGTTCTTCTACTACAAAAAAAGTTTTGAGATGTAATGTGAAACCAAGTCGGTTATTTTAGACAATGCCAGGGGGGTATTAAAACCGTAATACTATTAGATACCTTATTAGGGTTCCGTAGCCAAATGGCAAAAAACGGAACCCTTATGGATTCGTCATGTCTGTCTGTCTGTGATAGTCTTACCCCGGTGATAGTCTTACCCCACCTTACCTCATATGTGGTTAAACAATTGTTTGTGTTATGAATTTATGAAGGCAGCATATTCGATTTCTTCAGATTAACTTACACAATAACTTCTTCTCTCTGTGCCCCTATTTATTCCTTAGTATCATTTCCTATACGGCCATAAAGCAGATCATACACCTTGTACCTATCTACATGCAGATACATAATGACACTTTTTAATGAATAGTTTTGTATGTAAGGCGGACATGATTACGCAACTACTCAAAGTATTGTTTTGAAATATATATATTTTACTAAGAAAGAGAGATTAGTTGCCATTAAAATCAAGGAAACTATTAGTCAAATACGTAGTTTTTAGTGTATCATACTTTCGTAGATTTGTCGTCCGAAACTAAAATTAAAGTAGATAAATATGTTCGATGCCGCTTCAGTATGGTTGAAGTATATTATTGTAGATTAAAATATACATAACTACCAAAATAAGCTAAGAAAACAATTCCTGTGCCATGTTCTAATTTCCGTGCTAGTAAAATCTAATTCCCATGGACACACTAATTCCCGTGCCCTGACCAAAATTTTAAATTGAAATAACTTTTATAGTTTTATGAATATTTTTACCCCATAAGAAAATTGATGTTTATTATATTTTTTATCAAATTATCAGCATATTTTTTTTTGTGTAATGTTGGTATTTCAAAATTCCATGGGAATTAGACAAAAATGCTCGTTTGGTGAAATTGACCCAGATATAAAATTAAGAGTGAGGCGCGCCGGAGGCACTTTTCGCCCCCCTCCCCTGCCGACCTGCTGGAGGGGACCTCTCGGCAACCGGGCGAAACCAGCTCAGATCACCCCCAGGAACACCTGTTCCAAGCGGTTTGCTTTGTCTCCAAAATGCAAGGTGGTGGACCTAAGATCTCTTGCTAGTAGGTAGTGGTAGAGTTTTAAAAGATTTAGTGAAGTTCGAGGTTCAACTCCAAATTTGTAGTATTTCTCGTAAAACTCGTAAGATGCAAACGTGTTCAGTACTTAAATCCTCAAAAAAACACGTCAATTTTATACTCGTACCTACTTACTCTTGAGTATCTATTCAAAACTCTAAGAAGTTTTTTGATCTTACGCATAAAATTTATGAAGTTGATGGTTGAGCGAGTTCTAGTCGAGTAAGTACCTAATTACGTGCTGTACCGTAACTCTCTGTAAAACTGCAGCGAACCATTTTCAATAGTACCCAAGTTGGGAACGAGTTCCGATGCCGCTGCTTAATTTAAAACAAGTCATTATACTAACGATAAGACTAGCTAAAAGTAAGGAAGTTCGCTAGTGGATTTCATGGGGCACTTTCTGAAACGCTACTGCAGCGCAGTCCACAGACTTTATTATCATAAGTTTATAGTTTTACAAAAAAACAACTGAAGACTTGTAAATTATATTACTTAGAGAGTAGTCGGTCTAGAAGCTAAAGCGTGATGGACGCGGTTATGAAACGTGTTGTGTTGAATAAAGCGACCTTTTCTGTAGTTTCCGAAATGACGGTGGCCGCATTCCAGTGGTAGTTTCGGTATAAAATTATAGAACAGCCGGCGTGACTCTTCTTCACGGAAATAAGTTAGTTTAAACCTATTTACGTTAGCCTTTGCTGAATTGTCTCCTGCCTTTTGGACACGGCGGCTTTGGATGCCGGCCATTACGACACTGACGATTAAGGAGTAAGTATTGCATAATATGGGTAAAGTGAGATTATATTATTTCTGAACTAATGATTTTTCTTAGAAAAAAATCTCGGCGGCAGTGTAAATAGTGAGCGATCAACGAATTATATATCACTATTATATATTGTTATGCACATTAAATCTACATAAACCTAGGTATTATACAAAACAAAACAGGGCGTAGAAATGAAATAAACATAGGTAATCTATCTCTGTGGTAGTGTATTTGTATCTTCAATAGGTTAATCGTATCTTGATTTAAATTTTTACTGTTTGAATACAAATATTTGACTTTTTTTCTGCGTGTGTGGCGTAAAGCCAGCGGACTGTATGCGTGGTTCTGCTATACTAAATACTAACCCAAATGAAACTAGTTTGGCTTAAGGTGACAGTCCATTTCCAACCGCAGCTGCACTACTGTTCATTTTACTATGGAAATTGACAGTAACAGCGACGCGTTCAGTACCAGTAGTGCAGCTGCGGTCAGAAATGAAATGTTACCCTTACCGATAGCGATGGGTCCTTGCGTTGGCAGAGGCCTCTGCTTGCTGGCCGTGGCTGCTTCCTTATTCTTTCTTTATTAACTTTGGTTTTTGAATATCATGGAAATTGTGATACAATTTCTTTCGCGATTCGAATGACACTGAAGTTGTCAGTTATTGTTTTTATGGTGTTTTTTTTTGAGTCACCGGCCAGTAGCTGCTCTACTCGTACTTCAAATAAGTTAGTATAGCTTTAAGGTGGAATACTATACAGCGTGTTTTTTTTCGTTAACGGTTTCTGTTTGTAACTACATAGATCCTGATATAAGTGTTTAGTGATTTTTGTAGAACGATTTCTGATTAAAGTTTATTAAAATCGCTCATGCTAGTCATGCTTACAATACTACTGTTTAATCCTAATTTACTGCGATTGCAAAATTGTAAACACAGTGAATTCGTTGGATGTTCTGTTTCAGTATAACAAAAAAGCCAAGCTCTTCTTACAAATTCTGGCCAACTTAAGCTTAAATTGAATCCTTTTAATAGATCCTTCGCTACTCATTAACTAACAATTATTAAAGGGTTTTTAAATACACTGGCGATTTGTGGCTTCCTGGTGGAATACTCAAATAAATAAAGGTAGGCTTTATTTTTTAAACACACGTATTTTAGGCACCTGTCGCATTAGGTAAGGCCTAATCTTAATCTGTGGTTGACTTTGTTTACGAGGTAAGCGAGATATCCCAGTCACAAAGATAAGGCCTGTTTTTAGGACTGTCTTGTCGAATTGTGGACACCCGGAGCGAAGGATATTAGGCCCTGACGAGGGTTTCCACGTTCTAATCCATTTATTTAGGTTAAAGCAGCATTCGAGTTGTTTCATGACATCTTGATATATTACCTACCAGTTTCTGATATCATGACATATAGGTAGAGGATGGCTTGGCCAGAATTTTTTAGAACCCTTTTATTTTGTTTTCAATTTAGATTAAAACTAATATTTTGCAATTACGAAATGTTATATCGAATTATATAAAAGTATGTAGGTATCCAGACAACCTAAAGTACATTTAATTCATTCAACTTCGGAGTACTTAATACATAATAATTATGTATTTGTGATTTCTTATACATTCTATTGCTAAGCATAATGTCATGCAAATTATACTTATTAGGTATCTTTAGTTAAATATCGATGCTCTTATTTTTACTATCGAGATATCACCAAATTATACAGAATATTAATGAACGTGACGTGACACAAAGGTGAGTTGGTGTGTCATTTCATGCAATGTCGAATCGAGCGCGGATTTAAATTTAATTTCAATTAAATTTGAGACTATAGCTTCCGTTTGTAATTACGACGGTCGTCTGTCGTTCCCAAACTTGAAATTACATGTTAACTTCGTTAATCTTGATAATTCTCTTCGTTTTCTTCCACAATTTCAGATCATATTTAGAGAAATATTTATTTTATTAAGTTGCACGAATTACAAATAGGATCACATTTTAAAACTGAAAATTAAAATGAAACTAAACAAGACTAGTAAACATTTTCTCATTGTTCCCATTGCTCAATTATTTCCTTAGTTGTCAATACCAAATTGACATTTTAATCAATATTATACAGTCTGTAATTTACAGACAGATACATTGTAGATTTGGGCCACACCGTGGCAATTCAACATTTTGGATTCTTATCTCTATACAATTTTTATCTCAGTGTATGATTCCATTCAGTCGTCATTTGTTGTATTTGCGTTACTACGATTGTACCTATTAACAACCACAAACATTTTGTCCTGAAAACTTATCATAAGTAAACTAGGGTACCCATAGACTAGGAATCCTCTAGACGGAGTTTAGAGCAATTATTTCATGAAACCGATGCTGCCAAAATACTGGGGTGCGGGGGACGAGGTGAGCGAGTCCCGTGCCGTGATTGGTCCGTTCAAAGACACGGACGTCACACAAAGACACTTTGACTCGAAGATGGAGTAAAACTACCGTATATTTGTAGCAGAGGGGGTAGCGTTACTATGCTCAGTCTAGAGGATGTTTTGTCTGTGAGGATACCTAATGTTTTCAACTTCACTCTTCAGGCATGCAGAAAGAGGGACCTCTCCTTTCATCGGCACGATTATATGGTATGATTGTAATAGCTTGCCAAGCAACGGCACTAAAAGGCACCGCCGAAACAGTAGAACCTTGATAACTAGTGTGTAGTGGCCTTCCGTTATAGAAACTATGAGCCATTTCTGGAAAAGGCACCATTCATGATGTTTTTACGCACATACATAGGTAACAATTATATGTATGTCGCAGACCGTCTATTATGATCTATGACGGCTGCGTTTGATGGAATGTCAAGTATTGAAATAGTCTATGCTTGAGTGTGTTTGACTGCGATACAGTGACTTTTATTTGAATGACCTGAACAGCTTCTTTAATGGATTGGTTCCTGGCTGATTCTGCGGACAGCCCGAAATGAGATGGCATCCTGAGTGGAACCGTCAGTCAGATTTGAATTGGAAAAGTGTCGCAGTCAACCTCACTACATTCCTATAATTAATATTTTATGAAATCTATCGTTTTACCTATGCCGTACACGTACATTTAGCATCTCTAATTAACATGATCGTTTATCTCTCCTCGACATGTATAATCTGTGCATACAATTCTTGGTTAAGATAAACGATGTGTCTTAATAGCATCTATTTTAATTATCGAGAATATTTCGATTCTAACTCAATCACTGAATCTTTATTATAAATTAATAAAACGCAAACACAAAACACACAGGTGTTTTAAACGTCGAGTACTTTTGCGTGTGTTTCGTAAATAAACTGAGTTCTTCTCAACTAGACTTTAGAATTTAGACTTTCAAATTCGACTGTTAACTAATTCTACACATTACACATTGTCGGTACACATCTCTCACAATACTCTGGCTCATCTTAAAACTTGACCAACGGGAATGTATACGGTCGTTCGAATCGAACGACAAGTTTTCTGCAATTTAGGCGCATGCCAATGCCGCCCAAAATCGATTTAGTCTCTGGTCTCCGCAAAGCATTTCCGAATATCGGGGTTAAAGAGGTATTTTGAAAACGACAAGTTGCGTGAGGTCGCGCGTCATTTGTCTTTTGACATGGGTAATCGTTTAATGTCGAGAAGGGTAACTAGACTGTGTAGGTACCTGTATATCTTTATTACGTATATGCTACCGGACAAAAACAAAGGACAAACTTATATACCTAATTCTTTTCTGGTTTTGAAACTATTTAAAATGCCAATAGCACTCTAGCTGTAAATTCTACATTTTTACCTTAAGGGTAGCCCTATAAAAACTTAAAGTTACCTAACCTATAAATCCGGTCTCTTTCCGTACATTTTGGTTCAGCCGTGTCCGTTGTGACCACACAGGCCGCATGATTTTTGTATGGGGAGTTTTTCCTCGCGGTGTACGCGCCACTATTATTTTAGCAATTAGGAACTATCTGGGGTACAAATAGATAGCAGGTATATTCTTAAATTTCACAGGAAGTAGAATCGATTGATATAAAATGAATGTATATATGTAGCTAATTATAATGTTATCCTTTTTCTTACCAGTTGACACATTTTCCCGGTTCTCACTTTCCATTTTCATTTTGCGACATTTTATCTGTGGATTTGTAACCTCTAGTGAAGAACTTGCCAAAAAAACTTCAGCACGGTGTTATCATCATAAACAAAGGCCGCTTTAGGGTCAGAAGTAAATCGTAATAAAAAGGCAGACGCCTACGTATGGCTCGAATAAATAACAATCTTATCTTATCTTAGCACTCCTTACTTTACTGGCACTGTTCTTGCTTCTATTACAATCCGTTGGAAAAAAACTAAGAATAAAACAAAGTATAATTATGCTACTGATACAAAGAAACTGTGCTGGCGAGCTTGGATTCTATTTCTGTAATTATTCTGTATTAGCAGAGCACATTAGTCAGTCAGATACTTTTATTGTTAATTATTAATTCTAGCAAATTATTCTTGGCGTAAGAGCCAGAGAGATTTGGCATTTGCTTGTTTAAGAACAAGGTATGTAACATACACCTGGGCGTTTTTTTTTAAAGTAGTCCCCTACACTTTTTTTTTTCAAATATGGGATTTTTTATGTTATTTCTACTCAGAATCACGAGCTCTTTCTATATTAATAGGAGAAAAATTGTATGGCGGTCGCGGAATGGAAAGACCGAAAAATTTATGGAAATTTTGGGACACTTTTTTTCTCCTATTAGGATAGAAAGAGCTCGTGATTCTGAGTAGAAATAACATAAAAAATCCCAAATTTAAAAAAAAAGTGTAGGGGACAACTTAAAAAAACGCCCACCTACCCATGTTAGTGTTTAGTATTTTCAACGTTATTATAGCTTACATAGAAATATTTAATACTTATTGCCAAACTAGAGTTACATCTAACGTGTTTCTAAACACATGATTAAGTACGGTGTATAGCTCACTAATTAACAAAATGGCAATGGACATGGACAATGACAGCGAAACATGTTAATAAGTGTTACATAATTGTCAAAGTATTTTTTTTCCTACATAAAATAATAAGACTATAGTACTCGTATAGGTTAGCAGACCAAATTTTAATGAATTAAAGATTAGGTATATCTATAGGACAATATAATTATTGTAGTAGGTATAAACGTAGGCAAGTATCTATACGTGTCAACACCCTCAGTGTAAAAGTTTGTGTCCGTGAGTTTTTCGTCGAAATGACCAAGAGGTGACATCCCACTGACATCCAATATCAATACTCCGCACGAGCCTCGCTCGTATTACGTGAGAACGATGTGTGATCGAGTGAACACATCAGAAAGTTTCTGAACGTATCTGACAAAGAAGGAATAGAGCCTCTACCATCAGTTGCCTGAGTATTTCTCACTTACTTTATGTGAATAAACGTGCCTTATGTCACGTTTTACGTTTCTTTACGGTCTAATGTGCCTAACTTCACTCCACTAGAAACGATGCTGTCCCTTTCTAAGTATACTGAAAACTAGTGCAAGAATTATATCGGAGGATTGTACAGCGCCCCTCGGAGTCACCTAAAGAACTAAATATCAAAGTAACCTACCGAAAACATCGAAGTTTGCAAATTGCGGGCATCTTTCTCTATCAGTCTAATTACTCCTTAATTAGAGTAAAAGAGAAGCATGCCCGCATATTGCGAACTGTGAAATGTTTTAGCTGTTTCTATGGTTTCTAATAGGGTGATCAAAAACATAAATGTGAAATGAGAGCCAAGTCCAATATTTAGAATATGCCTCGGTGTTGATTTTGCGGAAAAAAGAATTGATATCTATATGGGTGCCAAGTTCTAGTTCGCTTGTGATGTAATTAAAGTTCAGGATTTTACTTGACTAGTTTTTACGTACACGCTATATTATATTTGTCTATGTTACTTTTCTAAGAATTTAGTTTGTTGGTATAAAAACTAGACAAGACAAATCCTGAACTTTAATTTCATCCCAAGCGAACTAGGACTTGCACCCAGGGTAATTCGCCAGTGACTGGCCAGCTGGCCACCTTAAACTAATGATGAATTCTATTCATCTATAAACAGAATTCAATTTAGTATAATTTCAATAACTGGTCAGCTTTCAATAACTGGCCACCTAATACTAAAATGAATTCTGTTTATACGTGAATATAATTCATTTTTAGTTTAGGGCCAGTAACTGGCAAAATACCCCGTATAGGTATAGATTTCAATTCGTTTTCCGGCGAAGTCAACAACGACGCATATTTTTTATAAGTACCTAGTATTGAACTTGACTTTCATTTCAAATTATTTTATGTTTTTGTTGCATTATCATTACTTTTTGTACAGAAATTATTAGTATTCATCATAGTTGATTTCGAAACTAACATTTATTTCTATTTAACAATTATTTCTAGTTAATATAACACATAGCCGCTGAGTCGCTAGTTCTCTTTTAAACTTGGCTTGACACGCTACCCGCCATTCTTGAATTTGTGCGAGCTATTTTGTCACTTTTTACAGATTCAACATTCATTCTACAATTTTTAAAGATTTGACGTTGCCATGGTTACGAAAATATTAAACATATCAATGTTAGTAAACAATGTATACCTAAACAGTGCTCTGTTCAAGAAAAAAATGCAAAATAATATATGATAAATACGTAAACACCATTAATAATCGTGTTAGAATTATACCTTTGCGTGTTAAAAAATATGAAGCAAATTATACGGGCTACTTTTGGCTACATAAATAAGATTATTATGTACTTATGTTGAAAATAGTACACACGTGAGAAGAAATCTGTATTAAAATAGGTATGTATATATGTTAGGTCTTGCCCTGGCCTCGCTTTGTGTAGGTTGCTGTACGTGCCGGCGTACTAAGTAAGTAACATTATACGGCCTTAACAGCGATCTAAATTTTATGGTACCTAAATGATCTCGATCTTAGCACTTTCAGTGCCAAGCGCCCCTTCCCAATACAAAATGAACCCATTCAGCGGGTTTTTGGGCAGTGAATATGTTAAACCTTATTTTAATTTTCAGATTGTGAACTACCAGCAAAAAATGTTAAGTTTTATATTTCCTGTTGCCAAACTGACGAGACATGAAACATCATCACCACACACATGAAACATCGAACTGAACTTGAACATCGGGAAATAATATATAGGTAGTAAAGAAAAATAAATAAACTCACAGAACATTTGTATGTTTTATTTTATTTAAGTTATAAAATAATAGGTAATAATGTAAAAAATACGTAGGAACTCTCTCTGTGTACATATAAACAACAGGTCTTGCAGTAAGTATGTATATTGTGTTACTATGTGGTATGTGCACCCGGCAACAACAACACAACATGTCTATGTACCGCTCCTTGACATCATCATCTTCCTCAAGTTGTTGTCCCGGCATTTAGCCACTTGCCAACTAATCACTTCTACAATGCATACAACAATGAACGATTTGCTTGCACGCATGTACCGCTGGATGCCATCCGGGTTTGTATGGAAATGTTGTTTTCAATCATAGGTTCATGCCTAAAAGCAAAAACTGCTCGTAAGTAATGTGATCTTTGCAAATGTACTTAACTAAACAGTAGAAATAGGAGTAAATATAACTCATTACCTTTGTATCAAATCAGCCTTTTTTCGAGCTACTAATTGATTTATTCCGTATTAGTTTTGCCTGGAGTTCACGTAACTCTTATAAATAAATACATACTACGTTGAAAATTGCAAAGATAATCGTGAAAAATATGTTTATTTGTTGTGTTTACAAGTTGACAGAAATGTAACGTCGAAAACGCACGTATTTTTCGATGACATCTGTCACGTTTATTCGCGTAAACGGCGTAAAGTAATTAACTTGTATAATTCTGGCTCAGTTTTCTTTATATAGTTAGAAAGAGAGCGTTTTAGGTGTGAAGTTAGGCATGGATAGAAAACTTACGTAAAAACGTTAGGAACTCATGGTACCAGTTGAAATTTTTAGTTCTTTAAGTGACCGGTAGAGGCACTGTACAAATACTCCATACATTTTCCTTAACGTTCTCACTATCGACTGTCATTTACGGAACTCATGGTAGTGCTTCAGAATTATACTAGTTAATTACTTTACGCCGTTTACGCGAATAAACGTGACAGATGTCATCGAAAAATACGTGCGTTTTCGACGTTACATTTCTGTCAACTTGTAAACACAGCAGATAAACATATTTTTCACGATTATCTTTGCAATTTTCAACGTAGTATGTATTTATTTATAAGAGTTACGTGAACTCCAGGCAAAACTGACATGTATGCATGTGACGTCCCCGCGCCTCAGTCCGCGCGTCCGCTGTATCCTGGCCTGCGCGCCAGTAATAAACGAGCTTCCATCGTACGCACTTGTTTCATTGCTAGCTAAGTACATACTTATCAGTGGCTGACGAGGATGGTGCATAGTGTATACCCGCGCGCGCAGTGAAATAATAATGTCCGGTTATTTAGGCAGTATTTCTAACTTTGATCCTAATACGCAGGACTGGCAAATATTTGTTAGTCGATTGAAGCAGTTTTTAGGGTTAAATGCGATTACGGACGAGGCGAAGAAGAAAGCGGTTTTATTAACGCATCTTTCGGATGACGCATACCGGCTACTTACAAACCTCGCGCACCCAAAGGATGTGGAAACGGAGAAGTACGATGACCTGCTCGGATTACTCAATGGACACTTTGTACCAAAGAGGTCAACCTTCACGGATAAAGCGAAATTCTACAATGCGGTAAAGGCAGACGGCGAAAAGATCGAAGACTGGGCGGCTCGATTACGTGGTCTGGCAGTTCACTGTCAGTTCGGAACCGCTCTGGAAACGATGCTTCGCGACCGTTTTGTTCTGGGATTCAATGCGGGCCCAGAACGAGACCGACTCTGCGAGCAGGACGTGGAGAAGTTAACGTTCGCTAAGGCGTTGGAGCTAGCTCAGCAGGCGTCTTGTGCTCGACAGGCCAAGGCCACCCCTGCGGTGCTCAAGGAGGAGCCAGTGTTCCGGACGAGCACAAGACGCCTGCTGAGCTAGCTCCAACGCCTTAGCGAACGTTAACTTCTCCACGTCCTGCTCGCAGAGTCGGTCTCGTTCTGGGCCCGCATTGAATCCCAGAACAAAACGGTCGCGAAGCATCGTTTCCAGAGCGGTTCCGAACTGACAGTGAACTGCCAGACCACGTAATCGAGCCGCCCAGTCTTCGATCGAGTCTTTCATCCGAATTCCGTTAGAAAAGGTCAATGTTAGAATGTGTTTCTATAACGGTCATAAAATCACTCCCGCGGGTAGATTTGCGGCCGATGTTACCTATCGTAACGTGACAAGGCAATTATCGTTTTATGTTGTGGAAAACGGTGCAAATCCGCTGTTGGGTCGTGAATTCATGGTCAAATTTAATATATATTTTGCAGTAGGTAATAACAAAATGGCTGTAAACGAATGTTTTGATCCCGAAGTAAAAACATTGTTATCAAATTTTGAACCATTATTTCGTGACGAACTAGGGTGTTTTAATAAGTTCAAGGTGAATCTGCAATTAAAGGAAGGCGTCAAACCTAAATTTTATAAGCCGAGACCATTGCCGTTTGCGTTAAAATCTCAGGTAGAAAATGAATTATCGAGACTTACGCGGGACGGTATTCTAGTCCCCGTTAACTACTCCGATTACGCAACGCCAATTGTGCCGGTTTTAAAACAAAACGGCAGCGTACGAATATGTGGAGATTATTCTCTCACTGTGAATAATGATATTTACATAGACAAATATCCTTTACCTCGGATAGAGGATATTTTTGCTAAATTAAGTGGGGGTGAATATTATTCGAAGTTAGACTGCAGTCAGGCCTATAACCAGTTTGTTCTTTCGGACGAAGCCCAAAAGCTTACCACAATAAATACCACTAAAGGTTTATTTATGTACACGCGCCTCGTTTTTGGCCTCGCGAACGCGCCGGCGGTGTTCCAGCGAGCTATCGAGAACTTGCTAGCGGGTATCGAGGGTGTAGCTGTATTCCTAGACGATGTTTGTATTACGGGGGCTACAAAATCCGAACATTTAGGCCGCTTAAAGTTAGTTTTCGAAAGGTTTCAAGACGCCGGGATGCGACTACAAAAAAATAAATGTGCGTTTTTCCAAAAGAGCGTTAATTATTTAGGCCATATTATCGACAAAAATGGAATGCACAAGTGCCCTAAAAAGGTAGATGCTATAGTAAACGCACCGCGGCCGACAAATATAAAGGAACTTAAGAGTTTCCTAGGGCTAGTAAATTACTATCGGAATTTTGTAGAAAATGCATCAAGCATATTGTGTCCACTCCACGAATTATTGCGCGCGGGAGCGAGGTGGGAGTGGACGCCGCGACACGAAGCCGCCTTCGAACGGATGAAGGGGGAGCTGGCGTCCGAGCGCGTCCTGGCGCACTTTGACCCCAGCGCGCGTCTCCTTCTCAGCGTTGATGCTGGCCCGGAGGGCCTGGGCGCTGTACTGTCCCAAATAGGCGTTGATGGCGTGGAGCGGCCGCTTGCCTATGGTTCCCGCTCGCTGACGGTCAGTGAGCGAAACTATAGTCAGCTGCATAAAGAAGCGACCGCGTTGGTATTCGGAATTAAAAAATTCCACCAATACTTGTATGGCCGCGCGGATCCGTTTGTCCTAAAAACCGATCACAAACCTTTATTAGCGATATTCGGAAAAAAGAACGGTATATCGGTAATGACGGCTTCTAGGTTAGTGAGATACGCTATATTTTTATCCGCGTATAATTACGTTATTCAATACACGGCAGGTAAGGATAACACAGTTGCTGATTATTTTTCGCGCGCATGCCCGACGTCGTCGTCAGATAACGCGGCGGAAAACAAACTTGTAAACCAGTGCAGTGTACTGAACGTTAACGCGTTGCAACTAGATAATTTAGCACCCTTAACCTATAAAGACATTCAGAATGCTACAGCGTCGGATAAAACGTTAGCTACGGTGACAAAATATATCCAGCAAGGTTGGCCGCGCAAAATACGATGTTCTAAAATTGAACCTTATTTCCGTTGCAGGAATGATTTAGAATTAGAGAAAGGCTGTGTAATGAGAGGACATCGTGTTATAATTCCAAAAATATTGAGATACAAATTATTGCAAGAGCTACATAAAACACATTTAGGTATAGTTAAAACTAAAAGCAACGCTCGATCACGTATGTGGTGGCCCGGTATAGATCGCGACATCGAACAGCTGATCGGCGCGTGCGCAGTGTGCAGCGTGCTGCGCGCCGCGCCCGCTCGCGCGCCGCCCGCCAGCTGGAGCCAGCCGCCGGGCCCGTGGCACCGCATTCACATTGACTACATGTTTGTAGCTCAAAGAACGTATTTGATTGTGGTAGACGCTTTTAGCAAATGGGTAGAATGTATAGACATGACTTGCGGTACTACTACGAAACATTTAATTAAAGAGTTATCATTGTTGTTTACGAGGTTTGGCCTACCTGATACGATTGTGTCTGATAATGATACTAAAATTGCATCTCAAGAATTTAATCAGTTTTGTAAAATGATGGGTGTTAATTATGTAACTTCACCTATATATCACCCAATTAGCAACGGTTTAGCCGAATGTGCAGTACGAAATTGTAAAAAAATGATTAAATCAATCATAGAACAAGAATCACAATGTATAAGTCAATTAAATTCTAAATTACAGAGCTATTTGTTCGAATATCGTACTACAGTGCACAGTACAACGAAAGAAACTCCAGCCAAGCTAATGTTTGGCCGTGAGTTGCGTTCGAGATTAGACCTCATAGTACCGCCGCGAGGCAAAACAGCTGACGCGGTGCATTCCTCGCAGCCGGTCCAGCCCGGTAAACAAGTGCGTTCATTTAACGTCAACGAAGACGTTTGGGTTAAATGTTTTGAAAATCGTAAACCGTATTGGACAAGAGGTAAAATTATTAACATAATCGGTCGTAGAATGTACCTCGTTTACGTAATAGACCAAAACATAAATTGTAGACGCCACGTTGACCAAATATTGCGATATACGAACAACAATAGCTATAATGATGTAGGACACAACTTAGATTCAGCAGCAACATCCTCTGCTACCTTGTCAGATGTGATTTCGGATGCTATCACCTCGCCTGCAGTCTCACAAGACCAGTCAACGGATCTAAACACTGATGATGTCGTGAATAATCCGGCTACTATTAGCTCGGACTTACCGAATGAACCCGTTCATGAGGAGAGGTGGGAGGATGCCGAAGCAGAGGGGGAGGACTTGGGGACTGAGCGACCGTTGATACTTAATGATTCGCCAGAAACTAGTAACGAAAATCAGGTTATCCCTTCGACCGATAACTTGTCGCCCGATCCCCAACGTCGTCATCAATTGCGACCTAGATCTAAGGCCGTTAACTATAAGGTTTAAAATAAGTGGTTATACATATTGTTATAATAGTCTGTATTTCTTGATCTCAGGTTCCCTTAATTAAAGCGGGAGGAGATGACATGTATGCATGTGACGTCCCCGCGCCTCAGTCCGCGCGTCCGCTGTATCCTGGCCTGCGCGCCAGTAATAAACGAGCTTCCATCGTACGCACTTGTTTCATTGCTAGCTAAGTACATACTTATCAAAAACTAATACGGAATAAATCAATTAGTAGCTCGAAAAAAGGCTGATTTGATACAAAGGTAATGAGTTATATTTACTCCTATTTCTACTGTTTAGTTAAGTACATTTGCAAAGATCACATTACTTACGAGCAGTTTTTGCTTTTAGGCATGAACCTATGATTGAAAACAACATTTCCATACAAACCCGGATGGCATCCAGCGGTACATGCGTGCAAGCAAATCGTTCATTGTTGTATGCATTGTAGAAGTGATTAGTTGGCAAGTGGCTAAATGCCGGGACAACAACTTGAGGAAGATGATGATGTCAAGGAGCGGTACATAGACATGTTGTGTTGTTGTTGCCGGGTGCACATACCACATAGTAACACAATATACATACTTACTGCAAGACCTGTTGTTTATATGTACACAGAGAGAGTTCCTACGTATTTTTTTATATTATTACCTATTATTTTATATCTTAAATAAAATAAAACATACAAATGTTCTGTGAGTTTATTTATTTTTCTTTACTACCTATATATTATTTCCCGATGTTCAAGTTCAGTTCGATGTTTCATGTGTGTGGTGATGATGTTTCATGTCTCGTCAGTTTGGCAACAGGAAATATAAAACTTAACATTTTTTGCTGGTAGTTCACAATCTGAAAATTAAAATAAGATTTAACACATTCACTGCCCAAAAACCCGCTGAGTGGTTTCATTTTGTATTGGGAAGGGGCGCTTGGCACTGAAAGTGCTAAGATCGGGTGCCCTATTGATATTCCGAGAAAAATTACGCCGATTTTTGTTTCGCCGACAACGATTCGCCGACGGGTTGTTTAGCAGAGTAACGATTGGCCGAATCTCATTACGCATAATAGTCGTTTGCGAGAGTAGTCAATAAGCAGAACATTGATACGCATATTTACTATTCGTAGAATAATCATTTAGTAACTGTCATAATTACCCCAGAAACAATAGTTTGGGGTAGTGGTGGGGTGGGGTTTCTGGGGTTTCGACCAATAGGTCGAAACACAATAGGTCGAATGTTCATTTGGCATATTATTGACTAGCAGAACTTAGAATATTCTTACCCCCGGAGTTACACACAATGTTTTTCATCACACTTGCGAAGACAGAACTAAATTTTAATCGAAATCATTATAAACTAAGGTGAGAGTTCAAATATTTTGATGAAGTGTACCTGATGATGATGATTGTTTTGATGATAATGATGATGATTTACTTTAAGTAATATGTTCAGCGATTACTCCGGCACCCATGGTCCGATTTGAGTAAGTTACCTTCGAGATATTCCCATAATAATTTTCTTCTTTAATCTTTCTTCTGAGGAATTGACGGAACTTCTAAATTTTTAAAGGCATGTGTACTATGATTTGGATATTTTCTAAAGTAACTCAAGCATTTCCTCCCGAAATCCACTAATTTGATGTACCTAGTGCAATTGTAGCCTCACTACATATTCGCTAATTTCTTCGTAACTTACTTTATATACATATGTATACCTACTTAACGCATTTAATTAAAAAATGATAATATTTTATATCATCCTTTTGTTGCGAAAATAAAATTATATGTATATATAATGTGAAACGTTATTCGACTAAACATTGCTTAAACGAAACAGTTACTCTGCCAAATGGAAATCGTCCCATAATAGTTCAGCTAATTTACACAGAAGCGAACTGAACTGTATGTGAACCAAGAGTTTGCGTAACGTTAGTCGACCAAAAGTTACATTTACAAATAAATGACTCTGCGAAACGATGTTCGGCGAATCGTTGTCGGCGAATCGATAATCTGCTAAAAGTTTCTCGGAGAATCATTACGTACCCGCTAAGATCGAGATCATTTAGGTACCATAAAATTTAGATCGCTGTTAAGGCCCTATAATGTTACTTAGTACGCCGGCACGTACAGCAACCTATACAAAGCGAGGCCAGGGCAAGACCTAACATATAGGTATACATACCTATTTTAATACAGATTTCTTCTCACGTGTGTACTATTTTCAACATAAGTACATAATAATCTTATTTATGTAGCCAAAAGTAGCCCGTATAATTTGCTTCATATTTTTTAACACGCAAAGGTATAATTCTAACACGATTATTAATGGTGTTTACGTATTTATCATATATTATTATGCATTTTTTTCTTGAACACAGCACTGTTTATACATTGTTTACTAACATTGATATGTTTAATATTTTCGTAACTATTTTCGTAACGTATTTTTTCCCTTATTTTCTCGTAATGCATGTTAATTATAAGATGTAATTATTTTTGAAAAGATGTGTCCCGCCGAGTTTGTTGCCGGTCCCATATTGGGATACCCTCCTCCAATTGAGGGGGGATTTAAATCTTCTCGGGGCAGAGGTGTAGGGTTGGAGCCGGTCTACCTAGCTTTATTTGACGTTCATAAGCGCATTGTAATTATGCCTACTTGAATTAACTATCTTTTATCTTTATCTTTATCTTATCTATGGCAACGTCATATCTTTAAAAATTGTAGAATGAATGTTGAATCTGTAAAAAGTGACAAAATAGCTCGCACAAATTCAAGAATGGCGGGTAGCGTGTCAAGCCAAGTTTAAAAGAGAACTGGCGACTCAGCGGCTATGTGTTATATTAACTAGAAATAATTGTTAAATAGAAATAAATGTTAGTTTCGAAATCAACTATGATGAATACTAATAATTTCTGTACAAAAAGTAATGATAATGCATCAAAAACATAAAATAATTTGAAATGAAAGTCAAGTTCAATACTAGGTACTTATAAAAAATATGCGTCTTTGTTGACTTCGCCGGAAAACGAATTGAAATCTATACCTATACGGGGTATTTTGCCAGTTACTGGCCCTAAACTAAAAATGAATTATATTCACGTATAAACAGAATTCATTTTAGTATTAGGTGGCCAGTTATTGAAAGCTGACCAGTTATTGAAACTATACTAAATTGAATTCTGTTTATAGATGAATAGAATTCATCATTAGTTTAAGGTGGCCAGCTGGCCAGTCACTGGCGAATTACCCTGGGTGCAAGTCCTAGTTCGCTTGGGATGAAATTAAAGTTCAGGATTTGTCTTGTCTAGTTTTTATACCAACAAACTAAATTCTTAGAAAAGTAACATAGACAAATATAATATAGCGTGTACGTAAAAACTAGTCGAGTAAAATCCTGAACTTTAATTACATCACAAGCGAACTAGAACTTGGCACCCATATAGATATCAATTCTTTTTTCCGCAAAATCAACCGAGGCATATTCTAAATATTGGACTTGGGTCTCATTTCACATTTATGTTTTTGATCACCCTATTAGAAACCATAGAAACACTTAAAACATTTCACAGTTCGCAATATGCGGGCATGCTTTTCTTTTACTCTAATTAAGGAGTAATTAGACTGACAGAGAAAGATGCCCGCAATTTGCAAACTTCGATTTTTTCGGTAGGTTACTTTGATATTTAGTTCTTTAGGTGACTGCTAGGGGCGCTGTACAATCCTCCGATATAATTCTTGCACTGTTTTTAGTATACTTAGAAAGGGACAGCATCGTTTCTAGTGGAGTGAAGTTAGGCACATTAGACCGTAAAGAAACGTAAAACGTGACATAAGGCACGTTTATTCACATAAAGTAAGTGAGAAATACTCAGGCAACTGATGGTAGAGGCTCTGGCTCAGTTTTCTTTATATAGTTAGAAAGAGAGCGTTTTAGGTGTGAAGTTAGGCATGGATAGAAAACTTACGTAAAAACGTTAGGAACTCATGGTACCAGTTGAAAATTTTAGTTCTTTAAGTGACCGGTAGAGGCACTGTACAAATACTCCATACATTTTCTTTAACGTTCTCACTATCGACTGTCATTTACGGAACTCATGGTAGTGCTTAAGATAAATACACTTAAATGAATTATATTGTTTATTTAATTTAATTGTTTATTTATTTATTGACTAACTTACATTTACAGTTAAACCAGACATGTAAGTTATTAAACATAACAAATTATTTAATTACTTAGTACTATACTATAATATACATGACTAATAAATTTAATACAAAATTATGAGGGTATAGTCGTGGGTGTGGAGATTGACTCCAAATACCGAGTTGCAGTGGCTAGGAGTCTCGGTTCCTTCTGTGAGAATATGTCTGTCTGGGGGTCGAAGAGAAGAATATTATTTATGTGGTTCAGTGCTACATACAGAGGGCTAGTGATTAAAGTTACTGTGTTGGTGTTGGGAATTATAAAAAGAAGTGTGGGGCGAGGTCGAAGAGTAGTTCTCACAAATGGCGTAGGTACTTTAAAAGTGACATATTGCAGTAACCACGGATTTGTGATTGATCCACGTATTAATCTAAGGAAGTATTTTATGACTGCAAGTTGTCTCCGTACCTCAAGACTTTGATGACCGACCATTCCTAACACAAACTGCGTAGGATACATATAGGGATAGTACCCATACTGTTTCCAGTACAAGTATCTTACGAATGATTTCTGAACCTTTTCAATCAGAAGTACGTATTTCTTTTCGTGTGGGCACCAGACAATATAGTTACTTTCCAACAGGCTACGTACAAAGGCATTATATAATAGAGTAATGACGTGGTGGTTATGAAAGTATTTGGATTGACGTACTACGAAACCAAGAGCTTTTCGCGATTTTTTACAAATTTGCACTAAATTTTTATTAAAAGTTATTTCAGCGTCAAAGCATGTACCCAGGTCACGAATAGAGTTTACCTTTTGTAGGATTTGGCCGTTTAATGTGTAGGATCTAGCAATGGTCTGAGAGGTTCTTGAATATGTCATTACTGCACATTTACTTGAGTTAAGGTGTAAACTATTAATAGCACCCCATCGATATACGTTATCAATATCCGTTTGAAGCTTACTTACATCAGATGGATTTTGTATGGACATAGCGAGCTTGACATCATCAGCAAACATTAATATCATCGAATGTTTTATATATTCTGGAAGGTCGTTTATTGTTATTAAAAATAGTAAAGGTCCAAGACTGCTACCTTGACCAATGCCCGAAGTGACGGAGTACGTTTCTGATTTAGCTGTATTGTACATAACATATTGCTCGCGTCCAGATAGATAATTGGCAAAGAATGTTAATAATGGCTCAGTAAACCCAGACCTGGCCATTTTCTGCAATAAAACATCACAGTCTATCCTATCAAAGGCCTTTCGGAAGTCTAAATATATTACATCCACTTGCTTTTTTTCGTCTAACTGATGGGTAGTGTATGTTACAAGGTTAAGAAGATTGGATGTGGTTGATCTATTTTGTAAAAATCCATGTTGTGAGTCAGTAAACCACCTCCGTAACTGCTGATATATTTTTTTGTATAGAACAGTTTCAAACACTTTGCCGAACACAGAAAGGACTGCTACCGGTCTGTAGTTATCGAAATCAGATTTAGAGCCATTTTTGTGAATTGGAAGGACTTTTGATATTTTCCAGAGCAAGGGATAAGTATTGGTTTTGATGGACAGATTAAAAATATATGCCAAAGGCTTTATAAAAGCTTCGCAACAATCGCGCACTACATATTGTGGTATAAAGTCTGGGCCCTGAGTATTCTTAGGAGCTAGTCGTTTTATGGCTAGACGTATATCATTGTCGTCAATGTGGTCTATTGATATGAGTTGATGGGAGGTATCCCAGTGTTGAATGGCTGTCTGAACATCTAATGCAGGAAGATCAGGTAGGAATACACTACTGAAATAATTCGAAAACTCTTTTGCTACTTGATCTGAAGTCATGTCTCCAAATATGGCTTGTTCATTGTTTTTTCTATGTTGTTTCACGTAAGACCAAAATGACGTAACGTCTCGTTTAATGTTTAATTGTATGCGTCTATTGTATATTTCAAAGTCTCGTTCTGAATGTATTTTTGCTTGACGTCTATAGTACGTAAAAAAGCCATAATCTAATTGATCGTTACTCAATTTATACCGCTTATGGTATTGATTTTTTATTTTATTTAACTTAATAGTTTCTGGTGTGAACCATACTGGATATCGGGCCTTAGGTATTTTATGTATTTTAAATGGCACAGAAGAAGCGATATTTTGATTAAGTAAGTTGTAGAAAGTGGAAACTGCATCATTAACTTCATTATTAGAATAGGTATCATTCCAGCAAGTGTTAGCTATTTGGGCGTACAAAAGATGGAAATTGGCTTTGGTGAAATTTCTTTGGGGTGTTGAGGCTTCAGTGGTGAATTGTGGTAGAGTAGTGATTGAGGTTTGTTTGGTGCTAATCTGTAACGTTATTTCTAATGGTATTAGGTATGTAGAGGATACAACATAAACACTAGAAAAGTGATCTAAAATAAAATGCATTAGTTAAGTAGGTACTTAGATAGTTAAATTGATTGTTGTCTGTGAGATTTATTTACATGCCACTGTGCGCTGGAGATCAAGAATTACGATTTAATATATTTCTCAAACGTATAAGTAGAATAACAATTGGTACTTTTTACATTTCGGTGAAAAGTCAAATACCTACTTACGTCTCATTGCTTTAAAATTCAAATTTCTATCTTTCATTATACTTAAACTCAATCATCTTAATAACTACGTAGGTCATGCGATTAAATTTCAATCTTGTAAGTTGCCGTTTCGTTTATACTTACATTTTCTGAATTCGTATTTGTATTTGTCTCTGAAACGCTGAAGCTGTCGCGCGTGACGCTTCAAGTATTTGTAGCGATAAAAGTTTTTACTTCCATTTGTTACGAAATAATACGCCTCTATCAATCCAGTATAAGTTTGACCGCAAATTACTCATAATCACTGTGTACGAAGTGTTATTCGTGATGGCGAGGAAGGTTGCTAGATATCCAACCAAGAATTCACTGTGATGAGGGCGAGGGAGTTGCATTTGAGCCTAAAGCTGTGTAAGTATGGGGAATCTGCCCCAGACGTCAAATTGATTGCCGTTTTGCCGATTTATTTGCCCAGATGTATAAGATGCTAAATATTTCACCAAATATTAACCCTAAAATGTTACAAGATTTCGAACAAATATAAAATAAAGAAAATTGTTTAATTAAACTACTAAGCTGTTTTTAGGGTTCCGTACCCAAAGGGTAAAAAAGAGGACCCTATTACTAAGACCCCGCTGTCCGTCCGTCCGTCCATCCGTCTGTCACCAGGCTGTAGGTATCTCACGAACCGTGATAGCTAGACAGTTGAAATTTTCACAGATGATGTATATCTGTTGCCGCTATAACAACAAATATTAAAAACAGAATAAAATAAAGATTTAAGTGGGGCTCCCATACAACAAACGTGATTTTTGATCGAAGTTAAGCAACGTCGGGCGGGGTCAGTACTTGGATGGGTGACCGTTTTTTTTGCTTGTTTTGCTCTATTTTTTGTTGATGGAACCCTCCGTGCGCGAGTCCGACTCGCACTTGGCCGGTTTTTTTTTGTAACTTAAGTAATCATATTATACGAGTATTATCATATTGTACCTATACCTAAGTAGTTTATGATGTATTATTAAAACAAATAGGTACCTATGGTATTACTACTAGCTAGCTATATGTGTGACTATTATAGCGACGCACCGATCCTAAGATCCTGGTGCGTTTGAAACAACAACGAACAAGGACCAAACCTGTTTCGCTCAAGCGGGAAATTATCATTTCGGGGAAACAAGAATACCCGAAGTAAATGCGTACCTCAATAGTCAATATAATATTTTGACTTGGCAGTAATATGCTAAAGATTTTTGCGCCTAATGTGCTAACTAAGGTGAGTACAGTCTTACTAACTTCAAACGTGTATTCCGACGTGTATTTAACGATTTATTTATGAAACTTAATACGTAGGTAATTCTCGTTCCGCTTGAGGTTTGAATGACCGTAGGTACAATATTTTAATAGGTCATAAAATTGACATACGAAGATAATAAAACAAAGCTTTCAAGGGTGCAAATCCTAACATAACTAATGTTAGGGTGAACCCAGGCGTAATTCGGCGCGGTGCCTCTATACCGTTTAGAACGCGGAATTAGAGAAAATAATGTCATATAACGATATAAACAGTTTTATTTCAAAACCCAGACTATCATAGGCATTCGTTTCCGATGCGATATACAATAAACTACTGACCTGCTTCTTTTTGCTGGATTGGATTGTTGATTTATGTTATTCTTTGACGTCGAAATGAGACTTGACATTTTAAAACAAAATGGTTTCTGATTATCTGAATCATCTTTATTGCGAACCCATTGTGTGCCACTGCTGCGCAAAGAACTCGTTTTATTTTAACACGTACCTACCCTGAAGTCTGTCACCGTCTCTCTCAAAGGCGTCAAGTTCGTCCCGCCATCTCCGACGAGGTTCTACGGCACACGGTTATAAATAGTCATCTACGTCACAAGTCACAATAATTTAGCAAAAACATTGCCATGAAATTTTGCCGACAGTTACTTTTTTAAATGTATTTTTTCTACTCCAGCACTTAAATGTGTCAATTAAATGACTGACAGTGATATCTAAAGCAATGTCATTTGAATGCTTTGTCTATAGGCTCTTAAGATGACTGCTAGCAGTCATCTTATGAGTATAATACAACTGCTTTATTTTTTTTAAAGATACAAGTTCCGATCATCTTGATTGAAAGAGGTATGTTTTCATTTACAATAATAACTCTTTTTTTTAAAATAATAACTCAATTTTTTTTAAATAATAACTTTTTTTTTTCTTTTTTTTTTTTTTTTTGCTGCAGCTGTCATAGAAAAAGTAATGTATGCAACAGCTCATAATTGGTTCTTAAAATTCTCGGGTCTTTTTTTACAAAACTCGACTACGTCTCGTTTTGTAACTTCGACCCTTGAATTTTAAGAACCCTTATTATATCACTGTTGCATAAACTACTATTATCTACACACATGTCATTAGTGCTCTATAATGCGTTCAGAAACCGTAGGAAATGACAAGCGTTTACAACCAATTTCACTATGAGAACTTTCTTATCTGTAGGTAGTAGGAAAATTTGTACTTTAATGTACATAACGTTATAGATTTTTGTAAGGTTATGAGTTTAAATTTGGAACAGCAGTCAAAACTCAAGTGGGTCTCTATTCTAGTATCCATAGATATTAAAACAGTTATCGATACGAAACGTCAATTTAGTATGTTTTGTTAATATACCTAAACCGCACGATATTTGATCTCGAGTGACATGAGTATACTTCATTCTTTTGTCTAGGAATTAAAAAAAAACTACGGATGTGTGACATGCGTGAAAAAAGTTTTCATTCACCGCCATTTGACGTACAGTTTATCTTTTAGTTAGTTTTAAGTATGTGTTTAGATAAAGTAGTGTATGTAACTGTACATAATTAGGCATTAAAACACTCGTGTGATCCTATTAAGAAACTCACTAACGTTCGTTTCTTAAACCCACACTCGTATTTTAATGCCTCTCATTATGTAGCAGTCACATAAACTACTATAACACAACCACGCTTGCGTTATCTATAGGCGCTAATTCCTTGTTCAGAGCCTGGCCTCCATTACAATAAATTCTTCCGTGCGATAGTCCGAATTGTCGTCTGCGTTACATACCGATTTTATCGCGGCTTTTAATTCAAATTTATAGAATTGTATAATTGCAAGAAGAATGTGCTTTTGGTGATTTATTTGGATACGGGAATTCGTGTTTACGTTTAAATTGAATGGAATATCTTTTTAAAATAGCAATAAATTTTATTAAGCTGGATGTTTGACATTGTTTTTATTCCCAGTGATTAATATCATTGAAGATGAATTACTGACGCACGCGCAGTCACTGCCAATTGCCTTTGTAAAATGAGTGACGTATTGAACGTTCTATTCGCGGCAGTAATGGCAACGAACGTCACCCATTTGTCCCATTTTAGGAAACGCCGCAGTAGTCTATAGGGAATTAGTTTTGTATCAAAATTATGTCATTAACTCATATGAAATAAGGAGTGTATGAATTTATTTTGTTAATGATTTGAAAATAATATGAGTGGTGTAATAGCTGATTAAATATTTTTTACACAATTTCAAATCAAGTGTAACTTAACCGTACATTTATTTGGCTTAAAACATCGGGCAATCGGGTCGACTCTCGTTAACAATTTTGTCCATATCACAATGTACTTAGGGCACAATGTATTAAGAAGGTACTTCCATTCCAAGGATTTGTTCAGCTGTCTTAGCTGTCTAGCTAGAATTTGGAAGCCATTTCATACAATAATTGAATGCAGTTAGCTCTAGTAATGGTATAGCTTAACTACAAAAATATTTTGATTAGTCTATGACTATGGCCAAGGTTATAATAAATATATTTTGACGGAAATTATTAATGATTTGTTCAAATTGTCGTATATTTTTACAAATATTTTGGACATTTTTAATATTATATATAGGTATTCTTAATTAGTTTGATCTTTCTATTTATAGAAATATATAGAATTTATAGAATTCTATTTACACACATTTTTTTCACTGTTTTATTTTTCTTTTTATTATTTTGTTTTTAAGATTGGTTATTATTCTTCAATTATTATTATTGATATTGTGTTGCGACGATCTCTTTGTGAATGCATTTTATTTTGACATGTAAAATATAATGTACATTTTCAATGAGAAATAAATGAATCTACTTAATCTAATCTAATCATGTCTAGTCTTTGTAGGTACACATCCGATTTTATTTAAATTACGATTTCATTGCACGCTTGGATTGTTAACCTAATTCGAAATTAGCGCATCCAAACAAAGGTCAGCAATTCTGTTTTAAGTAAAAGGCCAAGCACGTCGTGTCCTCTCAAGGACTAGCGGTCACACGAGATAGAGATAGTCTAGAGACTTGATTTATGTAGAAAGGATTGAAAAAGGTTTTTTACAATAAAATATTATCTTATCTTATCTTAAAACATTATAAAGGTTTTACTGCCCAATTATTGTAACCTGTAAAATGTGTCTCTGTCAATTAAAGTAAGTTGCCTAACATGTGGGACAGAAAATATAGGATTAAATAAATCAATCCATATTTTTGGGCACTATGGCTCCATCGATAGTGTCGATTATTTTGCCAACAAAAGTTAGTTCTTATTTCAAACAGAGACAATACCTATTATCTTTTTTTTTTAATTATAAATGGGCATACTCATGGCCACAGACTAGCCGAGGCGAAGACGTGGCCTACGATGTAGCGAGCCTGCCCAGAAGGTACCTGTTCACCTTTGATTTGAAGGTTGCCGGGTTATATGAGCTCGGAAAAAAGAGCTATTTTGACCGTATTATTATGAATGTATTGGTACAATAACACGAGTACGAATATAAGAAATCTAAATTTAAAATGTCGTTGACTCCTGGCGGTCCAAGCGCTCGTCTATACTTTAGTTTTATAGACAGTAATAAGAAGACGGGTTCACAGATTTTCTCCAAACAGGTGACCCGACCCAGTGACCCGTGTTTTTTTATTGTATCTCTTTCGTAGGCTACAGTCCCTAAGAGAAATACAAACTTTATTACCATTTTATTGTTCCGAGCGAGACACTTTGTTTTTGTACTCCGTTTTCTATTTTATGCGGTTGTAAATTATTTTCAACTGTTATTTTATTTGTAAGCTAAGCGGTTAAGACTGTTAAGAGTTTCCGTTAACAGTGAAAAGTATTATAAAACATTAGTGCAATAGGATCTAACCTAAGGAGGAGTTTATGTTTTACTCTATATTTTTAGTGTAATTTTAAACAACTTTCAGTACCTACCTAACTGTGCATTGTCTGTTGTTCTAATTATTATGTGCTCGAATTGTGTCCAAGATGACGACAAACGCCAGTCTAAAATGTAGAAACGTCTGTGATCAATTTAATATAATTTAATTTAATATAAATGTTTGGTAAACTGACCTGCGGGCGCAGCATGGTTCCATTTTTATCGCCTGTCCCTATGCCCGTCACTTTCGCTCTTACATACTTCTTAGAACGTGACAAGCATGGTGACAAACGGTAAAAATGCGACCGTTCTACCGCCGCTGTTTGATATTTTAATTGGTTTAAATGTATGAAGTATTTTCCTGTAACTCACGAGAATGAAAAATCGTATACCGTGTTCTTAATGTAAAAAAGCAATAAATAGGTAGGTATGTAACTAATGAATAATAAATCAAAACTGTGCTTTTAAAATAATTGGATGATTTAGTTACTCCTGGCAATTGCTCTTGTTACCTAGAGAGGTGAAAGGCCAATTAGAGCCAGCCAGAGCATAGATTATGCAAAACAGGTGCAAAGCTCTAAAGAGTTTACATCATTTATGTCTTTTTCTTTTTATGGTTTCCTTGCAGCCTTTTTTGTAAAGACTTCGGATTAAACTTATTTACCCCCAGTTAAACACGGTTCCAGATTAGTTGGCTAAACTAGGCCAAGGTTAATAAAATCTCTTATAGATATACTAGCGACCCGCCTCGGCTTCGCACGGGTTAACAAATTATATTTTATTATATAAACCCCCTCTTGAATCACTATCTATTAAAAAAACCGCATCAAAATTTGTTGCGTAGTTTTAAAGATCTAAGCATACATAGGGACAGACAGACAGCGGGCAGCGACTTTGTTTTATACTATGTAGTGATTCAGATTCACCTATTAGTATGAGGGGTCAAAATTGTTATTTTAATTGCATTATGTACCTACCTGGATTAAAATCTAAAATGACAATTTGAAAGTGGCTAGAATTCAAGTCTTGTTTGTAGAGATGGGTAACTACCCGGGTAAATACCCGAGAGCGGGTATTTACCCGGTATATACCCGATATTTACCTACCCGCGTATTTTTATTTTTCTTCTAAATTTGATGTGTTTAATGGTATGTGAGTATAAATAAGATTAATTTAAGTAATTTTTTATAATTTTACATAAAATGTATGTTCAAACTAATTACGAAAAGGTTGCTATGAGGTGAAGTTTGATTTTAACGTATAAGTCAAATTATGAATATCGTGTAAAATCATTCCCTGGCTTCCGGAAATGTTTTATAACGCTTTTAATATACATTAGAAAGATGAAAATAAAGACTACTTATGAATGATAAGAAAAAAAAATTGTGCAGTGTCACAACTTGGGAAGCTCATAAGTCAAATACAGTTAGTTTTAGGACAAAAATGTATATAACCTTTTTTGTAGGAAATTTTGTGTACTTTAGTTTGTACATACAACACTTTTCGATATTAATGACAGATTCCAAGAAATATGAAAAAGTTCACTTTTACCCCCCCTCCCCCCAACCACACCCCCCGCCGACTGAAGTTCGAATGTGTATTATCAACGTATAAGTATGATAATTTACTAAAATCTAAAAAAATACTCTTTTGACGGTCTTTTTTTAATATTTATCATAAGTGTACTAAAAAATGCTTAGTTACAACTGCAGGTTTCGCTAAACCTAACATTTTAAATGACACACATTAATTACAACCATTAACTCTGTTCATATCTCCACTTTAACACAACTCGACATGTGCAATAAGAAATGAATCTACCCGTCCTTTTGGGTAGATACGGGTAAATACCGGGTAGATGGGTATTTACCTGGGTGGGTAAATTGGGTAAATACCCACGACCCATCTCTACTTGTTTGTTTGAATTTTGGCAGAACACCTATTTAAATGCTGCTCACGCAGGTAACGCCCTGTCTCACTTTATTAGAATAGCAAAACATTGTATCATACCTGTCATTATAGGTAACTGGATCCCGAGATAAATCTGGGGGCACGGTAATGCCCCCGCCAAGACGAGCAAAGCGAAGCGCAAGGGCACTACCTACCTTTTCTCGAAGCGCTTCGTCGTTTTTTTGAACCCTCATAACTTGGGGTTGGATTATACCAGATAAACAAAATTCTCGAGATATGATATCAATAGTGGACTTATTAAACATAAAAAATTTCAATTGCATAGCTCTTATACTTAAGATTTTATTCATATCTAAAAAACCCCAATTTCGTCACTGACTCACTCACTCACTGTTGATCATCAAAACCTCTAGGGTACTTCCTGAAGTCCTAGGAAGCTGAAATTTGGTATGTAAGATAGTATTAGTACACAAACAACAAAATAATTCAAAAACTTGAAATTTTTTGCCCCTAAGGGGGGGAAAAGGGGGGTGGAATTTTGTATGGGAAATCAATAACCGCTGAACCGATTTAGTTGAAATTTGGTATGTAGATAGTTTTTGTAATGGGGAATGGCGTTGAATAGTTTTCAACCCCAAAATCACCCCGTAAGGGTGAAAAGGGGGTGGAAAATGGCGTTAGGGGAAAAGGAGGGTTAAAGTTTGTATGGGGAATCAGTAAAAAATTGTATGCATAAAAGATGCCCCGAGGTACGTATTTCAGGATTTTTAATAGTACCTTAAATCACACGCGCAACCCTTTAAATTAGGGGATGGAAGCAACTTACAAAAAGAAGTGAAATCCCACCAAAAACATTTTCATGTAAAATGTTGCCAAGACGAAACCATAAGGCTCGCACTGACAAAAAGTTATCAGATCTCTTGTAGAGCCAAGCTTCTAACTCTACAAGCCCTAACTTCACAAACTCTACACCTTAGTCAAAATATGTGGCTTGGCCGTTTCGTTACTCCAAGAACTATTGTATTATAAAAAATAATGAATAGTGAATACATTTTTCACCTTACGTCCATGTGACAGTAGCGAAACGGTCAAGCCACATATTTTGACTAAGGTGTAGAGTTTGTGAAGTTAGGGCTTGTAGAGTTAGAAGCTTGGCTCTACAAGAGATCTGATAACTTTTTGTCAGTGCGAGCCTTATGGTTTCGTCTTGGCAACATTTTACATGAAAATGTTTTTAGTGGGATATATTTAATAAGAATGATAAGTCATCCAGGGGGCCTTTCAACACTGAGCCACATTCAGAGCATGAGAAATGAAAAGAATATTTATATTTACCATACATTTTTCAAAACTTAAAACCATATTCAATAGTACCTAGGTCAGAAATGCAGCAACTTTGGTGCCTCGCTTGATGGAAACTATTCAATTCGGTTGGATGCCAAATAGTGATTTACGTATAAAGGATTGTTCAATGCTTTATTTATTACTCCGAATCTCCGATCGTATTTTAGGTGATCAGAGCGACGACCGGGGGCATTCGGGCTTTCAAATGTATTGAGGTATTTTGTTTCATTAATCGATCTGAGTTAATTGAGCTCAAATTTGCAACGCTCTGGGCTATAGGGAAATAAATAAGTCGCTCAAACATGTACGCGGCGCAGCGCTTTCGTTTGTTTCCGTATGTCCTATACTTTACTATATTCTTTACACTTCTTTTTTTTAGAATACGTCTCTCAAGAAAATCTCTAACCTCAAGAACGTCTCACTCAGGAAAACTCAAGAGAACAAACTGGCGAATATTTAACAAATAGGTATCTAAGATTCTCTCTTTTATCCATAACACATAAATGTCATATTTCCATAAGAACTGCGATCGAAATGTTTTTGTGGAGCTATTTCATTTGTCATCTTCACAGGTTCACTCACTGAAACAGGCGGTAAAACCTTCAGCCGCGTCATATTTAATAAATTTGAGTGCGTTGCGTAGTTAGGAGGTTCTCCATGCTAGCTACCATATAGCGTGCCTGCTGGCAGATTTGTAATCCAGGGGAGGTATTCGGATTTCAGAAATGATCAACATAACCTGGGATGAAATTCAAATTGCTTACCGAGCGCAGCGGCAAAGCTCAGACAAACTAATTATACGCACGATTGGCCGTGCAATTGCCTGTTATACAAGTGATATTTACTGAAGTGATTTGTTCATGATCAAGTTTTTTTTTACATAGGCAATCCCATACATTTACTTATGTACTTATTTGTAATAAGTAAAATTTTCATATAAAAATTCGACAGTGGAAACGCACAGCAACACGCCCCACTTATTTATTTTTCCAATCTGATTATTACACATGTTTGATTCAAGGATTCAGACAAATTTTCTCACGTGAAATCATCAAATACTGAACAAGCTTCCTAAAATATTGAATGGCGTTGTTATTAAAATTTGTCGAAATGACGAAATTCTTGGTATTATAAAATTTGAGTCGTTTTGTCAATAGCTTTCAGCAGATTGTTATATTGTTATTTGATTAAAGTGAAGCTTTCTGAAAACTTTCTAGATTACTGCTCTAATATACTCGTACAAGGATAATCTTACTTTACAAAATTACAATAAAAGTGATATCATAGGGTCCGTTACGGATCGAAAAAACTTTTTTCCTGTCTGTTCCGAGTTACTTAATTTCTTTGCAGTTTCTTGCGTGATTTCCAGCCCCAATCGCAATCGCGTGGAACTTTTGTTATCGAATTACCGTAAATAGATTGATCCTTGAACCATTCAAGCTTTCAAAAGGATATAACGAAACCTTAATCCAATCGCTTGGTTGTCTATCACTTATTTCGAACTTTAGCTTAACGTTTTTAAGTTCGACCTACGGTACCTTGCTATTTTTTAAGTATTAAATTACGAACTGACCACGCATATTACCAGATTATAATAATAAGCCATACTAATACCTAAGTGTATTTATACTAGGTCACTAAGCAACTATTAAAGTATTAAACAACAATAATTTAAGCTTTTAACTGTAAGTATTACATGATATGTCTACAGTTGTTTGTCTAGTTTTGCTTTTCTTAATCATATTTGTTGTAAGCCCTGTCGTCCTAAGCTAATCAATCTTTTCTAATTATTGCTCTTTATTTCCTAAAGCCAAATGGGCTTTATGGGCCATAAGGGATATATTAGAGCATGTAGTTTTATTATAGAATGGAGAAAATGCGTGTCATAACTTAGTTGTTTAATAGCTTAGTTTAAACGGAAAATTATAATTTTTATATTGAAATTTTACACAATCATTTTAATCAAGGGCAAATATTATGAAACATTCACAAGTGTGTACTTACCAGTGAACGGAAATACTTACGTATTTATTTTGCAAGCGGAGACTCCAACTAAAATCTTAAAATTTTAAAGTTGAATTTTCATTTGTCAAAGCAGTATATTTTATTTGTTATAATAGCTAGTGATCTGAGCCTCAGATTCAGAGCAAAAACTTTTTGAGCATATTTTTAAAGTAATTGAGATAAAAGGAAATGCCCCGCTAAAACCCGCGCCACAGATCATCTCGCGCTATGTTCTTGGGCGAAACTTCCGATGATTTTGTCCCCTTCTAATTTCCCTGGCTTTATGTGGCTTTACGCCTCCTCTTAGATGGAATTTTTCATAAAAAAATATTTTACGCGGAGTCTATGGTGGCTCTTGCCTCTGAACCAACGATAGTTGCTTTTTCTTGCAAAGGAATTTCCGTTCTGTATAATTTCCGACCCTGAATGGAATTGATTACTAAAAGGCATTATTATTAAAATCACAATAAATCGACCATTAAATTCTGGGTATCACCTCAAGCTCGAGGTGTCTAGTCGAGAAGCTTTTAATGCGCTTTTTAATTATTTATGGGTTCTCGCTTCGAGGAAAATAAATGCTTTTAACACAACTGAACAGGAAGCTGAATAATACCCGTTGTAATTAAAATGTTCAAAATATCTAAGGGCAATTTCGTTTTTAACGAGCGAGTTTTATATTCAGTAAGCTTCATTAACTGAGATTATGAGTAACCACGATTATTATATTTGTAGCTTGATTGCGAAACGATTCAGACCGCCGGTATTCTTTGAATAAATGATTGGCAAATCGCAGATATTCGTTTTGCGGTGTTTAAACGCGCAGGGGCGGTTCAAATCCAACATGGTCGCTAATTACTGCATTTTGCTACATAGTACATAATATAATACAGTAGGCCTTATTTATTTAATAGGTACCGATTTAAATTTAATGCGTGTTTTTTTAGGTACTTTTATTTTTTTGCGACGTTCGAGCACTACCTACGACTATGTATATAAAGTATCTATAGCGGTCTCGATAAATCAATTAAATTTACTAATTTATTTAATTTGCAATCAAATCAGTGTTTAATACATTTTGATACACTTTAGTATAGTTATAAAGTTTCCGTCAAGTGGCTCATTACATTGCAACAATTTGTATATCTACGCTGCACTAAATGGCACCCTGCTGTCTAGTTGTATTCACTGAGCACACGTGTGTATGACGTCCAGAAATAACCGACATAATTTGAGGTCTAATTAGCAGAATGCGGTTTAAGCTAGAACATGACATGTGCATACCTATACGAGGGACACACTGAGAGTTTTTAGAATAGAGAGAAAATGGTAGGCTGTGTAATACATATTGTATTGAGCAGAGCGCGTAAAGCCAGAAAATTAGAAAGGATTGAGAAGATCCAGCTATTGTTTTAGCGATAACTCTGAAAGTAAGTTCTGTTTAAAATTTTGCTAGTCAAATCCCTCGTCTGGATCACTAGCTATTTTATTAAAATTAGACATCTGATTATTTCTTTCGAGCCAACTTTAACTGCCAAATTGTCTCTCAATTATAAAGTTCAAAAATGAAAGCGAAACCCGTCGACGTAGATGCTTGAAATCGCTATCTTTGCCGCTTCAAAAACTCACTAATGAATAAATTGTCTCCGTAGTAGCATTTTTCAAAGTTGCGAAACATTTTATACGAAGTTTCAGAGAATTGTTCATTTAGTATAATTCGAATATAATCATTTTAAATGAGAATTTTCGTTAATGGACGATAAGTTTAAGTTTTGAGACTTTCAAAAGTTTCTGCAAAAATTGTATGCATAACTTGCTAAAATTTCTCTAATAATATTATGGAGTGCTCATAAATCAAATAGGTAGATGTATTTGTATTTGTCTGTCTAGAGGCTATATGTATACACATATATAGGTACCTAACGTGTTTTTAATATGGTAAACAGAATCAGCTCTTTGCTCTTTAAATCAATTAGTGCAACCGCATCATTCTCTTAATACCTATGCATTAATCTATTTAAATAAAAAAATAAAAAAAACGACCGCGCTCAAGTAAGTTCAAGGTAACGTTTTATTTGCAGCTTTGTGACGCTACCACCAATACGGATCGCTGAAATCAGATTACTGAAATTCACACTTTTTAATAAGTAATTAATCTACCTACTACACCTTAGGGTAACATTCCATTTCTGACCGCAGCTGCCCTACTGGTACTGAACGCGTCGCTGTTACTCGGCGCGATTCGCAAAATGAATAAGAGATTCACTAGATATGAAATAGTAAAGATATGTGACGTTCCACGACAAAAGGTACTATTGCCCCGGCTGAATATTGGAGCGGCGTTAATAATAGCGTAAGCCCCAGCCGCCATAAGGTACCTTTTGCCGTGGAACGTCACATATCTTTACTATTTCATATCTAGTGAGTCACTAATTCATTTCCCGAATCGCGCCGATAGTCAATTTCCATAGTAAAATGAACAGTAGTGCAGCTGCGGTTGGAAATCGACTGTCACCTTATATCTGACGCGCTCGAGTATTTCTGATGATCGATATTTTCTTCTATTTTGATAGGCTGTCCTGCATGGACGCGTTTTAAGACTCAACATGGTGGAGGTGAAGGTGGTGGTATTTTAATCTGACGCGCTTGAGTATGACTTCAAAAATCCCCTCTTGGGCTCACCTACCACTATCTAAGGAGGTAAGAGAGTTTATTAAGCAAGTTTTGGAGGCCAATTAGAACTGCAAGTACATAAGTAGTAAGTAGGTACTATGTAAGTACATTCCGATATCAAATTGATGTACCTACCAAATTTTGCTATCATTCCCGAGTACTTACATTTCGCTCGCACTTGTTCGTATAACTTGGCCTCATTGCCCTTATTATTAGGCATTTAAGTATATTTATAATAAAAAATAAATATTTCGCGATAGGTACCGCTGCAAAAGCCGCGACAAAACCACTCGTTCCATTTATGCATCAATCGGCGTATCGCTCCATGTTAAAACGACCGCAATCATATTTGGTTGAGCTAATTCCAATCACATTCGGATGTCATAAATATTCTATTTCACGCCAATTACACAGAGTGGGGCAAATATGGCGCCTGGCGTGAATGTACCTAATGTATTTTCCAGATTAGCTATGATTGTTGATAGTGTGGCACTAATTGAACCGTAACAAGTAACAAGTATGCACGTTATGTAGGTATCTCATTTCAAGACACATTAGAGTTAGGTAATAATTATGTTTTCACCACACCAGCTCGGAAAGGCTTACTTTGCACTTCAAAAACTGAAAGCAAAGTTGCATTTTATTATTCACATGTGAGGCAAAGTAATCAAATGCAAATTTTGAGTTGTTTTCTTATGTTTTCTGGTAGAATTGACTTTTAAATGATGATTTTGGATGATAAATATTCAATAACATTCATTTGGATTTGATTTGGTTTGATTTTGTTTGATATTTTACATTTAATATTTGCTTCGGGTTGGTGTGGTGAAAACTTTGTATTTATTGCTTCCTTCTCTTTATTGCCTCTGCCACCTCTATGTGCAATGTGCATTCATTGTAAAAATTGATGTGTTACATGAATACATACACATTCTTTCACTCTATTTTTCAATATTCATACTTTAAACTCCATCCAGCGTTAGGGGTTAGCTAGGGTTTCAAGTATAATGGGACGTGACTAAAAAACAAGCAATTATGAAAACCAACAACAAATATTTGCAAACATTACCTTTAATTCATTCCAAGTCGGCTAAATATGACATTTAACCACTCTGTTTTATTTAAAACATTCCGATGTCTCTAGTTCACATAATATTTGTATTACGGTATCCCAAATTTGCACTATTTAACAACTGTAAATTACCTTTATTTCCAGTTTCGTTTAGAAGACTGTTTGTGTCGGTGTCGCCAGTAAAGTTTTAATAATTGAGTAATTTTTTAATGAAATAAAACTATTCAAACGGATTATATCGCGTATATTGAATTTATTCTACATCCCGACGTTTCGAACCCTTTACAGCGTTCGTGGTTAACGGTCACCCGTTCAATGGCCAGTCACCCGTCAATATACGCGATATAATCCGTTTTAATAGTTTTATTTCATGAGTAACTATCGCGGTAACCGAAGATAATATTTTAATGTTATAAAAAGTGCATACCTAAAACAAAGTCATGATTTGGAAGGAACTGTTTGTGTTTGCGCTGGCGTTATATTTAAAGAGTAAGCGAATAGAATACGTAATAATTATTGCTACTTATTTAGGCCGATCTTAAAATCTCGTACCTACTATTTTTCTGGATGTGTAAAATTTTCATCATTAAATTTTGTCTAGTTCCAAACCGCTTTGGAAAAGAAAGCCGCGTTGGCATCTAAAAATCTAAAAGGAGCACACTTGAATCCAATGAGGAAAGCAATATTTCACTGACATTACTCATTAGTTTTATTACAATTCTCAAGTACCTACCTAAAACTTCATATCACAAATACTGTTATCAGGCAGTCTAGCATGAGTTGCGTTCTCGCGCGCGACTCCATACTTGAAGTCATGCAAAATGTATGGAGTCGCGCGCAAGAACGCAACTCATGCTAGACCGCCTGGTTTGAGTTCTTAAAATTGTTAAAGGACTTGCCTTGCATCGGCAATGGTACTTTTGGTACATTCAAGTGTAAAAATATGGGTGCACACATCATACTCAAAAATATATCGCATAGGTCTTGTGTCGGCGAATTAAGAACCATGGTACATATTTTGGAGTAAGTTATATGCACCCATATTTTTACAGTTGCTGTACCAAACACGGCGATCTTTTTTTAATTAAGAAAAGTTTTGGCCTCCTCATGTGTGTTTTTCTGCTTACGCCACAGCCACAGCTGTTTAGAAGTATCTTACACCTTTAAAGGAGCAATTCTTGTATAATATCAATTAATTTATATATTTCGGGGATCTGGGAAACGGCTCTAACGATTTCGAGGAAATTTGTTATATGAAGGTTTTCAGGGGTGTAAAATGGATCTAGCTAGATCGTATCTCTGGCAAATCGCGCATTTTTAGTTTTTATATGTTTTCCGAGCAAAGATCGGTCTCCCAGATATTATGGTTTTATAATTATGGTACCTAAGGCTGAAACCAATACCAGAACCCCTAGTGTAAATTTTATTTGATAAATTCGATTCCTTTTGGATACTGAAAATCCCATACAAAATGACGCATAATGCAAACGCGTACGTCACGTCACGCTTACTATATATAGTTATTATACTCTTTGCGTCACGCTATCGAAGGAAATGTACACTAGGGGTACTGTGACTATCACCCAAAGAGTAAAGTAAGTATTTATCACCGCATCCCAAATCAACTAGAAAAAGCTTTACCTATTTTCCCATTTCAGTTACCTATTTTCATATACTTACTTTTTTTGTAATTATCGCGGAAAACTAATTTTGTATTAAATGTGATGTGAATTCAATTTGAATATTTAGTGTGGAGAGGGGAGGCAGTGAGACTGGACACGGTGAAATGCGGCGTGGACAATGCAGAGACGGTAGAAGGCGCGGTGCCTAACCACCAGTACCCCTGGCTAGGCGTGTTATTCTACATGCTGCGTAAGTCCTTCTAAATGAAAGGTTACATTCCAGCTGTGACAGCATTGTCGTACTCGTACAACATTGCAGAAGCGAGTCATGGATGTCACTGTCACTTTGCTTGAAAAATTAAGTCACAGAGGTGAAGTTTGGATTGTGGCAATGTTAAATTGACTGTGTTATTGTCCATTTCCTGCTGCAATTCCAATTTCAATATGATTAACGTAAGGACTGAAGAGAGTTATGGAGAGTTCCTTTTGCCAACAACCTCTCTAATATAGTTCAGTGTTTTCAACCAGTCTTGAGCGCCCAGAGGATCACAAAGTTTTTTTTTAAGAAAAGGTCGTGTCTTTATGCTTTAGTTAAAAAAAAAAACAGCAACCTACGCTACACGTTTACTTTATACTTCTAATTGAGTCGCGAAGTTGGTATCAAGTCAAGGAAATTATAACTGACATAGCCCATTTCTCGCCGCTGCCACCCAAATGTCACCTATAGTCATGAAATGCGGCTTATATCTTGAGGTGATGAGTTTTTGTTGCAGACGGCGAGCTAGGCGAGACGCGCTCGGTGACGACGGTGGTGCTCATACACACGGAATTCGTTATCGCTAACTCAGCCGACATCGGCCCCATGCCCAAGCGGTCCTTCCGGTAACCACACTGTTTATTCGAAATAACTACTTGAAGATGAGCAGAGAACAAATAAGATTTTGAATTATATTTAGAAGTTGAAACTAAAAAGGCATAATCGTATGTAGAGAAGTCGTCTAGATGACAATTGATGTTTCGTTGTTTATGTTAGCGTAACAAATTCTACACTTGAAGGGATTTAAGAGACAACTATGACCTAGTCATAACTCATTATTACCTAATAATGAGACATTATTAATAGTACCTACTATTAAATATGCATGATGACGACGAAGAATGGCGCTCTGTAGTGCACTAATTTAAGTACGACTGAACCCACAAAAAGTAAATAAGTAAGTAGTAAATATTTAGCTGCGGCCTTCTGTATGAAGATGCTTCCTTATCCGTCCTTATTCTAATGTTCATCGTGGATTGAAATTCCAATATAACTTGCATCCCTCTTAGTTCGTTATATTCTGACAGAGACAAGGCGCGCGTGCTGCTGGGCGAGGGCTGGGAGCGCGAGGGGCGGCGTGTGCGCAACTATGTCGTGCACCCCGAATACGGCGAGACCATCAACAGTATCGCTATAGTACATCTACGGCAACCCGTGCGAAACCGTGAGAATAGTTTTTAGTATATATCTTCCTATACTTGTATACGTACGAAAAAGTCCCGTCCCGTCGTCGTTTGTCCTCTGTTTTTTTTAATAGGCTACATGACTAATTTTCAGTTATTTGGTATCAATCGATCAGCGGGCTCAGCACGGATCCATTTTTATCCACTATCACTAAGCCCGTCACTTTCGCACTTACATACTTGTTAGAACGTGACAGGCATGGTGATAAATGATAAAAATGCGACCGTGCTACTAGGGCAGGTTTGTTTTTAGGATCAAATGTCTATATGGGACCTATTGCATTAAAGCAAAACAAAAGTCAGAAATTATAGTCAAAGTCCGACAGTCGCAATTCACTCGCGAAACGCTCCTCACACAAGGATAAGTGAACGTGACGTCAAGGTCACTGAGATCCCATCTTGTAGTAGGTATGGACAAAACAAGAAAATTGCGTTTTTCGTAAAATATTGCGTTTATGTATATAGTTGCTATGCAATATTTTTTTGTATATAATATAAGGAATCGAATGTTATCCTTACTTAATGTTAGCCTTCTTGAGCTTACCGTGGGGCTTAGTCAATATGTGTAAAAAAAATGTCCATTAATATTTATATTTATTATTTATTATTTTCTCTTTATTTATCTTTTCTCTTAAGTTAGGGTTTTTATAATATGAATATAAAAGTAAAATATAAAAACACTTACAAAACAATAAAAAAAAACATATAAACACATTATAAAAAACCTAACCTAGAATGCCGCCGGCAGCGGGGCAGGGCCCAAGCTACCGGTGGTCAGGGCCGCAGAGAGAGGAACCGGCGGACTATCCGCGCCGTGTCCAAGATCACCGCCTTCTGCATCCGGCCCTTGATCCAACCACCTAGCGAGAGTCTCTCAAGATGTTGGTCGAGACTCTTCGCTATTAGACCGTTCGCTGAAACAACTATCGGGACAATGATAATTATTTATTATTATTATGACTTATTTCGTTTTTGAAAGTTAAAAAAAACTTAAATTTTGAAACTTTCAGGTGCTTATTTTTGTATTATTTCCTTAAATTGTTTTAATATCCACAATAATGTGATAAATTGCTCATTTGCTATCTATTTTACTAGATTTTGTTATAAAATTCAACATGTGTCATCATCCCTATTCTTTATAATTGATAAGTCAACACAGTCACGATACCTACAGCATTTTTGATGGATTTTCATATTACTGAATCGCGATTAGAAAGGGATTGAGATAGCTGTCAATCCATATTGATTTTGACGTAAGTGTATGGAAATCTGTTATTTCTAATCCCTTTCTGATCGCGATTCAGTAATAGTAACCCTTATAAGAAATAAAACTTTTAAACATAAAAAGAATCGTGCTCAGATTTAGGTAGGTAGGTAAGTATAATAATGATTTATGTGCCTTTGTGGTTATTTTGACAATGAAAGACATGCGCGAATAATATTATGTTATTTATGTTATAAACTACAATGTTGTTATGTACCTACCTACAGTGTAAAAAATTATACATATTCCACGGTATTTATTAATTAATATTTTATTTCATAGGTACTTTAAGAATGAGTAGATAAAGGATTATGTTCTGATTTATGTTTACGTTATATTTCAGTTAAAATATTTAAACCGGTATGCCAGCCTCCCTATCACATTCGTTACCCAACATTTTGGGTAGTTAAGTTCGATGAGAGTAAGTACCTAACATATTTTTTTAAATATAGAAGTGATATTGCAATAATATTACAATGTTTATAAACCTGACCAGGAATATATTATCACGCGCCATGTTGCGGACTTTTCACTGGAACAAATTTTTTCATACTACTTATACTGAACTGTCACCTTACATTGAAAATAATCATATATTACTGGTCAGGCTTTATATTTATTCAAATTCCGATGTCCTTTTTGATAGTTCAGGGGCCGATTGCATAATAAAATACAAGCTAAAACCTACTATTAAAATCACTCTTGTATTTTATAATGCAATCCGGACCTGGGTGTTTTATAAATTACAAGATTAGCGCACGTAAGTCAGTTTAGCAGTTGTTAGCGGCCGCCGTTCGCGAGTACAATACAAATGTAGTGCATAATCTGTTACCATCGTAATTTCACGAAAACGCACGAATGTGTTAAGTAAACTATTTTAGTCAGTCTTCGTACAAAAAGTACTGAGGTTGAATGAAGTAGAATGACAAATACGAACACTTCCGAGAAAATACGATGGAAAAGGATTATGCACCACATCTGTAAGCCAACCGAAAAGGACTGTACCAGAATTACTGCTGCAGTATTGCAGCGCCAAACGTAGTAGTGTATGTTTTTGTGTAAACTTGTTTATGTGCATTAAAGAGACATAACATAGGTACATAATATTCGTTTCCAGATTTAGACACACTGCAAAAGCGCGTGTTGCCGGTTACTGAAGTACCCGCTGCTATGTGCCGTGAGTTCTACATCGAAAAAAGCGTAAGCCACTTTTATATCTGTTAAAACAACCTTGAGTTTGCTCGCGACTTCCTCAGTAGTTAAACTGTCTTAAGTAGTTCGTGTTTCAAGAAGATCGGATTATTTGCCGCAGAATCAAAAATGTTAAAAAATGTTGTTCACTATTTAATTTTTTAAACACATTTACAAATATTTGATGTAAAGGTTAAGTACTTGACAGTTTTCAAAGTTGCGACCACATTTTTTTTTTCATTTTTAGAAACCTTCGGACCCTCCATTTAAAATATTAGACCTCAGATATATGTAGGTATCTAATATAAATACGTAGACCAGGTAACTGAAACCCAACACTTTGATTTTGAAGATTTATTTATTATCGTACTGTTTTCTCCGATTAGATCAGGTATCAGAGTGACCTAGTAGCACAGTAATCCGGGTGCGGCCCAGCTACCATGAATTTTTCAGTAGGAGGAACATGTTCGAAAGTATAGCCATATTTCTGTGATAAATCCTTGAACTTGACTTCAAAATGGGTCTCCCAACCATCCCTTTCAGCGGTCTGAGTAGTGTGAGCTGACATCCACGCTCTCGTCATAGGTGTATGCCATGTACAGAACACATAATCCGTCTGAAACATAAGAAAATACCATTTACCTACTTATTTTATTTGGCTTTCGCCATTGGAGGGCTTATTCACTTTTTCTTTAGTTGGCATTCATGTTATAATAAAAATCATGAGGTTAATATAAAAAGTCGGTTCTGGCTATCAGGTCTGGACTATGACTATGTTTAATCTTATAATTATGTATGATGTATGACTTATATCATATTATCTTCCTCTCCCTCTCTCTGCTTGACTTTTAAGGTTGACCAATGACTGGTACAAAATGCCTTATGGCATTAAGTTCACCTTTTGTCTGTAAGGTTTTTTCTTTTGTGTAATAAAGGTTAAATAAATAAATAAAGTTCAAACAAATGTCCATGAAACCACTCTATCTAAATGGTCAAAATCCTTTTTTAATTGGACGTTTTTGGCCAGTCGCGAGTTCTTAGTTCGGGGTAAACTACTTTTTATTTTTGTTTGTAGTTGTACGAGGCGAAAAGACGGCCATCATTCGTGAAATGTACGGTGTCACTGGCGGAGCGTGCGCCCTGCGTGTGGGGTGCGGGTGCGGCGTTAGTCACGCGCGACGTGTGGGGTCGCTGGCAATTGGTACTGACTGCTGAACTCATAACCTCCTTCCTAAGGCCTACCCTACTAAAACATTGCTAGTTGAATTTGAAATTAATAGTGAAGGAAATATGGTTGAATTTCTTTTGTTTTGAAAACCAACGAAACAAAGAAAATGCAACTCTGTTACAAGTAAAAACGGTTTAAATTACATTGAAGTAACTAGTACTACGGGTAGGACCGTGGGCCTTACAGGGATAAAACGCTGTTATACTTTTTATATTTTATTATTATACAGTTTGAAAATGATTGCATTAACCGAGACCATCTGCTATGCGAATCGAACATTGGCCTCGTGTACAAATAAAGGCAATAATTATAATTAAGAGCCAACAGGAGTGGCCATTTCTCCATACAAACGTACTCGACTGTTTCCTCCGTGGGTTTTGAAGCTAGAGCAATGATTTTTTCAACACAGATTAATATTGTCAATATCTGTGTCGGACAGTTTTGCTTTTTTTGATATTTTTGTTTTTTAAGGCGCTAGAACCCTTCAAAAATGGCCAAACTGGCCTAATTGACTATGCCGCAATGAGAGGCGTGGTATTCAAAATTGATATCAATTAGCCAAAAAAGCAAAACGGTCCGACACAGACAATTTCATAAACATTTAGATTTCCAAATTTGGTTACGATTGGTTAAGTTTTAGAGGAGGAAACAGTCGAGTACGAAACCTCGATTTTTGAGATTTTTACGCAGGATTTTTCGCCTTGTCCTTATCGCACTAGTTTTAGGAGCCGCTTCCGTTAGCGAGACGGGTATATTTACCTAAAATATTTAAATCTCAGCTCCTGTTTCGTCTTAAGACGGGCTGACTTGTAATAGAACCATTTTAACTTCAATGACCTAAGGTTTTGGCTAACTGGATATTCTTGGTTATTGGCTTACAGCCAAACAAAAACGTCACTTTTGACACTTGTTTGACACTGACATATCCGATCCATATCGCTTCCATACGTATATATTTGACGTATCTTAAAGTTCGAATATGGCTGCTGATGTTAATTGTAGATTGTTTCACAAGGGAGCAATTCAATTATTAATGCCCATTGTGGAAATAAGTTTGATACCATGTGACACATACTGCTTTTCACATATATGAGGAAATTAATATTGTTTCAAAATAATATTTGAACAAAAAAAATAGTATGCAAAAAAGAATAAAAATAGTGTCCTAAAACAGAAAAGTGCAACTTTGATCCCTCCTAGCAGGAAAGAAAATAACTCTTTTCTGAATAAATGATGTAAACAGGACTTATTCTTATTACCCTTTGTCATAGTGATAAAACATAAAATGCTAATTAATACAAGTACCTATTGAGATGCTAAAATGTTTGGTAACTGCTGAGCCCAATACTTGCCTATATTAAACTAGCTTTTGCCCATCATTTCGTCTGCGTGGGATAATGATGATTGATAAAAAAATTCTTATATCCTTCTGGGCCTGAAATTTCAAAGACAAATTTTATCCAAATCGATTCAGCAGTGTAAGCGTGAAGAGGAAACAGACAGAGAGACGTATACTTTCGCATTTATATAATATTAGTAGAAATTCTGTTCAGGGGGCCTAGCCAAGATGTCCTGCCTACGAATATAAGAACTGACAGACAAATTGTTAACATTCGGATGGCTACTGTAACTGTGTTACTGTGACGTCATTACTGATGCGGCCTCGACGCAGCCGCTGTAACTGTCAACAGTATCAAAACACGTTATTCTACAAAAAAATAGGAAAAAATATAAATCAATACAAAGGCAAACATGCCCTTTAAGGGATCTCTTCCAGTTAACCTTCGAGCCTCCTACATGGGAGAAACTTTTATTAAGTAGTGGTGCGTTACACTGTGTGTTCTTTTGTTTATGCAGCTAGGGCTAAGCGTGTATGGACCAGGCTGCGGCGCGCCGGCGCGCTACCTCGACATGTTGCGCTACTACCCCTGGATCGAGGACTCCCTCGACAAGTTCCAGCGTATCACCATCTCGGAGATCAACCAGCACAAATACGTATTGCGCAGTGCGTATCATTCATGTGTTTTTTTTTTTTTCATATTGTATCACTTGTGTGAGTCAATCGGTCCTCGCTAGAAATACGGGCGGCCGGTTGCTCTTTGTCGGATAGAGGATATATGTGATGTGTCTAGTAGGTGCATATTGCTGATTTGTTGGGGCAGGTCCCCGCAGCGAGTACGGGTGGCCTTGCCATTCATATGTTTACGCTTTCAAAGTATAATATTAGTAAGACATATTAAGGTAAACGTACTGGTGCTCGACGCGCTCCCAGTACATGTCATCTTGAAACTTAAGTCAATGTCAATAGAGGTCACATCAGGGTGTCATCTATTGGGCATTAGGATGTCGAGCAAGTACGTTTACCTTATTATTAGTTAAAAACCAATTAGAAATAGAAACGTTTGATAGTGATGAAGTAAGTAAGATAGTAACTTAGTTTAGGAATGAAGTGAGCAATGAGGCTAATAACTAATAACTGAATGGGAGAGTAAGGTTTGTGACAAGGACAACATGAAAGAAAGACAAGAGATGAATATAAATAAATTTGATGGCCTGATGATGTTTGAGTAAATAAATGAAAGTAGGTACTTTATGTTATTTGAGTAAATGAAAAAAAGTATTTTATGTACAAGATTTTTCTTATATATTTTTAGTTAGAAGATACCTAATGGTAAAATTTAATTTGGCAGGTGGCGTTGCATTCGGCACGCTGATGCGTTTCGGAGAATGTGATAACTACGAGATGCAGAACCTTATCTATCGTGACTACGTCAGAGTGACCACAGACAACAACAATGTTAAACTCACAACATACAACGTAAAAATTGATTTTACTTCTTCATAAACATTAATTAGACAAAAAAAAAAGCGCTGGTAGCCTAGCGATAAGAGCGTGCGACTTGCAATCCCGAGGTCGCGGGTTCGAACCCCGGCTCGTACCAATGAGTTTTTCGGAACTTTTGTACGAAATATCCTTGATATTTACCAGTCGCTTTTCGCTGAAGGAAAACATCGTGAGGAAACCGGACTAATCCCAATACGGGCCTAGTTTACCCTCTGGGTTGGAAGGTCAGATGGCAGTCGCTTTCGTAAAAACTAGTGCCCACGCCAATGCCTGGGATTAGTTGCCAAGCGGACCCCAGGCTCCCATAAGCCGTGGCAAAATGCCGGGACAACGCGAGGAAGATGATGATGATAAACATTAATTAGACAGTAAAGTTAGGTACACTAATACCGTAGTATGGTAGGAAAAAGTGACCACACTAGCCATATACACAAATCATATTGCATTATCAGTTCAGTCTTGTACCTACCTACTCGTTTTCTTCCCTTCGAACCCTGCGATGTGGTCCTTGAAACGTATATCGGTCCTCTTATACTCTTATAGTTTTCGTTGTTAAACCTCAGTGGGTAAAGTCCTGTTCTCTCGCCTTAAGGACATATACCTAACCTACTACCGTGTATGGATTTATCCATTAACTGGGAAATTATAATCTGGGGGCACGGCAGTGCCCCTTCTAAGTCGAGCAAAACAAAACCGCACTGCCGTACCATCCTTTTCTCGATGCGATTCAGGCCATTTTCGACGTCCTGTAATTTTGTGTTGGCTAAATGTTTGTCAGGAACACAGAGTAGATGAGTGTGAGTTATATGTTGCTGCGATTATTTTAACGTAAAGGATTTTATTTATCATTTAAATGTTATTAAATTCCTGCCAACAGATGAGCATATTTGACACGGTACAGTACACATGCGTGGTGTTCGAGCTGAAGCACGCGTCGGCGTCCGCAGCGTTGAGCGTGCGCCATTTTTGTCCGCGCCGTATCGGCGGACCCGCCTGCTACGCTTACAAGGGTTGGTACTAGGGTTGCCAACCGTACTATATAATATAGTATTGTACTATATTTTGGCTCTCTGCACTATATATTTTTGGAAAAATATATAGTACGCTAAAATACTATATTTCCGATTAAACGTATATTACAGTTATGTTTAGTATTTTATCTAAAAGTACTATATTTTTTGCTATATACTATATTTTTGATGTCTTATTCTGGAAAATACTATATTCCACCAAAAACTAGCTGGCAACCCTAGTTGGTACTACAATAGGGTATTCTCCTACTACGAGTTCGTTTAACTCGCACACCGAGGGTTCCGTACAAACTTTAAATTTTCGCATGGTACCTAACTATAAGCACGAGAGCACAGAGACTTTGACCAGAAGTATACTAAGCCATAGAGAAAAAAATACATAGATTGCTCACTCCATACATCAGTTTTAGTACCAAAAAGACTATTAGCATCTAGCATCGAGTAGCGGAACTATCAGTACTGCTACTTGACAATAGATGTAGCAGTACTGATAGTTCCGCTACTCGATGCTAGATGTAGACACTGAAATTAATAGTCTAACTGATGTACGTTGGTTTTCAGGGATAAATCTTTATCATGTGAACCGATTTCAACAATTCTTGTTTTATTTGAATGAAGGTGTTTTAGCGTAATCTCATAGATATTTCAAGTATAATTAACACCCGCCAAGGGGCTTATTCAAAATAGAGGTGTGATTATATTTTTCCTGTAATATTTATGATACTGTTATTATTATATAAAAAATTCATAATTTTTTGTTGGTAAACTTCAGAGATAAGGGAGGGGGGGGGGGGAACTACTACTATGAAACCCAGCCACTATAAAAAAATACTGTAGTTCTTTATTTTAAATTCCTTGATTATTTTAATTCTGGTACAAACATAGAATGGTAAGTCGAGAGATATGACCTAGGTATGTAATATAATAGGTCATTATAAAAGATGTTATAAAAATATTGACGATATATTTGCGAGCATAATTAGTATCATATTCCGACAAGGAAAAAAGTATAAAGAAATATTTTATGAGTGATAGGTACGGGTCTCTATTGTTTCCCAAATCGTTTTAAGCTATAATGTATTGATTGCCCGAATTTTCGTTAGTCATAATTCATTTGGTTCAGAAACGCGTCACTTTTCAGGATTGCCATAAAACAAACCTAACCTAACCTAACCTTAGGATAATCTAACGAAAATCCTCAAATGTTAACGGTTTCAGTTTTATGACTAATGATAATATGAAACCGTTAACATTTGAGGATTTTCGTTAGATTATCCTAAGGTTAGGTTAGGTTAGGTTTGTTTTATGGCAATCCTGAAAAGTGACGCGTTTCTGAACCAAATGAATTATGACTAACGAAAATTCGGGCAATCAATACATTATAGCTTAAAACTTTATGGGAAACAACGGGACCCCGATAGGGTACGTGTCAAATTAAACACCGTCCTCTTACCAGGTACCCGGTTCGACATATCGGTGGAAATGACGTATACGGAGGCGTGTGCCTTGGATGTACGCGCGTATGGCCTCCACGTCAACATATCGTTACTCGACATCGAACAGTGGAGGTGGGAGGAAGGCACATATTACGAGGACTTCAGGTATTATAAGTATAAGTACTTTTTCTCTATGGCTGGCACTGCTATATTATATATGTATTTATTTATGTATGTATATATAAGTATGTGTATGTATTGTATATGTATTTTTATTTTGTTTATTTTTATTTGCATGGTAATTTGTCTGTTTTCGATGTATTTAGTGATAGGTTTCTTTCATTGCATTTGCAACACCTACTGACATATGTAAATTTATTAATTTCCGCTACCCAAAGGTCGTCTGGAAGAGATCGCTTTTTAGCGATAAGACCGCCTGTTGTTTACCTCTGTTTGTATTTCTGTTTTATTTGTATTGTCTTCTTTTATTGAGGTGTGCAATAAAAAGTATTTGTATTGTATTGTATATGTTATCTCTCTCTCTTAAGTTTTGCTTTATTTTATATTTTTTTATGTGCATTTAAATTGGTTGCCCTGAAAACCAGCGCCTTGGCTAAGGACATTAGTCATCGGCATATGCTGAGTGGCATCCATTTTGGTGTCTTGTACTAGAATAAGATGTATTATAGGTTAAGCATGTATTTCAACACCAAATAAACCATTTCTATTCTATTCTTTCTATATTAGTTTGATGCTTTTATTTATATACGGAAAAGACCTGACTGACTGACTGACTGACTTAAATTAACGCCCAGCCAAATCTGATTGGTCAAGAAAGCTGTTTTTATTCACAAAAAGGTACCGTAAAATGGGGTGAGAAGTGATTGAGGGGGCAGAAGGGACGCGAATGTTTTCAGTTACTGAGACAGTTTTCTGGCTCAGATTGCTCTAAGATTACATAACTATAATGACATATATTTCAGTTTGTTGAGTTTGTATTTAAGAGAGCATTGGTCTAATGTCAGAGAAACATTTAAAATACGACAGAGCAACAGAGGACCTAAGAGCCTTTTTTACACCACTGGTCATTTCATGCGACGGAGCCCTAGGACTGAATACAATAGTTTCCTAAAGAAAACAGCATCAAAACTAAATGGGGAAAGGCATATTCACAAATAATATTCCGGCTGAAACTTAAAGTCCAAATTTCTGTGATAAGAGCTATTTCCATAAGAGTTAGAGGTACGAGACGACGTATCAAAGCGTTTGAATAGGCAGACGGAGCAGGAATCCTGTACTGTAAATTATACTGAAGAGTGAAGATCCCTCAAGAAATATATATATTATTATGTAATTCTCACCTCCATATATAATTGTTTACGTCGAAATAAATCACGTATTTCTACTCGTCGACTGCAATGCTTGAATTAAGACTTCGTATACCAAAGTGAAATCGCATACTTTTTTCACTATGGGACCCCAATTCAACTATAATATTCATTTCGATACAGTTTAGTCAACTATAATATTCATTTACCTTGGTCTAATGTTAACAATAAATTCAGACTGACTCCGGTGGAGTACCGGGGGCCTTCGCACATGACGCAGTACGGCTTCGAGCCGTTAGACGAGAAGATGTGGGTTCCAGACTACTACTATTGGTCTACTACGCCACTATCATTCGATTTACAAACTTATACGCCTCGGTACACTCAAACGGCTGATGGTAAGCGCTAGGAAATTCTAAGAAATCCAAAGAGATATTTAAAAAATGCGTCGACATGTTGGATATAAAAGTAACGAAATAATTAAAAGCTAGAACGGATAAAAATTATGATTTAACTAATATGAATCCAAACAGGGCGTGAATGTGGGTACCTACCTAATCTATGTATGTGTGTCACAAATCACAATCGAAATAAACTCTACATTGAATAATTTTACGGTTTAGACTCTTGACAGACAGATGGACGGACAGACAGATGGACAACAAAGTGATCCTATAAGGGTTCCGTTTTTTTTCGTTTGAGGTACGGAACCCTTAAAAGGTAGGTAGTGCCCTTGCGCTTCGACTGGCTAGTCTTGGCGGAGGCAATCGTGCCCCCAGATTTTCCTCTGTAATTTTTTTAATAACCACAAGTATTTTTGGGATAGTTTTTGGAAAAATTACATCAATAATAAAACCATTTTCTCACCAAGAACAAATTCCTATACTCGGCTTGTTTATTTTTACTTATCGATATGTATGTATGTATGTAAATACTTTATTGTACATAAGACGTTAAGATATAGTTAAAAGAAAGTATACAATGTACAAAGGCGAACTGATATATGGCGAGGGATATTATCACTTATTATACTTACTTATGTTGCTACAGACGAGGAAGTGAGAGAAAAGTACAATTTTGTACCGACGACTCCTTCGTCGGCAGGAAAGCGCACGTTGAGAAAATTCGTAAGGACGACGCCTGTGTACGGTGCGTATCGATGGCTATAAATATTTTTATTATAATATCAGTTGCAATAACGCTTATTTAGTATAATTATTAAATGATATAACAACACTCAATATATTAACATATGATATTATTATCGTTTTATATAATGATTAATTGATCTAATAACATTTGGCATAACATTCTTGAAGTATAATGCATATTTCCTATACCGAATTTATGATATCAAGTTATTTCATCTAAAGTAGAATTGTTATAACATTTGTTGATATAATGTATTACATTTATAATCTCAATATTTACTACACACTACAAAAAACGATACCCCTTCTGAGTATTACGAACTGCTATTTATAACTGGGTACGTAGGTAAGGTTAAGAACTGCGACTCCTACACAAAACGAACCGCTTTCGCTACCAGAAAAGTAGGTTAGGTTAGGTTAGAACTGCGACCATTACACAAACCGCTAAGTACCAGAAAACTAGGTTAGGTTAGGTTGGAACTGCGACCCCTACATAAAATGAAAATAAAATAATTTCAGTGTAATTTCGTTTTGCGTTGCTTATTAACTAGTCTGACAGGTTTTTTTATCAACACTTCTTAATGCCTCACATTTGAGAGAATCAATTAAGGAAACTCTTGCCAATCGTGCTGAATCAGGGTTATGATTATGAGCGTCGTAAAATTTAACAACGGTATGTGACTGAACTACTATCAAACAACGTGATGGCCCGCGATTTGCATTGCTCCCTTTTGTGTAGTTCGCAAATCCAATAAAAATAGCTATATTATACCGAATAATACTTATATAATAAAACTCGTATAATAAATGAGCATTATATCACATGATCGTTATAAGAAATAAGTATTATACCGATAGATAATTATATAAAATAATATTAAGCATTTTAATAATATGCCAAATGTATATTATATAAAATGAGTGATTATATTTTTTGAAATTCTATTAAATGTTGTTATATCGACAGAGAATATATTATTTATTTTTATATCGATCGTTACACACCCCCGGATGTGTGTGCGTATAAGTGCACGTGCCCATGGATGCGTTGAAAATATAGGTCTTTATGTTATGATTATGATGGCGCACCGCTTGCACGGTTCCAACCATTTAGCACACGCACACGTGAAACTTCTAAGTGTAAGGCCTGAGTGGACGCTCAAAGCGGAGCATTCGGCGGGGAGTGCAGCGTGGCGTCGGGCTCACAAGTAATTTGAGCGGCGTGTACTAAGGCCGCTCCTATACGCTTGCATTTGTTTAATATGCACGCCGCACGCCCCGCCCCGCTGCACGCCCAACTAGAGCGTCCACTCAGGCCTTAGTGTAACACATGCAGCCAGTATGCTCTGGCCTTAAGGGTTTACAGTGACATCGCCCGCGTCAACACTAAATCACTACACCTTATAAAACAAAGTCCCCCGCCGCGTCTGTATGTTTGTGTGTATGTTCGCGATAAACTCAAAAACTACTGAACGGATTTTCATGCGGTTTTCACCTATCAATAGAGTGATTCTTGGGAAAGGTTTAAGTTTATACTTTGTTAAGATTTTTGTAACCTGGCCGAAGCCGGGGCGGGTCGCTAGTTCCTTACTGAAGTTCTTTTTTTTACAGCTCCTGTTTGGCATCAGGATCCAATAGGCTGGCTCACGTACGTGTTTGGGTAACAGCACCAGTGGCCAGCCTTTTGAGTCGTTTATTGGTCATAAATATCTGGTTTATTCGTTTAAACAAATCGCGAGTACTCTAATAGGAGCTTTGAATCCTTATTGGTTAATACGTCATGCGACAGGTGCGGTGAGGGAACGAGGGGAAGAAATATACTCGTTCATACAGGTGCTGTTTGTCGACGAGTACAATAGTGTCATGTCCGCCATATTTTTTACTGTACGTGGTGTTCTCTTAACAGGCAAGAAAAACTATGTTTTAATGTAAAAAGTTATTCTTTATATTAATGATTGGTTTATTTATTCGTTTATCTATTAAATTGCATTATGTTTTAATGATAATATCAATATTTCATTTATAAATTGAGGGGGCTGGCCACTGGATAACACTTTTTTCCAAAAAATCCAGTGCCCAGCCCCCACGGCTGACTTTTGGGTTATTCGTTTATTTTATTATGTTTAAGAGCCAAAAAAATTTTAATTTTCAAATTTAGTTAGGCATGCCCTAGTCAATTTAAAGTAAAACCCAGTAGTCAGCCGCATTTGAAATTACGTTTTAATGCGGCTGACCACTGGAACTTCTTCACTTCACTTCGCAAATCCAAAACTCAGCCTTTGACCTTGCTTGGTACGTCGCCGCCAAAAATATGTCCACATTTTTAAACCCTATCTCATTGAAATAAGGTTCAAAAGTGTATACATTCATATTTTTGACGTTAACTATACATAAGTAACTATCATTTTGCTTTTTCCTGGTAGGTATATGACTGTGTTTATTAATGATAATTAGATCTGCATAGACTCGTTTCTTTATTTTTTACCAAATACCTACTAGGAACATATTACATATATATTACCTGATTTACCACGTTAATTTTTGACAGAATAATTATTAGAAGATAAATATTGCGATTCTTAGTTTGCAAGAATAGTGTTAAGTAAGTACATAGGTACTTAACTAACAAATTTCGTGTCATAAGAATTGTATAAATAAGAAAAAATAAATCCCACCTAAAACATTTCATGTAAAGTGTCGCCAAGACTAGGCGCATAAAGCTTTTACACTAAAAAGTTATCAAATCCCATAGTAGGTAAGGTCTCGGTAAGGTACCAAGACTTTTACTCTGTATGTCCTAACTTTATAAGCTCTAACTGTATTAAGCCAACATCTTGGTCAAACAGTACGGCTTGGCCGTGCAGTCACGTACATATAGGTATAGGTATGGGCACAAACGGTTACTTATTTTCTACAGGGCAGACAACTTTTAAACACTGTGTATGATCAATAAAGGATGATTAAATAACTTTATATAAATTGGTACCTATTATTCACCGATATCATAGAGAAAAAAATCCATATACATCAAACATCAAACATCAACATTTATTCAGCAAATAGGCCACAAGGGCACTTTTACACGTCAACATGGAATTTACATACAGCAAAAAAAAACACATCTACAATTATAAAATACAACTTTCTAAGCCGCAAATATAAAATCAAACTAAAGTGTTACATAGAGATGTATAAAGTCTCTAAATGTCGAATTACAAAAAAAAACGCTATAACAATAGTATTGAAAAAAAGAACACAAAGATACAAAACTATAATCTAAGATTATTTAGAAATGTAAATGTCTCTAAGTGTCATCATAACTAAAAGATTACAATATATAGTAGTTAATCAAATTATCCTTAGAGATGTATAGGGTCTCCAAGAGTCAAAATCCTGTATACCTAATTAAAACATTCATTAAGTAAGAAAATGACAATAAAAATAAAATAGCATACGAGAACCGAATGAGGTGTGTCTATGTCCATGTAATTATCCTCAAAAATAGAGTAACTAAATATAATAATAGCTCGTGTTAGCTTAAATAGACCAGTCTCCACAAACAGCACCCGTTCACGAGTATGACGCGTATCTCAGCCATCGCCTCTCTCAACCTTCATTCGGGAAAGTGGCGACCCGATCAACAACGCCACCGTAAGCAAAGACTTTTAAGCGAGCATGATATATTCAAGCTGCCGGGCCATATTAATATTTAAATTGTAATAACGTATAACTGTGAGACACAACATTTTGTTCTTGTATGTTACATAAAAAAACTATATATCTTCACATAATTACCAAGCTAAATGCCCTATATTGACTTAGAGATGTATATAGGTCTCTAAGTTATTTTTATATATTTAAAATCTTAACCTTAAATTCAATTTATATCTTTGAAATTTGCAAATTTGTACGTAAATACCCCGCTCTATTAAAAAAATTGCTGACCAACCTAGACGATACGAATCGAGATATAAAAATAACCTTATACAGACAACAAACTCAAATCTGAAACTACATAGCACAAGCCCACAAAATATGGCCATAAAAATTTATAACAATTTACCTAACGAAATAAAAGACAACGAATTGGAAAAAATATTTAATTAAACTTTAAAACAATACTTAATCAAAAAATGTCATTACAGCTTACAGGAGTATTTTAATGAAAATGAGTAAACAGCAAATAAATATTAGGTACGCTGGTCTAACTTCTAAATACCTACTTGCGAGTAAATATAGCTGATCCATTTTACATAATCGTACTTGTTGTGTACCACGGTCTCGGTGAGAAAGAAAAATGTACATAGGTACCTACTTATTTGTATAATTCTAGAATATTTACTATTCAACCACCCTGCAATTGATGAAATTATGCTCGAAACGACTAGTATTGTTTACATATCTACCTGATTGCTGCGCCCATCAGGGTTTCATGTGTCATTTGTGTACCTACCTATACTCTTAAGTACTTGGAAAACCTGTAATGTACATGTGAATTGCAATAAATAAATACAAATAAGTGTCGGAATCATTAAAAATATAAGTATGTACAAATAAAATAAAAATAAAATTAATATAGATTAAAATATAGATTGCTCACTCCATACGTTTTGATACCAAAAAGACTATTAATTTCAGTGTCTACATCTAGTATCTAGTAGCGGAACTACTCGATGCTAGATGTAAACACTGAAATTAATAGTCTTTTTGGTATCAAAACTGATGTATGGAGTGATCACTCTTGTCTTTACTATATTTCTCTATGCCGATATTCACGATTGACCTTGCCTCATAGTACGTATATGTCTGATCTCATGAAAAAATGTTTGGTACCTAACTTGTTGCAAAATTTATGCTCTACAACCCTTACGTACATGTAAATAACATCTGCGGGTACTATTCAATGTGCCATGCTTTTATAAAGTACGCTCATCTACCTGTCGAAACTACGTTATTTATAGTGTCCGACCGAAGGTTCGGTTTCGGTTTCGGTTTCGGCCAGTTTCGGCCAAAAAATCATGTTTCGGCTGTAGTTTCGGTTTCGGCCAAAAAACGGCCGAACCTTTCGGCCGGGCCGAAACTTATGAAATGGTACTTCGGACAAAGACCAAAAGTTGGGGAATAAGTAGGACAACAATATTAATACCTACATATACTGATTCATGTATATTAGGTACAGACATTAATTGGTTTATTATAAAACACAATTCCACTAATGAGGGCGCCACCTGGACGGTTGACGCAGTCTTAAGAGGCTGTCAATACCTATAAGTGAATGAGATAGCACTGTCGCATGTTACTGGGCCCTGGGCAAGATAATAATAAGAAAACTAGCCTCACTTTTTACCTCAATTTACCATTGGTTTGTGTTCCACATGTCCTCTACTTCAGCTTAGCCTTTGGCCTCGCTGCGCCGTGCTCGGCCTGCGGTCTCGCTTTTGAATACAATGGACATTGGTTGGAGTCTGTGCTCAACTACTTATCCTGAAGCCTTAGGCACGGCTTTGACTTCGCATGAAAGTTCGCCTCAATGGGGCACTTCGGACTTTTCGGCCCAGGTGAAGATCGGTACCCGGCCTTGCGATATTCTTAACAAAAAATTTCGCGCTCGCTGCGCTCGCGTTTTTGGTTGACCCTGTGTCTACATGTTAGCTTGACTGGTGAATGAATAGAGTTAGACCAAGAAAATTCTGCAATGATTTTGATAGCATACGCAGTGCAACTAGTGCAAAGGTTATTTATACGTCATAATTTCATAGAAGTTTTGACGTTTAAAATAACACACTGCGTGTGTTATCAACTTATCAAAATCGTTGCAGAATTATCTTGGTCTAACTCTAGTAATTTTCATAAAAAACTGCTTAAGTAACATCAATTTCAAGGACATTGGGTGTTGACAGCCCCATAATATGTGTGTAAAAGCGGTTTTATGACATTTTTTCAACGATTTTAACAAGTCTACAAAAGTTTCGGTTTCGGTTTCGGTTTCGGCCGAAACTAGAGCCAAAGCCGAACATTCGGTTTCGGTTTCGGTTTCGGCAAAAAAACATGTTTCGGTCGGACACTAGTTATTTATGTTTTCAAAACTGACTGTATTTACGTACAAAGTGTAAAATATATTTATCCTTATTAATTTATAAATGTGAGTGTGTAATATGAACAAAGTTGTGTGCAATATATATGGGTTTTTTGTCTAAAATAAGAAATATAGCAATTTCTACCAATTGTATTTTTTTTTCTCTTACTATTTCTATGCAATGGCAACCCGGGATAAATTTATTTTCGACCAGTTTGAATGTGACTGGCGTCTTGAAGTTTACGTGTTTCTGGATTTGAAGCAGTGAACGTTTGGAGCAACATATATGAAGTGCTTATTTAATGCAGCTTACTTGTACAAGGTTTAGGTATACTTGGTCAAGCAGATCTTGTCAGTAGAAAAAGGCGGCAAATTTGAGAAATGTAGGCGCGAAGGGATATCGTCCCATAGAAAATTTGAATTTCGCGCCCTTTTTTACTGACAAGATCTGCTTGACCAGCTATGTTTGGTTAGATTAAGATTTAAACCTTCTATAAATGTACACTTTGTCGGTATTATGCGATTAAGTCTTTATTTTGTATAATTCCATTACTGGTATTTGCTGCCCGGTATTGCCATTTGGATCCCAGTATTGGCATTTGGCAGTAATCTTGAATTTACACATTTTTTATTCAATCGTGTCGAAAATGAAATTGATGTCTAAGAATCTGTCTACACTTTAATATTAGTCTTTGGCGAACCGCGACTTCTCAGTTCGGGCGAACTACTAGTTATGTACTTTTATGTATACCTACTGAAAGATCCAATCACTTCAAATCAAAACTGGAAAAGTACCAACCAACACTATACTATCCTCTAACCGCCCAGAGACCTATAAATAGGTCTCCTGTTCTATTCTAATTTGAATCTTCGTTTTGACAAGTCAAAATTTAATTTTTATTGACAAGGTTTGATGTCTGGGCGGTTAGAGGCTATAGATATTTTCTGGAATATCAGTTGTAATGTTTAATAAACTCAACACATCGGAATGCTTAGAAGGTAAAGAAATTCCGCTGCAGTTCTGAAATAAAACTGACTTAGCATTGGAATTGTATTGGTTAAAGCAGCCGCTTCCGATTACGCGAAACCAAACGCGTGCTAATAAGACTCATATCATATAGTCAGGCATTGGAATTAAATTACAGACCTTGAGTACCTAAGCAAATCGATTTGATAAAGGAACATAGTGTGACGTGTACATTGAGTCAATACTCGATTTCACTAGTGCCTAGTTTTACTTTAATTGACTTGGTTTGTTATTTATTGTGACATAAAAATACAAACTAAACAATTGACTTGGTTAAAACTTTTATCCACTTGGTTTTTCACAGTCAAACTACAAAAAAATAGTTAAAATTTTAACCAAGGAACTTTCCAAAAACTATTTTTAACTGTAAAAACACAATGATAGGTACCCATATTTCTCATTTTATTTATTTTGCGACTGGTGAAAACACATTTTTATTTACAAATAGTTTTTACTGTGTGTCCCTTAATGTAACCGATTGACTCAATATAATTTTTACCCAAAACTGCAAACCTCACTTTAATAAATACATAACTTATTTTTATACCTGCATTTTCCCTTCATTATGCAGCTCTGTAAGCGAATGCAACCAGAGCAAAGCCAACCGTATAAATTATAATAATTTAGTTCACATGCGTCGAACCGACACCTGCTTGGGACGGAGCTCGAGATCGTTCCTGATTCAGAAATTTCAGATTAATTATTCAATAAATAGTGTTGGTAGGTAGTCTTCCTAGCGGTAAAACTTGCGACTACCAAATCAAAGGTAGGTACATTGTATTTTTTGTAAGAAACAGTCTCCAGAATATACAACGTAAATTTATGGTAAGGCCTCATTATGCGGAGGCTCGTGAAAGTCGGTAATATTTTGTCCCCCATCATTCGTTTCAAGAATTGATTTTCCTCGTTTATATGCAAAGATGGTGGGTGTTAAACCAATAGCGAAGGTTAGACGTTCAGGTTAATACTGTGATTCTTTAAAATATTGATAAAATATCGCGATATTTACTGACGTGTTATCTAAGGCAGGCATATCCGAGGTGTCACAGTATCTTAAACAAATATATATAAAGTGAAAAATCATTTATTTACAAACAAGATATATACAGTGGTATTACTAAAATAAATTAATAACTAGCTTAAATCTAAAATAGGCCCTTGAGACATTGTACAAAGGATATTGTGTGTGTACTTTTGCTCATGTCGGTCTACACATGGCAGAAGGCAGATGCGGCCTTACGCTTACCTGGGACCATTGTATGATTATGGACATTGGGCGCTGGTTGAGGGACAGAGGCTGTGACCCCCGGGCTGGTTCTTGGTCCAACAAATATCTTTAACCATTCGGCGTGGCCACGAAGCTGCATGGTATATTGGAACATGGTATACATGGTACCTAGTTAGGCCTGTAATCTTAGTGTTTGTTGATGCTTGAAACCGAAGACAACTAATACGGACTGTATAAAATAAAATGATCCAATAAGTATAACTATACATAAGGAAGTGACAGTGACAGCGAGCGGCGTTTGTTTAGTACAGACCCCGCTACGTTTCCCGCACTGCACGCACGCGTGTCTGTGTACTGTGCACGCGAAAAACCGGATAAAACAAAACTAGAATAATGGTACTGTGGTAGAAACACCCGTTAAAGTAGAAAATTGGTTGAACTTCCGCTACGGCTAGAAAACGGGATTATTACATAAGTGCGACCCCAAGTGTGCGATGCACGATTGTGCGACATATTTTTTTTAACGACACTGCAATTCTGCGAAGTGATATTGTGCGACATATCACTATTGGACCAAACTATAGTCCGGCAGTATTTTTGATCGAAGTTAAATTGTGCGACATATTACGGCTCGACAATACTTCTAGTGCACGACAGTATTTGTGAGTCTACGGGTAATTTATTTTTAACATGGTCTCAGTACTTACACTGTTTCTTCTCAAAAAACATTTCCTTTGCAACTGAACTAGACGGAGCCCCGCGAAATTTCTGGGCGCTTTGTCCTTCGTGCATCTGAAGCTACCTAACGAACCTAACCTACCTATTGATTTATATTTCGCACACACGATGATTCGCTCAAACGGCACATCGTATAGTCGTGCATCGCCTAATAATGTTTCGCACGAACAATAGTTCCCACAAATGACATGTCGTACATCGCCTAATCATACGTTGCACTAACAATACTTCGCGTGTGTCGCACTCCCATAGTAAAGCCTTAGAAAACTTGGCTTGAAGGCCTACGTGTTTGCATACTGAGTGTCCTGTAAAAAGTGGATCACCTGTGGATTACCGCGATTTTCGAAAAGCTAATTCATGGGCAAAGAAAGTGCCAAGTTTTTTCATTAGCGCGGTACATTGCGTCCGTTTCCTTTTCGCTTTGAATAAGTAATTAAGTGGAAATTATTTAGTACGATAATAATAAATTAAAATTACGCAGCGAGTGTTTGCTCGCCCTTTGAGACGTTGGACACAGTTGAGATAAACATACAGCAGAGCGACTTCCTTATACGTACGATATTATTTGATTTTACTGTTTGTGATAGTAGGTACTTAGTAATACTAGGTCGTCTATTCCAGTGTTTCGACATAGCCGAAGACGACCGAAAGTGGAATTAGATTAGTCAAACCTACTCGTAAAACATAATCTCCTTTGTTATTAGTCTCAGAGGAGTTTGTAGGCAACCGTACCAAATGAGATAGCTAGATTCGGCATGGATTATAACATTTATAACAATTTAAAAAATTATATCTATTATTAGTACTTAGGAGGTTGCCTGAGCGAAATCTGAAATTTTCGGAATGCAGCCTACTTTTAGGAGTGTAGTCGTATTCGGCATATACTCGTATACGGACTGTATAACAAGCATGATTGCTCATCTATGAATTGCCCTTTCCCGGCTTCCGCAATAATCGAATACCTTTAAACGAGCTTTTCTTGCATATTTATTTATATATGTATTTCGGGGATCTCAGAAACGGCTCTAACGATTTCGATGAAATTTGCTATACTATGGGGGTTTTCGGGGGCGAAAAATCGATCTAGCTAGGTCTTATCTCTGGGAAAACGCGCATCTTTGAGTTTTTATATGTTTTCCGAGCAAAGCTCGGTCTCCCAGATATTGTACTATTATTACTGTTAATTTTTCTTTGGTTGGCCCACTGTCCTGTGCTCCCTGTGCCTGCCCGGGAGTGCACGTAATAACAATACGTTTGCACGATTTACGGCCCTTTTATTACGGTTGCACGAGATCATCAAATTGCCGCTCTTACCGCTCTTTGTATTGAAATATACGTCTGAGGTGAACGCCCGATTCCATTTCTGTATAATCAACTAAATTGTATATTTTCAATTCAATATTTGTGTTCTAATTTTAGACACAATAGATTGCTTCTAGAATTTTAAAGACAATAAGAACTTTGTTTGTTAAGTTATACAATAAAGTTTAAATTCATTTAAAATTTGTAAATTGCGTTGAAAAGGAGACAACCTCTACAGAGTATTTCGACTGAAAATCTTAACTTATTTTCTTTAAATTTAATAGAAAGACATTATAGAATATAACGTTTTTATTGTAGATATATTGAGGGCCATTAAATATTCGCTTCAATAATATTTCACATTAAGGACAAAAGTTTGAGATCATTTTCTCTACTAAAGTTTTCAAGTGCACAACTTATCACGCTTGCTACAAACATTCATCACACAAAAGTATTCATTCACGCGAAATTGCATGCTAACACCATAATATCTGTACCACATTTCTAGCAAATAACAATATTTCTTATTTCATACTGTACTGAAAACATAGAACGCACTGAAACTTTTGCCCGGTATTTAGTTTAAATAAGTAAATCAGAGAAAAGATCCGTAACTGAGTAATAAATACTTACCTATACCTACTCGTGATAAACACACAAATAAATGCCTATAGGTACCAGGATTCCAACCCAGGACCTCCAGCTTCGTAGGCAGGGTTACTAGAGTCCGTCTAAGGTAACTTTTAGGGTTTGCACGACGGATCCGAAATGTATGGGAAGATCCGCGGATCTGGATCCAGATCCGGATAATTTCATACATTTCGGATCCGGATTGCAAACTCTAGTAACTTTGCACCGGTTTGAACAGAACAAAGTGTGGATGTGATATAAAAGTCATATTTTCATATAAATTTGACATTAATTATGACATCGCCACACTTTGAAATTGCAAATGCCATGCAAAGCTAGCTTGGTCCAAGCCTACAGACTAGGCTAGGACCAAGATAGCCATAGCCATCTTAATTAACTACCTACTAACTATTAGCTTCTAGTCTGTGACACTGATGGATCTTTCATTTTCTAAGCTAATCCTGTTACGATAGAATACATTGCACTAATGAGCAACAATAGCAACATATATGTATTTGTACAATTGAAGGAGTGTGTGCCCATGTGCAAACTTCCTTTTAAATGAAGAAAAATTGGAGTCAGCGGCAAAACGGAGGGCTATTGTAGAGCGATCGTAAAAAAACTACCATTTCAGTAGGCTTGTATGCGAAAGACCGAATCAGTGTAAGCTCTAGCTCTGGCCCTTTTGCTGTTATGTCGCTCGCCGAGCTCATCTCAGCCCACCAGTGTATTAAGGACCTTGAGGTCCTTAAAAATCATTCAAAATCCAAGGCCAAACTTAAATTTGTTGGTTTAGCTTGTCGCTAGGTAAAAATGTTGGGAATAAAGGCACTGTTTTTTGTGCTGCGGGCGTCAGACGGCAGGCGGCGCCGGGTGGACACATGGATATAAATCCGGACGGGGCAATTTTTGTGGTGTGGTTATTGAAGAATACCTGTAAAATAATCAATAATTCCCTGGTAAGTTTGATAAAACTTGCCAAATGCACGGTTTACTTTTAAGTTAGTATATCAATTACTCATTAAAACAAGCCCAACGCCAAACTCCATGATGTTGCGTTGTTTAACTACAAATTTATAGCTTACCTACCTCCTCATCGTCAGAGCAGCTTGAAGATTAGGTACCTACCCAAACATTGCATTTGCATGTAAAACTGGAAAGTAGATCATGCACATTTAACTTGCAATAATTTAATTTCGAGAACAAACTGATAAGAACCCAGAAGAGGAAAATTATTAAAACTTACCTATTTTATTTACTGACTATAATCAAATTTGGAACCACCGTTCTATTTTAAATATCTTTGAAACTATCATAACAATGTTTTCACAAACTTTGTAGCTAAGCGATATTTTTAAAATAGACCGCCGTGTGTTCACATTGGTATCTCGACCGCGCGTGTAAAAAGCGGCGTGATTTATGCCGGGCTACCTCGGATAAGTTATGGCGACGCGGATGCACGTCGCGGCCGTGCGTCGGGTGAACCGGTAAATGGCCGGGTTCCGGATCCGAGAAAAGAACTGACCGGATGGTAGAATCGACAATACATAGTTCGACCAGCTGATAACCGTGCTTCGTATCCTGGGTGGTCTCCTGGACTGCCCCGAGTTATTTGGTGAGGCATGTCGACTATTTGTCGCGGACGAGCGTACGCGGTCGTGCTGACCGGCTGCGTCTCTTCGCGGTCCCTCCTGCCCGCACGGCCTCGCGGCACAACACGCCCGTTTGCCGAGCGCTGATACACTTTGAACACGCTCAATGAGCTCGGTGCTGTGCTGTGCATTCAGTGCATTGCATTGCACGTGCAACACTCCTGCGACTTGTTTGCGGACGGCTGGAGGGTTATTAAGAAAGATTGTTTAAAAAGATACTAATCTACTGATTGAAATGATTAAATGTTATGTATTAAACCGAGCCTTCATCAACTGGTCATCGTGTCCTGTAGAGACTTCACAACTGTTACAAGGTGCTTCAAGTGCCATTTTTACGGCCATGCTGCCAAAACATGCAAACAACCAGAATTCACCTGTGGACATTGCAGTAATCCTGGGCACTCGGACAAGGATTGTGTGCTTAAAGAAGAATATCCCAAATGCGCATCATGCAGTCTCTTCAAAAAACCCAATGCTCATAAAACTGGGGACCCTGACTGTCCCGTCAGGAAAATGGCCGAACGACGTTACATCAACTCTATTGATTATGGGGAGGGCTAAAATATGCTCTAAGTACATGCTAAAACATTATTTGTTCTAGTTGGTTTGTAGTTATTATCATTTGCGATCGACGTATAGATGGATAATGTTTTTCATACAGTAATTAATGATTGTATTAAATTGTCATCAATAAGTGCTTTATTTACTAACCAATAGGTACCTTATGTTTAATTTGCCCTACTAACCGTAAACCTATCAAATGTAATTCATACCTCGTAAGTAACTATTTTTAAGGTAAACTAATAACAACGCAATAATAAAATAAACACGATCACCCTACTTTATAAATTGTATACTATAGACACTGACACAGCAATACTTGGTTACAAAGTGTAAGATATCTCAATACCTATTTATGTCTCTTGTTCATGATTTTAATTTGCTATATTGATCATTAAAGTATATTACTTATCTCTTTGCCTGAGATACAGGATTATATTCCTAGTTCAGGCGCACGTAACAATGTACGTAATATGTAAAAATTCACGCATAATGTAACATTAGCAATAAGGTTTTCTTAATAAATTATTCTTATTCTTATTCTTATTCTTATTTTATGACAATATGATATTTATGTACCTAATTGTTTTATTTTATTCCTTTATTTATCTTTCCTCTTACGTTAGGTTATTTATAATATGAATATAAAAGTAAAATATAAAAACACTTACAAAACAATAAAAAATACATATAAACACATTATAAAAAACCTAACCTAGAATGCCGCCGGCAGCGGGGCAGGGCCCAAGCTACCGGTGGTCAGGGCCGCAGAGAGAGGAACCGGCGGACTATCCGCGCCGTGTCCAAGATCACCGCCTTCTGCATCTGGCCCTTGATCCAACCACCTAGCGAGAGTCTCTCAAGATGTTGGTCGAGACTCTTCGCTATTAGACCGTTCGCTGAAACAACTATCGGGACAATGATCGTCGAATCAACATCCCACATGGCGGTTATCTCGTGAGCCAAGTCTAGGTACTTACTGGACTTGTCCTTCTCGGCTTTCACGAGATTCTCATCATGGGGGATGGTAATGTCAACGAGCACGGCCCGGCGTTGCGCTCGATCTATTATCACAATATCAGGCTTATTGGCTACAATAGTCCTGTCAGTGATAATAGATCGATCCCAATAGAGCGTGGCACGACCATTCTCAAGAACTGGCACAGGTGAATACTTGTAGTACGGTACTTCGCGGTCCACAAGACCGTATAGAAGAGCAAGCTGTTGGTGAATAATCCTGGCTACGAGATTATGTCTGTGCAAGTACTCGCCGTTAGCAAGATGAGAACAACCGGAAATGATATGCCTGAGTGACTCTCCGGGACGGCGGCATGCCCGACAAATGTCGACCGTACCGTCCTTCAGGATATATTTCCGATAGTTGTTCGTCATCATTACTTCGTCCGCAATTGCACAGGCAAAACCCTCGGTTTCTCCGAAGAGGTCCCCGAATCGTAGCCAGTTCACCGACGCGAGCAGGTCCACATCGGGTCCCGTGAGGGCCTTGTAGAACCGCCCGTGTAGCACCTTACTCTCCCATGCCGCCTTGCGATCCGCAGTACTTAGTACCACAGGTTTGCGCCAGTTCTCGTTTGCCAAGGAGAGCGGCGTGAGGTTCCTGTCTACTGCCACCACATCACGATGCATCCCACACTCGTTGTTAAGGAAATAATTCCTGAGATTGTACACCTCGCGGTTGTGGAGATCCTTGGCGTTTAGGAAGCCTCGGCCTCCACATTTCCGTGGGATGTACAATCTCATAACTGACGAGCGTGGGTGTAGCATCCGATGTGCGGTGAGCAGTGACCGGACCCTCCGATCCAGGGCATCCAGCTCGGTCTGAGTCCACCTTAGTATGCCAAAGGAGTATGTGAGTAGGGGCATTACCCAGGCGTTGAAGGCGCGCACTTTGTTGCCTCCTGACAAAAGACTGTTAAGAACTTTTGTGAGCCGACTGAAAAAGCGCTCCTTCACCGACCGTCTAATACCCTCGTCCTCAATACCCAACGACTGTGACATACCAAGGTATTTATAGGTTTCTGATTCAGAGATAGATCTGAAAGACATTGTTTCAGAAGGTTGTAAATTTGTTGAATTTACAACCCTCCCCCGCTGTGCATGCATAACCGCACATTTATCGACACCAAACTCCATGTTGATGGCACTACTGAAGACTTCGGTGGTTTTCAGTAGCTCCTTCAAGTCTTGGTTATTTGGTGCAAATAATTTGAGGTCATCCATGTATAGAAGGTGAGAAATGACTTCACCCTCTCTCCGAAGCCGGCAACCTAGACCCAAATCCTTCAGCAGGGTGCTGAGGGGATTCAGAGCTAGGCAGAACCATAGAGGACTCAGACTATCACCCTGAAATATTCCTCGCTCAATCCTTATGAAATCCTGCGGGCCAGGGCGGTCATCCCCGCCTCCTGGTTGACGAAGGACTGTGGTCCACTGCCTCATACACGCGCTTAGAAAGGCTCTCAAAGCTGCATCAACTTTATACAGCTCTAAGACCCTCCCCAGCCATGAATGAGGCACCGAATCATAGGCCTTCTTATAGTCAATCCAAGCAGCTGAGAGGGCCTCCCTGTTCCGCCGGATTTGTTGGCAAATGGTCATGTCTATGAGGAGGAGCTCTTTAGTACCACGGGACCCAACCCTACATCCATTTTGAGCGGGGGCCAAAATATTGTTAGCGACAATGTGCGCGTTGATTTTTGTCCTTAAAATGGATGTAAGGAGCTTATAGAGTGTAGGTAAGCACGTGATGGGTCTGTAGTTCTTCGCTTCCGTGGTACTACCGGACTTATAGAGCAGGAAGGTGACACCAGTTGTTAAGGAAGGTGGGAGAGAACCAAGCTCAAGGGCTTGTTGAAATTGTGCTGCCAAGCACGAGTGCGAGCATTTTATTATTATTAGTATTATTTATAATTGAACTTAGTTATAATAATGACTTAGGCTAGTCCTGTAAAGCTGTTGCATTTTGCTTTAAATAAATAAATTTAATAAAATTTCCGATGCAAAAGGGCGTATCGTACAAAAAGTTGGGAGTTACGCCAAAATGTCTTTGTCAATTTATTTTAATTGGCAGATACGGCAAAATGCGTTGGAAAATTGTGTTCGCGCATTGATTTTTCATATTTTTCATCACGCCCACAACTAGTGGATATTTATACGAGTGTTAGAGAATTCAATGTAAGAGATACGCCAACATACTATGTACAATTTCGAGTTTATTAAGTGGAATGACCTAGTACTTTCCTTGTCCTTTTTTTATTAAGTAGGTACTTTCAGTACCTGCTCATGTGCTCATTAATGCTTTATTTATAGGGTTACTAAAATTTAACAATTTAAACTGAACTAGTGGGTACTTTTTTCATCAGTTTTATGAAAATAATAAAACACGACTATATTCAAATGATAATTATGGCCAAAGATTAAGATTAGACTGATAACTTTTGGTTTTGTATGGGGCTGGGCCATTTGCAATTTTGATTAGACGTAATATTAATACTTTTTTGTTTAAACCCTAATTTATAGGATTAACCGAAAGTTACTGTCTATAAACGTTTACATAGAAGTACGTACCTGCCTGGCCATTTGTCTTTTTTGCTACCTACTCTGATGTTATATCATAAATAATCACATATTCATTAAGTTTTACTGAACAGACATACGAGATGTCAAAACTACTATTGTATTAGGTACAATCGTATCAAAATTAATGGTATGTAAAAGTAAAATTTATGATCAAATTAAGATTACAAACAGAAATAACGCATACATACTTTCTATGGTAAAAGTAATTGCTATAAATTGTTTTGATATACATAAATAGATACAGATGGTAGGACAGAAGTGATTCTGTTGAAGTAATATAAACAAATAAAAAAGAAAACATTGGTTTTGTGGCTAAAAAACGACCTTTTCCACGTTTAGGTATCCAAAATAACAAAAATTGGGAAAAAACTTAACAATGAATACATCTCTATAAGTTTTTGAAATAAAAATTGTAAATTATAGTACTTAGAAGTATATTAGTGTTCCTTAAATGAAAGTTGCCATATTGCAACGAAATTGTTGGATTTACGCCAAATAGTACTGAAATAGTATTTTTTTTTGTACATTACGCCGTTTTTCGAATAAGATAATCCATAAAAAAAGAGGCGTAAGAGACGCCATTCTTAAAAACAGTCGTGTTTTTTGGCGTAACGGACATGCTATTTTCGTAACTAAGCATTGTAATATAAGTTCAAGCAATCAGTTTAAAAGAGCTCAAAAAGTTTAGAATAAGCCACATACAGGCATCAGTTTGTTGAAACAAACAAAAAAGTTATGTTTTTTTTCTCAAAAAAAAAACTGTTTTTTGGCTCTCCTGAAAAATCGCGTTTTGTCCGTTAAGCCCTTTGAGCCTACGGTAGTCGAGATAATTATGTGCTGATATAAGTCATGCCCTAGAGTAAATATGGATGGAAGAAGGTACCATTATTTGTTACTTAGAGGTCATAATTAGGTTTCATAAATCAAGGCAAAGTTTTGCATGTTATAGGTAAGATATTAAATTAAGTAGATATACCTATTATAATATCTTTTCTTCTCTTAAACCCTCGTTAATGCTAGGTATCGGTTTATTTTGATAAAATACTTAAGAACTATATTGGACCACAATTTTAGGGTTGACTGGTAAAGAAAGCCTTATGACAAAGTCCACCTTTTGTACTATAAGGTTTTTCTTTTGTGCAATAAAGATTAAATAAATAAATAAAGTTTAATTGAAATTAGCCACTGCTCCTATTGCTAACATAAAATTTTAATTGAAAGTTAACCTTGTAAAGTTTTTAAGGTCATCACAACTTTTAACGCCTAGGTACATAGTCGAGTTAAAAACTCAGAATACCTATGAAGTAAGTAGTAAGTAGGTACTGAAATTAGCAAGTCACTTTCAAAAATGACTGAAATATGTATTTCAAATGCTCGTTGCCCTGAGTAAGAAACATCCGAACGATCCTCTTTATTTCGAAGATCCGTGAGCCGCTTTTAAAACTCCATTTAACGCATACTTTTAATTTTTAAATGCCCAGAAACGACTACGGTATGATCTTCGCCTCCTTGAGGAGTCAGAAACGTGGAATACTAAAACAGGGATGTTTTATTGGAATGGCTTGGAAGTAAGTACCTAATCGCTTAGCGGTTTCATTTTCATTTGCCAAAAGGTAAAATTTCTTATGTTCCTCTTTCATTTACATAATTTATACCAGATACCTACTACATATTCTTTTTTCCCGAATCTTTATCATGAAAATGAGACTGTCTTTAACTGAGCATTTCGATTTTCTTTTAGGTTTATCAAGGTACAATCATTTAAATTGTTACTGATAATATCCAGATTTACAAATAATCAGATGAGATACGAATGTCTCATCTGATATTAAAATTATAATTAATCAAGGATGAAACCAAGAACCGAAACTTGGAATCTGTAAATAAAACAGTTAAACAAAATTGCAATCCTGGATAAAAAATGTGTTTTTAAATTACCGTGATAAGTATGTCACACAAATAAAGAGACTTAACGAGCGAAGTTTTATCAAGGAAAAAGTTTAAGATGGTATTCACGTGACAAATTAAGAAGAAAGTATCTGGCGAGAGGACAAAAGTTAAGAAAGGACATTGGGAAAAGATATTAAAAGGACATACAGAATAGAAATTTGGCCGTTACCGTTTGTGTTTATAACCCAAAAGTATTTACTTAAAATAATTTTATAGCTGGTTATAATTTAGATATACCTACATACCTACCTAAGTTCTTTTACTTCATAATTTTTTATATAATATAAATATCTTCTTCTGCTACTGATATTAAAATTATTATATATAATAAAATTGGTTATTCAATGTTGGCCAAGTTTAATTACAAAACTTCCGTGATACAAAACATCCCTGCTATTCAATTCTGTCTGTTTGTCCAGTTTGAGTCCTTTGGAAGGATATAGAATAGTTTTTGTTACTGAAATCATCATTCTACGTAGACAACGTTGTAGGCGGAAGCTAGTACATTAAACATTTAAAATAGTCACACGGTTATTGCCAAGTACGGCTACCATCAGTTTGTGACTGACATAAAGGCCGTCGAGAACGTAATTTACTTTCTATACATCTCGCTCGTACTCGCATATTAGTGCAAACGAGATGTATAGAAAGCAAATTACGTTCTCGAAAGCGTTTATGCCAGTTTTGACACTGTCAGTGACTCATAGTACGGGCTAAGGTAACAAAAATTAGTACAGCCTGCCAGAGCTCGGTACCGTGTGTCGCCGACTAAGTTGAGGCGAGCACCGTAAGTTAATGTGATCTCAAAGTTTCTCTGCTCCATGATAAGTAGGTAGTTGAGCCAACCCTATTCAAATTTGTTATAATGCATTTAGTTCCTTTTCTGCTACTGACTTGATTTCCAAACTTAAGTTTACTAAATTAGTTTAGTTTCGTGATGTAGGGAGACTTGATATAGACAACATCAGAATTAGAACGGATGATTTCCATTTCAATATTACGAGTATATTGAATTGGAATTGTTTATTAATTAACACGTATAAGTTTAAAATTACGAAAATGTAAACTGTTACCGTAAAAACTCTTTTTTATTGAACACGCGATTAATTCAATAGTATAAGAAGATGTTAATAAGAATGCTAATAAGCTTTTCCATTGAGTGCGATAATTTGAGACTGTGGGGTTTTTAACTGAATTCCTTAGATACGTAAAAATTACAGTAATTCCGCTCAAAATCAAAGCAATTAAAATAATATTAATTTGCCACCTGCTGTACAACTATTGGCTGAAACTAACCCGGTACGTGGTTACTTACCACTTCGTAGACACGTTTCAAGCGTAGCAAGATTTGTTCCTTTACAACTAAGCAGCGCATGTCTCGGAAATTAAACCACACTTAAAATTAATAGAGGAGTTAGTGATTTCCGGGAATTACGTAGGTAACGTTAAACGGGAAATTAGGATTGTACCTAAGCTGTATCCTTGGAGTGGTCCAGGCATATACAATTACCTACACAGAGGTTGCTATACACTAGATCCTGAGTCCACCATTACGAAAAATTGTGTATTTTACCTATTCGTATTTTTGTATTTTGGTAAGATTACTAAATTACCTTTGCCCCTTTACATATTTTGCATTACCGTAAAATGGGTTTAGTAGGGTCAAAACTGAAATTCAAACCTCGATAAAATTTTATTTTTTACATATGAAAACTGAATGGTGTTTATAATAAGTGTTCCGGACGTTTGTATTTTAGTTTTTATTTTATTTTGGGTAGTTCCATTTCATAACTTTGACGATAAAGAGGAAAACCCACCTCACCCCGTAGTGCCTCGTATTTGGGGTGAGAAGGGTTTTCATACAAAGGAGGATTTTGGAAGATTGTTGGATCGATTTTTTTTATTATGCGTATTACTATAGCTCCATTTTAAATTGGAATACATTATTTTTGTAGCTTAAAATCCCTTCTCACCCCCCTCTCAAACCTTCTCTCCCCATTCATAACCCACTTCTCCCCGCGAAACCTACTCACCCCGTTTTACGCTACCTGATGTGCACGGAATTCCCTGCAGACGGAATTGGCCGGACTGACCTTAAGAAAGTAATTCTGTCTGTCAGTGTTACCTCTTCACGCTTAAACTGCTGCATCGATTTAGATGGGTTTTATCAATCATCAACATCCTACGCAGACGAAGTCGCGGGCTAAAGCTACTATGGAAATAAAAATAAACTGATGATCATAAAAAACTAAGAGCCTATTTTTACATATACATAACTGGAGTAGTTTTGTGACGTCTAGCGTCGCATAGTAGGCTAGACTAGGAAAAGACACAGAAGAAAAATACCCGGGAAAATTTTACAAAATATATTTAAAACAAAAAAAAAACTAATAATAAAGTAGGGTCGTTAGAGTCTCATAGTCACCTCAGTTTATAATATCTCATTCTCGGTACGACTGTAGCTTTGGTCCTGTTAACTAAAATGAGAAGAAATAGTAACGGTTCTTTGAGAACGATGTTAATTCCACTTCCAAGGTTAAAGTCGTAACACACTATCGCACCGCACCGCGATCTCTTTCTCGCTCTCACTTATGGGTGCGACACACCAAGGTCACGGTGCGGTGCGATAGTGTGTTACCACTATTAGATCCGCCCCATTAATATTGATTGTGTTGTCTATGGTGCTCTTAACGTTCACGTCACGGCTGCAATCGTAGTTTAGCTTAGCCACCTTTTGGACTTTTGCTGACGGATACTTGATCTTTATAGGGGTACAACTTTCAACTTTCTGTTTTAATTTGTGAAGCCATCATATTTTTTTATCTGTCTTCTTGTATTGAAAATCAATTTCTTTAAGAGGAGACGTAAAACCATGAAATTATAGGGGAAAAAAATATACCTATGGCGAGCCGCGCGAAACTTGTATTGTACTTTATACTAAAATTATATTGCAATGGTATGGTATGGTATGGTAGGTTGTATGGAAGAGATCGCTCTTTAGCGATAAGGCCGCCTGTTGTTTACCTCTGTCTTCATGTATTATTTGTGTTTCAATGTACATTTATTCTGAGGTTGTGCAATAAAGACGATTTGTATTGTAATTTGTATTGTATGCATAGTAACGATATTCAATTGAAATTAAATTAAGATTTGCTTTTTTATCGAGCGAACTTTAACCTAGTAAGTTTTTGCTTGTAGTCTGTCATCGCTAATATAATATAGTAGGTATCCGTGTGATTTTTTTCATGGTTTTTGCCTTTGTAAAAATGTGTAAAAATTAAATATAAAAACTAAAATTTTGCGTTTGCATTTTATTATATCTATTCAATATATAGAAGAAGTTGCCTCGTATTACTAATAAAATCTGGTGAGGTGATTTCAATTTCGATCTTTAGCCGTCCATTGGAAAGGGTCAGGAAAAGTAATGAAAAGCGCATTTCCTCGTACAATAATAAATTGGACTCTCACTTCGACTCGTTTATTTCAAAAGGACTTAAAGCAGCAAAAAACTACGCCACTTTCGACATTTGTTGTCACAAAGCTCACTTCTAATGAGCGTAAGTGCCAACTTAGGTCTTATTCACATAAGGCATTTTAGCCTTACTTCAGTGAAGGGCAGACTTGACCCGTTCCACTTCCCTAAGCCAAGAAAAATAGCCCCTTCCCAGTTAATCGGACTTTTTGTTTGAGTCGTAAGAACCCCTGAACCTACATACCTATAATATATAGGTAAGTTTTATGAAAGTAGGTCGGAACATTAATAATTATTACACCCTCTTTCTTTGAGTGTCTTCGAGAACTTAATGTATCTAGATAAGTGATACGTGCCTGGTGCCTGGGCTTCTGTTGGAAAACTTTTATTCTGCCTTTTCGTTTTTAGGGTTCCGTACCCAAAGGGTAAAAACGGGACCTATTAGAAAGACTCCGCTGTCCGTCTGTCTGTCACCAGGCTGTAGGTATCTCATCAACCGTGATAGCTAGGCAGTTGAAAATTTCACAGATAATGTATGTAAATTTCATAGAAAATGTACAAACAGAATATAATAAATATTTAAGTGGGGCTCCCATACAACAAACGTGATTTTATGCCGTTTTTTGCGTAATGGTATGGAACCCTTCGTGCGCGAGTTCGACTCGCACTTGTTTTGATAATTTTAGCTGTAGTTTGTGAAACGTAACCCATAACATCTTACAATGGCAGATAGGGTGAAGATTTGTAGTACCGTAAAGGCAAATAATATAAAGATGCCATTTAAATTCAGGCTGCACCAGCATCACCGCTGCAGTATTACGGCGCGATATTACTGCCTACTGCGTTACTGCCGCTTGTAAAAAATCCGGGCATCGACACTGATTATGACATACTGTGCCGCAGCAATGCAGTCAGTCGCAATGTCACGCTGCAATACTACAGCAGTAATGCTGCGAACTTAATAACTGCAATTAAACGTCAAACTTAGTGCAGAGAGTCTGTCAATGTGTGGCATTATTTATTCGTTCCCTGGGTAGCTTCAATAAAAAACAACAACTTAAAAATACACATTTTATTCCAGTTTCATGCACATCTACAGTTTGTTTACTAAAGAGTAACAGTGTGATATCGTGCTGGGTCTCTATCCAGTCGGTCCTATAAAAACCTCCAATCTATACTAAACAATTACAAAACGTAATGTAAAGTACTGCCTAATGCAACAGGCTTGAGCAATAGGTATATAGGTACTTTGTTATACCGAAGTGTCGAGTAGATGGGCAGTAATTATTTTAATTGGTTGATCATAGTTAACAGTTAACCAATTAAAACCTGTGGCAACAACAGATCACCGTGTGCCGCTAAATGTGTAAAAAATTGGAAAATTAAAGCTCAAGGAATTTACGACCCAACACGGTTTTGAGAAACGGTTTTAGATTTAGATTTAGATTTAGATTAGATTTAGATTTAGATGGTCATGGACTTGTCATTTTGACGAGACGAATATAGTCTCATTTTTCATATGATTGCTGTGCTGTTGCAACCTTAGTACTGACAAGCCTGTCTCATTAAGCTAACGAAAATCAGTAAAGGACTAGAAACCTATTTCGGTGAATGATCAGAGCACCTAATACTATATTAATGAGAGTAAATTCAACCAAGATTCAGACAGTTGATGAAATTAATTTTCTAGTAGGTATGATAACATTTTGTTCATGTAGGTAACATGCAAGAATACATAACGTTAAAAAAAATGTTTGAAATTCGCAAAATAATTCAATAGTCTGTTGTATATAATACATTGTCATTTTGCTATATTTAACTATAGTATTCTTGCATGTGTTATACTTAACACATTCATAATGGCTTCAGGCACAGAACATATTAACGAGGTTAGAATGGCTATCGCGCGCAGTTAGTATCGGAACCGGTGTCGCCGCTCGTTCCTCTCCACATCTACTAACACTCGTGCAACGGTAGTAAAAACTAGCTAGCGCCTTGTGTGCGTGGTGAATGGATATGCCTCCTTTAGACAGATTTGATGTCTAACTTCTTAATCTGAACGTTATTGTGGCGCAAAAAGGCAAGTTTACTTCATTTTCGGTCAGCACAGGCGAGTAGCATGCGAGCGTTTGCTCAAAACCCCGCGGCGACACGTACCCTGCTCGCATCACCATTCTAACTTGTTCTGTGGCTTCAGGTAACTTGAGGGGGAACGTGGAAGTGAATCTTAAAGTCATTAAATCCGTCCAGTATATTTAATTATTGCTTTTATTTTAATCAATTTGGGTTTTTCGTTAATGCATATGAAGTACTTTAAACCCCAAATTACCACGTCATTTGCAAGAATAACTTTCGATTCATAGTTAAGTGTTCTGACATTTATACTTATTGAACGTACTTCCTTGCAAAACCATAGTTATTGAAGAAATGTACAACTAGGCCCCAAATTAATACTGCGTAAATACAAAAGATAGTGTCCATCATTAAATATACGTAACACATCCCTAGTTGACTGACTCTTTCATATTTCATGCTTTAAATCGCAATTATAAAAAAGCTGCAATAATATAGAATTGTGTTGTTGGTTTACGATAAGTGCAATATATTATTATTATATTACATCCTTTTGTAAGTAAGTAACGCTTGATTGATATCCGGCGAGTGGATTAGTATTTTTTTTTAATCGTACAATTAAAAGGGTTTGCCAATTATAAACTTCTTATTACAACTTTACCATTTCAGATAACACGAAAAAGATATTCTCATAACTGATACAAATTCAATTTCTATTAGTCTTATTACTGTTTAGCAGTCTCTGTGAGTAGGCCGTATTTCTCTTGTTCGTGAGGAATATTTTATTTTATTGTTCTCTAAATGAATGATACAACTAGATATTAGCGGCGTTATTCATAAACGTCTGCTAAGTTAATCAGCTGATGATCTTCGTTTGTCCCTCTCTATGGCATAACGACAGATAGGGACAAACGACGATCATCAACTGATTAAGTTAGCAGCCGTTTATGAATAACGCCATAGGTATTTAATTTTTTTTTACATTCCGGAGTAAATTGTGTATGTTAATATAATTTTATTATAAATATATACTATTATCGAAAACCACTTTAAGTTACAAAGTTAATGTAAAGGATGACTCAATGTCATTTTCTATGCTGATCGGTGATTCCGTGGTGCTTTCCATAGAAAACGAAGCGCCGGAAGCTCCGGCCCGGCCACTGCCCGGTCTAGAGTGAGTCATCCTTAACTACCGGCGCGATTCGGGAAATGAATTAGAGATTCACTAGATATGAAATAGTAAAGATATGTGACGTTCTACGGCAAAAGGTACCTTATGGCGGCTGGCGCTTACGCTATTATTAACGCCGCTCCAATATTCAGCCGGGGCAATGGTACCTTTTGCCGTGGAACGTCACATATCTTTACTATTTCATATCTAGTGAATCTCTAAATTATTTCCCGAATCGCGCCGTACATTAATAGCAACAAATGTGTCTACTTATTAATCTGCTTTTAACTGAAACCCGCAAAAATGTTATTTGGAAATATCAAAGAGCCAACCTTTTTAAATTAAGGGAGATACCCTGATATCGATTTAACTATACTTATTGATCACTACATAATTCCATTCGGAAAATGTCCATAGTAAAATCTAGTATTTACACTGTATTTACATTTTCTAAGAAATCTACTTAATACTTATGGTCTTAACTTTAAACATGAGTGGGTGAACTTTGGTATTGTATTTTTACGGCGCAAATGTCCAATTTTATATCTTAAGTAGTGACAATAAAGCACAAATAGCTTTTTCTTACTCACGCTCAAAAGAATCAATGATCCGACCTCTTTCTACTGAGCAAATTCATGTCCCGCCAGATTACATACTTTACTTACATGTCTGCAGCAGAAACAACAAGCAAATCTCGCTGAATGTTTAAATAAATTTATGTTCAACTTCGAATCTTAGCACTAAAAGAACAGTGCTTAGAATAGATCGTCCGTTAGAATATCTACTCAGGAGAAATTCATTGCATCAATTTATTTTCTGCTTTTAGGCCGTTTCATTTACCAAGAAATGGTTATAGCGTACCACACGAGATAATGTAAGCATAGGTATTTAAGCATTTTAATGGAACTTCCATTTATGACAAGGTTATGGGAAATTGAATCAAACAATAGATTTTTACACACAGCTATTCTCATCTTTCGAAATGTGACATTAATTTATAAAATTGTATAACAAATACTCCTTATTTACCTATTGTTTTAAATGAAGTTCTGTTAAAAGATTATTTTACTAAAATATTTAAGGTTTGGCTTTGTGATAAAACTAGGACACTATTTTAGATTTTGTGAAGCAACTTTTTGGAAGCTTTCCCAAACATAGTTATTGTATGAACGATCTCCAATTTAACTTGTGGACAATTTCACCGATTGTTTTAAAATATTTACTAAGACCAGCCAGCCTATTATGGATAGCTTTATCCATCTTTATCCACGTGATAAAATAACTGTCACTGTTTAACACCGTGGGAAAGAAAGTGACGGACACCGTTTTATCACGCTGTCACGTAGACAAGAACGACCATCATATCCGTACTGAACAGCTATCATGGTCGCATTTTTATCACCTGTCATGCCATGTGTCACTTTCGCACTTACATATTTGTTAGAACGTGACAGCCATGGTGACAAATGATAAAGAGCCGGCCATATTAGTCCTACTGGACTACTTTCGAGAGCTGCTTATTTTAATGCGGTGACCTGAATACAATGGTTCCGCAGTCTTTTTGCGCTTTCAGAGAATTTGCATAATTCTTTAAAATAACACTTAATAAAAGGGAACCGGGATTCAACCCCTCCTTTTCACTAAAATGGGAGCAAACTTTCAGGAATTCCTTAACAAAACTTTTTTCTATCAATTTTGACGTACAGTGTAAAAGCTTCTAAAGGTGACGTTCGTATGTCAACTGCACATGCATACTCGTAATTCCTTGATAAAATGAGTGACTTTCGCCGCCGCGTTTATGACATTCATTCAGTCACTAATTTTATCATGTGAACTGACAGATAGAGCGGCGGAAACAACGTAGCCTCAACTGTAGGTAATGCAGCTGCAGTTGACATCCGAACGTCACCTTAACGGTACCCACTCGAACTTACGAACAATAGTATAAATTCAGTCGCTTTATCACTTCGCTAGCGTTCCGGATATTCTTCACGCATTATCGTGTCGCCGACGTCACATGTCGTTTGCTTCACCGACGTAGCCCTCATCTGGGCTTTCCGAACAGATGTCGGAAGCGCATTTAGCGTTGGACACTTGAGGTAGCGGCTTGAGCACGGCCTCCGTGCCTTCCCCGGGTAATCTCTCTGTCGTTTGTGTATCCACACATCTCGTTTCAACCTGATAACCGCACCGTCCCGTACCTTCCGCTATCCCTACGGGTACCATCACTGCACAGGTTCCCTTAGGATTCACCCAAGAGGAGCAAGGCTCTACCGGCGCGCAGCATGGTCCAACGGATTCGGTCTTATACCCCTCCGGCGGTGACGGCACAAATTCTTCGTTGTAATACACGGTCCCGTTCCCTACGTAAGCGATTTGTCGGTTCCGCGGCACGGGGTACCCTTCCAGAGTCCGCCTTACGTTTGTTCCGTTAAGCATTTCTAAATTGGCACAAGGAGGCGTATTAAATTCCATGTCCTTAGCGAATTTGCATACGAGCTTTTGACCTTTCGGCCTATTGTGAGGCAGAGTTTGATAAAAAGGCCCTATTACAGAATAATTGGATATTATGGGAGGTCGGCATGGGTGTTTTGGTAGGCCGTAGTCGTAGGGGTAGCCTTCGCTGTCAAGGAAGCAGCCGGGGTTGAGATGTACATCGGCCGAGTGTTGGTACATATTGTTAACGGGATTCGGCGGAATGTTAACGTTGCTGAGCGCCTGCTGGTCCTGCCAAGTCACTTGCCGCGGCGGCGTAGGCGCGGAGAACGTCGTCTCCTCTTCGAATCCGTCACTCGCGACCTGTGCTTTGTACACGGAGAGCGCAGTGTTCTCGTTTTGCGCATTGTTAGCGACGGTTTCAGCGTCGCTAATTAGGTCAGGGTTCCTGTCGACGAAGCCTTTGATGTTGTTGCTTTGATACAGCTCGCTCGGCTCGTAGTCGCGGCCCTGCACCATGTAGTGTAGAGAGTGTCGCGAGTGTGCGTTCACGATCACCGAGCCGTTATTCTTGGTTAGCAGGCCGTTATTCCGCGCAGCCGGCAACAGCTGGTTGCACAGCGCTACGTCTTTCCCACTTTCTTTTTTTTTACGACTTCTAGTGTCAGTTTTAAATTTTAGTAGAAAAACTGCTATTATTGCAATAAGTAGGACGATAATTAGAAAAACTATTGTAACTATTACCACTAAATGCCGCTGAGGAAACGTAACTACTATCACTACTGGCTCCTCTTTGAAGATTATTTTTACAGTGTAGTTGGCCAGCGCCCGCCCTGCTGGGTTTTCGGCCAAGCACGAATAAGTACCGTTGTGTTCGTTACCTACATTATACATGAAAAGTTCACTTTTTTTCTCAGTTTCACCACTTTCCACATAATACATGTCACGAATCTCCGATTGTTGATTCGAGGAATTGTGGATTACTAGTCCTCGGTACAACCAGGTCACTTTAGCCTCCGGGAAGGCCTTGACGACGCATTCAAGCGTCACATTGTGCCCCTCATTAGTTTCTAAATACACGGAGGCAGGGGTTAGTTTTGGCAAACAAGCCAGCTCGGCCTCAGCGACTGCGGTGATGGCGCGTTTCTGCAAACGCGCGGGGAGCGAGCAAATTGGCTCCACAGCGTGCGGCATGTTGAAATTTAACAACCACCCGTGTAAATCCCTCAAATGGCAGTCACAGTTCCAATTATTATTCTGCAGGTAGATCCCTCGCAACGTGTCAGGGAATAAATTGTCACCTTTAATATTCGACAGTCTATTTCCATTCAATCGCAGCCATTCCAAATGATTTAACCCGGAAAATGCGTCGTTCTCGATTGTTTCGATTTTACAATCGCTCAATTCCAGCGTGTTCAAGTAAGAAAGACGCTGAAAACAATGAGTTTTGATAGTCGTTATAGGGTTGTTATTGATTGAAAGTCTCATTAGCGAAGGAAAATAGACAAAATTGGTGGAAGGCAGGACCGTGAGATAGTTATTAGAGAGGTCTAACTCGACAAGATTCGCGAGTCCTTTGAACGCGTGATTATCGATCTTTTGGAGCTTGCACCGCGGCAGATAGATCTTCTGCAAGTCGAGTAACCCGAGTTTTTGGAAAGTTTCCTTCTGAAGGACTTGAAGATCGTTTCCCGAGAAATCGAGGACCTGCGTCTCGGAGTCCAGCGTACTGGGGATAGTTTTGAGGTCTTTTTCGGAGCACTCGACGTAGCGCTTCCCGTTCTTCCACTTGCAAATGCACTGTTGAGGGCAGGCGATGGCGGGCACCAGGAGACACGTGGTACACAGCGCCAGAAGACGCATGTCGAGGCTCACTCTCATCGTGTCTCACGCCATCCGCGTCTCACTCGCTGCAATCATTATCTGGAATAAACAAAAAACCGATTAGAACGTCACCGCGGGTGTTGCATCCGACCCAACCCATTGTTTTATCTGTTCAAAGGAAGGATCAATGAATCGTTGTTACAAATAGATTTTATCCTTGAGTCCCCATGTGCTGACGTGACCCTTGTCTTAATGTAAGTACCTAACTAAGGTGGGCGCGTTACTTAAGCCCAATGAAATTCGGGTACAAAATATATGGATGTTCCAAGTCAATAAATAGCTTTAATATCAATACGCCTTTCGGAAATTAATGTCATCTTGACAAATTTTCTGTTCAGTATTATACATAGGTACTTACATACATCAACATAAATACGAAGCTAATTAATAAAATAAACAAATTCAATCGAGGATTATGATTTTCGTCGAGTCGTAGATTGTTTCATTTGTAAACATTGTATCGAGAGATCGAGACGAGGGGTAAAGCAAAATACAACATGAAAATGAAACAGAGTATTAAAATTAAACAGAATTTAATGGAGTTAAATTAAAAGTAACGGGACTGACAGTGACGAAGGTTGGCGACATCGTACTTTACTTATTTTGAATCAAATTGTAGGTCGACGGTTCGTCGTCAAACGCTGGTAATTTTTGTGTTCCTCTGACTTTTCCTACATATTTTACTTGGGGAAGTAGCCAGCTCATGCATTATTTAAGGGTGATGCATTATTTATGCGCATCGACCGCGCTATATTTTCTTCGCTTATTTGTAAACCTTATTTGTGATATTACGTTTGGGAAATGTATCCTTTATTTATTGTTTAGCGAGGACGGTGATAAAATAGGCTGTTATTGCTGGTATTTATTTAACGCGAACAAATTTTCCGAGTGGTGAACTTTAATTACACTCAATTAAATGAGTTAGATTCTGATATAAATTGTTTGCATAATTGCGATAATCGGTTCAGATGTTTAGATTTAAAACAGCTCGCACTGATGCAGTGTCTTAAGATTTGATTCAAGCTTCCATTTTGTTTGACTTAAGCGAGTATTTAACTAGGTATCAAAGGCTTAACATATTATTTAGGCTAACCCACGCAGACTTTACATAGTTGAAAATTGTTTATTACTCCAATGAATCGTGTTTGTTTAGCTTAGAAGTAAGATAATTATACCTATTATGGCGCCTGTACACGGTGCCGCCGCCGCGCCGCCGCCGCACCTTCGCGCTATGTACACGAGACGCGTAGACGCGCGGCGGCGGGCTTTACGTGTCTCGTGTACATAGCGCGAAGGTGCGGCGGCGGCGCGGCGGCGGGCTTTACGCGTCTCGTGTAAATAGCGCGGAGGTGCGGCGGCGGTGCGGTGTCGGCGCGGAGGCGGTACCGTGTACACGAGCCCGTGCGGCGGCGGTGCGGTATCGGCGCGGAGGCGACACCGTGTACACGCGCCCTTACCTGATTTCGTTGAAGAATGATTTTCAATTGTTTGCGGATAGTATAGGAAATCGAAACTCGAGTTTACATTGAAATGTATTGTTTCGTATTTGGGAAATTGTTTTGCTAAAGTTTTCGTGGGGTGGTTTAATCGAAGTTTTTGGGGACCTTCTTAGGTGTAGGGTACCTGTCATTAATTTTATTTCAGCCCAAAGCCTAATATTGTCTCATACGGTTGGTAGCAGAGTTTTTCGGTATTATTTGGGAGAAGATTGTTGTTTGGCGTTGGTATTAAAACTAGTTACTTACTTATTTCGTTAACATTAAACGTTAACTCTGTGCAGGTGCACTATCACGACATGGGATCGGACAGTGACAAAAAACATGAAAGAAATATTTACCCAGCGTATTGGAAGCGCTGTGTCAAGTCTAAATGTGGTCATTAACTGACACAAAAAAGATAACAAGTCGTTTTTTTTTAAAGTTGAGCTCTTTCTATCCTAATAGGAGAAAAAAAAGTGTCCCAAAATTTCCATACATTTTTGGTCTTTCCATTCCGCGACCGCCATACAAAGTCTATGAAAAATGGTGACGGAATGGAAATAAAAACCTTAGGACACTTTTTTTCTCCTATTAGGATAGAAAGAGCTCGTGATTCTGAGTAGAAATAACATAAAAAATCCCAAATTTGAAAAAAAAAAACGCCCAACAATCAAACCACAAGTCATCAGACACGTGGAGCCTCTTAACTCTTAAGCCAATACAAAGTAATTACAGGCGCAGTAGCCCTTCTAAGGCTGTTTACACAGGCTTTGATCTCAACTATGTAAATTACGGGTCGTGTTTGTGCAACCAGTCTATGGAGGATAGAGCCTCTTTAGAAATCTTTAGTGCAGAGCGGGGCTAAAATGTCCACGGGCCAAAAGGTCCAATAAGTCTAACTCTGAAAAAAATAATACAGGACGATGTTATACAAATCGACCTAACCCCAAAATGAGCTAAGTACATATAAGCCCCTGTGTTTCGTGTACTACACAAAGATATTTACAGCGTTAGGTATCTAAGCTAATTAAATGTGAATTTTTCTAATTTTAAACAAAATAACACAAGTTGACCCTGATTTAAAATTGTACTGCATCTTTTACACTTTTTAGTTCGATTTGCTTAAAGTACCTACTCCAAGGTCTGGCCGGTTACAGAAAAGACAAACAAAATTAATTCTAAAGCCCCGTATGACCTCGATACATAGGTACGATCCACCTGACCCGAAAGGAAATGACAAATCGATTGTCATTTGTCAAAATAGTTTGAGATTACAGGATGGTACATTAATAATCGCTAGCTGCGGCGTAGTTAGTAAATTGGGGATGAAATAGAAAGAAAGAAAGAAAGAAGAAAGAAAGAAATTTATACTAATAATATATTTTACCATCATAAAATATTTTACCGTTTTAAGGCGGCCATGCAGGGCTTTCCTTCACCCATGGTACCTTCGGTAATTATCCATGTAAAGCGAAACGGCCAAGCCGTAATATTTTACAAAGATGTTGGCTTTATAGAGTGACAATTTACAAAGTAAATGTCTAGGTACTTGTTACGAGATCTGATACTTTTTTAAGAGTAAGTAGGTACCTACTACCTAGGTAATAGTACCTGTTAGTCTTGATAATAATTTACGTAAGATGTTTATGGGGGGATTTTATAACTTTTTATATACCAGCTCTGCTAGAAAGAACACATTTGCTTAAACAATTTACTATAAGGCAGAGCCATATAAACCGGCAAGTTTCAACAACGAGTCAGTTCAAATCAAATCTGCATTCTGAATAAAATAGTTTTTTTTTTGGTTTTTTATTAGCGTTCCAATCACTACTGCATACATTTTAGTATTTCAGGAACTGTTGTTTTCATGTTTATTGGTTTTAAGGAGTAGCAGGGTGCGTACATACAGTCAGCACTTCAGCAGCAGAAGTTTCTAAGCGGGCGAGATGTTCAAAGTTACCTTGATACGCTCTTATTCTCTTAACAATAAAGTCGCCTCAAGATCATTTTGAACACCTGGCCCTCTTAGCAACTTCTGCTGATGGCTGTAACTACCGTTGTCCGCATGTCAAATATCAGCCTTCTACGATTTCAGGAAGTACTTACTTTCAATTTTCTATGATCATACGACTCGGGCAGTGAAAATTAAGGATATAAAAACTAAATTGAGTATAATAGATAGTTTTTTTAACCCTTAAACAGGCCTGACGAATTTTTTACTTTTGATTACTGATTCGGGTAGATAATAGCGTTAAAAGAAAAGTAATTTCTTGTTATGTTTATATCATTAATTCAATAAAAAAACCCGGTGGTTTTTATATGCCCTCTGCGCGTTAAAAATGGTGCTGCGTGGCACATATATGGCCACTGCCTTGTTAGCCATACGTAGTAGTTTTAAGGGTAAGTCACGTCTTCACATGTAATCGATAAAATAATAAAACCATAATTTAATTAAGATAATAGAGTTCGCGCGGATATCGTGGCTCGTAAGATTAATCGTTGAATAAATATTTAATTTAAAAACCAAAGGAAAATATAATATTATTGCGATATATTTTTCTTAGTTTGACTGACTTTTGTACTATGAGGGTTCATTCATAGTAATGAATCTTACCCTTAAATGTTATGTAAACTCCCTGCAGGGCAGAGGCCACTTATAAACCACTCGAACGTGCCCCAGACGGGCAGAGGGTTCATACGAACCACAAACTTTTAGATCGAATATTTTATCAGAAAACAATAACTAGGGTAAGTTATGACTTACTACACATACATTATCTGATAATCTACCATAAAAATACAAAACAAAATACTTACAGTGCTTTTTTTCGGCGTAGCGAACTTATACAGCGGGAGAAACGTACAAAAACTGCCATTTGTTGTCGATTTGAACTTGACAACTAAGTAAATTGTCAAAGAAATTTGTTTTGACACCTGTCATTTTTTTACGTTCCGATATCATCCACTTATAAGACTTTACGGCAATGACATTTTGCGGTCGTTGTATTTACTCAGCTCGTCAAAAAAGAATCATTTGCTATGTGGTACTTATAGATACACAACCTGTTTAAGGGTTAATCTACTACTAAATAGCATCTTACAAATTTCAGGTCTCTAGTATAATCCAAACCGAAATTATGAATGAGGGTTCTAAAATACGACGAAACGTGACGAGAAAAGGTTGGCAGTGCCCTTTGCGGGGACACTGCCGTACCCTCAGATCAAGACATTTTTGACTGTAATTATTCCACTGCTAATGTATTGCAGTTGACATTGACCGTCAATTCTAGGACAACGTAGAAGGAAGGAAAGTTAAACTAAAACTCCCTTTTACAAACAACCATTTCCAACAGGTCTATTCCAACTTTCTACTGCGCTTCAATGAAAATTTTAGTTGAGCGTGTTGCTAACTAGGTACGTAGTTAATTAAGAGTTATTCTACATAATTGTAGCTAAGAAGGTTAAATAAGAATGGGATACCTATAGTTTTTATAGATAAAGTTAGATTATCTTTCTACGTTTTACGGTTTCACGTCGATAAGAATGGCCGAAATATAAAGATTGCCTCTACTCAGACCAGCGCCGACCGTAATAAATAAAAGGTTTTCCACCCCTGTAATCAGAGGTACGAATCACGTAGGTGACCGCCGTATCAAATAAGTAAGAAGCATATTCGAATTTTACGAATTGACATTATTTTCACAAATAAGTGTACACATGCGATATGCACTCCAGTGCAATCATGTAAAATAAGAATGCACAGTGTTGACTATGAGGCGCCTGCTTTAATTATTGAACATGACAACCGCGAATTCTTGTATATCTAAGTGTAAGGCCTGAGTGCACGCTCGAGTTGGGCGTGCAGCGGGGCGGGGCGTTTGGCGTGCATGTTAAACAAATGCAAACGTATAGGAGCGGCCTTAGTGCACGCTGCTCAAATCACTTGTGAGCCCGACGCCACGCTGCACGCCCCGCCGAACGCTCCGCTTCGAGCGTCCACTCAGGCCTTACACTAAGCATTCATAGACAGCGGTGGCAGCTTTCCATCAAGCAGACCGTACCTTTAATGTGCCACCAACGCGAGTGAAAAAACAATGTAAAATCTACACACACAACAACACACAACAACAACAATTTTAAAAATTCAACGCCATTGCTATTTACAAGCCCATATATAGGTTAGTTGATTTAGTCAGTCATACAGTCAAGTGTAAAATATGTGCCATTAGTTCTTAATTCGCTGACATAAGAGTTATGGCACATATTTTTGAGATGATTTGTACACCCATATTACACTTGACTGTACCTACCTATACCAGGTGAAACGTATATTATGGCAATGTCCCAAAATTTAAACATGTCAAAACTTTTGTAATGAGTACAATAGCGCTGACATACCAGTGTGACAGCCACGACAGCTATTAAATAGGGTCTTATTCTCCTAAAATTAAATAACTTAATCATTATAATTATTATTAATCATTCTAAAAACAACTGAAACATATAAACATATTAATTAATGTGACGATTATATGTGACTTTTTTCTTAAATTTATTTAAGGTTTACTACAAGCGATTTAAAAAATAAATGTCGGTCTGCTCTTTACCTATATGCTACCTATGAGTTTAATCATATTCATAACTAAGTATTCTGGCTGGAATAGCATTTTTAGAATTTTATAAAACTCTTAATATCCTAAATAAAACTTTTAATATCCTAAATATGACTGTTCGATTGTTTCAATCCAATTTAATTTAAAATGACAGTTGGGTTGGTTTGATAGTAAATTGTCCAACAGAGTGTAGTGTGAAAAATTGTCATAAATGTCGAGATTTAGTATCAAGATTGAATCTAACATCTAACATCATCTAACATCTTCATCCTTCTTTGCGGCTTCGATAATGGCTACAAACAAATAGGCCCAGTTGTCCCAAATAGGCAATCAGTTTTAGTGAAGCCGGACAGTGAAAATGGCTGGTGTAGGGGATTCATTAGTGAAGGTAAGTTCGCTGATCGATCTCAATTAACATTGATTTATCGGATGCGGCGGGCCGGGGCTGGAAACAAATTTATATGAAATGAATGGATCGTTTGCGATTTCTCTTCCGCGTATACACAATAGTTGTACTTATAACTATTATGGATATGCGACATTGTTAGTAAGAATTACATTAATATTCCTTTTTATTTTCATATTACTTCATTTTATGATTATGTCAGGCTAGGTATGTTTAAATCTGGTGAGCATAGTGAGAATCAATAGGCTGGCTGGTATTCTACAGATAGACGACGCAAGCATAGGTTTTAGTTGTTAATTACTACGAATTTGGTGTCATAATTCGAGTAAAACCGAGTTTTTATTTTTTATTTTATGACCTTTTAAGACAAATATGGCGCCATGTGTGAGAACCTTTGACAGTTGCCAACCCTCGACTCGGGCTATCGGCTAACGAAGCTGAAAATGAATGTGGGTTTAAATCATTACAATAAAATCAAATATATCTATATATAAGTATATATGTGTATATTATGTGTAAAACGGTTAAAAAGAGAAAAGACTTCTCATTTACAGTAAATTATTAGTCGGTTTAAGAAGAAATCGCATAAATGACACATAATTCAACGGTAAGTAATATTGTCTTTTACGAAGTCAACAAAACTTCGTAGACTGACGCTACCACCTCCAAACACCCGAGGATCCTATTAATTACAGTGAAACCTGGTTAATTGACACCTGGATAAATGCAAAACCTCAATAATTGCAACCAAAGGTCCGGTCCCGGTCCCTTGAGACCAAAAGGCCTCTATAATTGAAATTTTTGAACCTCTATAATTGAAATTTAGATTTGAGTGCTTTTCGTAATTTTACCTCTGTTATTGACCACATCGCAACTAAGACCTCTATAATTGACACTGTGCAAAAAAACCGTTATTTTAGCTCTTCTTATTACCTCTATAATTGAAACGAGTCTATAAGTAAGACCTTTGTTATTGAAATAATGTAGACTTGTAGAGAGCAGAAACAATATTTTAATAGCAATGATAATTTTATTTTAAATCTTCACCCAGAATTCAATTTATTAATTGGGTATCTATCACAGACTGTAGTAGGTGAAATAGTTTTGATTAAATCAAAAACATAATATGCTTTTTACATTCCAATAAACCTTTCTTCTACAATTCAAGGGATTATTTAAAAAACCCAAATGATTATAAGCAGTAACTAATGTAGTTAAGTGTTAAAGTGCAAGTTATATAATATACAGACCAGAAACCCAGAATCTACTTTCAATGGTTATTTGAACCTCCATAAAAGCAATTTGTCAGAACGCAACATCTATTAATGAGAACCTATATAATTGACTTAGCTGTCACATGGAAGAAGTTTTGGGCTCACAAGGAAATACTGAAAGCACGAAAATTACCTACTACAACAAAGAAAGTTGTAATGGATACTTCCATCCTGCCTTGCCTGACTTACGGCTGTCAAACCTGGATATTTGACCACAAAACTAAAACACAAATCCAAATTACACAAAGAAAAATGGAAAGAAGTTGTTTAGGCATCAAGCTCAGAGATAGGATAAGAAACACCGAAATACGTAAGAGAACTAACTTTAAAGATGCTCTACATTTTTCTCAAAGCTTGAAGTGGAAATGGGCCGGCCATATTGCAAGATACAGCGATGACAGATGGACATCAACTGCAACAAAATGGGCAGGACCTCATGGCTCTAGGGGCAAAGGTCGGCCAAATAACAGGTGGCAAGATGAAATAGTCTCAATTGCGGGCCAAAATTGGATAAATGCAGCAAAAAATAGAGACAAATGGAGTTCTATGGAGGAGGCTTTTACCCGAAGGGGGTCCATATAATATAAGTTACCTAGGATTTTTTTGTAATCAATATTAGTTATCTAATTCAATTATGGCATGAAAATATGTTTAAATTCAACTTCTGCACGACATTCTAAATTTACTAATATTTATCTTATGTTAATGATTTTTTTTTAATTGTCTTAATTTGTAACTTATTATTTTCTATGGAATAAATAAAGCTTTTTATTATTATTTATTATTATATAATTGACACAACGATTTTTTGAACCTCGTTAATTGGCACGACCTGCTTAAATGAAAAACCTGGTTAATTGACAAAAAATTGCCGGTCCCTTTAGATTGCAATTATCCAGGTTTCACTGTATTTATTATATCTTTAACTATAACATTAAACTTGATATCATTGTTGATTTTACAATGACATTTTATAGGATTATCTCGTAACTCAAGCGGTTTGTGAGTTAGTTATTTACGGTCAACTGACAATTATAGATTTGGCTGCATACAACCGATTAAAAGTGTGTCAACAGTATGTTTTGAGTGAGGGCTCAACTGTGACACGGATTTTTAGTTAGGTAACCTAGGAATAGATGAGTTAATTTAATACTTATTGATGTAAAAACTGATAGGTCACACGGTAAAAAGAGAATCCCTTTCGGAAGTATGATATGAAAAAGATAGTTGTTTCACTCGCTTTTAAGTTATTTTTAACAAAAATAGGTAAGTACGTAGAAATTACACTTACATAGCCGCGTGCTTAACTTAAACTTCTAATACCTGCGCAGGACGGTTTATAGCGATTACTTTTTCCATGTATGTTAAAGCAGATTGTCACAATATCTAACTCTAGTTACATTTCCGTTCTACAGCGAATCAAAGTTTCACTGCATGAATAGTGCCCCGAACAATCCTGTCCTATAGGCTACGAAATTAATTAAAACTTTCTCATTAACTTGCTCTCAGCTAGTCTGGATAGAACAGAGAGTGATTAAATAGTATTTTATCAACACTAAGAGTTTAGAGCTAAGTTAACAACTTAGCTGTACAAGATTGCACTTAATTAATTCTACTCAAAAATTAACGATAATTAATAGGCCTAAATTTGACATATAGAATAGTGTCCGACCGAAACATGTTTTTTTGCCGAAACCGAATGTTCGGCTTTGGCTCTAGTTTCGGCCGAAACCGAAACCGAAACCGAATCTTTTGAAGACTTGTTAAATTCGTTGAAAAAATGTCAAGAACCGCTTTTAAACTCATATTAAGGGGCTGTCAACACCCAATGTTACGATTATGCTTATGATTATGAATGTCCTTGAAATTGATCGATCTGAATCCCTTAGTTTTCTTATGTTTTTTTATAGTTTATCATATAGTAACAATTTGTGCTACTATAGTAGTCAATAGAACGTTTTCAATACCACCTATTGGCCCTATAAAAGACCTAAGAAGGCCCTATAAAGCCGAAATGGCGCATCTTATGTGCCATTCAGTGACATAGCAGACCTGTAGCAGTGTCAGTCGTGACGTTTTAGGTCTATAAAAGTGATGTAATAATGACTCTTGTGCTAATTTGTTGTCAGTAACACCATTATAGTGTTAATTTATACTATAGCAGCATTTGTGATTCCATTATATCACCTTTTTATGCTATAATAGAATTTATAGTTCCTTTACAACGCAGCAAGTCGTCAGTGGTTTTATGCGTGGGTTTATTTAATAAACAAAAACGGTTCAACACAAGGAAACTTGGAATTGTATAATAAGTGATAAGTAAAGAGTTTATAATATGCATTATTTAGATGTCGATTAAATTCATCTTTACTGCAAAAATGTGTATGGGACGGAAGTTTTACCGTTAGAATAGTATTAGTTTAATGAAGTATTTTAAATGCGCCCTCGATTTATATATGTTTTTAATAAAATAATAGTTACAACTATGGAGCCAATAAGTAAAACATACGCTCTTATAGGCTAACTATAGAACTTACGACGAAGTATTCACCGCCATCATGAATAAAATTAGGGTTCCAAAAGAATTTTGCTGTGACCCAGTTACACCTACAAACTCTTTAGAAGGACATAGGACATTTATTTAATTTAGATGTAGTCATTACTGTTGTTTTCTTTTTCAGTGTCATTGGTAAAAAAATGTGTTAATAGTCGGAGTCTGGATATCGATAAATATCTAAACTGTTACGATTTTTTCTGCTTGTATCGTCGTTTTGTGTTGTTTGTGTTGTTGTATTGTTGTATGTGTGATTTGTCATTGCTTGATAAATCTAAACTACAATGACTAATATCACTGGGAACTTTTTTATCAATTCATTTATATAAAAAATATTTTGTACGGAACCACATTATGTGGCTTACCTGAACTCATATAAGCAAGATATAAGTAGCCATTACAGGTCAAGTTTATCATTTAAAAGTAATCGTTTTCTACCTTTATGTATCTAAATGGGTTTATAAAAGACATAAAAACTCAGCTATAACGCTGTTATCTTTTAAAAGAAAAACCAAAACCACTATACAACGGTTTTGTGATATAAAAGAGTCATTGTGACGATTATAGCGATGAGATATAATAGGGATTTAAAAACTACTATAGTGCTTTTTAACGCTATAAATATGTCCCAAAAACGCTACTATAGAGCAAAACAGTTCTATAATAGTGTTCGTATCACTACTAAAGTATTATGTACTATATCAGTGATCTCTAAAGCCACTATATCCTAAAATCGTTATATAGTTGGGTTTTTTGTCACTGTTAAAACACAAAATTATAGCGGCTTGCAGGGAACCTTAATAGCGCAAATTAGTTGCATAAAAGTGATTCTAAGTACCATTATACAGTAATATTGCTCTATAGTAGCTATATTTGAACCTACTATAGTACAAGCCTATAACGGCTCTATAAAATGATGATGTAAACCTTTACATCAGTTGCTTATAGAATAGTTGCATAAAAGTGATTCCAAATACTATTATACAGTAATATTGCTCTATAGTGGCTATATTTGAACCTACTATAGTACACGCCTATAACAGCTCTATAAAATGGTGAAGTAAACCTTTACATCAGTTGCTTATAAAATATATTAGCTGTATAAGCCTATAGAGCAAAAAAGTGTTGTCAAACGCTTTTATACAACAGGTGGTCACCTCTGAAACCTTAATACGACGTCTATACAAGCTTTTAGCGATAAAAACTAAAATTATAGGACTAAAATGTTACTTGATATATATTAACAGCAACGGCTTTAAGCAATATAGTATTCCATATTTACTTCAAAATTCATTGACTTCGAGATATTAGGCATCAAAGTTGAACAATTTAAGGCCAAAAAACTAGTAAAGAAGCGCTGGTGGCCTAGCGGTAATAAGAACGTGCGACTTGCAGTCCGGAGGTCGCGGGTTCGAACCCCCCGGCTCGTACCAATGAGTTTTTCGGAACTTATGTACGAATTATCATTTGATATTTACCAGTCGCTTTTCGGTGAAGGAAAACATCGTGAGGAAACCGGACTAATCCCAATACGGGCCTAGTTTACCCTCTGGGTTGGAAGGTCAGATGGCAGTCGCTTTCGTGAAAACTAGTGCCCACGCCAATTACTGTGACCAAGCGGACCCCAGGCTCCCACGAGCCGTGGCAAAATGCCGGGACAACGCGAGGAAGATGAAGATGATGAGTATTCTTATTATTCCCTTGAGCGCTGGTGGCCTAGCGGTGAGTAAGAGCGTGCGACTTTCAATCCAAAGGTCGCAGGTACACAAACACTACAAACCCCGGCTTGTACCAATGAGTTTTTCGGAACTTATGTACGAAATATCATTTGATATTTACCATTGAGGAAGCCGGACTAGCCCGATAAAGCCTAGTTTACCCTCTGGATTGGAAGGTCAGTCTGATGGCAGTCGCTTTCGTAAAAACTAGTGCCGATGCCAATTCTTGGAATTAGTTGTCAAGTGGACCCCATGCTCCCATGAGTCGTGGCCAAAATGCTGGGATAACGCGAGGAAGATGATCTGTGCCCAGGCCCAGTAACACGCGACAGTGCTATCTCATGTACTACGATACAATTAGACAGTGTGCGCGTTTTAGGTATTGACAGCCTCTTAAGACTGCGTCGACCGTTCAGTGGGCCCATCATTAGTGGAATTGTGTTTAATAATAAACCGATTAATTTCTGTATACATAAATCAGTATAAGTATATGTATTAATATTGTAGTCCTACTTGTTCCACAACTTTTGGTCTTTGTCACATAGTTTAGTTTCATAGAACGAAGTACCATTGCGTATGTTTCGGCCCGGCCGAAAGGTTCGGCCGTTTTTTGGCCAAACCGAAACTACGGCCGAAACATAATTTTTTGGCCGAAACTGGCCGAAACCGAAACCGAACCTTCGGTAGGACACTAATATGTTTCATCTGGTTGGTGGTCACGTTTGGTTATAAAGAAAACCGACACAAATAGTTACTACAGCTACTGCTAGTGTAGTTACTTAAAAAAACGGTAAACACGCAAATATATTTAATTATAAATTATAAAGAGCGAAACACAAGACAATTTAAAATTGCCTGTTTATCATAAACATATATTCGTCTGGACCATAATGGTCCAGACGAATTTAATGTGGTGTACTTATTACTTTTTGTTATTGTTGAGTTGTCTGCTGTCTGGCACCTGCCGTGTTATCAATGCCGTGTCATTATTCACAGGTTACGAGTTTGTATATATCATGCGAACTAACGACAAAAACATTGTATAATGTGTAATGTGTATATATTTCTTCTACAGTCATTCGCTTGTTGTATCTATTTATCTTTTATTTTAGATTTTGGAATTTTGACATTTTACTCAATATCAGGAGCTCTTTAACAAATACAAGAAAAATCCTTACAAGAAAATAAATACGGTCGAATTGATAACCTCCTCCTTTTTTGAAGTCTGTTAAAAAAAGGTTTTCAGGCGAGAGCCTCTCGGCTAAGTGCAGCCGGTGTTGGTATAATACAACAATAAACATGGTACAACTGGTACAAGATTAGTTATACCTATTAATAGAAAGCTTCCTGGAATTCCAAGGAACTCAAAAGCGGAATACGACCTCTTATCCAGCCTTAGGGCGCATTTAGACGGCGCGCGAACTCGTATACGATTTTAGCTACATTGCGGACCAATGAGGTGACATCAATTCAGCCGACGGATCAAACTACGCAATGTAATCAAACTCGCATGCGAGTTCTCGCCCCGTCTAAAGAGCCCTTTAATCTCCTAATATCTACCGTCCCGTTTAAATGCTTTTGCTCTACATTCAGCGCCAAATTGCCCACCTATTTACATTTGCAAAACTACCAAACTAATGTGGATTTCATTGTGAAAAGTTTCTTTGTCGACGTTGGCTGGCGAGGACACATTGTGCACACTATTTCGCTTCGTCGGCAAAAATTGGCCGTTACATTTATTACTTTTTCGATAAATTATATTTGGAACGCCGTTGTTATGGAAATGATTTAATGTTTTGAAAATATATGGCTTTGCGGCTCAGCTGTAAGCCCTAGTTTTCGAGGCAGACAGGCTTGTTCGGTAATATACAATATGATGCCTACTTTACCTATATGATATTTGATTTCAATAAATAAATAGTCCTGACGACGCACATTTTGTATTTGAGAAATATAGTTTTTATTACCTAACTATTATTTTTTTTGATTTTACTCTTACTATTTGTTGTTTCCAATATTAGTGTAAACTGTAAACGATGCACTGATATTTAAATCAATGTGTTGTATACAGTTGCGCAAATCGCGCAAAATGTTACCAATATAGGCGTCTGCAACTGAACGACGCACCTACAAACTACTATATTTTACATATCTGAATTTGCCTCAAGATGAAAGGTGCTTTTATAAAAAATGTGTTTATGAAATTCGGTTTGCTCATACGAAGCCTTTTCAGTGAAATATTTAAATGCGCTGTGTACTGTAATCTCAGGATAAAGCTGACTTTGGTAGGCGCATTACACTATAGGTAATATAGGAATTTTAAGAAGAATTTAATAGTTTTTATGAAAAATCATGATGGCTAGAAAAGCCATAAGTATATCAATACTACAAAGTCATATCACTATAAAGTTTCGCGATTCGGGTATGTTTTAAGTTTTAAAGTCTGGATCTGAATCCATAAAATTTTGAGTTCCCTCAATTCCCCTTGGAACCCATTATAAAACTGGACCTTCAAACATTTTTCTTTTAAAACCTTACTTGCTTAAAAAACTTTTCGAAACAGACAATTCGCCAAACGTAAAATACTCGTCGTTGAAGGTATTCATCAGAAGTGCCACTTCATAAAAATCTTACTTTAATTACTTAAATGCAAATAGTTTTATTGATAAAAAATCGAAATCTCTATATTTCTATGTTTTGATAAGTTCCGTTAGATCAGAACTGAATTTTGACAATAAATTGAACAAATGAGGAACCGTATACTTTTAAACAAAAAATAATTTGAAAATTGGTTCAGAAATGACGCAGCTCTGGTAATTTATAAACTAAACATACAAAACGAACGGTCCTTTTTTTGAAGTCGGTAAAAAAGCGTCCCAGTCTCCTACAACACGTGTGTCGCGGTTAAAATATTACTGAACCTAAAATACCCAAATATATTGTACCTACACGTGCAGGTTTACTCATGCAGAAAGACTTACAAAACTAAATCCGGCCTGAATATAAATAAGCCTTTCTAATTATCCCTAAAAATCCCCTTTTGATCCTTTTGGGACCACGATAATGGATTATTTTCCTGTTTTGTGGGACACTCGTTTATTGGGAGGAAAACAATTATGAAATGGAGCGCGGATGAATTTAAGACAGTCTGTGACAACGGGGACATGGGAATGTGTGTATTTATGTTGTATTTATTATAGACATAATTATTAAGTTCTGCTTGCGTCTTTCCAGGGACATTTAGATCATGTTAAACCGGCTGGACTCGACTTATACGTGGTTTAGCTGGCACGGAAACAGCCAGTAGCGAACATAAGTAATATAGGCGGTAGGCCGCATAATCGCATATGGGCCAAGCTGAATAACATTAGTCGCCTATTCGGGATGTTAACACGATTTCCTCGGATTTCTGTTGTTATGTTATGATATTGGTTGGATTGTTATTCATTACGTACTAATCCCATTTGGTATTTTAATATGAGATTTGGTCAGGACCTGTGTTAACAATGATTTTTTTTTTATATAATAAGTATTATTCTACACAGAAATGTACTTTGTATAATTCCGGTAAGACCACAGTTGCCTATTAGATCTAGCATAATATTAATATCGACAAAAACTCAATTCGAGGGAAAAACAACAGGATAGGAGAAGCAAAAACAATCTGAATAGATTCAGATGAAATTTAGTACACAGGTACCCTAAAAAGAAATTTTAGGGATATTAGAATATTATAATGATTTAAATGGAGGTGAAAAAAATGTAATGTATTTTTATCTTTTTGCTGTCTTTGTCTTTTGTATGTTATATATTAATTTTGTTTTGTATTCATGTTACCTGTCTTGATTGTTTCACCGGATGGTCTCATCGGAAGATCAGCGCTGGAAGTCGCCAGCAACATGCTGAGATGAGACCATTTCGTGGCACTTTATCCTTTTATTCTCTGTTATATCTCTTGTTATCTCTTGTTATATCTCTGTTATATCTGTTACATCTGTTTCTATTTTGTGTTCGTGCTCACGAATAAAATTATTTCTATTCTGTTCTATTCTAAATAGAGATCACCATTTAGTATGAGGTAATTTGAAGTAATTTACTAACAAGGAGTGAGTGGGGGATATTTTAACGCCTTCTACGTGGAGTAAGTCGCATACAGACGTTGGTGATCGGTAGGATGCAGTCTACTGTAGCTACTGTAGGCTCATTCAACTCAATACAATATCGAACGCAGGCCAGTACAAGTGCTTTAGCAACGCTATTCAATATTAGATACAATAGTCATTCAGGAATAGACATGATCGTAATTGCATGTTCCAGCAGGTACTTAATGTGATCTATAAATTACGTTGGTTAGATCTGACTCTAGTGAAGTTACATAATATATTATATTATGTCACAACTATAAAGACCGATGTCGACATCGTGTCATTGGCACAGTCGCGTGAACTTGAGTCTCAATATTTTATGAATAGGTACAAAGTTTTTCTTCCACTTGACTTTTTATTGGTCCAAGTTTTATTTTAAGATATTTTTGTACCACGTCGGTGGCAAACAAGCACATCGCTCGCCTGATAGTAAGTGGTTATCGTTGCCTATGAACGCCTGCAACTCTCTACGTGTCGCATACACCGTGCCGATCTTTTGACTCCTGTAGGATTTTTTTTTGGAAAACTCCATGCTGTAGTTTTCTTGTTGCTGTTCGCTTCAATTCCCCGGGCTCGCTTTGTAGCCCACACCACCTGCCTTTTTTGAGATTACTGTTTATACATTTGTTGCATAAAATATACCTATACGATATGACATCCCACAAGACTTAGGGTCTTATTGGAGTTTTCAAATATAAGGCTCGAATCTTTACATACAGATAAGTATATGTACTTATATGAAAACAAACAAAACATGTTTTAACTTGTACCTACCTAACGATAATTTAAAATGCTTGGATTTAAAGCTAAATACGTGGTAGCCCCAGGGGTAATAAAAGCGAGTACGGTTGTAATTGGTATTGATTGCATTTAGATTTTCATGGTATTTTCTAAAACATTAGTCCTTTCACTCCTTTCAAGCAGATATGCTTTAATTCATGGCTTTAAATTAGGCTCAAATTGTAGTTTATATTATTGTTACACACTCAGTGCCGGATTTCCCATAAGGCACAGTAGGCTCGAGCCTAGGGCGGCGAGATATTAGGGGCGGCAAATTGTGACAAAAAATTCGCTGATTATAACAAGAAATAATTCAAAATTAGGCAACGAATTCTCAAAAAAAAGTTACCCATAGAGGGAAATGCTTGGAAGTCTTGGAACACAATTTTGGACTTCGTAACTTTGTTTGAACTAGTTAGGAGGTGAACATATCAAAAGTCCCCGGCCGTAGCCCTTGCTGAGCCGGGGGAAGGGAGGTTTGAAGGTCCCATTTTTCGGTTTTTCGCTTATATCTCGGAAACTAACGTAGCGTTCTAACGACAAACATGATCATTATACAAAATGAAACCTGATTAAATTTGCTACAAGTTTTACTCAGTCATGTTTTTCGATATCTTGAGGGCCTAGAGCCTAGAGACACTTGTGCGCGAATCGCGTCGCGAAGCCCCGAACGCGAGTGTGGCGTCGATTTCGCAGTGGCTCTTGAAATATTGCATTAAATTTTCTTCAATAATATTGACGAGGAAAGGAACCCGAAAAATTTTAACAGTTTATTACTGATCATATTAAATGACTAAAATGTCCTTTCAACTTCTCTGGAATTCGCTGGAGGCCAAAATAAGGAAAAAAAATGTTATATGAGTGTTTATAGGTGAATTTTGGCAAAAAAAAAGATTTTCTTATGTTTCTTTTTAGAAAGATTTTTTGAATGTTTTTGTACATAAAAAGTAAGTGTTATTGGTAAAACTGTCACTTAAAATGAATAAGTATTTGCTTTTTTTCGTAAAACCTATTTTTTTTTGCAAAGCGTTACTACTTTCTGACATTTATTAATAAGGATAATATGTAGACTACGTCGCATAGTGGCTACATCGCCACCGTAAATGCATTTTAGATGTTTTGTTTTTTAATTGGTAATAATTCTGAAACAAGGCGAGTTCCAGAAAAGTTTATAGGACATTTTAGTCTTAAATTAAATATGATCAGCGGCGATATCATGGTCGCATTTTTATCACTTGTCATGTTATGCGTCACTTTCGCACTTACATACTTGTTAGAACGTGACAGGCATGATATCATAAAAAAAAGCGGCCAAGTGCGAGTCGGACTCGCCCATGAAGGGTTCCGTATTTAGGCGATTTATGACGTATAAAAAAAAAACTACTTACTAGATCTCGTTCAAACCAATTTTCGGTGGAAGTTTACATGGTAATGTACATCATATATTTTTTTTAGTTTTATCATTCTCTTATTTTAGAAGTTACAGGGGGGGGGGACACACATTTTACCACTTTGGAAGTGTCTCTCGCGCAAACTATTCAGTTTAGAAAAAAATGATATTAGAAACCTCAATATCATTTTTGAAGACCTATCCATAGATACCCCACACGTATGGGTTTGATGAAAAAAAAATTTTTGAGTTTCAGTTCGAAGTATGGGGAACCCCAAAAATTTATTGTTTTTTTTCTATTTTTGTGTGAAAATCATAATGCGGTTTACAGAATACATCTACTTACCAAGTTTCAACAGTATAGTTCTTATAGTTTCGGAGAAAAGTGGCTGTGACATACGGACGGACAGACGGACAGACGGACAGACAGACAGACATGACGAATCTATAAGGGTTCCGTTTTTTGCCATTTGGCTACGGAACCCTAAAAACCGACCATCTTAGCCCTACAGGAATACACTGTTAAAATCTTATAGGTTGTACGTAGTTTTACCGTAAATATTTACATATTATGTATTGAAGGAAATTTAATGCAAAATTACAGAGCGGATTTCTCAAAAACTAAACAAAATACCTATCGAAAAACTCGACTGACTCGACTGTATAAAACTTGTAGCAAATTTAATTAGCTTTGATTTTGTATAATGAATTTGTCACAAGGACGCATAGTTACTGAGATATAATAAGCAAAAACCCGAAAAATGGGACCTTCAACCAAACCCTCCTACCCCCGCTCAAGGGGACTTTTGATATGTTCACCTCCTAACGAGTCCAAATAGAGTTACTAAGTTAAAAATGTGTCCCAAGCATTTCCCTCTACCCTTTTCGTCGCCTGACCTAAATGTAGTCAATATGATGGGTGCTGATGCTGAGAAAGGGGCGGCTACAAGGCCTGGAGCCTAGGGCGGCAAAGACTGCAAATCCGATACTGTACACACTCGCAGAGTTCACGGTTGAGCCTGTTATTAGCCTAAGGTCCCTCTGTACACATGAAATGCAATAAAATATTTGATTTGAGTTGAAATTTAATGGTGACATTAGGTAGCGCCTGACATGGCAGTGTTTAAATACCTACATTATGCTGATCGGTTGTTTACGGCGTCATCTTTTCATTTTTATCAGTCCCATTCACTTAAAATCAGTCACTCAAATTGCCGATCGATCTTCAAAATCACTAATCTACTTATAAGCTTTTTAGGGTTCCGTAGCCAAATGGCAAAAAACGGAACCCTTATAGATTCGTCATGTCCGTCTGTCTGTCTGTCCGTCTGTCCGTCTGTCCGTCTGTCTGTCCGTCCGTATGTCACAGCCACTTTTCTCCGAAACTATAAGAACTATACTGTTAAAACTTGGTAAATAGATGTATTCTGTGAACCGCATTAAGATTTTCACACAAAAATAAAAAAAAAACAATACATTTTTGGGGTTCCCCATACTTCGAACTGAAACGCAAAAATTTTTTTTTCATCAAACCCATACGTGTGGGGTATCTATGGATAGGTCTTCAAAAATGATATTGAGGTTTCTAATATCATTTTTTTCTAAACTGAATATTTTGCGCGAGAGACACTTCCAAAGTGGTAAAATGTGTGTCCCCCCCCCTGTAACTTCTAAAATAAGAGAATGATAAAACTAAAAAAAATATATGATGTACATTACCATATAAACTTCCACCGAAAATTGGTTTGAACGAGATCTAGTAAGTAGTTTTTTTTTATACGTCATATATCGCCTAAATACGGAACCCTTCATGGGCGAGTCCGACTCGCACTTGGCCGCTTTTTTTTTAATCTTCAGCAAAGATGAAAAGATTATGCAATGACATACAACCTTTCAATACGTTGATTGCTAGAAAAGCATCGTTTTGTTCTGGCTCTGGAGTAAAGGCCAGACGAGGGTAGAAGGTTCCTATTCTTATGCAGATTTCGACGTCGTGATTAATTGTGGATGGCCGCTGTGGAATAATCTCTTCATCTCGTAGACGTCTCGATCGATTCAGCGCTTGGTGCAAATATGCAGGGAAAGAGTTAAAATAGTTTTTGATTATTTTATGACATGTTCCGACGAATCGCTTGATTGTAAGCGATTACCGTCGCCCATAGACACCCGAAACACCAGTGGGGTTTTATATTATAGGTACACCACCAGAGGGGTAGTTTTCTTTCTTTAGACTAACGTTTTACCTGCGTAAAAGAACCCGTCGCAGCGCGTCGCATCGTTTTGACTTCTTTACTTACTGTGTAGAATGGACGAGAACTTAGGTAGGTTTTAACGATTAAGAATAGTATTATATGTATCGTAATCCGAATCATTTTCATGTCATTTTAAAGTAGATACCTACTTTCGTAGCTGTGCGTAAAGGATGACTCACGTTAGAATGGCGCTGTCCAGGCCGGGGCGACCGACACTTCAGTTTATATCAGTGATCACGTGATGTTTTCTATAGGTAAACGAAGTGTCGGACGCCCGGCCCGGCCCCGGGAGGTTATAACGTGAGTCATAAGTACTTAAATGTGCCATCCGGGGAACTCAGTCATGAATGGTCTCAGGACAAGAGTTTAATCCATCAAAACGCTTATATCCCATGCCTTAAACCTTCAAACCACGCTCACACCATTTAGAATAGGTACAGCTCGGAGCTCGGTAAGTGTGCGCGAATGTGCCCGCCGGGCGAACTTAGTTGTGAACCAGACTGTAACCGATCACGGCAATCTACGTATACCTACGTATTCTATCGCTTTCAAATTGAGCGGTAGCAATTGTAAGCAAAGTTATCAAAGTTTAAACCGTACTCGTTTATTATCGACGACCGGTCTGCATGGCCTAGTGGGTAGTGACCCTGCCTGTGAAGCCGCGGTCCTGGGTTCGAATCCCAGTAAGGGCATTTATTTGTGCGATGAGCACAGATATTTGTTCCTGAGTCATGGTTGTTTTCTATGTATTTAAGTATTTGTATATTATATATATCGTTGTCTAAGTACCCACAATACAAGTCTAGAGCTTACCGTGGGGCTTAGTCAATTTGTGTAAAATGTCCTCTAATATATATTTTAATAAAAAAAATACTACAGGGTGTTTTCGTTATGTCTGACCATTACTCTGAGGGGTGAATATGTAGTTGTAGGTAATACTGAACAACTTTTACTATTTAAATCATCAGATCATCATTACAACATAGTATAAAACAAAGTCGCTTCCCGCTGTCTCTCTGTCCCTGTGTAGGTATGCTTAGATCTTTAAAACTACGCAACGGATTTTGATGCGGTTTTTTTAATAGGTAGAGTGATTCAAGAGGAAGGTTTATGCATAATTTGTTAACCCGTGCGAAGCTGGGGCGGGTCGCAAGTGTAGAATAAATAGACTATGACAGATTGTTTGGAATGCGAACTGGAGAGATATATATCTATATTTCAAAAATAATTTCAGGATGGCAGATAATTTTGGAGCGTTGTTTTATTTGCTACTTTTGATGCTGACATTGCTGACTAAGTAAATCCTGATGAGAGATGGCGCAACGAACCCTGAATGGCGGCAACAGAAGGTCTTGACATAGCCTAAATTAGGTACAGTCTTCAGTTATACATATAATTAGCAGAGATTCTTTCTCAATTTATATCGCAGGAAACGTAAATTGTGACAACGTAGGAAATGCCAGTATCACAATTTTTACACTAGTACGTACACACATGAGGGCGCCTTTGTGCCTTTACAATTCAGGTTGGCTATACGTTGGCACATCTACTCGTACTTCCCGTCGACTGTGCCGTCATGTTAGGTTTACGCGAACCTAATACTTTGTCATTGGGAGTAATTACTAAGTACAAGATGCTTTTGTTGAATATAATAATAATTATATCTATATGTGAAGAAGCTGCACACGCAATGATAAGTATGTAATTTCATTATTAGATAACTACATTAGGTACCTATCGGAGTAAGAGTATATTATAGTTAGGAGAAGATATAGATATAGACTTTTTAGATTTAGATTTTTCAACCAATTTTGGTCACGTTCGTACATAGGGGAACATTCAGAAAACATCAAAATTATGAAAATATCAATAATGTAATAAATTATACGTTAAAACTTTTCGTCACTAAAAACACACCTACTTTTCTTACAATACAAAATGTAACATGGTATAATTTTATTTTTTTAAACAGACAGGTTTTTGTTAGACAATGTTCCGTCCAAAACATCTTTGTTATTAATGTTGTAATTGTTATTTGTTTGTCTGAAATGCATGCAGTGTTTACCTTTAAGTGATTGTTCTTTCTGTGCTAATGTTAACAGTTGTTGGTGAACCAAATAAATAAAATTTTGGTAATTAGGGTACATTCGTACAGTTTGTCTGTAAGAGTGACTGTGTGAAGCTACCCCGTGTATGAATGGTGCCTATTAGATCTACCCCTTTGTGACTTAAACATGCTTTAAAAATACAAAAAAAAACGGGATGTCGTACAAGTACAAAATCTGTTAAAATACTTAAAAGCAAGAATAATAATTATATTTATTTAATCTATATTAATGGGCGTTTTTTTTGTTGTCCCCTACACTTTTTTTTTTCAAATTTGGGTTTTTTTATGTTATTTCTACTCAGAATCACGAGCTCTTTCTATCCAAATAGGAGAAAAAAAGTGTCCCAAAATTTCCATACATTTTTCGATCTTTCCATTCCGCGACCGCCATACAAAGTCTATGAAAATGGTGACGTAATGGAAATAAAAACCTTAGGACACTTTTTTCCTCCTATTAGGATAGAAAGAGCTCGTGATTCTGAGTAGAAATAACATAAAAAATCCCAAATTTGAAAAAAAAGTGTAGGGGACAACAAAAAAAAGCGGCCAAGTGCGAGTCGGACTCGCCCATGAAGGCCGTATTTAGGCGATTTATGACGTATTAAAAATAAACTACTTACTAGATCTCGTTCAAACCAATTTTCTGTGGAAGTTTACATGGTAATGTACATCATATTTTTTTTTTAGTTTTATCATTCTCTTATTTTAGAAGTTACAGGGGGGGAACACACATTTTACCACTTTGGAAGTGTCTCTCGCGCAAACTATTCAGTTTAGAAAAAAATGATATTAGAAACCTCAATATAATTTTTGAAGACCTATCCATAGATACCTCACACGTATGGGTTTGATGAAAAAAGTTTTGAGTTTCAGTTCTAAGTATGGGGAACCCCCAAAATTTAATGGTTTTTTTTTCTATTTTTGTGTAAAAATCTTAATGCGGTTCACAGAATACATCTACTTACCAAGTTTCAACAGTATAGTTCTTATAGTTTCGGAGAAAAGTGGCTGTGACATACGGACGGACAGACAGACAGACAGACAGACATGACGAATCTATAAGGGTTCCGTTTTTGCCATTTGGCTACGGAACCCTAAAAAACGCCCTAATATAGGGGGCATTTCACGTGAAGCGGACAGGGTAAAATGGTTGAGGTTTCCGATTTCGGTTATATTCGAGTATGTTACACATGTACGAGTTCTCGACACAACCACAAAATATTTTTACAATTGGAAGCCTATTTCATAAATTATGGGTCTTAGAAGATTTGACTTAAGGCGAGATTTACACTTCTTTAAATGCCACGACTCAGTTAGAGGAAGTATACTGCCGTCCTCAAGCTAAAAGGCCGCAAAATGCAGCAGTGCCATTTTGAGAAATGAGCAAAAAACGCGCGAAAACATTTTTCTTGAAATTAGTAGGATATAAGCATATACATTAAACGTTATAATATAGTATTTAATTAGTACTATTTTTTAAGTCAATTTAATTTAGTAATAATTCTTAAAAAGTGCTCTAAATCATTAAATTTCCGTTCTTGGTTTGTACCTGTTTAACAAAATTACGCTAATTAAACGACTATAAGGCAGCTAAAGTATATTTAGCGGTCTTTTAACTTTGTAATTTTATCTAAAATTGAATACGTTGTACAAGTCATATGAAGTTAAAAAGTAGAACATAGCTAAAAGGTGACTAGTAGATCTAACCGCCTTTTAGGTATGAATAATAAGTCAACTCATCTAATACATCAAAGACTAAAAGGTGATTAAAAATGTTTAAACGCCTTTTAATTTAACAAAACCATTTGTAATTGTATCGTTTAAAAGATTTTGTGAATTCAGCTAGATAAAAAGGCAGCTATCTTCAGAACAAAATGTAATAACTGCTTTTTAGTTTACAATCATTTCAAATTACCATAAACAAATTTAAGAAGTTACTTTATTCAGAGCAGGAAGAAAATAAATAAAAGACATAAGATACTAAAAATCAAATGTAATCCAAGAAATTAGCGTTCAATCATTCTCAAAATAATATTTATTTGAAGTTCAAGTTAGTAATAAACTCTGCTAATCATAATATTACTGTGGGACAACGTAGGAGTAAGCACATCTTAATTTAATTCGCTTTGCGATCTTCTTACATGCTTAAAATCACAGTTACGTCAGTTTAATGTAATTCCTAATTAAAAACACCCCTCAGTCTTCAGTACGAGCAATTATTTTAATAGTAAAATGGCTTACCCATATTGTTTGTAATTGTACTATAACTACTATAACTTTTTAATACAGCTAAATATGTTTTAATCATCTTACAGAATTATCCATAATCGTTTTTAACGAAAAGGTAGATAGTCAGTCACAAATCTTACACAACTAATGACAATGATCACAATTACTTAAACAAGTAGATAACAAATTCGTATTTGTACTTATGGAGATCAATCAACTTTATTTCTACTTAAAAATTAAATATAACATATAAGTCAGTGATCAGTCTTACATGATTTTTAAGAATAGTGAGGTAGAGAATACTACAGGCGTAATACATGCCCGATAATTAAAGTAATTAGGTTCTTAACTCAAATAATATGTTCATTAAAACTAATAGCGACATACTACCGCGATTCTGGCAAATCGCGCCAAAATTTCAACTTATGTGTAGGTATTACTTGTGAGCATTTGTTTATAATTTCCTTTTTTCTACCAACGTCGGTACCTTTGGGATCGACTCGTTTGGGAAAAGTAATAGGGCTTGGATTCTTCAAGTATTTGTCATTTAGAAAGCGGAGTTGCTGGTAATCATTTTTGAATTCAGTTTTGTATGATAAATCATAGCACCCTCTAGTAAAACATGCTTGTGTAATATCACGAAGGTAAACACGTGGATTCGAATTTTGAATTCTACGCTCTGAAGTAAAGTTAGGCACGTTAATAAAATCTTCAATTACCATGGATTTCACTGTTACTTTTCCCTTGTTCGCTGATCCCACTGATTCCGTAAAATCAGCAAAGTCGTAAATTTTGCCTTTGTGTTTCATGGACAATTCGACTTGATGATGAAACTGGTCACAGCTCATGAAAGTGTGACCAGGTTCGAAGTAGTACAACGTTATGGATTCCGTGCCTATATAATCGCTATTAACCATATGAACTAGCATGGAATATAAAAGCCAGTTCTTGTTCTGTGCACTGCAGTTATCAAGCCATATATTTACATGTTTGGTGTCACGATATTGCAAAAAGAATGAAAAAAATGCACTCATTATGTCTTCTTGCTTTCTTCCAGCTATAGCGTCGTGCCAAAGAACAGCGTAAGGTTTAATACTAGATGTTATTTTTCCCAATGGTGCAAAGGTTTGATTATATGTAGCAAGACGTAAACAGAATATTATTTTCTTAAATGTGTCCAATCTTGGAAGCATTATAACCTTTTGCAAATCAGCACTAAAATATATATTATCCGGGTCTTGTTCAGTCTTGTGTTCTTCATACAATTTTCTAGCTGCAACATATTTGTCATGATGAATCGCAAATGATGTGCAGTCCTCGCAGTTATCTAGAATATTTTCCTCGATATTATGAGAACTTTCTTTTTTGTGTATTTGGTAGCTTTCGCAAACCTCACATTCTTCATTTCCTAAATTAGTAAAAGATATATTCATTTCTTTAACGACCTGCCTATATAATTCGTAAGAAACTGGATCTTGAGGATATTTTTTGCAAAAGTGGTCATGCATAAACGTGATAGTTACGTCGCTCGGCAAATATCTACGGTTAGGAGCATGCGCTCTTCGGTAATGTGGTTCTAAAGGATGGAACGATTCAACGTGTTGACGAAGTATTTCTCTATCGTAAGCTAATGTCTTAGTATGTTTTCCACGTGAATCGGTCAAATCGTCATCAGCTAAAGAGTTGTACAAAACCTTGTCATTCGTTTTATTAAATCCGAGTGTAGTCAAAAAAAATATTTTACAAACTGCCACTTTTGTATCATCATGTTTTCTTAGGAAAAACGTTCTCCTTGGGGCTCGAAGATTTGGTCCAGTCTTTTGCCTCTTAGGTACAACTACAGGCACATTATTTTGTATGAATAATCTTCTTTCTTTCCATGTTAAATTCCAGTAACTGTCGTTAACATCCTCTCTCTCTTCATCTGTCAATAAGGTAGTGCATTTTTTATGACATTTTGAATCGCACCCTGGCTTAACCAGATATTCCAATCGCTTGTCTTCTTTCTTGTCGGCGTTTCTTTCACTTAGACTTGTATCGTATTTTTTTCGCTTAGGTGCAGGTGAACTTTGACCATTTTCTCCAGATAAATCAATACTAATCTCTTCGCTATTGTTAATTGTGGGTATATAATTTAACTCCGTAGTATTCCTTCGTTTTAGAATTCTTTCACCGATTTTATTAGTTTGGGTATCGGGTATGATTTCTATGTTAATGGTATTTCTTCGCTTAATAATATTGGTTGTATTAAACATAGACATATGGGAGTGCTTATTCGGATGTTTATTCAAGACTGGGGCCGCAATTTTATTTTCAGAATCATCACTACTACTCGTTTCTGGAATATAATTTTTGTCGCGCACGGAATCATCGGATGAAAAATCATCATCTCTGTGTGACGATGAAGAACTTCGGCTGCTTATGCTTAGCTCTTCATCACACCTTAAATCAAGTTGTTTTTCAGTATTGGTCGCTGGGAACGCTTGTTGGAGAAGATCTACGGCATTCGACAAAAAGACAGAAGATTTAGATTGTGTGGTAGCGTACTCGTTAAAATTATTAAATATATCAGATGTGAGTGAATAATTCCTGCGATTGACTTCATTTACCATCTCTTGGACACAATGTTTAGGTAATCCTTTTTCCACAGGTTTTTCGTGTGATGACGTGGGTTCCACATAATGATCAGGCAACTGGATGTTATGACAATCGACCGAATGATGGATGTCTTCACTGTTTTGGTTTGATGGATTTCTACATCTGTCTAAAATGGTTTTCAACCGAGAGGTCTTCGGTTCATACCTGGAGCAATTAAACATATTTCTATAAGTTCTAGGTGCCTACCTTATCCTAAAAAAGTAGTTTTTTTGTCCCGCGTAGGTATGTGAAGTGTACTTAACTGTGAGAAGACGTCCATAAAAACGTTTTGGTCAAAAAAGTAAGATTATGTTTCCGATTATACTATTAATACAACTTATGCAACACACTACAGGCAGACAGACAATTTAAAGATTGTTTTATGAGTTCTCATGATTGTTTTGTCTCTCCATCACCAGGCAAGCTTCATAGTACATACAATGCTATTAAACATATCTTCACAAGATATACCTACACATCAAATTAGTTCCCAATTGAAAATGATGAAGTAAAATGTACATTGAGTAGAGTACTAAACTTGACTAAAGAAATAACGCGCCAAAACAGGTGTTAAACTATCTATAAGAAGGTCGTTAAACGGTAGGTACATAATACTTATCCCAAATGAATACGTAAAAATACTTTACCTCGTGAGTTTGCGCGGCTGCATACTGGAATTGGCGGGAAACTGCGCCCGGTCTTCACGTGCCACACCCTCACTCGACGGGAGCGCCCGCGCAACTGATTTCGTTGCTTCGAGCGAGGATCAAGTAACCGCCTTATTGATATGGAATACCTAGTTACCGCGATATATTTCTGGAACTGTCTACTATTTTGTTCTATCATTGCCAAATTAAAAAGCCGTGACGGCCTTAAACCGATGCATTTGCATGTATACCTTTTACGCCTATACTAACGACAAGGCGGCTAAGCGACTTTAACGGCTTTTTAATTGTGTATTTATAGCTTAGCTGCTATTTAGTTTGGGAGTAATCATCATTTGGCCGTAATATTTGTTACGCTAGGGAGCAGTTAAAGTACAGTAGCCACCTTTTAGTCGTGGAAGTTGCAATAACTGTTTTTAAGAGTTGTACTAAATACCCGATGTCAAATAGTAAGAAGCAGTTATTGGCCTTTAACAGCCTTTTAGTGAATTTTCTAATTAAAAACTGCCTTTTTGCTGGTAAAAGTGGCAAAATGGTGTATTTAGCCGCTCGCGGGACGGCCGTAACTTCGCGGTTTTTTCACATAGAGCTATGACACCTAGATAGGTAGATAGAGAATTGTTTACTGTATCGCGCTGTGATATTAACTCAAAAACGTCGTAAGAGCCTTTAACGGCCTTTTAGCTTGAGGACGGCAGTATAGTGAACCAAACTAACTGCTTCATTTAATTAACCCTTAAATTGCCTTTATTACCTCATATTTCGATTTCGGTTATAACTTTTTTTTAATGAAAAAAAAGTGTAAAATATATTTTTTTTTACTTTGTTACAAAGTTCGCATTTTTTGAAAAAAGTTTGGCTTGTTATTTTGAAAGCCTATATTATGTTTATACTCTACGCAAAATTTTATAGTGGGCCGCAAAGTAGTTTAGGAGCTATATGAATAACAATACCAAAGTGGGGCGTCAGCCCCATAGTAGCATCACTCTGTCCATAGTTACGAGGACACAATTTCGTTTCACATACATTTTAAATACTGTTATTAATGGTTGTGTCTTATTATTTGGGTGATTTCCTACTAGTTACCACCAAATTGTCACCAGTAGTATCAACTGGATTTTTTTCCTCACCTGTTCCCAGTGGTAACAATTGAAAAAAAAACCTAGTAGTAAAATACTAGTGGCATTTTTTCTCATGGGTCATCCATTAATAAAATTACGTCACACGTTTAGGGGAAGGGAGAGGTCAAGAAATGTGTCATGTTTTGACTTTGTGACGTCACTTAAACTTCATCTGTAACCGAACATTGTTATCATTTTTGTGTATTATTCTAGGTATTTTAATTAGTATGGAACACTAAAAAAGTTCTGGTGGTAACTACTGAGGGGGTCATCCATAAATTACCTGCTTGCCACATTTGGCAACCCTAACCCCCCACCCGGAGTGACGTCACATATTTTGCAATTTTGTTTTCAACTAAATTAGGAATTCGAATTACGTAGGAATTATTATTTTAGTATTAGATATTTTATGACACGAAACGGATTAGGAATAAAAATGGAAACAATATTCTGTTACAGGTGAAGTTTAAGTGACGTCACAAAGTCAAAACATGTCACATTTTTTGACCTCTCCCTCCCCCTAAACGTGTGAAATAATTTTATTAATGGATGACCCCTGAGAAAAAATGCCACTAGTATTTTACTACTAGGTTTTTTTTTCTTTTACTACTAGGTTTTTTTTTCAATTGTTACCAGTGGGAACAGGTGGGAATAAAATCCCAGTTGATACTACTGGTGACAATTTGGTGGTAACTAGTGGGAAATCACCCAAATAATAAGACACAACCATTAACAACAGTATTTAAAAAGTTGTGAAACGAAAATGTGTCCTCGTAACTATGGACAGAGTGATGCTACTATGGGGCTGACGCCGCACTTTGGTATTGTTATTCGTATAGCTCCTAAACTACTTTGCGGCCCACCAGAAAATTTTGCGTAGAGTAAAAATATAATATAGGCTTTCAAATTAATAAGCAAAAATTTTTTTCAAAAAATGCAAACTTTGTAAAAAAGTAAAAAAAAAATATTTTACACTTTTTTTTTCATAAAAAAAAGTTATAACCGAAATCGAAATATGAGGTAATAAAGACAATTTATGGGTTAATTAAATGTAGCAGTTAGTTTGGTTCACTATATTTCCTCTAACTGAGTCGTGGCATTTAAAGAAGTGTAAATCTCGCCTTAAGTCAAATCTTCTAAGACCCATAATTTATGAAATAGGCTTCCAATTGTAAAAATATTTTGTGGTTGTGTCGAGAACTCATACATGTGTAACATACTCGAATATAACCGAAATCGGAACCCTCAACCATTTTACCCTGTCCGCTTCACGTGAAATGCCCCATAGGTAGGTAGGTACTTTATATTAGATATGATGTTAGTAGAGGTAATATTGTATATATCATTGAAATAACATTTATAAAAGTACCTATGTAACGTTGAAAAGATCCCATTCAAAGCAGAAGCAAAACTTAGTAAAATACAAGAGAGATAACTGTCATCTTTCCAAAATACTTACAACAAAAAAACAACTGTGTGCCAAGTGGGTTTAGGTTCAAAATCCTATGGGATGTTTGAATGAGTTTCTTAACCAGAAGATTCACGAGTAGGTATTCCTTAAACGATAATGTTGTAAGAATTTCTTATGTTTATGTTGGTAACAATGTAAGCGCCTTAGAAATGATAGAAGAACGTGGAGATGTGGCACAAAAGCTGTGGACAGGGAAGAGAAACCGATATTTATAATACCGGTATTTACCTGTAGCTACTAACACTAACCGGTAATAATAATGAAAACAAGTATTTTAACATAGAAGGGCGGGGTGAAACACGTTTTTTCTGTTATTAATTACACATTTAAACCAACTACAGTGTTATAAAGAATGCGAAACAATGGGAATTAATTCATGGAAAATTTGAGCAAAAAGGTTGTTCTAACTAGATATGCCACGAATATTCGGCAACTATTCGGTATTCGGCCTATTCGGCCACTTTGCCGAATATTCGGTATTCAACCAATGTTGCCTACTATTCGGCCGAATACCGAATATCTGTTGCACCTACCTAAAAAGAAGAATTACACAATAAAAATAACCAAAAACTAGGTTACATTTAATATTTAAAATGTATTCTTGGAAAGTTCTTAAATACGAAGACCTTTTTAGGGTTCCGTAGTTTGAGCCTTAGTTGATTACAAAATATTTTATTTGATCATGGGTGGGTTTGATTTGATTGACTCTTAACAATATTCATTAATTCTGTTCAACAAAAAATAAGTAGGTATATATTATCTTAGCAAACGTTATGCTTTGTTGCCGAACAGTTTTCATTAATATGTAATTGTGCCGATGCCGAATATTCGGTCGCCGAATATTCGGTATTCGGTATGCGGCCAAAACCACTATTCGGGGCATCTCTAGTTCTAACTGTTCAGCATATACTGAGACATTTTCGGATTAATTAATAACTATAAATGCGGCCCTTATAATATGTAAGTATCTGCTATTAATGTATGCCACGCTGAAAGCATTAGACGGCTCACAGCCCATTACTTATGCACGATCAATGTCAAGACGATATGTAAGAGACGTGGAACGGAACATGACGTGGACACAGCTCGAGGTCGGGTATTCCCAATTGCCCAACGACCGTAGGTGAGTCCATCGCTTAACGGTTTCGGTAGTTCTTACCATTGTTATTCTAACTCACGGGACTGCGAGGTCAAAATGAAGGATAAAACAATTTAAACGGATTAATCTCGTAGGTATTCTGTCGTTTCAGACCATACAGTTTCAGCGACATCATCGCAATTTATCAAGGCATTTGACAGTGACATCCACTGCGTCAGTGCTGCAACAGAAAAGGTACAGTTGCAATTACTACGGCGGCGTTGGTGCCAATTTTAGTAAAATTATTGACAAATCGTAGGCAGTAATGCGGCTACGAACGTCAGTCACTTTATCAAGGAATTTGGCAGCGAAAGTGCCCGCGTCTACGTCGCAGCAGTAATGCTACAATAGCATTGCAGCTACAGTTGCCATCCAAAAGTCACCTTGACACTGTAATAGCAACACTGCTGCAGTCGCAATCCAAATGTCAACCTGATGAACTCTCCATGTATAGTTTTCCATTTAGTTAGTGCAACATAAGTTACTAAACTAAAAAACTAAATATTTTCCGTACAGTACAGGAACACAGGTACTGTGAGTATTCTATTATATCATGTATTGCGATCGAAATCGCATCATCAAAGTGCAACGGAGCGCAATTTCAAACGCCGTCACTCGGCAGTTAGTTGGCTGCTCCCCCGTGCCCCGCCAAAAGACATTATGTCACTTCTCCACTTGAAGAAGCTTCGATGTTTTGGCCTCGTTCAAGTGATGCGGCCGCGGAAATTGAAAACGTCTTGTGAATACGGTTTCCAAACTTGAGAGTGAGTTGCCAGGTTTGCCAATAGATTGGAAATCGAATAGTGTTAACTATAGTAGTTAGCAAATATCTAATCTAATTAATATGCTATATTTGGACGACTGGTCTGGCCTAGTGGGTAGTGACCCTGCCTGTGAAGCCGCGGTCCTGGGTTCGAATCCCGGTAAGGGCATTTATTTGTGTGATGAGTACAGATATTTGTTCCTGAGTCTTAGGTGTTTTATATGTATTTGTATATTATAAACATCGTTGTCTGAGTACCCACAACACAAGCCTTCTTGGCTTACTGTGGGACTTGGTCAGTCTGTGTAAGAATGTCCTATAATATTTATTTAATATTTATTTATTTATTTATATGGGATGGTCCTATTAAATAGCATCTGTTATTTCATGTAGACAACACTCATTTTATTTGTTACTCATACATTAATAATTATTTGATAGCTAAATCAAGTTCTCAAAAGGGTATGGCATAGGCATTTTTTTATCTTTAAAGACAAGATAAAGAACGCGTCAAAAAGTATAAAGAAACGAAAACAGATGGTTTCAGCATGACTTTATTTTATAGCTCTCGAATTCGTAATTAATCAAGATATTTCTCTATGTTTTAGAAAAATAGACACAAAGATAATACCGAATAGGTACTTACATTGTTAAATACATAATGCAATAGATATGAAAAGTGACCTGCCTTATATATTTTATGAGAAAAGTAACTGGAGGAGCAACACTTTGAAGCGGCCTGAGGAGGCTTTTGGGAGTCGTTTGGCAATCTAAATGACATACCCCATTCCAACATCTCCTTGAAACGGACTTCTTGAAAACATTGGTGTTCAGGATTCCGTACACAGCTAGTGTGCCAAACGGGATCTTATTTTAAGCTTTTCCCACCATCGTCTGCGAGTCAGCCTAGTCACTAATAGGCTGTACCTAGATAGACGGCGGTGGTAGGTAACCTATTAGTAGGAAGTATAAGCAAGCACCGAAGTTTTGTTCTCAGGGAACGCGTATTAAGAAAAAGTCAAAGTTCAAAATCTGTTTGAGATAATTTAAAAATATTAGATAGCATAGGATATAGTTCTGCAGCTAAACTAAAGCAATTTCAACTTTCTGTGCTAATCCGGACGCAGAGAAAAATTCCAATTCGGAGAAAACTCACACAAAGTTTCAAACGGTTTACATTCCACAAACTTTAACCCATTCAGCGCTAATCACGTCAGGTTATCGTTTTGCCTCTGCTAATCATTTTCGCTACATACCGGGAAACCTATGTTTACGCCTACGACGTAGCGCTACGACCGTAGCTCAGCGGTGAATGTGTTAAACTGCCTATCTGCCAAAATTTTCTTTTCTCTCTCTCCCTTTCTCTTTTTTTTGTCGCGCTCAAAACGTAGGTAACTGCAGATTTTAGCAATTGAGGCCCGTTTTAATTACCAGAAAAATAAAAATGGGGTAAAATTCGTGGCTGAGATATTTATGTGACGACCATACCCCGGTTTGACGGGAGCTTTTCGGTATGACGTCTAATAAACTTACTTCAGATACCGATATAAAAATAATTAATTAAAAATTAAAAAAACACGACTGCAGTTTAAAAGCGAACTGAAAAGCAAAAAAATAATTTTAGTTATGTTAGTTACTCAACTTAATTAATTTAATTAGAATATAAGTGTTCAGGCAGGGTCATAAACAGCAAATGCAAAAGCTTAGGCTCATTTAAGATCGTGACTGTACCTGCATATTTTATTTCAATTGCAGTCGGAGACCTTGATGTATTAAAATTTTCCCATTTAAAAGGTCCCCGACTGCAATCAAAATAAAATATACAGGTACAGTCACGATCCTAAATTAGCCTAAACTTTTGCATTTGCTGTTTATGACCCTGCATGAACACTTATATTCTAATTTACATTAATTAAGTTGAGTAACTAACATAACTAAAATTATTTTTTTGCTTTTCAGTTCGCTTTTAAACTGCAGTCGTGTTTTTTTAATTTTTAATTAATTATTTTTATTTTATACATTTTAGTGATCATACAAACTAACCATATTTTTTATGATTTAAGGCAATGTAGTTCCTTCAAGGAGCTTTCATCATGCTGATTTTTGATATGTTACCATGAAACGTGCTTGAAAACCTAAATAGGTCGGACCCAAAAACCAGACGTATTGAAAAGTGCTAGAGCGTACTATCTCTGCAACTACATATATAATATCTTTAATACCGCATAATTATAATACCGATATTTAGATAATAATATATGTACATGGTAGCCATTACTCAGAATTGCATGTACCTAATGCTGATACAGATGGCGCTGATTTATTCGGATCTAAAGTACCACTCATGGAGGTTTATTTACGTGATTACCTCCTCATCAGTTAATCAACGGATTTGAGCGAAATTTGTGGCATCTGATAGATATTACTGCGATTTAGGTTAATAGTACAAGCATAAAATATGTGGGCTTATAGCGAGCTGTAAAAGTTCCTTCGACCCTTTGTGGAGCTTGGTCTTCGGCCTTTATCATTTAGATACTTGTAATATTTTTTCTGTGTTTTAAGAACTAGTAAGCATGGACGCAAGCTTGCGTGGAAAGATCCTCTCTCGGACGCTTCGAGCCATCGGCCCCTAATTGGAGCAATTAAGAAACTTGGGGAAGTTCCAAAAAGCACGCACCTGGCTTACGCTCCGGGCCTTACGGCCCGACGCGGAGCTCGGCCTTCGGAATTAAGATGCTTGGGGAAGTTGGAAGCGCGCACCGAGCCTGGCTCTGGGCCTTCGGCCCTACTCGGAGCTCGTCTTCGGCCTTTGCAATTAAGAAACTTGGGGAAGACACAAAAAGCACGCACCTGGCTTACGCTCCTGGCCCTACGCGGAGTTCGGCCTTCGGAATGATTATGCATAAATAGGGAAGTTGGAAGCGCGCACCGAGCCTGGCTCCGGGCCTTCGGCCCTACGCGGAGCTCGGCCTTCGGCCTTCGCAATTAAGAAACTTGGGGAACTTACAAAAAGCACGCACGTGGCTTACGCTTCGGGCCTTACGGCCCTACGCGGAGCTCAGCCTTCGCAATTAAGAAACTTGGGGAAGATACAAAAAGCACGCACCTGCCTTATATACGCTCCAGTCCTTCGGCCCTGCGAGGAGCTCGACTTTCGGCCTTTGCAATTAGAATACTTGGGGATTTTGTATAAAGCGCGCACCGGGTCTGTCTTACGCTCCGGGCCTTCGTGTAGGGTATGCAGCTCGGCCTTTGGCCTTTGAAAAAAATTAGATTTTTACAAAAAAAATGGTTTTTAATGACAATGATTTTTTCTGTCAAAGTCGGTGCAGAGTTAGCTTAGACGGACTCTACAATCGTATCGATTAATAAATATAAGTTATTTGTACACATTTCGATTCCATTAGCGCAATTTGGAACATATTAGGTATTGGCGGCTTTTAAAACATGTGTTAAAAACTTTAAGTACCTATTAGTATAATGTAATATGTATTTTTATGATCGGCGGTCAAAACCTTCCTTTTAATATCCGATTCAATAATAATATTTGGTTTCATGGGATTTGTTTTTCTTAACATATTTTGATAATTCTTACTTTCTCAAAATTAGATTTAAATCAACATGTTGCATATATATTATTACTCGTCATTCAAAGCTCTACATTTTGATACCCTACTCGATAGGTTTGCAAGATATTTTTCTCTTAAGGTTGCGTAATTTGGCGTATTAATCCGCCATATTGATTTTGTAATGACCTCACATAGCCTATGTCACCCGGGATGACGTAAGGATTCTAATGATATATCATACATCTAAATCGGTTAAGGCATTCTGAAGTTATCGTGGAATAAAGAAACTCACATACATATATACATACAAACAAACATGAACGCTGAAACCAATACACTCTTTTTGTTTTGGGCAGTCGTGTAAAAATTACTGACTACCGAGTGAAAACTAGTTTTCAACAAGGCACTTTGCGAAAACTAGTTTTGACTAAAAACTCCCAGTCAATGCTAGTTTTCACCGAGACCATACGGAAAACTAGTTTTAACTAGTGAAAAGACGTTTTCACTAAGGCGATACGGCTTTTTCACTAAAAGCGGGTTTTTACAGTAATTTTTAGGGTTCCGTACCCAAAGGGTAAAAACGGGACCCTATTACTAAGACTCCGCTGTCCGTCCGTCCGTCCGTCCGTCCGTCTGTCACCAGGCTGTATCTCACGAACCGTAATAGCTAGACAGTTGAAATTTTCACAGATGATGTATTTCTATTGCCGCTATAACAACAAATACTAAAAACAGAATAAAATAAAGATTTAAGTGGGGCTCCCATACAACAAACGTGATTTTTGACCGAAGTTAAGCAACGTCGGGCGAGGTCAGTACTTGGATGGGTGACCGTTGGTTCCGTAGCCAAATGGCAAAAAACGGAACCCTTATAGATTCGTCATGTCTGTCTGTCTGTCCGTCTGTCTGTCCGTCTGTCTGTCCGTCTGTCTGTCCGTCCGTATGTCACAGCCACTTTTCTCCGAAACTATAAGAACTATACTGTTGAAACTTGGTAAGTAGATGTATTCTGTGAACCGCATTAAGATTTTCACACAAAAATAGAAAAAAAACAATAAATTTTTGGGGTTCCCCATACTTCGAACTGAAACTCAAAATTTTTTTTTTCATCAAACCCATACGTGTGGGGTATCTATGGATAGGTCTTCAAAAATGATATTGAGGTTCCTAATATCATTTTTTTCTAAACTGAATAGTTTGCACGAGAGACACTTCCAAAGTGGTAAAATGTGTGCCCCCCCCTCCCCCCCCTAACTTCTAAAATAAGAGAATGATAAAACTAAAAAAAATATATGATGTACATTACCATGTAAACTTCCACCGAAAATTGGTTTGAACGAGATCTAGCAAGTAGTTTTTTTTTAATACGTCATAAATCGCCTAAATACGGAACCCTTCATGGGCGAGTCCGACTCGCACTTGGCCGCTTTTTTTTTGCTTGTTTTGCTCTATTTTTTGTTGAAGGTGCGGAACCCTCCGTGCGCGGGTCCGACTCGCACTTGGCCGGTTTTAATATTAAATATCATAATTTCACATCATATTTGCAAAGCATTTCGCATCAACACAGGCAACGTTGTTACGTAGAAAATCCCTCGACAAATATACATATATATCTTTAAACGTTCATTTTTATAAAAATGTTCTCAATACCTATTCTGCTTATAACGAATCGAGTTTGATTCCCAAGAGATATTCCGACAAATTTTAAGGGACCGGAAAATTAAGTTCTGTACAATGTTGTACGTTTTTTCTTTCCTCTTGTTATAATTTTTCCGTCTTCGGGCCCGTATCGCTGAAAAGATATAATGACGTCAATTTAGAAAAAAATGTCGAGGGAATTATAAAAGTAATCTATTTTCGGCGACATTGAAATAAACATTGTATTCATAATAAGAGACCCCCCTGCATTCTATGGTTTGTAAATCATTTTTAATGCTTATATACCTAGAAGGTAATGATTTGCTATTTAATGTTATCAATTGAACAACTGAGAATGGAAAATATGCCACCTCCTGTCTCCGTCATCAAATCAGATCCGTGTTATCATAATATTGCATTGTCATCCTATTTACATATGTAGGTATGCACAGCTTAATCGGGAATCGGGAAGTGAGTCAAATCTAGCTTTCTATATTTGATCAACACTAACAGGGCATTTCAAATAAAATTTTGTAATGTTGCTACATTCAAATGTCACATTTATTCAGTTTAAATTGTTGTTACATATTTAAAGCTTTTATTGAGCTTTAAGGGATTTTATCGATGTGTAGTCCCGAATATTTTATTAAAAGTGATGTTAATAAATCCCTTGCGTGTGTATATGTCTGTATCTGCAAGAATTGTGATCTCTCGCACGCGGGATGTATGTGAGAATCTATATATTATGTGGTGAGGTTATGTCTTACCTTAAATGTTCCATCTAGTATAAGAGATCTGTGGCGAAAGCGCTCAATAAGTTCTGGTATTTCCATGTAAAACCACACTCTGCCAGAGAATAACTCTATTAAATTGCTTTTCCACTTTTATCCCAGTGAAGCTCGGTAATCGATGTGTCACTTTTCACAATAAAGGGTACAAGTAGACATTTTCAATAATAACACTGTTTCACAGTGGGATTTAAAAAAGGTTTAACGACTTACGAGTAAATCTATGTGTTGAGTTCAGCGTACGTGACAGCCGTTTCGTAACAGACCTTTTATCACATAATGACTACTAAAGCCTGCATAAAATAATGTTAAATCGTATTTAACATTATTTTGTATATCTGTTTATCTAATTGGGAGGCAAGAAATGATAATACCTACATAATAACAATTATGTAATACGCCAGCTGGTATACTCTTTGCTGCCGCATCGAGCATCCCATTATAATAAAAACTTTGGGCTGCGGAAAGCGGTTAGATAATTTACGTGTGAGTAGTATTTCATAACTAGAATAAGTGTACCATTGTACACTGTTTAAGTATTAACGTGGGAGGAATTGTGTTACCTGACTCCTCTTATCTGCGAATAGTGCTAGATCAATGACTAATTTACATCACCAATTAATAGCTGATAACCGAATCCTGGTCAAATAGACCACAATATTAGGTATCCAATCAAGTAATCAAATGAGTGAAGCGCTCAGTGAATTAACATTATCTAATAATCATATTGCAGCCAATGTGTAAGCAGGTTATGGCTGAATAATTGAATATAACTGATTGCCAATTATAATCATGTCAAAGGATCATGTGTCTAATGGTATTTAGGTGTGTGTGGTACCTAAGCCTAAGCCGCATTAAAATAAGAAACAACCGAAGGTATAAGTAAAAAAAAAGTATATGCTGTTTTGGTACATATGTATTTAATTATTGTACATTCATAAAGGTACCAAATTTTTATTTAATTTACTTGATAAATAAATTGTAAGGACTCAAAAAGGAAGGAAATAGTAATAAGGAAAAGGTACTATGACCTATTTAATTTTTTAGTATTGACTGATCAGCGATTTACTCCAATCTAACTTGGTGGAAAGCGATGAAAGAGCCTAAGATGCAGGTCACCGGTTCAGTAACAGCCTATTCAATTTTATCTTAAAGAGCGATCGTATCAGTCAAGGAATACAGACGGCGGGAGCGAATTCCATTCCTCAACAGTTCGTACTAGACAGGACGAGGCAAATCGTATGTTGACGGCGCGGCGTAAGGATGCATTCGCCCCCCCAAGCCTGAATGTATGGTGATGTAATGGAGAAAGTGGAGTTAGGTCGTGAAATTCCTGTCTATACTCTCTAAAATCGGATCCAACACACCAATAGAACACACCTTCCGCAGGGAGACAAAATAGTCGTGTTATTATTAGAGACTACTAATTCAGACGCACAGGTTTTCAACCCGATCACTATGTAATCCCATCAGGACCACTAGCTTTTTTCACGTCTAGCCAGCGCATTCTCAATACCTCCTTTTGGTACAAAAATGTTTACCACCGTTATTGAAGCCTCAGAGAGAGGCAGAGTGTATGGCACGTTCCGTTGTGTAAACTTCCGGTGACCTATCCGGCTTCAACAATGTTAGGTATAACGAAGGGCGACAGAAATGTGACGAATGAATGAACTAATGTAACGAAGGGGAGTTTTATAATAAAGCTTGGGTAGTGAGTATTTTGATATATCTATTCCGTGAACCTATATATGTACTTAGATCATCGTACTTGGTACTTTTACAACATAAAGTCGGCTCTCTTAATAAGACGTTATTAAAGAATAAAAATAAATACTATTTAATTAAATAATTCCTAGAATAATTCCTGCTCGATATTATAGTCATAATGTAAATAACGAGGTGTAGCAAACGTCGCTCCCTCAACGTGAAACTAAGTTAGTTTACTCTCAAAACGTGGAAACTAGTACAGACAAAGCGAGTTACTTACATGAGGAACTTGCGTTTACTAATGGAGGATAGTTTTGTAACTGAAGTTTAGACTCAAATAGTGCTGGGAAACGTTTCATATTATTTGATGTCCTAATATGATTTAGACAGGTACAGTTGGTCAAGCGAATCTTGTCAGTAGAAAAACGCGGGAAATTTGAAAAATTGTGGGTTAGCAGCACTACGTTTGAATTGTTCGTTAATCGCGACGTGTCATTTATATCTTATCTGTGGAACTGTTTTGTTTACATTTCATCGTTGTTCGATGTACATTGTTGCTTTTTGTTCGTTTCCTAGGGATACCATACTTTAGTTTGCTTTACATTTGTTACTGACATATCCAGCTTGACAGACTATATCTATTTTATGCTGGGATATATTACAGGTAGACAGTAGCAACGTTATTGTTACAGCGTTAAGAGCCCGTACTATGAGTCATTGACAGTGTCAAAACTGACATATACGCTATCGAAAACGTAATTTAATTTCTATACATCTCGCTCGCACTAATATGCGAGTACGAGAGAGATGCATAGAAAGTAAATTACGTTCTCGATGCCGTTTATGTCCGTGCCAAACTGGTGGTAGTGATACAGACAGGTGACATTCGGATATCAACTATCCGAATGTCAGCAACAGCTGCATAACCGTGCTGCGGCCTTGTCGCTGTCAATTATTATTTTGTAACGGATTGAATGTCATAATCGCGGAAGTAATGCGGTGGCTAACGTCACTCATTTTATCTAGAAAATTGACCGATACGGCGGCGGCATTAACGCCAGATCACTGCAGCAACCGTTGACATACGAATGTCACCACTGTGTGGACGCGGGTAATGTCAGCTTCAATCTCCTTAATATAATTTTGTATACATATTTATGTGGCTATGACGAACCTGCCGTCTCGATCTTATCAGCTCATTTGTTGATCCAAAACAATTCATGGCGGTTTTGGTAAAGACATTGCCTTGATGTGGTATTAATACATTCATTATCATTGTCGAGATACAATGTCTAATTAATAATATAATATACCCTGAAACATAATAATATCGTAATATTCTTTTTTGATTTTGAACAAAGGCAATTTCCGATCGAACCTTACCGCTAATATACTATCGCAATTCACAGGGCCTAATCAAATCAATACATTTGATTAATCTATTATTAGTTCCACACAATTGTGTTTGTACTGCTCCCTATATGCATGTAATTTTACGAATTGGTGCGTCCCACACTCCAGATACGGCGCTATTCTATTAGCAATATATTAGCGATTTGTAGGTATTTGCTTGATTTATATGGGTAGGGTATAACATCCTGTTGTACTTGCAATTTTGCCAACAGTAAGTTTATTTAGGGAATTAGACGATATTACTGCCCCTTATCGTCATATATTGCCGGTGACGCAAGCTAGGGACATCATTATTAAAAAGCAAGATGAGAAGACGTGCTAATAGAAACCAATACAGTAGAACCCGCTTAAGACGATTCCGAGGGGACCTAGCAAAAAAAGCGTCTTAAACGGGAAAGCGTATTAAACGTGAAGACCAAAATATATAATTGCGGTGATAAGGAGCGAATGAAATCTAAGTGTAGGTAGGTATAAGTTCACACGCGGTTAATTAATCTAGGAACACTAATGATAGGCTCAACTAGAAAGTCGTGGAGTAACTGACTGCAAATAGTGTCAATAAATCTGGGAGCGATAGCTTGCATTCCGTGGTCCGTAACGGTCAAGCAGATGGCATTGCATTCTCACGCTAATAAGGACCCGACAAAGGATATTAGACAAAACAAAGAAAAAACCTAAGGGAGGTAATAAACACATAAAAAATGTTGGCTAACGGCGTATTGCATAACAATACGACGGTGTCAATAACACAAACGTGCTGATGGTGCGTAACGGGACGGGTAAGTAATAATATAAGCGTATTAGTTAGGGAGGCGAATAGGGGAATTTTCGGCAATACTCGAGCGTGGCAGTTTAAGATATGAGAGATACCTTAGACCTAATAGAACAACCTTGTAAAGTATTTAGCTCTATATGTAGTGACGCGCGCCTAGTATAGACGATCAGATTAGTAAAAAAAATGGATAGTCTGAAATACTCGAGCGCGTCAGATTAAGATATTGGGGGTTGATTTTAGTGTTTAAAGACTAAATTTAACTAATCTGACGATAAGTCCTTGACGCCGCCGAGTTATAGGGTCGCGAACTTGTAAAAAAAAAACGTTAATCCGGCATTCTCAAGCGCGATTTTTTTTTATTTTATTTTGAAGAATATAATCTAAAACTTACTAAAAATGCAAAATCTGCCGGTTTCCGCATGACCGGAAGTGTGGAGGAGCCATTTCGTCTTCCTAAGAACGCGTTGCGGCATATAAGTCGCGAACGATACATTTTACAAAAAAAAAGTTTAAATAAACAAAAAAGGTAATTTTAATTTACACAAAAAAGGTCTCTTTACATTTTTGTCCAAATAAAAAGCGCGGCCACGGAATTTTTTGAACCAAAAAACCTTTTTCGGTCAGATTAAGAGAACCCACCAACATTTTTGTCAGATTAAAAAAATATGCTTTCAGGATACCGAGATAAACCTCCCCTATGAAAATCTGACGCGCTCGAGTATTTCAAAAACCTTTTTTTTTTGCATTTTCAAAAATTCATCGTAACTTATGGTCACGCCGAAATCGACAGTTTTTAGGGTTCCGTAGCCAAATGGCAAAAAACGGAACCCTTATAGATTCGTCATGTCTGTCTGTCTGTCTGTCCGTCTGTCCGTCTGTCTGTCCGTCCGTATGTCACAGCCACTTTTCTCCGAAACTATAAGAACTATACTGTTGAAACTTGGTAAGTAGATGTATTCTGTGAACCGCATTAAGATTTTCACACAAAAATAGAAAAAAAACAATAAATTTTTGGGGTTCCCCATACTTCGAACTGAAACTCAAAAATTTTTTTTTCATCAAACCCATACGTGTGGGGTATCTATGGATAGGTCTTCAAAAATGATATTGAGGTTTCTAATATCATTTTTTTCTAAACTGAATAGTTTGCGCGAGAGACACTTCCAAAGTGGTAAAATGTGTGTCCCCCCCCTCTAACTTCTAAAATAAGAGAATGATAAAACTAAAAAAAATATATGATGTACATTACCATGTAAACTTCCACCGAAAATTGGTTTGAACGAGATCTAGTAAGTAGTTTTTTTTTTATACGTCATAAATCGCCTAAATACGGAACCCTTCATGAGCGAGTCCGACTCGCACTTGGCCGCTTTTTTTATTTTAAAAGAAGCTTCCTTGGGGCCTACTTAACACCCCTTCCGAAAATCTGACGCGCTCGAGTAAATTTTTTTTTTTGCATTTTTGACTACTTTATATGCCTACCCCCACCACGCAAACCGGCAGATTAGTATACCGTTGTTATCAGAGGCACTCGGGGCATACGTAGTATGAATATCTGACGCGCTCGAGAATGCCCAAGTAACTGTTTTTTTTAACATTTTTGAAAAACCGTACACGCCAAACCCACCGCTAAAATGGTTTTTGCCATACGAACTTTTCTTTTCGAAATTATTTATCTTTCGATTTTGATAGGTCTCGACGGCGCCGTTGAATTACGCCATTTAGCTACCTCGCCTCCCTAACTATATTAAGCGGGTCGCGAGTCGTATTAACCGTGAAAAAACGTATGAAAACACGCCTAAAGTTGCAGGGACCGGCGTAAAATGGCGTATTATGCGGGAAATTGTATTAAACGTGATCGTATTAAGCAGGTTTTACTGTACTTGTTATTTAGATATAACGTAACAAAAGGTGTACAATTTCAACGACTAAATCTATCAATTTTACATTTTGGTTCTAAAATCGTTAACGGGCTCTTCTTCTAATCGCTAACGGGGTCTAATCTTAAGTAAATGAAACTAACAATATAAGGAGTATGTTGAAACGGGTCGATAGCGATAACTTTGTTTACCTTTAATTCCGAGTTTTCGATACAGTTTTCCGTGGTCATCTCAGCAAATATATATTATACACAGCGCAGAAAGTGAAAAAGTTGGAGGTAGACAAATTTTACCACTCTTTATATTATTGTTTACCACACCAACTCATAAAATCCCTTTTTATTTTTTAATAACTGTTAAGAAAGTTGGATTTTATCCACAAGAGTTGCAAAGTAATTAGATAGGTACTTAACCCTTTATAGAGTAAGGGTCTCAAAAAAGACCACCCTATAACATCATCTTTTTGTATTTTTTTCTTGTACAACATTTTTTGTGCTATCTAGATTGGCGATGAGGCTTGAATTGAGGATTTTTTTGAGCCTTGCCCGCTAAAGGATTAAACTCAAGTTGCTTCATCATGTTGGATGGTGGAATTGACTGTTAAGTGGTGGTGTTATTGTGGTAAGAGTTTTCATTTTTACGCCTCCGACAAAAACGATTGTCGAATGTGGCGAAGCGATAGACAGTAAGACACCTAATGTGTGAATGTCACGCCCTCGCCAGACAAAGAATGAAGGTCTTTGGAGCAGGATATCTGGACCCAAAGGAATTCAAAACGCTACCCATGAGCTCCATTATCCGGCACATGAATATGGTCGGTTAAAGCACTCTTTATAGGACTTTCTTACACAGATTGACTAAGTCCCACAGTACATAAGCACAAGAAGGCTTGTGTTGTGGGTACTCAGACAACGATATACATAATATATATAATATACAAATACATAAATACATAGAAAACACCCAAGACTCAGGAACAAATATCTGTGTTAATCACACAAATAAATGCCCATACCAGCATTCGAACCCAGGACCGCGGTTTAACAGGCAGGGTCACTGCCCACTAGGCCAGACCAGTCGTCAAATTTCTAAAGGGCACAATTGCACAAAAGATCCCTATGGGTCGAAGAGTATCTGTAAGGGCTCCCGAAACTATAAGATAAGATAACTGTTAGTTCAACAAGTCAGGTGGTCTTCGTTCAGCAATCGCAGAAGCAATTCTTAAAAACATCTATTCTGTTTTTTTACTTGAACTCTCTTCTCTTTTCGTATAATTTAGCACGTAAGTATTCGGAACGCGAAAGTTCTGTTTAAGTATCACATTATGTTTATTATATTGATATTTATGGTTATGAATAATTTGAATATCACAACTCTGAACGGCATTTGATTTAATGGTATGTTTATTGGAATAATTACGCTCGCGCAGGGACTGAAACTTAACGTCGTAAATTTAAGCAAAATGTTTGCTACAAGTGTTTAGTCCCAATGTTTGCGGCACATGTTTTGATTGTAAATCATTTGATATTAACTTCAAATCTAGTTCACGTGTAGAATTTACATAGCGTAAAGCGAAACGTTGTGGTGTGTTAATTAGTTTGGGCTTTGATCTCAATTTGTTTGACAAGACACATTATTATGTATTTTCAGTACTGTTGAAATAACCATTCATTTAATCCACCTTTGGTGTCGAATGTAAATAATCTGGTGCTCGTCGCCCAACTCGGCGTTAAGTCAGCACGAAAATTTCAGAAAATGACTTTTTAAAGTACCTAAGGTCTCATTCATTGTAATAATTTAAGAATTTCTTTGAAATAAAATACCACAGTACTTGTAGCAAAAGGCGAGGGGCAATATTTTTAATCAATCTGCAAAAGAACAAGGTTAAAAATGAATTAAGTTCAGAATTACTTTACAGACTTTGTCCGAGGGACGACAAAGCGGCCGTCTCGATACTTGATAACTTGATTTATTTCCAATTTTCCCTCAAGGTACCTACTTGTAACTGACAGTAAATGGTTTAATGAAACTTGGCTGTACTTTTACGCGATTAATTTGGCTGGAACCGCACAAAATTACAACCAGATGCATAAGTACAATGTCAATGTACGAATAGATTTTATTCATAATGAGTTCATGTCATGCATTTACGTATGCAGCTTGCTGTAGGCAGGCGTGTCTCACTCCGCGATTTCGTCGCTTTGCTACAGGTAGCTAAAAGTACATCCGTTCGGCCCCAATTTTGGGGAAAGCCATAAGCCGCGCGTGGCGCTGTCGCCACCTAGCGGCCATATCTGTGCTGATCGTAACAGACGCGTTTTGTTAGAGAGTGAGTCTTCTGTACTTAGTACTATTATTTATTCTGTGCTGTAGGTACTATTAACATCGTATTATTAATATATTTTTTTTAAACGAAATTGTAGTAGATACACAAGATATATTAAGTTTAGGTATTATAAGCCTAAATTATTCACTCAACATTATTACTTGCCGCTTGACAAAAAAGATGGGAAAACAGTTATTTCCAAGAATGAAAGATCAAATACCTACAAAGATCAGTTTTAATATTTCTAAGTCCCTATATCGGTACGTATTGTTTATTTCATCGAAGCCAACTTTTTGTAAATTTACCGAGCCGTTTTCCTTCTTCAAGTACATAGTAGTTTTAGTTTTGTAGGTAGTTTTATTTAGGTTTCTTTATTGTTACTTTATACTTATGTTGTTGTTCAATAAAGATTCATTATTAAGGTTTATTTAATTTAAATGGTTTTGTTTCTATTCATTTAAATTAATAAATGCCATAATGCTAAAATTTTAAATTTGTATAGTGTGAATTTAGTTCTGTGTACGCCTGTACAAAATATACGCTTCAGATGGGTTTAAGCCGATCCAATTATTGAGACTTGACTTCCACTCCCACTCGACTACTTACCCACTAATCATAATCCCAACTTTAATGGCTACTTTGAAAGTCAACATCCCACAATGGGCCTCTCCCAACTAAATAGGAAGTCCTTTGAGGCAGCCGCAGTTCGAGTGCAAATTGAAGATTCCTTGGCATTAGCAAGGGAAATCAGTTGGAGACAAATACTATGGACAATCGTGTATTTAACTAGCTATGTAGTGATTATGTCTTACTCAGATTTATTTACTCGTGTAAATAAAGTGAGGAACTCGTTTTATACTGGGTGTGGGTTGTAAAACCAGCAAAACTATAGGCTGTAAGGTTTAGGTATTCGGGTAATTTCGGAAATCGGGTAATCCCGAAAATCATTGCAAATCACTCATATTCCGTTGTAGTAAGAGTCAGCTTTCGGAATTATCCGCCACTACCTATTCGTCATTCGGAAATACCCGAATACACCGTACTCCTCAAATTGATCAAAGTAAGTCGCTGTACATTGTTGGTCAGTTTGAGGCCACACCCGGTATAATTACAAATAGAATTATGTAAATAAATATTGTAATTTCCTTTCACATTCAAATAATTATAGAACGTCTCGCACTTTGTGTATCTGTAAATTTACGAGCATTGAAACATCCTTGCAATTTTTAACAAGCTTTTATTAGGTCGACCTGTATGTAACTATGTAATAGAATCTTGCAAGTTAAATTTGATCCACTTCCCGGTTTCCGAATGAGCTGAAATTTTGCATACTTACACATGTAAGTTGGGTGACAATGCAATATTATGGTACCATCGAGCTGATCTGATGATGGAGACAGGAGGTGGCCATAGGAACTCTGTGATGAAACAACGCAACCTAATTGTGTTAGGGGTTTTTAGAATTGTCTCGACGAGTATTAGTTGTCTGTCGTAAGAAAAGTACAGTCAGCGATAAAAGCTTGTACCAAAAATGAAATTTTTGCCAAAAACTTATTTAAACATTCATGTAAGTACAATTAAGTTCTAAATCTAATCGATTTTGACATTTGCAGCAGCAATTTCTCGCCGCAACGCCATGGCCTAACGTTATTTTACTTGTTAGTTGGAACAAAACAACGACGCGTTCATATACTTCACATGACCCACTTAAATAACTTTCTTGTGTATCTAAAGAATTTGAAATAGCTGCATTTCCAAATGCAAAGCGAACATTGCGAGGACATCCAAGTTTTCGTGGCTATGCATACGAAATCAGGATTTATTTTATGCGGCGGGTATATCCATATACTTAACTGTTTATTTAAAAGGCAAAATGTTTAAAAAAAACCGGCCAAGTGCGAGTTGGACTCGCGCACGGAGGGTTCCGCACCATCAACAAAAAATAGAGCAAAACAAGCAAAAAAACGGTCACCCATCCAAGTACTGACCCCGCCCGACGTTGCTTAACTTCAGTCAAAAATCTCGTTTGTTGTATGGGAGCCCCACTTAAATCTTTATTTTATTCTGTTTTTAGTATTTGTTGTTATAGCGGCAACAGAAATACATCATTTGTGAAAATTTCAACTGTCACGGTTGGTGAGATACAGCCTGGTGACAGACGGACGGACGGACGGACGGACGGACGGACAGCGGAGTCTTAGTAATAGGGTCCCGTTTTTACCCTTTGGGACGGAACCCTAAAAACATGCATTTAAAAGTCACACCCGTCTTATGACAAACAAATCGATTCACATATTAAAAAATACAAAGATTGCTAAAAAAATACGGTCTAATCGATAACCTCCTCCTTATTTGAAGTCGGTTAAAAACAAAACACTTCTCGTAGTCGGGTAGATATAGAAATGAGTAGATATTAATACATCAAACAAAGTTACAACAAATATACATTTTTATTTTATTAAACATTTTGATTTGCGTTATTTTAAGTAGCAACACTAAAGTATAAATTACTGTTATTATTAAAAAATTACCACGGCCTCCAATGCCCAGAGCCGTGATCGAACAAGCGTTATCTGCATTCTTCCTCGCGTTGTCCCGGCATTTTGCCACGGCTCATGGGAGCCTGGGGTCCGCTTGGCAACTAATCCCAGTAATTGGCGTGGGCACTAGTTTTTACGAAAGCGACTGCCATCTGACCTTTTAACCCAGAGGGTAAACTAGGCCCGTATTGGGATTAGTCCGGTTTCCTCACGATATTATCCTTCACCGAAAAGCGACTGGTAAATATCAAATGATATTTCGTACATAAAGTCCGAAAACCTCATTGGTACGAGCCGGGGTTCGAACCCGCGACCTCCGGATTGCAAGTCGCACGCTCTTACCGCTAGGCCACCAGCGCTTCTTAGCGTTAAGCGTTATCTGCATTCGCGGCATTATTTAATAAGAAACCTAGTAATTCGATTATTTATATGAAAAATACTAACACTATTTTGTTTTTACCAAAATGAGGTAATTCTCTAAAGCCTTGAAAACCTAACCGCAATCTCAGCCAAGAGCCCAGTATTTACCAACCGTTCTCCCCCGTCTAACTAGCCTCAACTTACACGAAAGGACCTATCTAACTCGAAAATTCCTTAACTCAAGTCCTTTCAGTTGTGGGTTCACTGTTTTCAAACAACACCCTGTAGTCGGGGAAATTCAACGACGAAAAAATCCATCTCGCCCCCCCTAACTACGCGATTATGCGGGGAGGGGGTTATCGCGAGCTTTGAGGGGTACGGCGGATTTATGTCGTGCAGGGACAACATTCTAATCGTTTACCGAGCGCAGGCGTTTCGAAGAAACGGTTTATACAGTTCATCATTATCTTGCCCTTGTCCCATTTACTTGGGGTCGGCGCAGCATGTCTTCCTTTTCCATACCTCTCTGTCACCCGTCATCTCATCATTCACTTGCGTTCGTTTCATATCATCTCTCACACAGTCCATCCACCTTTTCCTCGGTTTTCCTCTCCTGGTACTTCCCTCCACATTCATTCGTAATACCTTTCTCGTCACATGACTTTCATCCCTCCGCATCACATGTCCGTACCAGGCTAGGCGGTTTGCCCTTACTTTTTCTGTTACTGTGTTAGAAACGGTTTATACAGTTGTCGCACTTTAGGACAGGTAGACATGAAAGTTTCTGTTTGAATTTCATTTTGAATTTAAATTTCGTCTAACTCTCTAACTTATTTTAAAATTGCGATTGTAAATGCAGTAGGTAACAGCAGAAAAACATATTTACAAGGTTTTCGTAATAAGCGGAAAATCTCATTTAAAAAACCCAGGCCAATTTCAGGTAGTTTAAATTAATATAAGTATAGAAAAAAATATTTAATTTTAAAGTGTGTAGTGTAATACCTACCTGCTAATAGTAGTTATATCTATAACTGTCCATCCATCCCATGACCATCTGGTCAACCAAATCTTGACAGTAAAAAAAGGCGGCAAATTTGAAAAATGTAGGCGCGAAGGGATACCGTCTTATAGAAAATTTGAATTTCGCGCCTTTTTTTACTGATAAGATTTGGTTGACCGTCTATACATGAATTATCTTTTATAAAAACCTACAACAATAACATATTACTACCTATGGTATAATTTTTACCGCTAATAAAATTGTAAGTTTGTGTTTTTATAGGTCTTAAGACCCCATTGCACTGGTTATTCCACTCGGCTATCCTGAACTCGCGCCTTCAAAGAGAACACGTAGCCTGTACGTAATGATGAAAGGTCCCCACGTTTCCGTTGGCGGTTGATAAAGTATTACTTTGGGAGTATAAGTACCCAAGGTTGTTCGATTAAAAAAAAAACGGCCAAGTGCGAGTCGGACTCGCGCACGGAGGGTTCCGCACCATCAACAAAAAATAGAGCAAAACAAGTAAAAAAACGGTCACCCATCCAAGTACTGACCCCGCCCGACGTTGCTTAACTTCGGTCAAAAATCACGTTTGTTGTATGGGAGCCCCACTTAAATCTTTATTTTATTCTGTTTTTAGTATTTGTTGTTATAGCGGCAACAGAAATACATCATCTGTGAAAATTTCAACTGTCTAGCTAAGTATCACGGTTCGTGAGATACAGCCTGGTGACCAGTGTTGGCCGAAAGTTAATGCGAATTGAAAATGTTGGCCATTAACCATTATAAATTGAACCTTAAACCGTATCGGACGATTATAGTTTACGATTCAATTTATAATGGTTAATGGCCAGCATTTTCAATTTGCATTAACTTTCGGCCAACACTGCTGGTGACAGACGGACGGACGGACGGACGGACGGACAGCGGAGTCTTAGTAATAGGGTCCCGTTTTTACCCTTTGGGTACGGAACCCTAAAAATCACTTGAATTAAACGAAATGGAAATAAATTGAAATGAAATAGTTTTATTTATATTTAAGACAGGACTGTTTAAGAGGACGTTTTAAATCAATAATTATATTTCTGATTTCCGAGTACAAGACAGTATCAGAGTAGGTACCCGCACTACCTACCGGCCAACTTTTTAAAGAACTTAACAGTTTAAGAAATGCCAAAGCTCAGGAGTTTTGTCTATCTAAAAAAGATTGATTTTTTTTTACGCATTAGAACAAATTAAATTATTTTCATAAATATTATATAGGTATTGTATACTTTTTCTGAGTATATGACATTTATTTCAGTTTATAATTTTTTTTTTATCAAAAAGCCCTAGCTATTCACACTAGCTTATAGTGAAATTTTGTATTGTTTTTACATTTTTTGTGCAATCAAATGGTATCACGTGGTGATTTCAAAGGGCAAAAAAGGATGTACCTATCTGCAGTTTTTAATAAATAAATAATCCGCCTTATTCTATCGATGACACGTGAATACAGACTTTACTTCTTCATCTCTTCAAAAGACTGAAGCTGAAGTATCTGTTCGTTAGTACGTACAAATATAACTAACTAGCGACCCGCCCCGGCTTCGCACGGGTTAACAAATTATACATAAACCTTCCTCTTCAATCACTCTATCTATTAAAACAAACGTATCAAATTCCGTTGCGAAGTTTTAAAGATCTAAGCATACATACAGACAGACCGACAGACAGCGGGAAGCGACTTTGTTTTATACTATGTAGTGATAGTTATAGCTGCATCTCATTCCCGCTGACGAGCAGCACAAACGAACCTTAACGTATGCAGGATTCCCCTGTTACTGTTGTTCCATATTTAGGAGCGTTTGTGCAGCCTCGCGATGAGCTCGCAACGTCGCATAATTTTTCATTTTCGCTGGCATCGGTGCAGGCAAACTTATGTATGCTTATAGGTATGGTATGTTGCAATATGACAATGTAATGGCATTCTTTGGCTCCAAGATTGTACATTTATTAGACTTGACTCAGATTCCTAGTCAGATTAGGTATTTTTTATTGCTATGAAAAATAACCATTTATTTAAATATAAATATACAAGTACTACATTACAAATACAAAACTAAATTAATAACTAGCTTAATCTAATTAGGCCATGAATGCCGGCGGCAATTCTTCGACAATTTTTGACGTATCTTAGAGTTTGAATCAGGCAGTGTGTGAAAGCTGTTAACGTATGTAAGAATAATTGTCGCCCTACTCGTAGGCACTATAGACGAGACGAGACATTCACCCATTCATCATAGCCCGTCTGACGAGACAAAGCGCCTTCATTCCCTAAGGGCCCCGTAGCATCAGCTACGAATGCAAATGGCTCTTGAATTGTTTGTCAATTGAATTTTGTTGAGCTTATTCAATTATACTGTACAATCTTTTGTGTTCCGTTCAAGAAGGTAATGTGTTTCAAGCAGTGTTGTGAAAGCTTATTTTTAGTAGAGATGCCACGAATATTCGGCAACTATTCGGTATTCGGCCTATTCGGCCACTTTGCCGAATATTCGGTATTCGGCCGAATGTTGCCTACTATTCGGCCGAATACCGAATATCTGTTGCGCCTACTTAAAAAGAAAAATTGCACATTAAAAATAACCAAAAACTATGTAGGTATATTTAGAATGTGTTCTTGGAAAGTTCTTAAATACGAAGAACCTTTATTGAGCATTTGCTGATTAAAAAACATTTTATTTTTATCATGAGTCTGTTTTGTTTGACTCTATTAATTAATGCTGTTCAACAAAAATATATCTTAGCTAACGTCATCCAACGTTGAGCTTTGTGAGCGATCAGTTTTCATTATAAGTGTGACTCAAAATGTTCGCGTGTCATGCCGAATATTCGGTATTCGGCCGAGAGAGGGGCCGAATATTCGGTATTCGGTATTCGGCCAAAACCACTATTCGGGGCATCTCTAATTTTCAGGCTTAAAGACTCAAGCCCTCAAGACTCGTAAGTCTTGAAGACTCGACTATATTTGAGAATTGTATTTATTTATTTTACGCGTATGGATGTAAGAAATCGTCTTTGCCGCCCTTGAGGCGTTAAGCCTCGAGAGCCTTAAAGGTTCGAGTCTTTAAGCCTCGAAATGAGCGTTTTTCACAACACTAGTTTCAAGTGTTTTACGTATGTTTGTGCCAAATACTTGTGTAATTTATTTTTTTGTTCTCTAGAAGTTTTACAAAGTTAATTTAATATTTTGTTTATGTGTTTTAATGATATTTCACAGTCAATCAATACTCGACTGGACTGCCTACTACAGCCTCAGCATCATCATCATTGGCCACAGCATCTTTTCAGATGATAGTTGCAGCGACTAATAAGGAGGTATTTTGAGGAGGTAGTCTACAGCTTACATCAACTGTGATGGCTGTATAAACCAATGGCCGCTCGGCATTTCTTGCCGCATCGATCACAGATATGTCTTGACTCATTAGCATATTTCTTAACTAATCCCTAACAGTTATGTATCTTAGTAACTAGTGTATTATAAATGACCCCAACTAACCGCGACGAGTTGAATTCCAATTCAAGTTATATGTAAGTAATCCATGCTTCCATCTGTTTCCTACCATTTCGTCCCAGAGGGATGACCGGCTATTATTCACAACCATTAACGTATCCATTATAAATTCACCTTCAACTACGTACAGTTATTACTAATGTCGGGATCAGGTTACACTGGATCTCTCACAGTCGAGTTAAAATGTTTTACCAGTCAAGCAGTACCCCAGCCGTGATGATTTATAGACATGCGTTGGGCCGTTAATTTATGTCAGCAAAGGGTCGTGGGTTCAACGATTAATGTTTACTTTAGGCCCATGTGAGAATGATAGACTCGGCTACATAATGTTCGTTATTGTGTTTAATTTATTTAGAGAGCTTACCGCCTTAAGAGGAAACGCTGCAGTGCACTTTCCATATAACAATGGATATTGTGGCTAGACTTAGGCATTGTCACAGAAGAAGAGAAGAGGAGAAGTACTCTAAATTATTTAAGCCACACATAAAAATATATTTAACATAAATATAACCAATAGACAAAAAAAGCGGCCAAGTGCGAGTCGGACTCGCCCATGAAGGGTTCCGTATTTAGGCGATTTATGACGTATAAAAAAAAACTACTTACTAGATCTCGTTCAAACCAATTTTCGGTGGAAGTTTACATGGTAATGTACATCATATATTTTTTTTCGTTTTATCATTCTCTTATTTTAGAAGTTACAGGGGGGGGGACACACATTTTACCACTTTGGAAGTGTCTCTCGCGCAAACTATTCAGTTTAGAAAAAAATGATATTAGAAACCTCAATATCATTTTTGAAGACCTATCCATAGAACCCCACACGTATGGGTTTGATGAAAAAAAAATTTTTGAGTTTCAGTTCGAAGTATGGGGAACCCCAAAAATTTATTGTTTTTTTTCTATTTTTGTGTGAAAATCTTAATGCGGTTCACAGAATACATCTACTTACCAAGTTTCAACAGTATAGTTCTTATAGTTTCGGAGAAAAGTGGCTGTGACATACGGACGGACAGACAGACGGACAGACAGACAGACATGACGAATCTATAAGCCATAAGGTTTTTTGCCATTTGGCTACGGAACCCTAAAAAGGTGTACCTGTTAGTAATGCTTATACGAGAAAATTTCAATTCGAATTGTATAAGCAGTCCTCAGGCACTTATGGCAAAAAGCTGGGGCAACGATATAGGAAGATGATTATCATATATATATATATATATATATACCTAATCTTATAAATACTCTAAAATGTATTAATCAATATAACTAAACTATAAAACTGAAACGCTATATCTCTGCGATCACATTACAATTTGAATTATGATATATCACGTTTATCAGCAACAATTATTACAGTTGCACTCAAACTTTACAAGTTGTTGACATTTTGACGTCACTTGCAACGCTCGCTTACAATATTAATATTTTACAAAGACGAATCAAATGTACTGAGAGTGATGGCACAATGAAATCGTGTAAGGGAGTTTTAATGCCGTCCTTGAGTTGCTAAATCCAACACAAATATTCTGTAAGCTATTGTCAGATATAAGATTATACGAGTACATTAGCTTTAAAATCAGGAGCAAAATGTGCAGCTTAACGTGTAGAATATAAGACGAAAGCAGAGTATCTATCTACCGTCTTTATATATTCCATAAGATTATGAAAGATGTAGAGCTCAGAAATGTCAACTCGCAGCACCCTAATTGTGTCCTTAGTGTATGTAGTGTAACTATATAGTGTATGGGCCCGATTCGGATTTTGAAATAGACATATATTAGATATCTTTTAGACTTCACCAAGATACGATAACGATATGTTTAAGATCTAACCTGTAAAATTTGACATTTGCGCGATTCTGGAGATACTCTTGAACGATTTCCACAAGATATGACTTAGAGATCCAATTCGCATCTAATAGATATCTAACTCTATCTAACATAAAAGTGACATTGGTTGCCCGGATTGCGCTGCAAAAGAGAACTAGTTGAAATCTAAACTATAACGTATCTAGAATGGATCTAGTACGTGTCGTCTCTTGTAAATATCTTGAAATTCGAATACGGCAGTATGTAGTGTTGTGTTTTCTTTGGTGACTTACCTACGTTGCCAAATCTCCTGACGATGCAATGGGGCTGCTTTTGACAACTACCTAAGGGATGGAATGCGAGGGCTGCATTTGACAACTGAGCAAGCAATACACTGATTCCTCATATACGTTGATACGTACGTGTACATTTGTACATTTCACCATTTGTCGAAGATAAAGATAAAGATAAGATAATTCATAAGCATTCATAAGCTTTCAAATTCCACATGCTGTCAGCAGAGTCCTACCATTGTCCCTACGCCGCCTTAGTAATCATAAAAAGTAGTCACACAATTGTTTTACGTAGTTGCTAACTTGACAAAACTCCGTCTCAACAATCGTACGTTTTCAAACAAAAACACGGCTTCAATTCTCATTGCTTACCACGTGTCCATCTCAGGGGAGCCAATATAAGTCGCACCCAAATAGCGTAAAAGCAGATTAAACACGTCTCACTGCCGTATTCGAACTTCAAGATATTCACAAGAGACGACACGTACTAGATACGTTATAGTTTAGATTTCAACTAGTTCTCTTTTGCAGCGCAATTCGGGCAACCAATGTCACTTTTACGATAGATCGTGTTTGATCTATTACATGTGAATTAGATCTCTAAGTAATATTTTGTGGAAATCGTTCAAGAGTATCTCCAGAATCGCGGAAATGTCAAATTTGACAGGTTAGATCTTAAACATATCGTTATCGTATCTTGGCGATGTCTAAAAGATATCTAATAGATGTCTATTACAAAATCCGAATCGGGCCCTCAATATGCCGAAGCCGATCGCTCGGCGCTCGCGTGGGGAATACCAAGTCACGACATATCCCCGCGAGTACAAAGCCAAACAGTATGATAAAGCAAACACACCCAAGTTAAAGCAAACAGTTCGTTAATGTTTGATCTCATTCTGTCTTCTGGGACGAATATTATATGTTGCTGTTGAGCTGAGCCTATAATCCGAGTCACACGGCAAAGGAACTCACTACCTGTGAAGCAGAATACTCTGTCTCTACACCCGCATTTAAATTAACTTTTCACCACGCCAGCTGGTAAAAGCTCTCTTGATTGCTTAAAAACTGATGAGAAAGTTTCATTTAATCCACACAAAGTAATCAGATGCGAATTTTGAGTTGTTTCTATGTTAGCTGTGGTACTGCTGGTAGAATTTTATTTGATGTGGTTTGATTTTATTTGATATCTTACAGTTAATATATTTTTCGGATTGCTGTGGTGAAAAATTTTGTATTTCACTCGGGGGCAAAATTTGTTTAACCCTCATGGCTTGAAACCCTCGCAACGCTCAAGATTCCATTTATCAAACCACTCTCTACGCTCGTGACCACTCTCTACGCTCGTGGTTCAATTTTGGAATCTTTTGCATGCTCGTGTATCAATAGAGAGTTAGAGAGGTTAAACAACAACTTTGCTCCCTTGTAAAACAAATAACTATTGTCTGTCACTAAGCAACAACTTGGGTACACGAAACTACGGAACTCAAGTAAAACTTCCTACACGACTATTCAGCACGCATGAAAAGCATTATCATATTGTTATATACAACCACATACTACTTACGTAACTCGGTATGGTTTACCTACATATACATCACAATCACATTCAAGTTGTGTCACAGAATAAATAATAGTACTAAGTACAGAAGACTCACTCTCTAACAAAACGCCTCTGTTACAATCAGCACAGATATGGATGGCCGCTAGGTGGCGACAGCGCCACGTGCGGCTTATGGCTTTCCCAAATTGGTGTGGAACGGTACATCCGTTCCACACCAATTTTAGCTACCTGTAGCAAAGCGACGAAATCGCGGAGTGAGACACGCCTGGTTGTGTGTCAATTCAATCAGATTCACCGATGAGTTGATAAATAGAGGTAGCTTTTACATATGGATTTGCTAGTTAGGTATTAGACCTATGTACCATCTGTCCCTAAATAAACATTAAAAAAAATGAAAACCTGCCTAGTTATTATAACATGGCCAGATTACTTGCGTCGCTTTTACTTGTAAGTATTATTTTAGGGGGGTAAAGGTATAAATTACATAGGTATAAATTGATTTAAAACCATAAACCAAGCCAAACCAAGCTAGGAAAACAGGACCCTGCAAAACTAAGTATTTATTGTTTGTATACAATAAAATAGTGTAATATTTTGAATTAGTTTTTAACTTTACTAGCCTAGCACTAGCAGTTAGCTTTTTCTATCTGTGCAAATTGACCAAATTAATGCAGCTAATTTTGTGAGCTACCAAAATAGAGATCAAGACTTGACAGTTAAGGGGGGCTAATTGAAAACCATAGATCTAGTTCCAATTTAGGTGAAGCGCGCGAGACGAGTTGTTTGACTCAGTCGTGGCCTTGTTAAGTTTAGTTTTATTTTAGTTTATAGTAAATTTTAATGTATTTTTAATTGAAATGGAATAAAAGATTTAGAGAGTACCTAACTATAATTGAAAACGAATAGGAATAGGTACTTCATATCAACGTAATATTAGAGACAATTATTTCATTCCTTTGTAAAGTTTTTTTTACTAAATAGGTACCTACTACAATCAGGGCCTGCCCGATCAGGGTGGAGCGAAATCGGGTTTTGGCGCCCTTCGTAGAAGTTTTCAAGCGTATTTTCCACCCCCCTCGCCCACACTCGCGTCTTTTAAATCTTTTTTTTTTCTCATTTGCCATTTTGGCGCCCTCCTCCTAGAGCAGCCGCTCCACTCGATCTACCCTAGATCCGGCCCTGACTACAATCGTAATACATATTTGTTATAGTAATTTGAGATTTATCGAAATAAGATAAAACCCAATCGAGCAATAGTTACCAAACAGTTCCTATCTAATTCACATTAAGGCCAACTGAGTATAGGATGCTTGAACAACAAATCCCATTGCATATCGTGAAAGATGAATATCTTCAAGTCGATGTGAAAATATCCGTGCAAACGTTCATGATGGATCGGCGTCGACGCTCGCCGTGATCGATCCAGCGATTTGTCGCGAAGACGGACGATAAATCGTCGGATTCCTCGCGATATGGAAATGACGCAAAGGTTTTGCGTTCACAGTAAAACGGGGGACATATTTCATGAAACTTGAGGTTTGAGTTTTGAGATGTGGAATTGTGGGGCTTATTTTGGGAAATCAGACGAATTAGTTGTTTGAAAGTTTCGCGATTTGCCATTGGGGTCATAAAGAAAATTAATTATTACTACCCCAAGTGAGTTTAAAGAAATGTAACTGTGTTAAAAATTCACAATTAATACCGCGAATATGAATCGACTTAAATATAGTATAATATTAGCAAAAAATCGGCCAAAAGTATGTCGGGCCATGCTTAGTGTAGGATTCCGTAGTTACCATTCTGTCAGAATAGGCTAAACGTATCACATACAAATAGTAAGTATCACGTACTTACATTACAAGCATATAGGTACTTATTACCTTCGCGGCGCTTTGTAACAAACAAAAACAGGACTTTTTACTATGAAGAGAAGGCTTTTTGCAATTACTCTAAAACGGCTGGACCCATCATGTTCTCTATAGTTTTCATAAAAAGTATCTATTAAGCTTCTGTTTTACGATTTTTTTCACATTTGGGGGGGGGGGACACAAGTTCTTTTTCTTTCGGATCTATTATATCCGAAAATATTCACTTGAAGTATCATAAAATGTAGGTAAGTCCCCAAAATATGTTGTAAAAAAAAGTTCCAAGTGGACTACGGAACCCTAAAAACACCTTTCTTTCAATATTGCGGGATGCTCGAAGTAGCACATTTTACTTTGTAACAAACAAATCGAAACATGTGTATTTGTATGCTAACAATTGCTCATTGTATTTTTTAATCCATATATCCTAACAATATACGCTTCGTTGCATAACAAGGTGAAATACATAACTTTAGGTATCTTAACCATAGCCAAGTATCCTAAAACCGCGTATGTCGACTAAACGTGTAGTAACATTCGTAATAGCATGTCGGCACTTTATGGCCCATCCTTCTACACTTTAACAGCCAGTTTGGTTTCTATTCTTCGGAGGTTTTCTCCATAATATTCCTTTAAGCTAACAAGAAACGAGAACAATAATAGTTTTATTTAACTCTCTCTACGGTCGAAGAGGTTTTTTTGAGTAAATATATTTTTTATTACAATCTTTGTTTAAATTACAGCTTTCAAAATTAACTTCAAAACAGAGGCCAAAATATACTTAAGCGTATTCGACAGAAAATACATTTGACGAAAATAGGTAATATAACGTAACGTCGTTTAAAGTCGCAAACTTCGTAACTCAACCTGACCAAATTTTACAGGAGGCACAGCAAACTTCATTACCAATTAATGAAGACTTGCTTAGTTTTTTTTTACATCTAAACATGATTTTATGAAATGGAGATGGAAATATTAAAAATGGAGTTACGAGGTATGCGACTTTAGCTGACGATAATTAAGGTACCTATACCTAAGAATAATATAATTTAAGAAGCGGCTTACTTATCTACTTGATAAGTTTAACTTTTAAAAACTAATCGAGCTACAACCTAGTAATTAAACTTTAAATAAACATAAAAAATATTATAAACGATTTAAAACTTAAGACTGTTAGGTAGCTAATTTAGAATAACTACACAATCATTATTATTGCTAACTGTATTAAAACTATGTTTAATTTGACTTTAAATAAAAATTTTGAGCTTCACATGGACTACACGAATTTACATCGCACGAAATGTGTAAATAGAACAACGAAGGCCCCAATTTACATAAACCTCTAGGCTAATACAAGACTTTGCATAAAATTAAAAGCAAGCACGACCAAGTGCGATTTGAGGGCGCCGTGAAACCATTTTAAAACTCTTTGCTTTGTCAATTTAGGCGAGCGTTCACGTAACATTACGTGTTCAAATTTAAACGTGCAGTAAAACGGTTAACTTTAGGGGAAAACGGAATAGCATATTAACAATGTAGTCCGATTTGGCAGTTGACACCCTCCTATTTTTGTATGAAGAAAGTCTAAAATGCAGTTTTATTTACATTAGAAATGTTGCGTATTCTGGTTTTCTACTGTACTAGAGTCTGTGCGGAAAGAGAAGAGTCGTGGAATGTATGGGGCCCAATACATTCCACGACTCTTCTCTTTCCGCACAGACTTCTACTTTAGTTTGTTAATATTGTTATAAAAAAATAACATCTTTGAATGAAGCTTGACCAATAATTGAAATAATCAATATTTCAATACTTACATCGACATTTGAACCCAACACTGTTTAATTTATATACTTACTATTCAAGTATTAATAAACATACGTGACTCGTGATTGTGATCAATCAATAACACAATTCCATTTGTTTCTTTACGATCTATTAAAATCTATGTGGTATAAACTAGATAAGGAAACTTTCTGTTTTGTTTAATCCAATCTAGTGTATCTATTCCGACAATCATTTTAGGAAATATAAATAATTTGTTATCATGAGGATTATATTAACGGTAATGTTTACAGTTTTAGTTCATTTTGTTTTACCAAAAATGTCTATCAGGGTATTTAGATGGTAAACAAAGCAAAATCAGAACTTTTAAAATAAAGGTAAAAAGAAAAAAAAACAAATCCCCTCGGGCGAGAATCAAATTGTAATCTCATTAGCAGGCACGGTTGTGACGAGAAAAAAATTAAAAGCAAAATTTGCCAATAAATGCAAAATTTGGAGTAACACGTAAAATACAGTCCAAAACCTTTTAAAACGTAATGCGTGGTTTATAGTACATTTTTATCACTCGATGAAAACACCTTTTTCATTTACGAGCGACTGGGATGAAAAAAATGAAGACCCGCTTGCCGAGTATTGCAAGCCGCTTGCCAATCAAGTTGACTAAATTACCAGTTTTTTTTCCGCACAGCTTCGCTCGTGTGAATGATTCGGTACGGACAAAACAGTCAATTTAACCGACCGTTTTTTCCGGTCAAGTTCCACAGGCTTTTATTTATTTTTCAAAAGCAGTAATTAGATTTATATTGAATGGCCGTCGCATTAGCCTTGCTGTATGTATTTTGGGAGCAAATATGTGGTAGTATCAGCCAGTTTTAAAGCGCGAATTTAACGCTTACACTGAAATTTATAAAATAATAAAAATGGAACTTAGCATTTTTGTAGAATCTAATTGATAAAACGGCATACCTTGAAAAAAAAAGTGGTGTTGTTCTAAAAAAGTTAATTAAAAATTCGTCGCTAAAATTAAAATTGTTTATTTTATCTAGAAGAAACTTTTCTTTTACACAAGATCAGAGACAAACCATTTTTCCCAAGGCTGAAACCTAGTTATATCACTTTTTCGTGAAGGTGTGTATTCAGTTTTAGATAGATCTAAATTACTTAAAACTATTTTACCCAATCGCATTCAGTTCAGTACTATAACTTTCAGCTTCAGCCATTAAGCAGTCGTAATATTGGCGGTACCAAAATCCGACAGCGACCCAGAGTTATGTATTCATCACTCCATTTAACTACTTTATGGCCTGTCTATATTTTTATTACGCAAGCCCTGCTCGTTCTGAATGTGTATTAAATAAAATGAGGTTTTTAGTACGGCCAACTGCCAGAATTGGAGTTGTTGGAGCCTTCTTTGATTTAATGTATATTATTTACGTCGTACATAAAAGTTCTTCAACTCTTCCAGTATACTTTCCCACTTGGAATGGAGCCCGGCATTCACTTGGTAGCCTTATCTTAAGAATTGGTGCAGTTGCTAGTTTTTATGCAGATTCCGCCACTTGAACTTCTAATCCCGCAGGGGCAACTAGGCTAATGTGTAACTTTATTGTGATTAGTTTGGTTTCTGGACATTCTTCTTCAATTACAGTTATTGCGATGAAATTATGACGTAGAGGAGGTAAGCTAACTAAGATTACTGGGTTAACATTATATGGGTCATATTGCTACGAGTAAGCACCTACATATATTTTATATTCGAATAATGTTTGGCAATTTTTTTAATATTTTTTTATATTACAAATTGTATTTAATTTTATTCTGTTAGTTTATGGATACATAACGATATTAACGATTTACCCATTTAAAGACTAACAAAACAGAAACAAAAGTTTCCCGAAGCTTAACTTCATTGTGAAACGAAGCTATAAAAATAAAACCACTCTCGTAATAACAATAAAGTAACAGAAACGTCAAAGTATTTCTAAGGAAAAAACTTTTGCGCCGCGTTTATTGGCAGAGCACCGGCATGAGTTTTTATTGACTCTCCGATTTTACCAGAGTTCACTCAAACTGAAACAGATTTTTTAATACCTATGTATAGTTGTCGCAGTTTAAACATTTAATCCTTCTCAATCCTAAAAACAAACATACCATACGTAAATGGCTCAGGCAACACTCCTATCAAGAAACGAACTGAACAGTTTCTCTAATGACCTAACTCGATAGTTAATTTCTAATACTAACATGTATTTTATATTATAATTATAGCTATTTATAAATGTATAATTATTTAAAATATGCTAAATTCCTGTTAACTGTTCTGCCCAATTAACATTGTGTCATTACTGCAGGTATTGCTTATTTAGATAAGGAAGATAAGTTCGATATCTACCATTTTCTCTGTACGAATGCATGTTATTTTAGTATCCTACTGGATTCTAAAATATAACAAATCCTAGCTCAGAGTCCATATGTAGGCGTGTATCTATCCATGTACGTCGTGTTCTTTGCTTTTATCCATATCTTTAGAATTACACGAGCAACATGATAATGTGAGCCAGAAAACTACCTCTAATTAGTTTGCTATCCTTTACTTTCCATTATTTTTGTAGCAGTAGTTTTAAAATTCCATCTCACCCCCCTTTCATCCCTTCTCTCCCCATTCATAACTCAACTCTCCCCGCGAACCCTACTCACCCCATTTTACGGTATTGTATTATTAAGATGGTCTATCGATACTGCGTTTTCAATTTGGATCAACCTATTGCATTACAATAGTTTTGATTGCGTAGTTTACATGGTGACTAGCAATTTAAACTTCTGTCAGTACGGGAAATTGATTTTATTTCAATTTACGCGAGTCAGAAATCGATTTGGTTCTAGTGCTTCATTTATGAAAACTCAATTGGAATGAACTAAAGCCATTACCAACAAATCTATTATCGCCAACCAATCAGTCAACTCAGTCAAGTCAAGATAAATGGAATTTTATTTAAAGATAAAGATAAAATATTTTTATCGTGACGATCACAAAACATGTACGTACATGTACAGAAAACAACAACAGCAAGAAATCAATAAATGTGCCTCACGAAATGGACCCAATTTAGCATAATGCAGCAGCATACTTGTCGTTCATTCATTATGTTTATAATTAACATCTTAAAAATATCGAAAAATGTGGTGAATATGAATTAAACGATACCTAAGCAAACATTTTCTATAATGCCAATTTCCATAGAAATAAAGGGTAATTTTTTTAATGAAGAAATGACCGTCCACTATTTTATTAACAATGTTTAAGTTTTTTTAAAAAAGATCGTGTAAAGTAAAAGCGTAGGATAGGTATTTAATAATTTTGTAGTAATTTCCAGTAATTTTCCCATGTTTTACCCCTTAATTTTATGACAATAAAGGTATTTTGCACAGCTACATAAATAATTATAAGTTAAATCCTTGACCTTAACTTAGGTAGTTACCGGTTTGTTTTTTTGTTTTCGTGTCGTTATTGATTATTTTCATTTTAAATTAATTTGCTTTGTTAACTAGAAAAACGATTTTCGTCTTCGAGTTCACCGTATTTATTGGCCACACGCCAACTTACACTCGGGCGAATCTAGGTTACACTCTCCACTTAAGACTTAGCCTTCGATTACGTAGATACTTACGTAGAACATTGTGTTTGCGTGATTAATGATTTTGTAATTTCCATGTGCGATTTAAACAAGAACGCTGGAGTATAAAGCGTATAAATTATTCAAGCGCTCAGGCTGGTACCATTATCTCCTTGCATAGGATTATTTTGGTCCTGCGTATTTGCTTGATACGTTCATCACAACCAGTATCATTTAATTATGACTTTTCTTATATGTATTTCTAAACATTGTAGTATTGTCAATGATATTATATAACCATAGATAGGTTATACTCATACTTGAGGAGTACAAAAAATACTTCCATATTTATTTCTGTGCCTACGAAAAAACCTGGTTTTTTTGATTAATTTTCTCATTCTATCCATCTTTGTCACACTCGTTGTTAAACATAAGGTCGTCTCTTTCTATATCGGTGTGCGGGAGCTCGTTAGCACGTGCACATTTCTCGCTTGTCCAGCCGCGACTAAAGGCAACTTGTCCAATTTGTCACAAGGTAAGAGCTTCAATTCTGGAACGCCTATAATCTATCTTGAGTTATAAATCATTGAGTATTGTTTGCAGATAATTTTGATTAAATACAAAATTTCTCCCCTCAATCAATGGACCCTCGTACTTGTTCAATATTCCCCATATAAAATACTTTGTTGGCTCCACGGAAGTTTGCTGATACAAATGTTTCCTTCCGTTTCATCTTGTATGGTAGTCTAGATAAAATGTTAAGAGTTCAATGACCTAAAGTGAATCTTTGAACAGACTAAAGCTTGACGCACACATAGGGTTATCTTAACAGAGTGGACAATGGTACGAGCGAGATACGCTGGCGAATGATGGCAAAATGAGATAAAATTTACATCAATATGCAGTACGAATATACCTCTTCGTCAAATTAGATTAGAATACACATGAGTGATGAGAGGAGGCGAAAGCTGTTTATAAAGCGGCCAACGCTAGGGAGCCTGAGTGAAATGCGTGTTTGAATTACTACCATACAAATTTACTTTACCCAAAGATAAATTAGCGGAAACTTAGGAAGGTCGAACGATCTAAGGAATACTTAGCTATGTTATTAGCCATCAATTTTGATGCTGAATATTTTGGGTGGAAATTCAAACTAAGGAAAGGTGAAGGGTAACATCAAGTAAGTAATAAACACTTTATTGTACTAAATAAGACAACAACAAAAATAAACTTATCTCGACCGCGATATAAACCGTGATTACCCGGTCCCGGTCGAGATAAGTCTAGTGAAACTGACCGTGAATCATTCAAAACTGTTACTTATAACAAAAATAAATACCTAATATTATGTAATATCTAGTTTGTAACCCCCGACGCATAAAGAGGGGAAATGTTTGACGCCAATGTCTGTCTGTCAGTCTGTCTGTGGCATCGTAGCTCTCCAACGGATGGCCTGATTTCGGTGCGTTTTTTTACGTGAAAGCGAGTCTTCGTGCGGTGGTTCTTAGCTATGTATCAAAGAAATCGATCCACCAGTTCGAAGAGCAGCTCTTTTCCAAAATGATATAAGGCATTTTTAACATAAATTTGATTTTTTTTGAGTTAGCGTAAGGGTTTTCATTTTTTTTAAATCTATATCTCGCTTAAGTTAGCGATTCAGGCTACGAAATTTCCCGTATTTTTAGGCTAGGTTAAAATGCTTGCTAAATTTTATTTCCTAACTTACATCGGTATTCATCGACGTGAATATCAGCCGGTAAAAAAAACACTATTAACATAGCTTTCTAGCCTTAAAAAGTACCATAGTTTTATTACATCGTCACAAAACTTACATATTTTTATAGATATTGGTACTATTTGCAATTAAAAGTTTTTCAGAATTTAAGTTTAATGTGTAATATCGTGCATATTATTTCTCAACTGTATAAACTATTATTGAGTAAAAATGCGAGAGCAAGTTAAGGTGGCTTGACTTAGTAATCATAAAATTTCCGAAGTAGAAAGCCAGTACACTAAGTTTCTACGAAAACTGGTTAAAAATTCATTGCTTTACTTTCTCGTTACCGACTTGTAAGTATAAGATCAAATTTTAAACTTCGTCTGCATATTACCAGTGAGTTTCTAACGTTGGTAGAATACAAAATGTATTTTTACTTATGAAGCCTCGTCATCGGACACAGCTACCACTTTAAAATGTTGTGGGTTGGAAGAAAAAATGTGTAACAAAACAAACACTGATATTTAAGATAGATTTGCCTTGAATTAATAAGCTATTTAATTTATTCCGGTAGGTCCGAATATATTTACGAATATACTTACCTAACTCTTTATTCACAAACGCGCTACGAGCTTTAATTAATTAATTAATTTATGTTTTATCCCTTTCTGACAAGTACATAAGACAAAATGACAGAATAAGACAAACGATTATTAGCTAATTGAGGTTTAACACGTTTATAAATAAGGGGGTTGGTGTTTAAATGGTTATTTTCATCTTTTTAAACCACTATGTAACGTACACACGTATAAAAGTCCGATGGAGTCGGAGTCATAAATTATTTAACACTCAAACTTCAGACAGAGTTTATAATATTAGACGGGAGTATAACTTTATTTTCAAGTTCGTCTTTATACCCAGTGTTAAACAGATCTAACATAACATTCGAGTTTATTTTCGACTCACGTCACATATTTACATCGCTCGAATAAATAAAGACTAGATTCAATCATTTTTAACCTTCAAGTCTTGAGTTCACGAACTTTTAAGAACAGGAATATCTAAATAGGTGTACTTAGGTACTTATTCCAAGCTTGACAACAACTGTCTTCTTAGATGAATATTAAAGTTTCACGTGTTATATGTATAGGTAGTTACTACGTAGCTTCTGCCCACGACTTTGTCTGCACGGTATGGTGCCATTTCGTCTGCATGATGAATTGATGATCGATAAAAACTATCCTTTAGTTTGTCCTTCCCCGAGGCTCATACCAAATGTCATCTTAAATGGGCTCAGTGGTTTAAGCTTGAAGAGGTAACAGAAAGACAGACAGAGTTACTTAGTACTAGTAACTAAACATATACATATAAGTAGGGATAAGTAACTTTAGGTACCTATATGACGACACCGTCACGACAACAAGTCATAGTCAACGAGTCATATTTATAAGCCCTTATTGGTAATCGTTTAAGTAAACTTTCTAGAGCATTTTTATTAGGGTTCCGTAGCCAAATGGCAAAAAACGGAACCCTTATAGATTCGTCATGTCTGTCTGTCTGTCTGTCTGTCTGTCTGTCTGTCTGTCTGTCTGTCCGTCCGTCCGTCCATCCGTCCGTCCGTCCGTCCGTCCGTGTCTGTTTTTTTAATACGTCATAAATCCCCTAAATACGGAACCCTTCATGGGCGAGTCCAACTCGCACTTGGCCGCTTTTTATATTTATAATAATAAATATCGTGTCCGTAATAAGCTCTTACTTACTACTTATTTTTTCCCAGTCTTATTTTCCTTATTATAATATTTATAATACAAAAGAAGATTTCATTAAGCAGATCCTGATGATACTCTGTTAATAATAAAGTAAGTATGGTTCAATATGAGATGGATTTAACGTACTAATGAAGCAAGTGCGAGATACCTGTAAGGTCAAGTGAGGTAAATGCAACTATGGGGTTATTGCGTCCCTCCGTTCTTTCTCGAATACGATTGGTCGAAACGCCCTCTACTATGCAACGGTTCATGCCTGAGCTACTTGAAAATGAAATGTTGCATAGTAGAGGGCGTTTCGACCAATCGTATTCGAGAAAGAACGGAGAGACGCAATAACCCCCATAGTTGCACTTACCTCACTTGACATTAGTATTTTCAGCAGAGTAATTGCGACGATCTTTGATGCCAATATATTTTGTTTGTTTATTTGTTAATAAGAGCTTTTGATACTAATACCTACTCTGAATAATTATCGTTTTTATTGCGGTGATCACGAAATATAATGACAACTAAATATGCACTCACCTTGCCTCAAAGTACCTATCCATGGCAAGTACCTAACCTAACCATCATAATACACGCGTGTACTCCTTTGGAGTAAGTTGTCCATCACCGATACCAAGCAGGTCGTATATTATTTTTCCACCGATGTGTTACCTATAAAAACGTATAGTTTTTGTATTGTCTCTTCTTCTCTCTCTCCTTCCTCGCGTTATCCCGGCATTTTGCCACGGCTCATGGGAGCCTGGGGTCCGCTTGGCAACTAATCCCAGTAATTGGCGTGGGCACTAGTTTTTACGAAAGCGACTGCCATCTGACCTTTCAACCCAGAGGGTAAACTAGGCCTTATTGGGATTAGTCCGGTTTCCTCACGATGTTTTCCTTCACCGAATAGCGATTGGTGAATATCAAATGATATTTCGTACATAAGTTCCGAAAAACTCATTGGTACGAGCCGGGGTTCGAACCCGCGACCTCCGGATTGAAAGTCACACGCTCTTACCGCTAGGCCACCAGCGCTTTTTATAGTTTTTGTATTGTATCATTTATTTATTTAAATACAGTCATATTCCACACATGTCAAAAAATACAATAATAATAAAAACCTTAAAAACTACTACATTTAACACAAGACACTTAACATAAAACTAATATCTAGGTACGAATACTAGGTAACTAATCAAATAACCCACCCCGAGTCATTCCAGGCGCAAAAGTCCCCAACACGCTCGCTGCGTTTCCGCGTCGAATCGCAATAGATAGGTAACCTTTGCAACAGGAATGACCCAGAGCGGGGATTAGGGGCCCGATTCGGATTTTGAACTAGGTATCTATTAGATATCTATTAGACATCACCAAGATACGACAAAGATATTTTTAAGATCTAGCCTGTCAAATTTGACATTTCCGCGATTCTGGAGATACTCTTGAACGATTTTCACAATATCTAAAACGTCTCGTTGTGTATTTTTAGATCTCAAAACGATCTTAAAACGATAATTTAACGTAAAAGTGACATTAGTTGCCCGAATTGAGCTGCAAAAGATATCTAGTTGAAATCTAAACTTGTTGGTACCTAGTACATATCGTATCGTTCTCTTCTCTAGAACGTATCTTGTTTTCCGAATACCGCGGCAAGTCCCCTCTCTCGCAAGCGACTCCCGAGCTCCCTAAAGAAGGACCGCGCCTCCGAGCACCAACACCCAGTGGTCTCCACCGCGAGCGGAACAAACAAATAACCACTCAGGCACGCAGGCAGGTTCGTATAAAAAACAAACATTAATTCACTCTTCAGTAGGCTTAGCACTAGTGCACCGCGACTACTTTTCATCTGTTTTAACTGTATACACATGGGTCTACCGCCATATAGTTTCATTGTTTTTACCTTAAATTCCGACGTTTCAGCTGAGATGCACCTGCTGTGATCACTGAAAATCATTCCGTAGACCGGTTTGTGTTATTAAATGTGTATTGTATACAAAACGCGAGAGTTTAAAGTGTTATAAAGTCACCCGTTATTATTTTTCTCGCTTCTGTCGATAAAGTGGAGTGCTTTCACATCAGCTTACCGAAATCCCTAAAAACCATTTTCGCGATGCTGCACGGAATTTGGCATTTACGCCATTTACCTAATTGATATTTGCAAAAAACTTTTGCCACACAACATAACACACTAAAAAAAATTAATAATACATTAACAGAACGTAGGTACTTAATATATGTATACAGGGTGTTTCCTGTAACAGGAGCAATAAATGAAACTGTAGGCTGTACTCCTCAAACTGACCAAGCAACCGTCAAACACATTGCATGGTGTCAGCGTACATTGAAGGCAATATTTATTTTGCATGAAAAAGTGGTAACTAAAGAATTCATAATTTTTAGGAGTTGTTTAACAAAAGTTTTATAGTTTGAGGAGTATAATATATGTTTTAATTATTTGCTCATGTTACAGGCCCCTGTTTATTACGGGACCTTCCTGTTTTTCGCCTCAAATTCGATTTGAGCAATCCGTATCCCACGAAACTGTATAGCGTTCAAGTCCCGAGGGTACCACTTTCGTTAAAACCCTTGTTGTGGGATAATGTATTCTGTTTAATGCGGATTCGACTTTTCTGGATTTATGGAACGAGGCCGTGGGTTGGCAATTAAAACTTGATGCGGGACCGGACGGACATCAACATTCCGCCGTAAGTAATGACTTTTCATGTTAAATATATGTCCAATTCGAACGTACACTGATACAGAATGACATCTCTCTGATATCACTCCACTCAGGGCCCCTATTCGACATGTACAACTGTCAGATTTTGCGTCCTCTCTGCGTCGTCTCAATTCAACAGTTGAATGAATCGCGTGTTCATTAAATGCGGATAATATCATTTGGTACTTGAACCAATAATTCAACAAATATCAACTTTGTTTTATTACTACCTACTTTAACTCGTCAGCTCCCACGGCTCATATTTGAACGGTTTATAATGATATTTGAATCATGTTAATCGTTCAAACCAATTTTCGATGGAAGTTTACATGGTAATGTACATCATATATTTTTTTTTGGAATACATCTCAATTAAGTCACATTACAGATAATTTACAATAAATACCTATAAACTAACTTATATACTAAAACTACAAATAAATACAGCACAAAAATCTAAAATAAACCACCCTGAATCGTCCTGGCTCAAAGGTCCCCATTATTCCTGCTGCGTTCCCCCGCTGAACTGCAATGGAAACCTGCTGAACCAGATACGACCCAGAGCGAGGATCGCAGCCCCTCGCGCGCAAACGACGCCCCAAATCCCTAAAGAAAGCGCGAGCCTCTGACCCCCAAGGCCCTGCCGTCTCGATAGCCACCGGCACAAAGTCGTACGAGGATTCCAGCGCGGAATACTTCGCGTGCTTAGCCCTTGCCGCGGACTCCGCTGCTGAGCCAGCACAGCTTGTGGTCTGCCTCAAATGAGATGCAGCATAAGTGCTAACACAAGTTGCATCCCACAAAAGGCAGCGCCCCCTCCGCCACGGAATCAAGGTAAGTCCATCTGGCCTCTTACCGTCTGTGCGACTCAACCCCGGCGGCTCCAAAACGCACGGCACGTTAGCCGACACTAAAGCCCGCCGCACGATCTCATTAATGAGTGGTGCCTCGGGAACCGCCCAGCACACCTCTGGCAACTCAGACCGTGGTGCCCATCTTCCCCCACCAATACTCCACAACGGCAACGATGGGCCTCACACACCCTTGCCCCCAACCTGAGAGCCGCTGAAATTCTCAATGAATCGTTGTCTAAGACCGTCCCAAGCTGCGGCGAAGGCAAGGCATGTAACCACGCTCCAGACTCTGGTCGCTCAAGGGCTTTAAGGCGAGCCACGTCAGCACCCGAGGCAACACCCAACAGTGAGTCGTAGACGTGCTTGCTCCACAAGTCATCCCATTGCTTCTGAACAGCGGGATTGTCAGGCCGCTTAGCGCCGGGGATAGCATCCGACCATCTCGCTAGAGCATCAGAAACTAACGGGACCGGAACATTACCACCATGTAAAGGGAAAATGCGAGTGGCAAGATCCGCAGCCCCGTGAGCCGACGCAAGAAACGCGACTAGCCCTAACCCCTCAACCGCGCGTATCCCTAAACCACCATACCGTATGGGAAGAGCAGCCTGAACCCACTGTGTGTTGCTAAGCTCCACATTCAAAACCATCTCCAAAGTCGCCCTGAGCTCACGGTCGATATCCCTTGCTTCGTCAACGCACTGCCACGTCGGGGATGTTCTGAGGTGAGGATGTAAGTCATCCGAGGCGTGGCAAAGCAATTCCGCAATAGAGTCAAGGCGACATGGGATGAAAAATTGAGCAAATGGACTCGAACGGCGACCAGAGCGTCCTCATGTTAATTACTAGTTAACGTGCATTTCAGTCGTACTTGTCCGTACATGTATTAGCGCGGGCGAGACGTACGATAACTAAATAACATGATTTAAATATCATACTGATATCAGTGTACGGGTACGTTCGAATTGGCCTAAAATTTTGTTTCGCTTAGTGCTTGTATGGAGCTACCTAGGGCCTCCGAATCATATCGCGCGATTGACTGAAGTATGTTATACCTAGTAAAACCGTTACATAAGTAAACGCTTTTTTTTGTTCATGGATATGTCAAATTTTACTGCTACATATTTAGTACCTCGTCAATTAGTTTGTAATGTAAAATTAAAGAAATTTTATTAAAATTCAATTTGGTACTTATAACCAGGGATGTTGCGGATGCAGATTTTTTGACATCCGTGGATGCGGATGCGGATGCGGATATTTAAAGGCTCACATCCGCGGATGCGGATGCGGATGCGGATGTCAAGATTAGGTACTTAGAAAACTTCAAATATTACATTTTTAGTATTTTTTTATTAAAAAAAAACGAAACGTTTAGTATTTGAGCAAGAATATAGGTGCGTTATATTTAATAAACAGTAACTTGGCCGACTTTTCTGGATCTAGACGATTTCGTTATAGGTAATGAATGACGAAATTACCTAGCACTTACGCCGCCGCTAAGACGTTCCTGTACCGACTTGTTCGACATCCGCATCCGCATAAGCTCCGCATCGATTTTATGCGGATGCGGATGCGGATGCGGATGCGGATGCGGATGTTGAAAATAATGCGGAAGTTCCGCGGTTGCGGATGCGGATGCGGATGTTCGCAACATCCCTGCTTATAACATATAAAACAAAAATCTTAAAAATATTATCTATGCAAATTACGACGGCCAACTAGGTCATCATCATCATCGTACCTAACTTAAGAGCTTTGCTCTTGTCGGTGGAGTAAGTAATCGCCAATCATTTCTTTCCTGTGCCAGTCTTTTAATTTCCTCATACGACGCGTTATTTTTTTTTTGCCGGAGATACGTAATTCTAGGTTTCCCTTCTTCTCTTGTCCGGCCAACTAGGTAGGTGGTCCATTTGAGCATTTCTCAAAAAGTTTGTATATTTCGATTTTGTTACCAAATGTGTAAGGAAATCTGGTAACAAAAAAGGAATGTTTCATAAAAACTTTCTGGGACATTTTGGGAAATACCTATGGTGGAAGTTGTTCAGCTTCATGTACTTTACCAGCATACCAATTTTTATAGAAATCTAAGATGTGATCGAAATGTACGTCAAACTTTTTGAGAAATGCTCATTTACACTATTATGAAAATTTTACCTAAATCGGTTTAGTCGTTTATGAGTAGAGAGATCGTTTGATGTTTGGTCAAAATCCGACCTTTTCTTTACAAACTAATAGGTCAGGTTAAAAGGAGTCATAGTAACTAAAATACAACCAGCTGTCGTGTGATTTCACTATTGAACTTACTAAGCTTACACTATACCGGCATATTTCTTAATTCTTCTTAAAATAAGAGAAGATGTTATAGGTATCAAATGGGGTAATTAACCCAAACGTAAGTTATTAAGAGACACACGAACTCAGCCGCCGCCATACAATCGAATTAACCGTCTTATTTTAAAATGACATTGTGAAATAACATGAAATTTGACATGAACGTTGAAGTTTCTCATAAAAAAACTTCTACTTAGTCTATTTTCTTTGCGTAACAATTTTAGCATTACAAACTAGTACCATATTTAATTACACAAACGGGTCTACAAAAACGCGGTGCGCAACGGGGAGCGGGGGTGCGGGGTTAAATATGTGTACAAAACTAGTAACAGATATAGATATTATGTTATGTTAAAGGATGACTCACGTTATAGACCGGGCCGTGTCCGAGCCGGACCTTCCGGCGCTTACTTTTCTATGACAATGACAGGTAATCACGTGATGCATTCCATAGAAAACGAAGCTCCAGAAACTCCGGCCCGGACACGGCGCGGCCTGGTCTATAACGCGAGTCATCCAATGTTCATGCCAATTAAGTATTCATGTATAATTTAAGCATGTCGTTTTAAAATGAGAACGTAATTTCGATGGGAGGATTGTATTTACGGCGGGTTCGTGTGACCCTTAAGAGTCCGCAGCGAGCTCGGTTCTCCACACTAACGTATACATAGGAAACAGCGATAGATATATATATATACGTGCAACGAGTTGAAATCGGTGAAATGCTCTTTCTGAAATAGGTTGTCACATGGAAATCAATCTTATGTTATCTATTAGAGTAAAATGTAAATATTTAGACTACCTGTAATTATGAAAACTTTCGGATGATTACATAGTAACCAGACTACTTATATAAAAAGACGTAGACACATTAAAAGATGAATACCTCACTCTCGCTGATTAACCTAAATAACTAAGCACGCTTTCAACTTTAGATGACAACACAAACATCAAACTAAAACTTGCACTTTCGCACAAAAAAGCCGCCTACAGACGGCATACTTACGTGTAAAACATCCCAACACACACACACAACACAGCACTGCAGCACAGTTCACTATACACATACATCAGCGTGATATGAACGCATTTTTGCTACAAACAGAAGTAACGTTCGCAACGTGCTCTACCCCTGAAGGTAGGTTTTGACTGAGTCGGCTACGCCGAGGGGAGGGAGGGGAGTCTGGCGCCGCGCAGGCGGGCGAATTCACCCCCGTTCACCCTCTATTGGAACTTTATTTTTTCTGCTATCCGATCGCCACTTGAGTCTGCTGATTCTGAGTACACTTAAAAACTAGAAAATTGCAATTAGCGGTTAGGTTCCGATGCCTTCGTCTGATTACTTCAGTTTGTAGGTTCTTTTATTAGGGATGTGAGCACAATTGGCACTTTTACGGCGGCCGAGATAAAAGAGCGCAATTATTTTCCAATTAAAGAGGGTTGGGTTAATAGGGCCAATTCATTCCTGTTCTAACGCGTAAAATCTGCGCCGATCGGATTTAATTTGAACTAAACATTGGTGATTGATAAAGATGTTTTAAGGTATTTTGGTTTAATTGATTAAACAAACAATTTATACCGGGTAAAATAAAAAGATATATCATTATGCAATCATTTTTTAGCCTTTGTTTTCAGGTCTTTGAACTAGCAAGTAATAGTCCCGATCTTAAAATGCTTTATTTGATTTCATCTTTTAGCCAAATATATTTAATAAGGCTCGTATATCGGGTGCTTTTGACCTGGGGATCTATCCTAATAAAGGTTATTTTTTTAGAAATAAACTCGGTACTTATCTTAAATATCCTAGATTAGTCTGTTTTCAATGTCAAAATGTCAAAATGCGAAAAATTTATTTAGTATACAAAAGGTTAATGGTATATAAAAAAACATACAAAAATAACTTAAATATATCTAAATATTAAAATATTTTAATCTAAAAGACCTCCGCGAGTTGTACCGGGTGCAAAGGTTTTCAATTAAATTTCTTTATGTAGGAGTATGATACCTACTTAATCGTTCAGTAGGTACCTTCCTAGTAATACTCATTTACGATGTCAGAGACAGATAGAGACAGACACATGACAAGAATGAGTTAAAAACGCTATCAAAATTGTGCAGATTGCACTGCAAAAACAACTCTCCACTATTGACTGATTCTATAAAACTTCAAAAATCTAAAATTGTACCACTGAAAATTGAATAAACGACTTACCTATGTATGTTCTATTGAATTTGAATCATAGAGTTTTTTCGAGTACCTACGGCAACAACTGCGGAGCTTTTTGTGGAACCAGTGAAAACACACAAAAAGACCGAAGTAACGAACTGTGATGTGATAAGGGCGTGGGCACACAGAAACAAAAACTGATATAGCATACATTTAACACATTCAGTGCCAGCGAGTGCTACGCGCTACGAGCGTAGCCGAACATGTAAAAACCCGTAGGTATGTAGCGAAAAGCGACTACGGACTGAGCGCCCGCCTGGCGGGATGCTGGCAGTGAATGTGTATTAAAACGAGTACATACATTGGGCAGAACAATCGCTCGTAGTAAAGCGTTTACCAATTCTTATTGCCGAATATTATGTATATATTACGATACAATATAAGTTGGTGAACCTAACATTAACCTGCATCAACCTGCAAAATAAGTTTTAAAATATTGGTGTTTAATTCAAAATCTGTACAGTGAGAAGTAGGGACATTACTTACCATACAATTAGGTAGAAAATCGGAAGATTTACAAACATATAATTTAAAAAAGTGTAGCTTACGATTTGTTGTTATTTGCATTATGAATTGTTAACGTCATTTTTGTAAAACTGTAAATAATTTTGTAAGTCACAGCCAACATGTTGCAACATATTTCAGCAATGTGACAATTTTTCAAACACGCGCGTATAAATTTAATTTACATTACGAAGCCTAAAAGTTGATTAAACTGACAATAAAGCGAAATATGCTAAGAGCTTCAGTTTTCTATTATGGAGAATAACCGACGTCATCTGCATAGCTCAAAATCTTAATTACTAAACTTAAACCCACGCAACACAACTGTAGGTAGAAAGGTCAAAGAAAAACATGGCCATACTCTTAAATAAACATAAAATGTAAATGTTAACCGAAAATTATTAAATTAGGTATATCTCTCTGTGTGTCCTAACCTCAGCCATTTATTGGTAGACGGTCGCACTAGGCCCGTGCTGTCCATCCCGTCACACTCGTACGGCGTTGGTTGTCGCTTTTTGCGGGTCGGATTTCCAATTTAAGAGAATAGATAGACTCCAGCGTGAAATATCACTGACAAACTGTTTATTGGGGTCGGTACCTCATGGGTGCCAACGGAACTCTGTTATTATTACGCCTCGGCGGTCCGTAAGTCCGTCTGTATGTTAAGGACCGCCATTATTCGATATTAAATATTTATTACTATCCTATAAATAACTGACACTTAATTTTAAAATTGATTCCCAATGAAGTAACCATTTACGTTTTAATTGTTTTTAACCGACTTCACTATTTCAAAAGGAGTAGGTTCACAATTCGGTTGAATGTTTTTTTAAATGTTGGTTATATAAAACTATGTACGTAGTTTCTGGATACTTTTGGAAAGTTAAGTTCAGGTTCTAAATCACGTTTAGTGTTATTTTCAAATAAATCAAAGATGTAGACCATACCAATATAATAATAATAATACCAAATTTGATCTAAATCAGTTCAGAGGTAAGTAGTTGATTCTCAGCAACGTACTCTGTTTCATATTTCATATTCCTGATTAGATTACTTACCGCTTCAGACTTTATCTTTCAAACTAAGCACGTAAAACTCCGTCTCAAGGCAAGGGCATTGCCGATCACATTAAAGAGTGTGCATCGGTCGTAGAAGATTCGGCATGTCGGTTGAAAACTGTTAGGAACGCAACAGGAAAACATGTAAAAGTGTTACCGGTTATGTCTAAATGCAGATGTGAGATAGCAAAGTCAAGCAGCAACTGTTGATCGAGCAAATGAAATTTTTGAACGGATTTTTCGGAGTGAGGGTAAGTATTTGATTGTCGTGCAATGTAATTATTATTTATGGTATGATCATTTTTGAGGCATGTATGTCCATTTTGTAATTTATGAACAGCCCCTTACGATGATAGAGTAGTCATCTATAATTTTGAATTAAATAATATTTTCACAGAACATACAGGGTACGGATAATACAACATACCTAGCACCTAAACGTCTTTAAATACATCCAATAGGATCAAATAATTAAGTAATACAGTTAAAACAAGAAAACCTTTATTTCCACAAATTGAAAAAAAAAGCGAATAGTAAGAAACCTAACGTATAGATCTAGGCATAAGTACGGTTACCATCAGTTTGGCACTGACATAAACGCCATCGAGAACGTAATTTACTTTCTATACATCTCGCTCGTACTCGCATATTAGTGCAAACGAGATGTATAGAAAGTAAAAAACGTTCTCGATAGCGTATATGTCCGTTTTGACACTGTCAGTGACTCATGGTACGGGCTCTTAAGGGAAATAAGGGAAGTAGACATGGAAGACTTCTTTTATCTTCTCTCTGCAGACTTCGACGCTCAAGCCGCTCTTCACGCACTGCGCGAAGGCATCAGCGGGCGAGCTGACAAGTCCTTGGACGTACCCGACGGTGTTGCTCGCCCAGTCGGGGCGCGCCTCGGTGTAGAGCAGCGAAGCCACTAGGCAGAGAATAATCTGAAAAATAATGGTGAATTTTCACATGATGCGTAACAATGTTCGAAATATTCATAATATATTATGACTACACAGCCCGTACCATGAGTCACTGACAGTGTCAAAACTGACATAAACGCCATCGAGAACGTAATTTACTTTCTGTACATCTCGTTCGCACTAATATGCGAGTACAAGCGAGATGTATAGAAAGTAAATTACGTTCTCGATGGCGTTTATGTCAGTGCCAAACTGATGGTAGCCGTATAGAGCGCACGCAAACTAATACATAGCTCAGCGTTGTGTTTTATTTTAAAATAATGTAGTTTTTCGTTCGAAGGAGCGACGAATATCGCTAAGCCATTTTGTTTTGATAAACAACAAAACCCACACACAGATATTGCACATGTACATGACTGTATTTGTGGAATATGTAGGCACCAGTACTAGCTTTCTTTTAATGTCTGTTATAGCTCTCATCTCGTCTGACTTTGTTTTTATCTGTGTATTGAAATAAACAGTTTGTCTATGTATTCATTTAAGTATTTGCAATACACTTCAAAATATTAGACACAGATTGTTATATGATAGTTATATAAATTATGAAGTTAATAAATATATTCAAAGCAATTCTACAGGTGCGAGCTAGTTTCATAGAGAAATTAGACCCAAGCACATAATTATTCTTAAACATTTAGGTAATAATATTAGTCATAAGTTATACGGTACAAAATGAAACCGTAAAATATAATAAAACCATTCCTTGATGACATTTTGTAAACCCTTATTAAGTTAAGTGATCCCAAATGGTACAAACTACGCATAAATTGCCACTACCTCGAGAAAATTAGTTGAGCTAATATTTAAGTGAACAACGCTGAGTATAAACGATTTAGTGAACGAAACAAGGGGGATAATTTGGTTATTATACAAGGGGAAACTTTAGTGCGGGAAGATCTTCTAGACTTGAGACTGACAAGCCAAGGAAAGTTATTTATATTCACAATTTATTAGTTTGGCTGTTTCTATCTTGCTTGAGTTTTGTGTTGGTACCTAGCTTTTATAGAGGTACCTATATTAAATCGTATTTAGTAGAATAATCTGTCTTAGGTAAATCTATCTTTTGTTATTTAGTTCAGGGTTCATGTTTGATTAATTACCTATGTCACTATTTAAGTACCTATTTAAAATAGTTTTTTTCCAAACAGCTTCTCTGTTTATCAAATGACGTAAGTGCCGCGAAGTTTTTTATACCGTATCAAGGTATAGAAATTTCCATTATGCTTGATCCTACACGCACTTGGTCGGTTTTTATAAAGGATTATTAATAATTTTATATATTATATACCTAGGTACTTACAAAAACTCGCATCGTTGCTACTAAATATTTGGGGTAGCGCGGGCTTAAAATGTAGGTATTTACGTCCGGCAATGTCGATAATAATTGTTTTTTTCAACATCAGGTTGGATGGTCGATTCAATTTATACGTCCAAAATGGTGTCAATGGCAGTATAATATTGTTATGACATAGATTATACCTGGTATATTATTGAAACAATTAAATGTACATCAAAATTATTAACTTAGTGAGTTCGTATCGTATTAATCTCTTTTGTCATTATGATTAATTCGGTTATATTGACGTTTAATCGTGGACCAAATAATTAATTCAACTAGTGAAGAATAAATAATATGACATTTTCTAATTTGGCATATAAACATTTAGGTAGTTTATATTCTTAATATAGTCCACAATATTTATTCAAAAATATTATGGTGGTTATAAGACGTAACGCTATAGTTGTCATAAGAAAAATTGGCACTCACAGGAACGGATAATTTTTATCTTTAAATTACATAATAAGTTCCCAAAACAAATTCCTTTTAGGATGTGAAATAAGAGGTACGAGGGGTGTTCAAAATATTCTCGGTATGAGAATGAAAACAAACAAGTACGAAAAGTTTGATATTTTTATTTTTCAATATACTCCCCCCCTATGTTCATACACTTAAAAGATCGATCAATTATTTTTTTTAATACTGCATAAAAATATTTTTTATCTTTGGTGTAAAAATGCTCCTCCACTGCCGCCTTCAATGCTTCATCATCGGAAAATTTATTTCCACGCAGATCCTTTTTAAGATTGGGGAACAAAAAGAAGTCGCTGGGGGCTAAGTCCGGACTATACGGTGGGTGAGTAACAGTTTCAAACCCACATTCAACAATAGCTGCCTTGGCAATATGAGCAGTATGGACGAGGGCGTTGTCATGCAGAAGCATAACACCTTTGGTTAACTTTCCTCGCCTCTTTTCTTTGATTGCATCCTTTAATTGACGTAGAATGTTAGCGTAGTACTGTCCTGTGATATTTACACCTTTTTCTTTATAATCGATTAGTAATACTCCTTCACAATCCCAAAATATCGTGGCCATGACCTTGCCAGCTGAAGGGATGACCTTGAACTTCTTGGGATGAGCTGAACCCTTAATGTGCCACTGCATGGACTCTTGTTTACTCTCTGGGTCATAATGATGAACCCAGGTTTCATCTCCAGTAACTATTCTTTGCAGCACCTCATCAGGATTTTCACCGCACAGGTCAATAAAATCGGAACAACAAGCTACACGCATGTCTTTTTGAAGCCGAGTCAGCATTCGCGGAACCCATCTTGCACTTACTTTTGACATATTAAGATGGTCATGGATAATATCATGTACGGTACCAATAGAGAGATTGGTTACTTGTGCTATAGATTTTACCTTCACTCGACCATCTTCCAATATAAGTTTTTCCACTTTATCAATATTTTCTTGTGAAGTAGCTACTACAGGCCGGCCAGGTCTAGGGTCGTCTTCAACACTCTCTCTTCCACGTTTAAACTCGCTTGACCACTTTTGAATGGTAGATAAAGAAGGAGCAGACTCACGGTAAACACAATCCATTTCCTCTTTTATGGTTTTTTGATTTTTACCCTGTTTTGTCAAGAATTTTATCACGCATCGATGTTCTAATTTAGTTAACATTGTCAATTCCCACATGATGTTCATGTTTGTTCAGCAATTGCAGAAAAACAAAAGAACATCTCGGTTCGAATTATACTTTTTTTTAATGTCAATGAATAAACCTTAGCGGCCAGTAACGAAAGAAATTTTAGAAGAGGTTGTAAGATATCAATACCGAGAATATTTTGAACGCCCCTCGTAGATGGAGTTTCGAGGTTAGGTGTATTTTAAACCAGACAAGAGACACCTTGTGTTCTTAAACAGCTTATTATTTAGTTACGTCATTGTAAATAAAGTGGCTATTTTAGGCACTATAAATCCGCCAGATAAAAAGTGTAGCAATAGCAATTTTCTCAAGTTTTTTTTTCTTTTTCGTTTTCCAATTGAAGATGCCGTCGCTTATTTTTTCAATGATATTTTCGTAGGGCTTTTTGGAAACCCCTGTGTGGGTTTTGGCAGGATTCCTTTGGGCATGTCGCGGATACCATAAATATTTAGTACTCATTAGGGTGGGGTGGCGGATGCGGCTCTTTAAGGAGACAGACATTGGCACATTTCGACGCACACTATGTGTATATGTATCAGGGATGTTGCGGATGCAGATTTTTTGACATCCGCGGATGCGGATGCGGATATTTAAAGGCTCACATCCGCGGATGCGGATGCGGATGCGGATGTCAAGATTAGGTACTTGGAAAACGTCAAATATTACATATTTAGTATTTTTTTATTAAAAAAAAACGAAACGTTTATTATTTGAGCACTTGGCCGACTCTTCTGGATCTAGACGATTTCGTTATAGGTAATGAAGAAATTACCTAGCACTACGCCGCCGCTAAGACGTTCCTGTACCGACTTGTTCGACATCCGCATCCGCATGAGCTCCGTATCGATTTTATGCGGATGCGGATGCAGATGCGGATGTTGAAAATAATGCGGAAGTTCCGCGGTTGCGGATGCGGATGCGGATGTTCGCAACATCCCTGATATGTATGAGGAAAAAAGTGGCGAATCTAGCACTTCAACATGAACAGAAGAGTAAATTTTATCGAAACATCATTAACATAAAAATGTATTGTATAAGATTCTAATATTATTCAGGACCATAATTCCTTTTTCTTGCCTTGCTTAAAATATCTTTTCATACTAAAGAGTACATGTAATAATTATAAGCCTCTGTCAGCTGCTCTGAAGTCGTGAAAAAAGTTTAACACCCGCGCCTTCATGGGCTACCTAAATAAATAAAAACTTAGTGAAACTCTAAAATTTATAAAGAATGTATTATATGTATGTATATAAAGAAAGTCATGTATTTTAAATTGCATAGTTTTATCGTCAACGGTTTAGGTTATGCAATGTAGTAGAATAACCTTATTTCGTGTTGTTGCGTGATATTTACGGATGTCTTCTTTTTCCGGTCAACGCTTTTCGATGGTTCGATCGCGCACGGGAAAATTCCGACCCCGTAGCGCCAAACGAATGGTGAGATAATTTAGGTATCAAATTGTATACATAACTACTTACTGCCATTATTTTTATAGGTGAGCCACCGTCAGTTTTATTGATAAGTGCTGCCTTTGTAAAACCAAAGAGAATAAATAGTAGGTATAGAGGGTTATTTTTATTGTCATAGTAAATTTTGTAGTCATAGTAAATTTACTGCCATCTATCGACACAGGATTAAAACTAAAAATGAAACTGTATAAAAATATCAAAAAATGTATACTATGATTGTATATGAAATGATATTAAAATTTTATTTAGTATTACTTTTAGACCGCCATATGACTTTGACCCATGTTCTTTCACTAATATGTGTTAATTGTTAAATATCAAACGGTGTCACCAACGCCATCTACCCGAGGATAGGCTAAAGGTGTGGCGCCATCTATTCGAGAATAACTTTTTCTTAATTTCCGGCACCTTTTTTCCTTAGACTTTACTTATCTTATACGGAGGATATAATAGATAGGTATATCTTTGGTAAAACTATTAAGGTGAACGCTTAGTTGCGCCCGCTACGCGAAGGAAACTCAACAATCCCTAAATTTAATATAATCTGAATGTACACACACCACACAGTCATGCCACCCCTTAATGTATTCGGTGGCGTCTTCAATTATGAGAATTGATACGCTAGTGCGGCATCCATTAATATTACTAACGACGATATGACACTTTAAACTCTACACCGTGAGGCTAAGTAAATTGATAGGTACATTTGTATAGTTCATGATGATAAAAAAGGTATGTAACATACTTTCAGACGAATCGGAGTTAGTTCACGTAAAATTGATTGTAAAAATTATTAATTCCTTAACATGGGTTACTGAAAAATAGTCATACCTACTTACTAACATCAATAAGGATAATAGAAATGCACGTACCTATATCCAACTCCGAACAGAAAGTAATATATTTGGCAATAATGTTTCCGACCCGACTTTTCGATACATTTGATATTTCCAAATGATGAAAGTTCCGGGCCCATTCGATACATTTCGTTCGGTGCTGGCGTTAAGCGTAGCTAGCTGGTGAAAACGACGAATATATCATTTGACCATTTTGAACATATGTCCTTTTTTCGACTATGAAACTATGCTTTCAAATTTATTCTAAAATATGACTTTGCTTTTACCGAATATTAAGTCTGTTGCAAAAGTTTATTTTGCACTTACCTATATTAGGAAATTTTAATGGAAATTAGAGCAACGTAAAAACTCGTTTCAATTTACAATTCTATGATTCTCTTGGTACGAAACGCTTCCTCAATTAAAACTCTGTAGTTTACGTTTGTGCAAAAACTCACCTAATTAGCTCGAACATTCGTACATATCGGGTGTTCCAGAAAGTATAAGCACAACTTTGCGATGCTGCCTTTTGGATTCATTATTTATTATTTTTATTATTTATTAAATACATTTACACGCAATAACAGCATGTGCCAATGCACCGATTAATAAGACTTGCAAGAATTACAGCAGGTTAACTAATACAACAAATATATCTAAAGTAAAATAGATACTTAGTCACTACAAGTCAAATGCAAGTTCATAATGCTAACTAGATAGAAAAACGTATATGAATTCGTCAGTTACTTATCTATATATAATTATTAACGTTCATCGTTCATCGCAAAGCTTGTGTGCAAAATACGCGAAATGCAGAGCATTTCTTCAGAAACACGAAAATATAGGTATTGTGAACAAATCGTAAACGAATCCTAACTTCACTTTTTCGCGCATCCATTGTTTTTTTTTATTCAAAAACAAACTAGAGTCGAAAACTGACTGCCATATCAAGTAACATGCGAAATTAGACAAAATTGTTTGTGACTGAAACTTCATTTCGAATAAAACGTCATATCGACTGATATTAGAATAAAAGCCAAATCAAATTGCTTTGTTTCTCAGAGATATTCTAAATTTGAATGTTATTAAGGTATCGGTTATCGATAAAGTTAAGTTAAAATTACGATATACACTCACAGATACAGGATACAGGTACAACACAATACAGATACAGATCGTTTCTGGAGTGTCACAAATCGTTTGCTTGTACAGTCAAGGTATTAAATACAACTTCATTCCCATACCTTAAGATAGTGTATCTTTGGCACTTTGTCTGTGTCGATATTGACTGTACTTAAAGTAAAATGTGTCAAAGGTCTGTTTGATTTCAAACATAGAGAGGATCATACTATCTTTGTCTAACACTAGTACTAGCACCCAAAAGAAAAGGATGAGTATAGTTTTTTTTGTTCCTATTTACTGACAAGATTTGGTTGACCCAGTATATTTATGTATTTCGCTTGCAGCTTATATAGTGCGAAATCTGACAAGCATTTGGCCTATTCGCTTTTTTTCCAGTATGATCTGTCTGTCTCAAAAGTGACATTTCTTCAACCAAAACCGTCAGTTTTGACTCTGTCAGATCAGTATCATATCTGAAACAGATATAATAACTAGAACTTGAACTGGCCTGCTATTTGATTTCATTCATATCCACATTATTAGAATTGTGAAATGTACAATTCGCAAAATGATATGATGTTGAAATAGGTACAGAATTTGCAAATCATACATTAATATCATTTTATAAATTAGCAAAACATGCAATAAGTATATGAAGTGAAGCGAAAATAAACTAACTGGAATCGCATAGCTTTACATAAATAAACTGCATAATTTGAGCTCTTTTGAAATAAATGGTAAGATATTTTAAATTACGTTAGTATGCAATAAATATTATGAGTAGGTAAACCACGATGAAACAAACTATCACTAGCGAACTATTTGGTACCTTGCCTGTCACCATTTTAATTTTAGTTTTTATTTGTTGCTCGAGTCGTCAATGAAACGAGAATAATTTGGTAATACTTACTGCTACGTCCACTCCCAGCCCAGCGGTTGCGAACCTTTACTATGAAAATTCAATTCAGCTGTTATCTGCACCACTGCCGCTCGTCCTTTGTTTTTCTTTCATTTACCCCGCTAATCTTAATTGTTAATCCGACCGAGTTTTTCACCCCTGCCTTTTTTCGAACACTCTGCGTTTTTAGGTTGATTACCGGTTATTACAAACAGTTTTCTGTTTTGTTTAAAAATGAACTGTACTGAATGACTATAGTTCTCATTTTATTTCATCAGTTTGAAAACAATATAAGATGTTTTGAAGGATATACATTTGAAATTAGGATGTGCGAGTCAGTTATAGGTTTTTTTATGAATTTCGAGGCTTAGGTGTGGAAGTTGCTGTATAAATGTGGTTATTGTTTCTACCTACAAGATACAATCTGATTTCATTTGACCCGCGAGACAAATTTTTTGTACCTGTACCTGTAACTTCATTCAAGTTTTTCAAATTTCAAGCTTTATAAATGTTTTTTTTTATGTTGGTTTAGTTATGGAATCTTTTCAAAATGGCCAGACTTGCGAGGTCTACAGGTTATAGAGCCACTAGGTAGGTAGATACTCCAACTAAATGGCGCAGCGAAGCAGTACTGCGCAATCGATTATCTCTTAATCTGCTTCGTCGAATCTGATTTCCCTCGCCACATCCTAAGTTGCAAGTAGGTAACTGGCTCGAACTTGACGGTACGAGATTCATCTTACACCGTACCGTCGATTTCATTAAATATAAATGTAATAAATAACTCGTGGGTTCATAACCTCTGCTCGTTTCGTCAACAATAGTAGGCCTGGCCACGACATTGCGCGACTGGCTTCGGCTAAGGCTAAAACCATAGGTGGGAACGAAAGGTCCGATCGTTGTGTCTCGATCCAACATCCCATGCTGGGCGCGGTATGGTGTAACTTTCGACGAACCAAACTCAAGCTACTAATATCCATATATTGGAGAGCAATTCCATGAAGATCCCGATGGATGGATTATGCAAGTGATCCAGGAATTATGTCTAACATAACCGTGCGAGTACAAGATGTAAGGGTCATACACAGGCTTAGGTTCTAATGTGTTTCTGATCCCCGAACTTAAGGACATAGTCAAACAAATAATTACCGTTTTGTTACACCCTGATAAAACTACGTTGAAACTGGTTTTAACACTGATTTAAACTTTCACGATTTTTACACATTATTAAATTGTACAACGGGACTTAATCGCGTATCTAAGTTTTAAGATTTACCTTCGACATTTTGAGGACGGCGTTAAATTGTCCCCGTGGTCTCGGAGAAGACTGGCTTAAGTTGACATCAGCATCTTCTAACCGCGCGAGCTTTTCGAACTACCCGCACTTGGTCTTAACAACAACAACGCCGTCCTCGAAACGTCGGAGGTAAATCTTAAAACTTAGATACGCGATTAAGTCCCGTTGCACAAGTTAATAATGAAACTGGTTTTGCCGATCGTGACATTCACAACAGCATTTTTGGCTTTCCTGAACTATAGATATAGTTTCTTGCGTGTTGTCTGGCTACCAGCTTCAGTTTTAAGCTTGACGCACATACACGGGCGGGTCCGGGCGTACGCGTAACTAAAGGTGACAGTCCATTTCCAACTGCAGCTGCACTACCGCTGCGGCGTTACTGGTGCGACATTACTGCAGCGGCGATAGCGGCGGCGACTGCTGCTGTTGCGTCGTGCAGTCGCAGCAGCATTCGTTAGTTGCTTGTCAATGTCAGTGTCAGACGTATGAATAAAAATACTAATTTGTTTTCGTATATTTTACAAGAAAAAGCAAGTTGCAATAATGCTACATGCTAACGAAAAAGAAGACCAGATTGCCTTTCTACGGGAATCAGAGGCAGTCGAAGACAGCTACCAATAAAATCTGATATTGAATTGTCGTCCTGATTCAGGGAATATTACCGATTAAATGAAAAGCAATTCAACGTTGTTTGAGGCTTAATAATTGACTAAATACACTCAAATTACCTTAAAATTACTTAAGGTAAGCTAACATTTTGAAATTATCTTCCCCATCTTCTTGGCCAAATGCGTGACGACCGCAACAGCACACAGCAACCCGACGTGAGCGGGACTCATGTAGCTTGTGAAGTATACGGGGCGTGCACTTGATCCACCTACATCACGTAGGTACGTGATCCAGGTGATTCGTGGGTTCCGGAGAAGGCGATGTGACACGTCGTTCTGTATTAGCAAAATATTACAGATTTATCTTTCTGAGGTTCAATATACTTAAAGGTATAAATTAATAAATGCATTTGGAAGTGCTATAATTGAGCAATTTACACTTCATATTTTATAGTCCAGTAACAAATTGAAATCTTATGATTGCTCTTGTGTTACAGGTGACCATGGGAGGCGGCGCTCTTGTCAGTAACAAGAAATCCTTTATGAAGAAAGCTATTTCGTTGACTTTGGCTGATATACTTTTAATAAATTAATCTGAATAATAAATATTTTCCTCGTGTTGGTGTGATGATCCGTGTTGTAGGTACTCTGCAAAGTTTATTTAACCTTCAAGCCTTGAAACCACCGCAACTGTCAATTTATAGCCACTCGTTTCGAATTTCCTCTTTTTCGCACTTGTATCGAAATAGTTATTTACAGTACATATGGGGCACTAGTGCGTAAAATAGCACTTTTCGTGCGTATGTCGAAACTTTAAAGTGCCATATGTACTGTAAAACGTTGTTCGATACAAGTGCGAAAAAGAGGAAATTCGAAACGAGTGGCGATAAATTAAAACACGACCGAAGGGAGTGTTTTAAATCGACACTAGTTTCGAATTACCTATTCGCACGTTTCTCAAGTTTCGACATACGCACGAAAAGTGCTATTTTACGCACTAGTGCGGAAAAGTAGCCCCATATGTACTGTAAATAACTATTACAGTACATTTGGTGCTAATGCGATAAATAACCTATTACGTGACAATGTCACAATTTAAAGGGCCATAGTATCTAAATCTATCTATCTGGTACCTTAAAATGAGCAATTCTTGTATATTTATTTAGATATATATTTCGGGGATCTCGGAAACGGCTCTAACGATATCGATCAAATTTGCTATATGGGGGTTTTGGGGAGCGAAAAATCAATCTAGCTAGGTCTTATCTCTGGGAAACACGCACTTTTGAGTTTTTATATGTTTTCTGAGCAAAGTTCGCTCACCCAGATATTGTACTGTAAAACGTTATACGACGACGATTGTACGACGTTTTACAGTACAAATGGCCCTTTAAATTATCGACATAATATTATTATGCTCGTATTGTGCCAATTACCGCACTAGGGCGGTAAAGTGGCACCATATTATGTACTGTCAAATGGTTTTCTATCGTATTTTCTCGGAAACGTTAGTATTAGTCATGCTACTTCAGTCAACCCCAGTACTTTTTGTACCGACACTGACTGAAATAGCAAGACACGTTCGTACGTTTCCGTGAAAATACGATGGAAAATAATTATGCACAAAATAAATGTGTTGGCCTTTCGACGGAAACTGAACTTGCTCCGCATACGAGAACGCAGGTGCTTCGGGGTGCTGTGTATGCTCTACGATAGAGAGAAAGGAACAAACGTAAGAAGTGCTTCGCGTTTAAAGTTGTCCTTACAAAACTTCGAACAGACATCTATGGTAATACGACAAAAACGTAAGAAAATCAAGAAATCGCAGTAGTTGCTTAAAGGAATAAGAAAGCCCCAAATCACAGAAATTAATCACGTAAGTAGTATAGTTTGACCAGGGACTGTCTCATTTGAAACATAGACAGAGAGAATCATACTATCTTTGTCTTACGCTAGTATTAGCACCCAAAATAAATGGATGAGTAATAGAGTTTTCTTTGTTCATCTTATTTACTGACAAATTGGGTTTGCCACATTGTAGTTATCTCTCCGAATTTGACGCTCTCTGACGGAACTTTTAACATTAGGTATTATTGGGGTTGTTTATCCGTGGGTGTGATAAACTCCTTGCAACGTAGTGGCAATATTCTCCTTGCTTAGAACTACTTCTATCTGTGACCAAAGACATTTCAGAGCAGATGACAGATTTGACGTGCGGTCTGCAGCCGCAGTTGCTATAATACACCAAACATGCAAAAATCACCATGCTACGTGCAGTCGGTATTGTCATTCATTTTACTATGGAATTTGACAGTTAGACCGACGCATTCAGGCCGCCGCAGTAGTGTCGGAGCAGTAGTGCAGCTGCGGTCGGAAATACGTTAAAATGAGCATATTACATGCAGTCGGTATTGTCATTCAATTTACTATGGAAATTGACAATCACACCGACGCGTTCAGGCCGCCGCAGTAATGCCGGAGCAGTAGTGCAGCTGCAGTTGGAAATGGAATGTCACCTTAAGTGGGCCCGCAGACACACAACCGCTCGCGCTTGCCCGCGTGTATGCGTCTAGCTTAATTCTGAGTATTTTTTAATTCAGCTAATAATGCATTCGACGGACTGTATGAAATTAAAATGATCGACTAACTTTTAGCAGGTAGAAAAATATTTAATAGTAAAATTGATATGGAATCATAATATATCTTGGTGTTGCAGTCATAAAATAGAGAAAAATATTATACGAGTAAGAACCTACTTATAAAGAGGAATTTCTTAAGAATACCCACTACGTTTAAAATATTCTTGCAAATAACGAATTTCCTTAAACACCTCAAGCAATGAGAACACTATTCCGCAGCAAACCTGCTTTACATATTTTAATACTAGCGCGCTCGAAGCGGAGCTACATTGTGTAAAATTTCCTAATGCTATCTAGTAAAATGTACAATTTTATAATATTTTACGCAAAATTCTTAGTATATTGTACCCAGGCTGCTGTGTGTTGCGTTTTATTACAGAGTTCATCATAATCCCCGTTTTATAGCTTACACTTACTTTACTATACATTTTGAAAATTTGCCAATGCAAATTATTATCATTGTATTATAACAGGGATGTTGCGAATATCCGCATCCGCATCCGCAACCGCGGAACTTCCGCATTATTTTCAACATCCGCATCTGCATCCGCATCCGCATAAAATCGATGCGGAGTTTAATGCGGATGCGGATGTGGAATAGGTCGGTACAGGAACGTCTTAGCATTGGCGTACTTAAGTGCTAGACTGCTAGGTCATTTAGTCATTAGCCATAAAACCCTGTTAGAAATGAGCAGTCAAGCGTGAGTGGGACTTAATGTACGGAACCCTTGGAACGCGAGTCCGACTCGCACTTGGCCGGTTTTTGAAATATAAATTACTAAGATGTAATATTTGACGTTTTTTATGTACCTGTCTTTACATCCGCATCCGCATCCGCGGATGTGAGCCATTAAAAACCCGCATCCGCATCCGCGTCCGCGGATGTCAAAAAATCGGCATCCGCAACATCCCTATATTATAAGTATTATAACCTAATGGTATTAAAGACTAACATTACTATCAACTAGGGAACAAATTTTGAAATATTTTGATTTGTTTTTAAGTAGTCACACTACCTACTATTATATAAACTATAAACTGAAATAGATACCATACACTAAAGGAAAACCGACCAAAAGATCAGATCGAACCAAGATAACTTTTGTTATATCCGAATAAATAGATACTACGTATATAGTAGGTATAGGTTTTATTTTTAACAACAATATTTCAATATAATATTTAAAATTCGCATTTTGAACACATATTAAACCATAATTTATTTTGTTACATTTATTTCCGACGTATCGACGCAGGATACACTAGTCGAAACTTTGGAAATAAAGGCAAAAAAAACGCGTTGGACCCGACAAACTTTCAGTCAATATCGACGTCACAATTTTGCAACTCTCCCACCTATTGACATTTGAAGAGAGATTTCAAGCACGCTCGACACCATTCCTTCTGGCACAGCATTTTGAGACTTTATGTCGCCAAATCAACGGGATATTTGCAACTTTTGGCAGCTCAAAAGAGTAAAATTTTCTATATATGTACCTACTATGTATTTAGATTTATTATTGACGTCGTAAGGGCGCGGGTACACGGTGCAGCCTCCGCGGGTTTCACGCGTCTCGTGTACCTACATAGCGCGAAGGTGCAGCGGCGGCGCGGCGGCGGCGCGGCGGCGGGCTTTACGCGTCTCATGTTAAGCGTGAAGGTGCGGCGGCGGCGCGGCGGCGGCGCGGTGGCGGCGCGGTGGCGGCGCGGCGGCAGGCTTTACGCGTCTCGTGTACATAGCGCGAAGGTGCGGCGGCGGCGCGGAGGCGGCGTGGAGGCGGCACCGTGTAGGTACTAGGTACACGAGCCCGTGCGGCGGCGGCGCGGCGGCGGCGCGGAGGCGGCACCGTGTACACGCGCTCTAAGACACGTACTAATATAATTATGTACATATTTTTATCTAAAGAGATAAAATTAAACTTATCAGATTAACAAAACGAACTTATTCACAATAAGTATTCCGTGAACAAAGTTTTGTACGGAACACTAAAAACGCGTAGGTTTGAAGTCACAATCAATAGGTACCTATTCATTAACGGCCTCCTAGCCTAGTCGATAGCCACCCTGCCTACGATCCAGAAAGTCTCGGATTTAAATCCCGGTCAGGGTATTCTGCGAAGAGGTTATGTCGCAGAAGGAGGAGGCGGAAAGGGAGCGAGAAGCGGCTGCTGACGCGCTTCCTCTCCGACGCAGGCGGCAGGGTCGAAGGCGAAGAGCATATGCTCGCCTCGAGCCCTAGTGGGGCCGGCGGGTACCGAACCTGCATTGCACGGCCCCACACACGTCGTAGGGGTGGGGATCAAGCGTTTCTGATCCCCCCCCCCCTGCATTGTGAGGGTGCCCTGGCGATAAGCCGGGGCTGCCGGAGGGCGCCGTGGTGGAATGATATCGATCCCAGTGTGCCCTCACGAACGGCAAAGAGGATGAAACGCCGGAGTGGGTTTAGTGGGTAGGGCCAAATTCTCCCCCCCTCTCGCCAAGAGAGGGACAAGGAGCGGCGAGTCCCACACACCGTGCGTAAATGCATTCCCACTCCGTCAAAAAAAAAAAAAAAAAGGGTATTTATTTGTGTATTATGAACAATTGTTCCTGAGTTAAAGTATGTATATCGTCGCCTAGTACCCATAGTACGAGCTTTTCTTAGTTTAAGGCTAGGTAAGCCTGTGTTGAATTGTCCCCAAATATTTATTTATTTATTATTTTTATTTACACGACCTTACGCCCTGATTGATGTCCGGATGTTTATTAGGACGAAGTAGTCCCACAATTCACCAGTTTAGTAGATGGCACATAAACAGGCCAGCCTGATTATGCCTCTGGCAAGCCGCCAGTAGACGTCGGCACCTTCGACGGTTAAATTGGACCGGGAATATCTGGTTATTTATAGGTTAGCAGGCTTAATGCTCGGTTTGACGGCTCGGAGCTACTGGCTCGTTAAGACTGGTATTATCGGCTGGTATTAAGCGACCGAGCATGGCAATACTCGAAGCTCAGTGCCCACAGTGCCTACGCGCTAACGCATGCAATGTTTCCAACTAAGGCCTAGATTCAGCAACCTTAATGTGCTTCTACATCACATAGGTCGCATTTTTTCGTATATTAAGTAGGCGGGTTATGACAATACAGCTGAAATAATTGCAGTGAATGCTTTTTTAAATTCCTCTTCGATAGAAATTTCAACAATGACTTATAAACAAATTGTATCAGGTTTGACGTAGTAATCGTAGTATATTTTTAATTTTAAGCTCTGTAAACTGTGTTTGTAAACAAAAAATATTTCATTTGAAAAATATAAGCCTTCTCTTTGTTGGTATATATATTATAGGCTAGAAATATTCGTCCCGAAATGAGACCACGCATTTTACAAAAATCGTGTACTAAAATGTACTACTTACCTAGTTCATGATTGAAACGAACGTAACAACATGGCGAGTTCGTTTATACAATTTTATTCTTCTATTTTATTATATATTATATTTAGAAAACTTAGAAAATTGTGACATTGACAAATTGTGATGTTTCTAATTCCATAATTATTCGGCATTGTACATATAATTTTAGTTTTGATTTATTCCAATTTTATTTTAGTGTAGGTATTTATTGCAGTTAATGCATGTTAGATACTAAGTAATGTAATGCCAATTAGCACGTAAGGTTTATCTGTAAGTGCTGATTGATTGAAGTGAACAAATGAAATGAAAATGTTATGTTCGAAACACAATGCACAATACATTCGTACTCAATCGTGGTCTTTTTGTTTACCATGCTATATTTTCGTTTGTATAACAAATGGTATTGAATATTATAAATTATTATACATACATCCATCTTACAGGGTGTATCCTGTAGGTTAGCAGTGGCATTTAAAGCATGAGAACGCACCATGACAAATTTCTGTCTGTTGTCAAAATATAATTTTAGTTGTTTGTGAATTAGGTAGGCATGTTTCAAGAAAGTTCTTAGAACACCGTTGATATTTTGCAAAAAAAGTTTGACCTTCGGTTACCATATATATAAATATTATATACGTAGGTACATATATGAACATAAATCTTTTGTTAGCGTGTTTCTGAAAATATAGTACACGGATCAGAGCCATTTATTGTTTTGTAATGCTATACTGTTTGCATTAAAATAATCTGAGATCCCTGCCTCACGCATTTTTATACAACTTGTAGCGAGTCCGTGCAGAATTCCTGAGGTCCTATTAAATAAAGTTTGTTAACTCTTCATGACATGGAAGCCTTATTTGGGTTATCAAACATTTTCCTATTTTTTTTATTAATCTGATACAGAGTACATACATACATAGCTAGTTACATGTAAACAGCGATGTGCTAAAGTCAACTGAGTGTCACAAAATACGCAATATCACAAAAAAACATTTGTAGGTCCAGAATAGTCTTTCTGAGCTGTAGGCTAATATTTTACCAAAGATATCCCTGAAACAGCTTCTGTTGCACGTAATAATATGATAATGTACAGTCAACGGGAATATGTATGTATTGTATTACGAAATGCGTGGAAATAAAAAACATAGGACAGTCTGAAAAAGAGGGGAATAAGTATTTTATAATCATCGTGAGATTTCCAGATGCCACGTATTCTAACATTTTTTATAGGTAACATTATAGGTTTAAATCGTATCAATGAGTTCCAAGAAACTTCATAAAATACCTTGTTTCTTACCTTGCCGTAATGTCAATTTCATTGCAGTACCTATAAAAAGTTTTCTTACTATTAGGAATATTTAAAAAAATATATTTAAAATAATTTTGATTGTTCCAGTAAAAAGTCAGTGCAACTTGCAAAATAACGAGCATATTGGGTATGTATTTATAAAGGAGAATGAAAATGCGAAATATGAGTTGTATTGTATATTTTCTTCTTCTTCGTGCAGTCACAAATCGACACAGGTAACGGTATTTAAGAAAAGTGTGTACCTACTACCAACTACTACGTTCATACCTAACATTACATGAGAAACTGTTTTCTTTTAATCTCACTAAAAGCTGTAAGTCTTCAAACTGCTGTGTTGGTAAAGCGATGCATATTTCATTTTGAAGCCAAAATGACATTACTCGAGAATGTTATGTAGTAGAAAAATACTTCTAGGGAATTTCATTTACGCTTTAACTAAAAATATGTCTCTAAAATGCTTACTTGAGAATATACCTAACTACATATTTCTTACTTCGGGAAAGGCTTATATAGAAAGTATCACGTCATCCGGTGATCACCTGTCACAGAAAATGAAGTGTCAGTTGCCTCGGCCCGGTTCCGGGCCGTTCTAGCGTGAGTCCTTCCTTCCTTTTGCTTTTCCTTCCATCCTTTACACCGCTCCAAAACGCCTTTGAATTTAATTATGCGTTTCCAGTAGTTCTAAAAGGTACAATTGCAAATAATGCTTTTACCGGCCCGGTTTATTAAACAAAGTAGGTATTTACGTAGTCTGTCCGTTCGCTGCAGTTGGCTTCAGGGTTCACCGTTTGTAGATCACGGTCTAGTTTAATTTCGCCTGACTTGATTGCGTTTTTCTTGCGAGATGTTTTCCAATTTGCATCCCTTTTAACGTTAAAACGAGCAACTTTGCCTACCTTACTCGTACATACAGAAAGCGAACTAAATATTACAGACTGAGTTATTTTTGTAAAAGCGTGATTAAAGTTTGTTCTCGTTGGGCATCTCCTACGTACGTAGACTTGCTTTGTTTGTGATATAGGATGTACCTTAAGGCCTAAGCACACGGCAAGCACAATAGCATTTTGATATTTTTCGAACGAACTTCCTTTCCGGACGGTTGGCGGTAGGCGAATAAAAATGTAAGATTTTTCCGTCACGAAAACCCCGTCACGACCCTTTCTTATAAATGGTCTTTCGAGAATAAGTAGCCTATTTCACTTTACCGACGTACGTGTATCCTATAGTGGCGCAGTTAGCAAACAGCCGCTTTGTAACAGCGACGGTCAAGGTTCAAACCCCGGACGTGTATGCAGATATTATATATCGTATATTTATTGAAACAACTCACAATTGACCGACTTTATTATTCAAAAATTGTGTGTCCTTGTCAGTCAAACTCGCCCTGACCGCCATAAAACACCCAAATATCTTTACGGTTCAATACATCGTTATTGTACGCTGACGGACCGTCACAAAGTTTACACCACGTGAATCCCGGGAATTGCCGTAGCCCCGGGAATTTACTCTTTGTACTGAAAACAATTCATTCTTAATGTTAACCTCCTAAGGTCCAACGAAAAATTGAGTATGTAGTCAGTACGGCACGTAGTCCTACCAGTAGTACTATTGTTTTTTTATACTCATTCAGACCCAAGTATTTAAAATACTTTTTTTAATGTTATTGTACTTATACAGCACCTTGTACAGCACTTTGATTTTTTTTTACGAACTTGTTAAAGGGCTCACAGACAAAACAAAGCATGTCTTTTAGAAGTTCGTACACGCCAATTTCGATAAGCGCAAAATTTGTAATGGGTTTTCTATTAGGTAAGTCCTACTGGTAGGACCGTGGTACGCTATGACTACACAATTGTTGTAGAAGCTGGGTCTGAATAAGAAAGTTAATAAGTACTATGGGTAGGACCTTGGGCCTTAGGAGGTTTAAAGGTGGAATTTAGCTTATGAATCCTGACAGTATTGCACCAGTGGAAAACAGGCGTTTTCACTGTCAATTTCCGTAATAAAATTAACATTTTAATAAAATAAGTAGCCAATAAAAACTTACTAACAACAGAGATATTATTAAAACCATTCACATTTTTAAAAGATAGGATTGCACAAGATTTAAAAGAAATTGACTTGCAAGTATCATAAGATATTATGATGGTAAAAATACATAAGAATATGTTTCTTTATTACGGAAAGCTTACACTACAGAAATCAATATTGCCCTTTTGTGTTAATATTTCCGAGTGCGCTGCCATTATTCTTTCCGCCCGGGAATGCCCGGTCCAGCCCTACACACGAGTCCCAGCTCCACTATAAATATAACCTGAAATGGCACCGAGATGAATACGGGATTAATTTGGCTCACAATGCGCGGACAAACCAGAGTAATTCCGTTTCATTTGTGTCAAAAACAAAGCAAACCATTGTACTCGAAGCACCTATTGCTGCTCGTAATTACTTTATTTTAATTTAGAAACATTTTTCGGTGCGGCCGGCTGTAAAACCCGGGGTCTCGCGAGAAAAATAAAGGGAGGCTGTGGGTATCGGTCAGGGGTAGGGAGTCAATCGTGTGTTATGCGTTCATCACGCACTGACGACATAATATTTCAGCCGCGACCCTTTTGGGGTAGCATTCGGGACTGTTTACTGAAGCTCTTGGTACTGACGGTTTTGACAGAAACATTTGGAAAATTTAGTTAGCTTAATGGTTACTTTTATGAATTAATTCTTTGGCACGCCCTACAGCAGTTTGAGGGACTGTAGGTATGGTGTCATTAGATTTAGTCATGTTTTCTTTCTAATTCGCTTATTATTTTATAATATGTTGGCGTATATCCACTAGGAGCCAGATGTATGATGCGAGTTGTTATAATACGAGTAGCAATTTTATATCAATATATTTTTATGAATGGTCATTTTTTTGAAGTGAAAAGTTTTTTGGCAGCGCTGGGCACTTTTTGAGGTGGGGAAAAAATGATAAACTCGAGACAGCGTAAGGCGATCACGTGACCGTAAGGGGCGTAAGCTTTAGATGGCCACTCATAATTTAGATGGCATTTAAATCAATAAAGAAAAACTCAATGTTATTTGACATTTATGTTGCGGACTCCTTTTCAAGACTCTATCTATGTTCAAATAATTTGACGTTGTCATGGCAGTATGTAAATGAACATGTCAATGAAAAAGTGTGATCTTATTTGAGAATGATAATAATATATAACAAATAAATAGAATACCTCCGCTAAACGTATGTATCGTGTTACCGGGCGTCGGTAACATAGTGAGGTGAGTTTTCACTTCTATCGGCACTCCCGGAGAGCAACCGTTGTTGCTTGTTTATTCAAGATGAAGACAGAAGTGCGAAGGCCAAGTTTATAGACGGCATCCGTATCGCAGTATTTGCGATGTTGCGAACTATCAAAAATAATCTAGAATCACGACTCACACCCGAGCTTTCATTACACCCTAGTAACTTTATTACACGGACCTATGTTCTTCCGATGACTTTATTAAACGGTTAAATTTAGTTGTCTTAAATATATACTGATGATATTAGTGAGTCTCTTTAATCTGATTGAAACTTTATTACTTAGTTTAGGCACTAGTTTTATAACGTGCCTACGCCAATTCTTAAGATTAGTTGCCAATCGGACCCCAGGTTCCCTTGAACCATCGCAAAAAGCCAGGATAACTAGGAAGATGAGTCTCTTTAATCTGTTTATTTTTTATTTAACTTTTACGAAGATTCTTGAGGAAGTCTGTGGTTGGATCCGGTACTTGTAACAGACGCAGGCTCGTAAACAAACGCATAATAACAGCATAAACCTATTTAAAATGAGGTTAAGCACTAGCTTTATATGCGCGTTGTCCCGTTTGTCGTGCGGCGGCACTTGACTCAGTTTTATCTCGCCCAAGTGCCATTGTCCATTATTGTGTTCTCAAAACGTCAAGATCTTGATAGTGCAGCTAGCTTTGACCCAAGGGTCGGAGGAAAACTGTCTTTTAATATGAATAACTCTAAAATTGCTAAGGAGCCAATTTGATGTTATTTCAAGCTTGGCTTTAAAATTGTAAGTCTTTGGATTCTAAAGCGTCGTGAAAGCTCTCTTTTTCCGTCAGACTTACTGGCTTCATCCTTTTCAATACATTCAATATCCATGGTAAATTTAGGATTCCAAGAGTCACTAGATAGTTTGAATCTGCTAATTATTCATCGAGCCTTTAGATTTTGAAAAGTCGTCAAGCCCTTTGTGTCGTCAGTTAGCTAACGCTAGCTGTACCGGTATCTCGAACTAAGACACGCAGGAAGTCCCAGCGCTTTAGACTGTTTGAATGGACTCTGCCTGTGTGTTGAGTGATTAATTTGTAATTTCACAGTACCTAATCCTACTTTAGTTTTAACTTTTATTTTCATCATCATCTTCCTCGCGTTGTCCCTGCATTTTGCCACGGCTCATAGGAGCCTGGGGTCCGCTTGGCAACTAATCCCAAGAATAGCATAGGCACTCATTTTGACGAAAGCGACTTCCATCTGACCTTTCAACCCAGGGGGGAAAATAGGCCTTATTGAAATTAGTCCGGTTTCCTCACGATGTTTTTCTTCACCGAAAAGCGATTAGTAAATATCAAATGATATTTCGTACCTACATAGGTTCCGAAAAACTCATTGGTACGAGCCAGAGTTTGAACCCGCAACCTCCAGATTGCAAGTCGTACGCTCTTACCGATAGGCCACCAGCGCTTCCTTATATTGGTATAAAATGAAATAGTATATACATGTAGGTATATAGATGTGTAAACGCCGGCTTCATAAAGCGGTTCTTACAGGATGGCGGAAAACACATTTAACTGCAAATTCCCTTTGGGTGGAACCGCCTGGAGGCATAATAAGCCTTTTTTGCGAAGCCGCGTAAGAAAAAATTAGCATTTATGAAGAAATTGATCCTGGGATGAAGGTTTGCGAGTCTCTTAAGGGGCCCACAGATTAACAGTCCGTCGGACGGTATCGGCCTGTCAGTTAGAACAAAATGTTGACAGTTCCGAACAACTGACGGGTCGATACCGTCCGGCGGACTGTTAATCAGTGGGCCTCTTTAGAGACGGTAGCAGCATCTTAGGTGTTCTAAAAGTGATGTACCTACTTATGTAGTGATCAAATGTGCTCCTTATTGGGTAAGGAGAGTACTACTATTTAATACCAATACATAGACAGGTACATCATATTTATCTACATACCTATACAAGTATATACCTATGTAAGAAATATCATTTCGGCAGGTAAAATAAAACATCATGGTGATTTTGAATACATTTGCGAATAAATTCCACTTTAGAGGTAGACAAATTTTCTTCATATTAGGGCTGTGCTAAGCAGCATTTGAGCATTTACTTATAGGATAATTTGTCGTGATTTGAACATGCTTATATAAACACGCCGCTACAGATCGATATGGAATGATGATATTTCGATTAAGTATCTCGCCGCGAGCCCGTCAAATCGCTCTCGCCATTAGGGCATTACCGACGCATTCACTGGCTGCTGTGGAATAGGTAATTGTAACAAGTACAACCACTTAGCCCGCAACATGCTGCCGGAGCTTCCCGTGCATCACAGTAAGCCAGAGAGATACAAAATAAAGACTCGCAATCCCCAGAGCCTCTTCGCCACTGTTTTTAGGGTTCCGTAGCCAAATGGTAAAAAACGGAACCCTTATGGATTCGTCATGTCTGTCTGTTTGTCTGTCTGTCTGTCCGTCCGTATGTCACAGCCACTTTTTTCCGAAACTATAAGAACTATACTGTTGAAACTTGTTAAGTAGATGTATTCTGTGAACCGCATTAAGATTTTCACACAAAAAAGTAAAAAAACAATAAATTTTGGGGGTTCCCCATACTTAGAACTGAAACTCAAAAAAAATTTTTTCATCTAACCCATACGTGTGGGGTATCTATGATAGATCTTCAAAAATGATATTGAGGTTTCTAATAATATCATTTTTTTCTAAACTGAATAATTTGCGCGAGAGACACTTCAAAAGTGGTAAAATGTGTGTGTGTGTGTGTCCCCTGTAACTTCTAAAATAAGAGAATGATAAAACTAAAAAAAATGTATGATGTACATTACCATGCAAACTTCCACCGAAAATTGGTTTGAACGAGATTTAATAAGTAGTTTTTTTTTAATACGTCATAAATCCCCTAAATACGGAACCCTTCATGGGCGAGTCCGACTCGCACTTGGCCGCTTTTTTATACCGCGTGGTAAACAAACTTTAGAGTTTGTCTAATAGAAAGCGGTTGCTAAAGCCTAATACCGACTCATGCTCATCATTTCCGTTTATCTTGGGTCATAGGCCTCAGAGGAGTCACATACGCGTTGCAACCCTTTAACAATCTGTAAATTCTTTTTTTTAACTATGTTGGTAATTAACACGTCTCTGCAAGTATTTTTTTTCCATACCGACAGCATTTTTCTCAATTAAAACTTCTTCTTGAAAATACTGTCGCAGCATTCCTGCTGCGACCTTAACGCAGACGCTTTCACTGTTAATTGCATAGATAAAATAAGTGGAGGAATCTGACAGGAAGAGACATTCGGATGACGCCGTAGCAGTAATACTGCAACAGTACTGCAGTGTACTATATGCTTCTGCAGTCGTCGTCATACGAATGCTACCTTTATTCTAATTTTAATACTGGACAGTCAGTTTTTATTATGTACTTGTCTGTTTTTCGCAGTAAACGGAATATAATGGGCCAACTGTGATTTACCATACCTATAGAATGTTGTCGAACAAGATTGCGAATTAAATTTCATTGAAGCTAAACCAGTGGTCCGTAGTTTGTAATAAAACTTGGTCTAGGTTTAAAAACCGTTGGTACCAGTATTGTACAAAAAGTCAATGGAAACGGCATTTAACTGGTAAGTAATTAAATTTTTTACAATACTAGCGTAAGATTTGCGGACAAATTCTGACTAATGAAGTTATTCTTTATTCAGTTTATGTATAAATAAGTAGGTAAGTACACTGTTTTTTCATTAATTACTAAATAACTTTTAAAAAATTATCTGCTTCTTTTCTCTTTCTCTTGTCTCTTTAATCCATTAAAAATCTTAAAGCATGAAAATCTAGCAACGGCCACCGGACATCACAAATCAGTGGTTACGCTCCTATATATATTTAATTACAGAAGCACCTATGTGCGGTCATAGAAAGTTGTGTTATATGCTCCATCTTGTTTTCGAGTTGATCTATAGAAGCCACCAAGGTACATCATTTGTATTCGTAATTAATTGGTATATCAGTAGTTACCACCAACTCGGTTTGGTGGTAACTACTGGGTTTTTTTTTCCAGTAGTTACCAGTGGTAAAAGGTGGGACAAAAATTCCCAGTAGTTACCACTGGTAACAACTTGGTGGTAACTAGGTATATAGTGGGAATAACCCTACCTACAAATATATAGTACCTACTCGTATGTTCAACCTTCCCTTCGCCTCGAGAAAGGCTTTCTTTGTTCTTAGAAATCCGAGTCAGTGGTTACATGTAGGTATATAAGTTACTTTTACCTACAACCAAATCATTGCCAAATAAAACATCTATAGATAAATCCCAGGTCAGAATACGCTTTTCACCGCAGAGTAATACTTACTTTTCTATGTCAGTGCCTACCGCAAAAATGAGAATCGAAATTGCGTTATCTACCTCTCAATCGCTCTTGCGTATTCGAGCGATAAAGAGGCAGATAAACAGATTCCCATCTTCATTTTTCGCGGTAGGGCCTCAATTCCGGATAGTTTTGTTTTATTCAGCAACTCCGTGGATTATTGGATTTCTTTGCTCGTTTATGCAATCATTTTACGCAAATCCACTTCTACAAGATAGTAAAAAGCAGGCAAGCTTTAGATGAGGACGTGCTCAGCGATTTTACTGTGGGACTTATACAAGAAGTGAAGCGTGTATTTGAGCTGTGAACCGAAATAATTTAGTTCAAGTAAAACAAAGCTTCTTTATTTGTCGTGCCTAACGGACGGACGTCGGCGACCACCTTTGTCATTTCTCTCCTGTTTTTGTGTGGCTAATATTAGAAGGGAAAATGGCAACAGGGGAAGAGGAGGAAGAAGGCTCAACTGGCTTATCAACATTAAATAAAAATAAAAAAAAACATACAACCGAATTGATAACCTCCTTCTTTTGTTTCCATGGATCGATTTATTAAATCTAAGCCGAAAGTTACATAATGTTACTGCAGTTTACGTACACGCTCTAATGAATATGCTATAAGCAAAAACATTTTATGTAGATAGGTATAGAACGTACATTTGTATAGGTATACGTATTGAACTGACAGGAATTACCTATAATTTTACTCTGTGTTGTAGTAGTTGTTGTGACTGGTTGTGGCTGTGAGTTTACAATGTAGTCAAAATTCGATTACTTAGTCAACTTGAACAACACAAAGTTTACTCACGATATTTAAACTACATTATCATCTGATCTACATATAAGTTCATAAGTTAAACTTGAATGTGAGTAGGTATGTGAAAACCAAGTTGTTAGTCAAAGCAACTTAGGGAAAAGGAAGTTAGCTCGGTCCCTCCTTATATAACGGGAACTTTGTTGCTCGGACGCCGCAATCGATCTAGCAAATGTAAGCGGACAAAGTTACATAATGGTGGGGTACAGTCGCCATCAGATATATCGGAGCGGCCAAGGTGTTCACAAAATCTGATCACGCACTCTAACGCCTTGACAAAAGAGGTGTGTTCCGATGTTTGTGAGCACCTTGGCCGCTCCGATATATCTGATGGCGACTGTACAAGTGCAGATACTGTATCTTAACGCGAAACTTGAATTAATGTGTTCTTCGACATTCTGTAACTATTGAAGTAGCAAAAGTTAGTGTTGCGGTGACCCACCTAACTGTCTTATTCTAGCTTGAAACCTGAATGTGTTGAATGGAAATAGAAATGGTTTATTTGGTGTTAAATACTAGCTTAACGTATAATACAAATATCTTATTCTATACAAACCACCAAAATGGATGCCACTCAGCATATGCCGATGAGTCCGATGACTATGATATCGTCCTTAGCCATGGCGCTGGTTGTTGGTAGGAAAAAAAAATATTTCCACCACACCAGCTAGTAAAGGCTCTCTTGATTGTTCAAAATCTGATCAAAACGTTGCATGTTGACTGGAAGAATTGGCTTTTAAATGATGGTTTTGAATGACATAATATTTAATGACGTTCATTTGGATTTGAATTGGTTTTATTTTGTGTAGTTAATGTTTTATAGTTAGTATTTTTCTCGCATTGGTATGGTGAATAACTTTGTGTTTAACTCGGTGGCAAAATTTGTTTAACCCTCGTGCCTCGCAATGCTCAAGATCCCACTTTTCACACCACTCGCTACGCTCGTGCAACTTTGGAATGTTTCACTTGCTCGGGTATTGAAATTAGCACAAGCTGTTAAACAACAACTTTGCGCCCTTGTAAAACAAATAACAATTTCAGTTGGCAGATAAATTTGGAGTCGATATCTGAAATGATAGCCAGCTGAAAAATGTTAAAAATATTTCCAATTCAAAACTGGCTAACGAATCTATAAAGGCCCATTTCCTAAAAATACTTAAACATCATATTTCGTACCTAACTGATTGCCAAATAACAGTGCAACATGAACAGCATTCAAGATTGTTAGAAATTTTGGTAACTTTCTACTTTTATATGTTATATAATAACGCTACCGTACACGTCCAGAAACTTTACCAAAATATATTTTGCATTTCGTAGACTGGACTTGGTCATAAAACGGTGATTGAGCTAAATTCTTGCGTACGTCTAAAACTTAGGAGACAATACAGTAGGTTAATGCCGAGCTAAATATCGAGGTAATATCGAGCTGATCTAAAAGATCACAGTCAGCAATAAAAGCTTATAAATTGTATCGAAAATGAAACACAGTTGCTGAGATGCCGGCGTTTCATCCAATCGTTTTAACACATGTAATCTAACAGTGTTGCAAAATGTTACTACGATGCAAGCAATAGGTCCTGATCCTATTATTGTGGATTGTTTTGCGACAGCTTTTGATATTATTCCAATTTCGACATACCTTACTACGAGGGGCGTTCAAAATATTCTCGGTATTGATATCTTACGACCTCTTCTAAAATTTCTTTCGTTACTGGCCGCTAAGGTTTATTCATTGACATTAAAAAAAAGTATAATTCGAACCGAGATAGTCTTTTGTTTTTCTGCAATTGCTGAACAAACATGAACATCATGTGCGAATTGACAATGTTAACTAAATTAGAACATCGATGCGTGATAAAATTCTTGACAAAACAGGGTAAAAATCAAAAAACCATAAAAGAGGAAATGGATTGTGTTTACCGTGAGTCTGGTCCTTCTTTATCTACCATTCAAAAGTGGTCAAGCGAGTTTAAACGCGGAAGGGAGAGTATTGAAGATGACCCTAGACCTGGCCGGCCTGTAGTAGCTACTTCACAAGAAAATATTGATAAAGTGGAAAAACTTATATTGGAAGATGGTCGAGTGAAGGTAAAATCTATAGCACAAGTAACCAATCTCTCTATTGGTACCGTACATGATATTATACATGACCATCTTAATATGTCAAAAGTAAGTGCAAGATGGGTTCCGCGAATGCTGACTCGGCTTCAAAAAGACATGCGTGTAGCTTGTTGTTCCGATTTTATTGACCTGTGCGATGAAAATCCTGATGAGGTGCTGCAAAGAATAGTTACTGGAGATGAAACCTGGGTTCATCATTATGACCCAGAGAGTAAACAAGAGTCCATGCAGTGGCACATTAAGGGTTCAGCTCATCCCAAGAAGTTCAAGGTTATCCCTTCAGCTGGCAAGGTCATGGCCACGATATTTTGGGATTGTGAAGGAGTATTACTAATCGATTATAAAGAAAAAGGTGTAAATATCACAGGACAGTACTACGCTAACATTCTACGTCAATTAAAGGATGTAATTAAAGAAAAGAGGCGAGGAAAGTTAACCAAAGGTATTCTGCTTCTGCATGACAACGCCCCCGTCCATACTGCTCATATTGCCAAGGCAGCTATTGTTGAATGTGGGTTTAAAACTGTTACTCACCCACCGTATAGTCCGGACTTAGCCCCCAGCGACTTCTTTTTGCTCCCCAATCTTAAAAAGGATCTGCGTGGAAATAAATTTTCTGACGATGAAGCATTGAAGGCGGCAGTGGAGGAGCATTTTTACACGAAAGATAAAAAATATTTTTACGAGGGATTAAAAAAAATAATTGATCGATCTTTTAAGTGTATGAACATAGGGGGGGAGTATATTGAAAAATAAAAATATCAAACTTTTCGTACTTATTTGTTTTCATTCTCATACCGAGAATATTTTGAACACCCCTCGTATAACGGGATACTGATAAGCAGTGATCGTTAATTTTCCAGCAATTGTGGTGCAGCATAGTAAAAATAAAGGATTTTCTTCCATTTTTTTTCTAGGAAGAGGATTGGTTAGGGTTAAATAATATTACTGTTATTAACCCTAATTATGTATTTCACCTAGAGTAGGCCATACAGATGTTTTTAACCAACAATGCTGCACCAAAATTGCTGGAAAATTAACGATCACTGCTGATAAGCAATAGGTAATGTGTCGACCCACATTCATTTTGCAATAAGATGTCAACAATTTTACTGCAAAATTAACGTGGGTTGATAAATTTTATTAAATTGCTCTTGTTGTTAAAGCGCAGTACTTTCTGGCAATTGTTTTAATGAACATTTCTAAACGGATAGGTACCTAAGGTATTTTAAAACTTTTCAACACTTTTTATGGACTTTATGGTAATTGGGTAAAGAGATGGAAAAATAAAGTAGCAATACCTATATGAAATTATTAAAACATTTGGTGCGAAAATTAAGTCTATTTTACTCGTACTCAATAGGTACGTTCCCCTTTAAATTGAAAAACAAAAAAAAAACAATTTCAAATCTGACAGGCAGCCCAGACAAGGCATTTTAATATGACCTTTATCGACGAGGTTATCAAGAACAAACGATTTAGAAAAGTAGCCCAAAACATTATAGATCTATATCAAATTATTTTAAGTAAACATTCTTTTTACGTCTAGTAACACTAATAGCCGAGCTATCCTTCCGTCCCTAGGGAACTAAAAACAGCGCAAAATTCCTCCCCACATCTGTCTTGTGGGCAGAAAGCTTGCAACATTTATTACCGTCGACAGTCGCCGTGAACACTTGAGACTTTACAGCAAATTGAAATATGACTAAGCTCATTAGTTATTAGAGTTAGTTTAAATATAAAAATACTATGTAACTTTTCTGTTTAACCCTATAAATTTGATTTGCAGAGAATGCCTGAATGGCTGTAGACAGAATAAGTGCCATTAAAATTACCTCTATGATAATTAAAGTGGCCATATCGGTACCATAAAAGCGGGCATTTCTAATAGGTAAAATATTTACCTATTAGAAATAAAAAAATATTTACTTACCTATACATATTTAAAAACCTGTCAAAACCATGTCGGGCCGGGTAAAAAGTCTTACTAAAAACTAGTCAAAATGGTGTCTGCAAACTGTTTTACTAGAACTGTTAACGTTTATCAATGTGTTGTTATGAGCCATCTGGAAACGTACCTACCAAATTGTTTATAAATTATTATAATCGAAAATATCGAAATATAGGTAGGTACCAAATATAACGAGTGCAAAAAACTCCGTATGGTCACAAATTTGTACAGCACGCAGTCATTCGACACAGCAAACCCCGCTAAAGCCAGATGTCTGCAATCGACAACCAAAAACAAAAAGCAATCGAATAACAGTCAGCTCCCTGACTGCCTATTAATCCGAAACAAACCAGTTTAAACTAGATCGCGGAAAAAGGTTTCATTAGCCAGTGTTATCCCCCATCCGAGGGTAAAGGCGGGAGGGGGGCATTTAACGGAGTAGCCACTTTATCGTCCGCTCACGTTTGTTTGAGGGACACGCTGTAGAAGCGAGCGTGAGTTGAGCAGGGGCGTAGGCGTAGATGTCACTACGAGTCTAGAGATGGTCGGGCTCCATTTTTGAAAATGGGTAATTTATTTGAATAAATTGTTGCTACCTATCTCACAACGTTTGTTAAACGTAAAATTGAAAAAGACAATACCTAGGAGTCGCACAAAGCTTAATTTGCACAGTTTTCGAGCTATCAGAATGTGTAAATGCCACCATAAATGCCAAAATCCTATGAAAATATGATATCTATAGTGGCACTACCACGATTTGTCAATTCAACATCTGTGCAGAGTTTATTACATTAATTCTAACTGACGCAATTTGACGAATATTTATTTTCTATTAATACAAAAATACTATCTTAAATTTCACTTATATGATGGGTTGTCGGCTACTCTTTCCAACCCAGCTCTACCAGGAACATAGCACACCCTCATCTAAAATTTTACCAAAAACTTCTCGGAGAGAGACCTCGTGATCCAAGGTGCCGTTCTCGGTATTCGAGAATGATGTGCTACCTGTTTCTTTGTCTCTATGCAGGCTCTAAGGGCCTGTCTGTGATCCCTCTATTGAGCATGTGTTGAGTAAGGCGCCTGGTATGGCTCCAGTTAAACCAGTCCATAAATCCTGCAAATTACACCAAAGTTAACAAATGCACGAATGATTTGATTAAAGGTATATTGTTGATGCTAGCGTGAAGCTGCCGGTAGGTATTACAATCTCCTTTAAAGTCCGCACCTGAAGCCCCCAGGTGAAAACCTGAAAACCCGCATTGAGAAACTAACTACGAACACAAGAGAAAGATGTTATTACATGCAATATTCTAGGTATTCCCCGTGGATCTTCTCTAGGATAGCTTTTTGCAGATAATGTTATTTTTATGGCAAATTCTTTGAAATTTTACTTTACCACTTTACTGACTTGAGAGAGTATAAAATTGATTGTGTGCCAGGTTTAATACTGCAGCTTTTGTGGAAGATTCCATTTTGTTGATTAAATGGTAGATGAAGAATAACTGCATATATACTGCATGCAATAGGTACATGTGCAGTGCTCAAGTTTATATTTATTGAACATTGTATTTTTGTAGGTGTATGTGAAGTCCCCAAGCCTCATAGCAGCGTGGGGACTATAGCCTAAATCCTCTCGGGCATAAGAGGCTTGTGCCCAGTAGTGGAAGTGGGACGTATATAGGCTGAATTATTATTCTCTTTATTCATTTTTCGTCTTAAGTTAGGTTTTATTACAATATGGATATAAAATTAAAATATAAAAACACTTACAAAAACAATATAAAAATATTATAAACACGTAATATTAGGCTGAATTTATTATTATAATATTATTAAATGTGTTCAATAAAAATGTACTTAAGAAACAATTTTTTTTTTGTATTTTCCAAATGGCGGTAAGAAATTTTTCTCAGGTACCATATTTGCCCTGCGCTCAGCTACTTGTGAAGTCCCGACACAAACGTTTTTTCTCTAGAATTAGCCGGGAATTTGCTACTTCAAGCCCTAAATGCGTGGCGGCTCGAATCAACCTTCAAACACTGTATTGAACAACGGTTTTAACAGGCACGTCGCAGTAATTCCAGCATTGATTGTTGGAAGCTACAAATTGAATTGATCCTGGGTATCACTGGGATCTCGCTTTTGTAGTCCTGGTGTTTATTGTGTTTACAAGACTGCATATTCGTTTGTTTGCATTAATCGGTGACTGGGTCCCAGTGCTAATGTTTGTTTAATGAGAACGAGGTACCTAATAGTAGGAGTTGGGAATACATTAGGTAGTTGGGAATATTTAGATAGAACAAAGCGAGGCGGTGTCATTATAAACGACATATTTTCCTTGATACATTGCCACACTTTCTCATTGCTAATGTCATGCGGAGTTAGCTTGGTCCGACTCTAACTACTAAAAGCCGAAAATGAATGAATTAGTGAATGGATGAATATTACAAATTCCGTTTTAAAATTCGGACGAATAACAATGCACTAACGTACCTTTTTACTGACTCAACAGTAGTACAGTAAGTAACTCACAGTTTAATTGAACAGTGCGCAGGGGAAATAGAACAACGTTAGGTATTATTTATAACAGATTATTGCATTTTTGGAGTAAGTACGGGAAAATGGGAAAATGTGAAAATTTACCGCCTTTAATGTGAAAAGAAGTGGCTCTGGGACACTGCCGCGGGTGCCGCGCCGCTCAACGAACCAACCTACCGAAACCTACCCAACTGTGGCGAATCATATTTATATTCTTCATTGTTCCACAAGCTCTAAGAATGCGTTTAGCGACATCTATCATAAGAAAAGTACCTGTTGTTACCACTTCAGTAAATATTTAATAGGAACCCAAATCCGTATAACCTCTAAAAGCGGGTTTATATCACAAACTTTAGTTACAACACTATTACCCATCATAGATGCAGTCGTGCACGACTGTCACGCAACCTAGCATCCGCAACTCTAGGGGAAAACGTCAATTTACTACATCTTATAAAACTACTCCAAAACTCAAAAACTACTGTTCAGATTTTCACACGATTTTCATCTATCAATAGATTGATTCTTAAGGAAGGTTTAGGTATATAACTTATTAAGGTTTTGTTTAAAATAGTTGAAATATGACGATGATGTCGGAAAAAAACACGCTGGCTAGGAGCTTTAATCGAAAACGCTGCCTAATCCGTTTGAGCTATAACAATACAATGTATGGTGGGGTTGTCTCTCTTTCATGGGTCTACAAAAAAGTCCGCGATGGTGTATGTCTATCTTTAAAGGATAACTTACTATACTCATACTTAACTTCTAGAAAAAGATCACATCATATGTGGCATTTGCAAAGCTTTTTACACGGTAATCAATTATTACGGCGGTATCAATTATTATCAAATTAATTACGTTAGTTATATTAAGCATTTCATACAGATTACAATGGTCCATTGCACCATACAATTTATATCTCAGGAGTAATCGTAAATTAAAGTTCCAGTTCGAGCCATATAACTTGTATGAAATTTTAAAGACAATAAAGACGCTATTCTTTTTCATTTACAATTTTCACCACCGCAAGCGCTGCGATCGCTTTACTTTCTCCCACCATGTACTTCGCACGTAGCCAATATGTGTATGGTTTCAATGGTGTTTGATGAGGTGCTGTGAAAATTCAAAGAGAAACAGTGATAAAACAAAGTTACGTTGTTAGTATATATACATAGCAATTTCTATTGACGGAGACTTTACAATAAATTATGCCAGTTTAAACTCAAATACAACTTCAAACAAGCTTTCTACATTGCATACATTATTCCAATAGATGGCAGTTTACACATCGAATATAAACAAAACTATTCCGATCACATACGGTTAACTACCCAAGAAACTACAAACCGGCGCCACTGTTTTCATAATAAACATACCCATACCGTGACTAGGAAAATATACCCTAGCTACATTGTAATAAGGTGTTTTGTCCCGTTGAGCAGGCTAGTAGTCCAAGACGGCTCTTTAGTATTCGGGGTGGTATTGGAGGTCCATTACTTACTCATGTGCATGTATTTGAATTCAGCACGTCATTAGGCCTGACTTGGGAAGTGAAATGTTTGGTTGGTGTAATCAAATATTGGGTCACGAATGGAAGATGTATTCCGGATCCGAAAAATATCAATATTTATGTATTTTGTACAGGTATTCCGTTTTGTAAATGAAAGTATTCCACAGTTAACAAGGAATATCTTAGATAGATATCATGTCTATTACTGTCAGTTATCAATTATTGCCTAAGCGCTGCCTAAGGCAGTGTTTATAAAAAGTTTCTGTACCTACCGGAATTGGGTTATGATGTTAATGTTATAACAACATTAACATGTTTTGGACGTGTACAGACTACTTAACCTAACATTTCTTATTTGTAAAACAGTCAGACCCTTAACTGGAAGTTGTATCTTTGACGTTACGTGGATTAATAAATCGTGGGTTTGGCAAAACAACTGGTTTGCATTGCACCGCGCTTACGCAGACAATAAGAACATTGAGTAAGTACCTATACACTGTCTGAAATTGGAACGACCAATTAACTCAGGACTTAATCCAATTATGACCCGACTAAACTTTTGTTTAGAAAGGCAAATTAATCAAATTATACGAATTCTGTCCCATTACGTGTCGGTAAAAATCGTAACAACTGTTGGAAATCTCATTCAATAATGTACCGTATTATTGGGCAACAAAGTCTGAATTAAACTAGTTTTACAATGGCTCTTACGCTTGTTATTCATGCTAGGGCAGCATTTCCCCGTTAGGTACCTTGATATTGTTGTAATGCATAATACGTGACCTCAAAAAACAAAGTGGAATTACACCAGTAATAGAAAATACGGATTTACCTACCTCACACTGGCTCACACAAGGCGCAAGCCACTTATCACAAGCTGAAAATGAAGGCAATTCCTTTAAGGGATTACTGACGTTATATACGGGAAATAGAGGAAAGGACCGTAACCGTGACAAGGGTCAACGGCCTCGGCACGAAACTTACATATTAATTACGTTATCTGTAAGAGATTTCAGTTAGATTTTTCGCCATAACGCCGCTAATGAGGCGGACAACAAAGAATCACTATGTTAATGGTTTGTTTTGGGTTTTCACCTAATCTGGTCAAAAGGCTGTGTTTAATTTTAAGATCCGTCCACAAACGACCATTTTATTATCTCAAGGAGAAGTAGTTTTTGTACGTTGAATTAATATGGTATTAAGCATTAATTTTCATTAAATCATTAAAAGTGTTAATTTTATAAGTAGGTACCTAAGCATTAAATTTATAATTTTTTATGTTCTTCATGGTGATGTTCACGGCACAAAGTTTGCGTTTTGAGCCTTGAAACCTTCACAGGAGCACTGAGTATTTCCCTTTTGATGTTTTAAATGTTTTCAACGGTCATATTTCACTTGGCTTTCAATAACAGCACGAGTGGCCAAAATTAATTTTTCATCGTCAAATGAGGACTACATATGTATAGAGAAGCATAAGCAATTGTCCCCTTTTTTCTTATATGTTCTCCGCCGATTTTTGTTTTAGCGTCTTTTGGTATGGAGTTGCTAAAGTGTCGTAAAAGAAAGAGAGAAATCCGACACTCACGTGGCATTGTGCCAATCAATCAATTTATTTGATATCCTATGAGGACCAAAATGTTTTAGGAATAAACTAGTACCTAATTACCTAATTACTTTTTAAGGCAAAATTACCTACTGCTGACAAATTCAGTTCTGATTTTGGTAAACCGCGTAAAAGAAAAACAAGTACCTACCTACCTACCTACCATTTTTTTGAAATGTATGTTCATTTACATTTTATTTTGACGCTTGGAGAGCTATATCCTCCTAATTTTATAAGTACGTAAGTAAGTATTTGTCTTAGTTACTGTGAACAGATACTTCTGTTTTATGTTCTGTCTGATGCAGACTTCTGTTTTATCTACTTGCTATGTAGCCTATATGTATGTACATATAGGATCTGGAAACGTAACAAATAGCATATTAATTAAACTTCAATTTAAAAGCAAAAACTAAATAAATCAACTTAATAGAAGGAAAACATTAACACCTGAATATGTTAAAAGAGAACTAGAAAATTATATGTCACATTATTACCAGTTACCTACACGTTATACAAAATAATACAATTAAGTTAGGGACTAAATTAAATTACCTACATAATTGGAGCATTCTGTAGCGGGCGAGCGCAAGCTCCCAGCCAGCGCGGCCGGCGCATCACAATAGATAAGGAAAACGCAATCAACGCTCAGAGCCATGGTTTTAGTTTACTTTAAACACTTTATGTTCAGTATTCATGTATATTTTATTGGTAAATAAAAAAATTACATGTCAATATTTAAAGTAACATTAGTTTGTATAATACTAGTTACTATTGCTAGAAAATAACGCCTGTACGGTTACCATCAGTTTGTCACTGACATAAACGCCGTCGCGTCGAGACCGTAATTTACTTTCTATACATCTCGCTCGCACTCGCATATTAGTGCAAACGGGATGTATAGAAAGTAAATTACGTTCTCGACGGTGTTTATGTCAGTGACAAACTGATGGTAACCATACTGGTCTTTAAGGTGCAGTAGACTCAAAGAATGGAGTTTTTGAAAAGTTCCAGGGCTTTTTTAGATCACACGGGCAGGGATCGGAACCGGTTTTTTGCAAAAACATCGAAATAACCATATTTTTCGAATTATTTTATACTCGACATGTTGGACTCAGTTGTGTGTTTAAGTAACGACTTCGTATTATTAGATTGCCCAATTAGAAATGAAGTAATTAGCAAAGAACGAAAAAATACCGTTTCCGTTCCCATACAAAAAATACCGGTATCCGATCCCTGCACACGGGTACGGATATACGGTTGGCAAAAATTTAATTATCAATCTTGACCCCTTTCTTTAAGGACTTCAGCGATTCGAATCCTGATTTTTTGATTTTCGCTCGATAGAAAAAATCACGACTAGTCAAACATTTTGCAAAATAACAAAAAATTATTTTTACCCGTAATTCGATTTCCATTACAAAACTTTCCTACATATTATTTTCAACCAGCTTCATTAACATCGTAATTAACTATTTAAATTCAAAATGGCGGCCGCAATCACGGTGGGGCTCGATTCGGCATTTAAATTGTGGTATCACCATAACAGACTAACAGTAATACATATGAGCAAGAGATGTGCTGTTCCAAATTGCCATAATAACTGATACCTAAGTTACTTATATCGACAATTTTGTGACATGGTTCATTGAGGTAGGTACCTACATTAAGTTGCACAACCACGCAATTATGAAACCGTTTATCAAGTTTATTTTAAGTAGTTCAGTTTTTCAACGACTGGAACTTTCAAGTACCTATATTTAATCACTTGTAAACCGAATAATTATTCTTTGATTTTTTTAATAACGGAATTTTTCGACTATGCGCGATTTACCGACAGAACTTAACGCCACAAAACCAACAAATTGAATCCTTATTGGCATCACGAATGAATCGTTCATAGTATAATATAGTCTTCTTCCTCGCGTTGTCCCGGCATTTTGCCACGGCTCATGGGAGCCTGGGGTCCGCTTGGCAACTAATCCCAGTAATTGGCGTGGGCACTAGTTTTACGAAAGCGACTGCCATCTGACCTTCCAACCCAGAGGGTAAACTAGGCCCGTATCGGGATTAGTCCGGTTTCCTCACGATGTTTTCCTTCACCGAAAAGCAACTGGTAAATATCAAATGATATTTCGTACATAAGTTCCGAAAAACTCATTGGTACGAGCCGGGGTTCGAACCCGCGACCTCCGGATTGCAAGTCGCACGCTCTTACCACTAGGCCACCAGCGCTTCCCACTAGGCCACCAGCGCTTCATAGTATAATATAGTATGGAGTCCTTAATCTGCCAACCCAGTGAAGTCTTGTACTTTACCTATAGGCAAGCAGGATTTCAACCGTGCGCTTGTTCCTTATATAAAAAAACAACGGGTTGCACTTTGGGAGTGCCGATAGAAGTGAAAACTCACCTCACTATGTTACCGACGCCCGGTAACACGATACATACGTTTAGGAGGTACCTATTCTATTTATTTATTATATACCTATTATTATCATTCTCAAATAAGATCACACTTTTTCATTGACATGTTTATTTACATACTGCCATGACAACGTCAAATTATTTGAACATAGGTAAAGAGTGTGTAAAAGATAAGTATAGGTTTTGAAAAGGAGTCCGCAACATAAATGTCAAATAACATTGAGTTTTTCTTTATTGATTTAAATGCCATCTAAATTAAGAGTGGCCACCTTACGGGGCTTACGGTTACGTGATCGCCTTACGCTGTCTCGAGTTTATCATTTTTTCCCCACCTCAAAAAGTGCACAGTGCCGCTAAAGAAGTTTTCACTTCAAAAATAGGCCATAAGCTGAAATGCAGTGATAAAATCACGAATACCGTCCCGACGTCAATGGCTTAAACGAAGGTCCCGGTATTGGCAGCGACGTCGCGTTCAATCGCAGTAATTCGCACTGTATCGGCAATCAACGCGAATTACCACGTGGCGGGGCGAATGCAACTGGGGGCTTTTTCCAATTCCTATTAGCATTTTGCACAGACAACGTATCCTGAAGACTGATCATAGTAGCGCTACCCCCTCTGCCACAAATATACGGTAGTTTTACTCCATTTTCGAGTCAAAGTGTCTTTGTGTGACGTCCGTGTCTTTGAACGGACCAATCACGGCACGGGACTTGCTCAACTCGTCCCCCGCACCCCAGTATTTTGGCAGCATCGGTTTCAAGAAATAATTGCTCTAAACTCCGTCTAGAGGATTCCTAGTCTATTTTTGCAAAACCGTGTAGTCAAATGCTCTGCATTACCTATATAAAGCGGCTTTCAATCGCTTGCTGGACGGTATTCCATCGGATACGTTTTAGAGAGTGCACAGGAATTACATGACTGCATTTTCGTCCTCACGTGTGAGCTAATATGCCCACACGTTTTTGACATACCATTTATTCGCACAAAGCAATTTACTCCTTTTTCGTGCAGACTGCGAGGGGAGATTTTTACTGCGTCGTGTGTAAGTACCTAGTTTGTACGACGGATCCGAAATGTATGGGAAGATCCGCGGATCCGGATCCAGATCCGGATAATTTCATACATTCCGGATCCGGATTGCAAACCCTATGTGTACCTATTGCTCGATAAATACCACATATATTTCCTCAAAACAAGAGTGAATTAATAGTGAGCTACAGTTTTAGCCGTGTCGTCTTCGTCACTTCAAATCAGGTGAGGATTACGACATCGTATCTTTAGCAAAATTTTGACGTATCATAAAGTTCTAATCAGGCCATTAGTCCGTTGTTGGTCAGTTTGTAATATAAACTTATTTTGTATATTCATTTATTTTAAAAAGCTACCAACTACACTACCAATGTCTAAAACAAAATAAAATTTGTACTTAATGACAATGTTGAAATAAAACAATCTCAAATTATTAATGATTAATGAACAATAGATTTAGGTGCAATGAAATACTTGTGAGTTGTGTTATTATAATTATATCAAACATCTAATTTCTGTTAAGCCAGTTTTTTTTAATAAAAATCTCTTTAAATGCCGATTTAAAGTGGACCATAACCAGGGGTCGGACAAAAAGTGCCGATGACGTAAAAATTACGTAATCTTGCACACAGGATGATGTTTGAGTTTGTATTTAAACTTCCGTGTGACATGTAGTAACAAAGTAGTATTAATGAAGTAACAAAATAATCGTAAATAAATCCATGGCATTAATAATACAGGTGGTAGGGTGATGTAGTGAATAAAATAAATTTCTTCGTTGGTATATCTTGATTACAGCAAGAGCAGTATACGTGTTTGTCACGTACCTCCAAAAACGGAAAATTGCCACAATATTCGAGTACAGATGACATTTTAGAGCGTTTTCTTATACATTAGTAAATATAAATTTTAGCTAAATATAATCGTGAAGATACAATAGCTAAACAATAACGAAGTCAATTTATTGTTCTTCTGATTAACTAGTAAAGGTAACTTTATTAATGAAAAACATTATAACTATTCATCTGATTGACAATGTGTCAGTCAAAAACGTACCTACTTACTCATTTCAAGTGGCGATATCGTTTAATAAAGAGGTTGATAAATGATAAGTGATAATTGTTTATGAAAATCAAAAATACTATTTGAAATCATCCTATAAGTGGTTTGACGTCATCCGCACTTTTTGTCCGACCCCTGACCATAACTTATACCATATTACAACACTTAAATTAGGTGGTGATATATGTTTCATACATTGTATAAAAACTGTTGGAGCACAGTCTTATTATCTATTGGTAAGCAAAGAAGGCACATTTACGGCAGTATATTTATTTTAAGATTAGTTTGTTTCATTTCCATATATATATTTTAAGTTTGATACGTAGCTTAGTTTCTGTCAGCTCCCACGGCTCATATATGAGCCAGAACAAGTTTGATAGCTTAGTTTTTTAGGAAAATATATAATATTTAATTTATAATTATGTATGTCGGTGTACCTAATTTATTGATGTTATAATAAATATGATCACTGTTTAATATTAAAAACCAGTACTGTACCTATAAGCCAGCATACAACGGCTCGATGCTGAAATTTGATCCGGTCTGTATTGAAAAAGTATACATTCTTGTGACAGATTAACACCGTCTCAACAACAACTGCCGCGATACTCAATTGTGAAATTTTACGATATCGTTTCATCGAAATGAGAGCTCCTTAATTAAAATCCAATCCAGTGTAACGTGTAAAGGCGAGCAAAAATTTCATTAAAATAATGTTATTACTGCCGGCATAGCGACGAAATCGAATAAAACGAGGCTCCAATGAAAAAATGGGAGAAAATTCAATAAATTACTAGGCAGCGCTGTCTTGTCTCGCTGAGATATATAATTCATTTTTAAATTAATAAAGAAACTTGAACTGACTTCATAGGCTAATCGGCACGTACCTAATTGGTTGCTCAAGGTAAAGATTATGTAGATCAACTTGTTGAATTGCCTTCAAGGCGTATTTTTTATTTCATCTTATCGTTTCCTTAGCTACTTTTTCAGATACTTTATTCTTAACTTAGCACGATATTTTATATTTGAGACTTTTTTGTTGGCATACCTGTTTCAAAGTCAGATTATCCCTAAAGACTTTTCAGATTTTTTTATACAATCTCACTGATCTCTGTATACAGAATGATTTCGGGGTCGTGATCCAGAACCACTTTTTCTAACTCTGTGAGTGATCCACGTTATCATAATATGGTAGGTAGTATTTGATTAAAGGATAATTTAATAATTTGTTTCTCATTTTTCAAGTAGGTAAAATAAATCTTATACTAAAGTAATCATGGCCACCCTATTACTTTTGACATTGGCTATATGGAAAGCGACAAGACGTCACATTGAGTAGGGAGACCAAATTTTATGCAAAAAAGTTATTTTTCTATTTGTCATCTGAAAAATAATCATCATTATTGCTGATAAACAATAATTAACAACATCATTAGGCTCATCGTTGAATTATGTATGATGTCTTGTTCTGTTGCTCCACGACCTCGAAATCACCCTGTATTAAGGCCAAATAAATATTGCATCCCTCTCGCCCAAATTCATGAATGAATTCAATGCATGCAAAACGCGTTGACAGTATTTTTGTTTATCTAAATGAATATGCTTTTTAATGATGACTTCTTGGTCACCCATTTACAGAAACATCCAATTGTTTAATGCTGAAATCGAAATAAATACACAATATGAATTTGTTGTTCACTTCGATATCTTATTCGACTTATAGATTTCTATTGTGTCGTTTCTTGTACTAAAACAGTGAAAAGCCGACTAATATCGGCGATCAGCCCCAACCAACTCACTCAGTCTGTATTTAAAGCGTATTTTAAGTATATGGAAATGAACGTGAGAAGTACTTAAAATGATGGCCTATTGATAGAGAACACGGCTGGCCACGGCGAAAGGTTTATTCTGGATGGCTGTTAATTATTGAATAGGCGTCTACGCTGAAATGTGTTCCCACGTACCTATTTAAATTAAATCAAATATGTATTGGTCCGCTCGCGCTCTCATCACACGAATAAATGTCATTACCGGCATTCGAGCGGAACAGTCCCTACAAACTAAATAGACTGTAGTATAATTAATCATTTTACAAATATTAACAAAATTTGGTTTTTGGTATATGGGCTGTTGTAGGTATAGTAGTGTGTCGTAGTTATGCCGTCGTCAAAATTTTTGAAATTTGGCGGAAACGTACCTAATCCTAGTAAATACAATTCATACATTCATTCATAGATACCTTTGTGTGTATGCGAAATATCGGCCTAGGAATCAAAGGGATCAAAATGTTTGTATGTGTCGCGAGGTCTTCGTTCAGGGTTGATTTAATTTTACAAGTAAAATTACTTATGCTACCTCGCGATCTACAAGAGAATTTCATAAAACGGTGTCTGCGGATGGTAGTCTAAGTGTAAGGTAAGACCTGAGTGGACGCTCGAATTGGGCGTGCAGCGGGGCGGGGCGTGCGGCGTGCATGTTAAACAAATGTAAATGTATAGGAGCGGCCTTAGTGCACGCTGCTCAAATTACTCCTGACCAAGACGCCACGCTGCACGCCCCGCCGAACGCTCCGCTTCGAGCGTCCACTCAGGCCTTACACTAAGGCAACCATCCATCATCAGCAACGCCGATGCAACGGAGCCACGCCGTTTTATCGACTAAATAGCTAGTGTTTAGTTCTAAGTTTATAAAATACATATGTACCTATGTTAGTCTGTAAGGTATTTGTAATATGGGCCTTGTTGCCTGAATTAAATTTCCAAATAAATAAATAATAAGTGTTCCGGACGTTTGTATTTTAGTTTCTATTTCATTTTCGGTAGTTCCATTTCATAACTTTGACGATAAAGAGGAAAACCCACCTCACCCCGTAGTGCCTCGTATTTGGGGTGAGAGGGGTTTTCATACAAAGGTGATTTTGGAAGATTGTTGGATCGATTTTTTTTATTATGCGTATTACTATAGCTCCATTTTAAATTGGAATACATTATTTTTGTAGCAGTAACCTTAAAATCCCTTCTCACCCCCCCACTGACCATCCAGCCTCTAGACATAGCATAGTCGCGCTACCCCCTCTGCCACACATACGGTAGCGTTACTCCATCTTCGAGTCACGCCTACACCGCTTACTTCAGTCGGCGGACCGGGCTCGGTCTAGAAACTTCGGTAGCTCGAAGAAGTTTTTGCTATCAAAAATGCATTATTGTTGTGTCAAATTGTGTGGCAAGAACACTAAAAACTCTGGTGTACAAAAAAATGGCATTTCATTTCACAGGTAAGCCGATTTTTTAGAGATTTGGATAAAAAATATTTTAATTTAAGCGTCTCATCAAATTTGACAGCGCTTGAAACTCGATGACGTCTTTTAAGAAAGTCTCTTTCTATCGCGCTGCATCCGTATACATCCTTTCTTGTCTTTTAATACGTGACATTCCTAAGCCCAAACTAGTGATGTCCATATCCATAGAATGTGATTGTTTACTATTGACAAGGTAATTCAATTCAAATCGCATAGGTATTTGCGAAAAATTCACTATAAAACAAATAAATAATATGAGAATTACACTTACGGTCAGGTACCAATTTTCCCTTGAACATAAACGATATTGTCAATTCAGCACTACATAGGTACTCGTATTACTTTTAGCGATTATAAAAACATTGCAAATTTAAATTAATCACAAGACCAATTTTATACAAAAACACACGGTTGCAATTTAAAATGCATTATTTTGATTCCATTCATGTTGAGAATAGTGGGCGTCGGTTTAACTTTTTAATTTTTGCTTTTTTTCTGTGTACGACTGCCAACATGGCAATGATACTTGAACATTCGGCCAAATAATTTAAACTTCATTTAGTTAGATTGTGTTAAATAACATTTCATTTACATAATAACAAATAAATATTTGATTTAAACCATGTAATAGCTCTTAATAGAATTATACAGGGTGTTTTTAATGGGTGGGTATAGTAGGATACCGCGAATACAGGATGGATTTTCTTTTTGGCTCAGTGAGGGCAGCTACCAGATCCCGTACTGCTACGAGAAAACGGTCTTAAGAGACCTTCCCTCGATTTCAAATTAATGAAGATTGGCATTTACAGATTTTGGAAAAAACATACAGGATACGAGAAAAAGGTCATTTTTGACAAACTTTTTTTTATGCCAATCGATCCCATTCCTATTGAGGATCAAAAGCTTATATGGAAGTAAAAAAAAATTTCCGGCTAGAAAAGCCACAAATCGAGGAAAACTTTTCAAATGTCATAGAGGGACGCTGACAGTTTCTGAAGCCGCCATTATTTTTTCAAAATGGCGGATTCAAAATAGCGATCATTTTTCAAAATGCTCCCAGCGCGCTAAAATTTTGGTCACGAAAACTCGGGGTCACCTAGCTGTATTCCTATGGATTTTTTGTAATAAAACCAATATGGCGGTAAAAATGGCCACTTATTTTTTATGAAAAGCTTCAAAGGTGAGAGATAGGTGGGGGGTGCTCGACCAAATGCCATAGAGGGCCCGAGACAACACAAATTGCATTTAAAAAGTTTCAAAATGTACTAACTAACATAAGAACACCTTGTAATACCATGGTTGCAATAAAGAATTATGATTATGATATGATTTTTTTTTTCAAGTTGGTCTGAGCGCGTTGAGATTTGGCATGCGGCGAGCTTGGGGGCCCAAGATTAGTATGTGAATTATTTTTTATTAACACTCAAAATGGCGGCGGACACGGGCAAAGGAAAATTTCCAAGTAGGTTAAGCGAACCCGAAGGGCGAATATCAGGCTGGGAGGCCGAAGGCTGACCCGCCGAAGGCCCGAAGCCTTCACCCCGACTTCCAAGCGTACAACCCTCAGTAATTTAAAGCGAGGCCGAAGGGCGAGCTGCGTGAATGAAGTGCTTCCAAGCAGGGATGTTGCGAATATCCGCATCCGCATCTCGTCTCGTCTCGCGCTTCTCTAAATCCCATAAGACGCCTTTTTACCAATAGTTTATTTTTAAATTAATTATATAAAGCAGATACACCTGCTAACGAAACCACAACGTTATGGGTTAATGTTTTCGAACGAACGAATCAACATAGCATTCAAAACATGCTTGCATATTATTACTGTTATTACATTATTGACCGTGATTGACAATGTTATTATTCAACGTGTCACATCACTAGCGCCCGGCAGATATTTCTGTCTGACGCCCACGTGTGTTTGAACGGACCAATCACGGCACGGGACTCGCTCACCTCGTCCCCCGCACCCCTGTATTTTTGGCAGCATCGGTTTCATGAAAGAATTGGCCTAAGTTGAGTCTAGAGGCTGGATGGTCAGTGCACCCCCCTCTCAAACCTACTCTCCCCATTCATAACCCACTTCTCCCCGCGAAACCTACTCACCCCGTTTTACGTTAATGATGTAATATTACTTTAGGTATAGATTAAAGTTAATTTTTCAGGTTAGCTGGAAGAGATCCCTCATAGGGATAAGTTCGCCTCTGTAGGTACTTCCTGCCTTGTTCATCTAATTAGTTGTATTTTTGTTTTTTGAAAGCCCCTCAGCATTTAATAATTAAATAGAACATCAGTTCTTGTGAAGAGGTACCTACCTACCTTCAGATAATATTACGTGCACATATAAACAAAGAGTCTCGTCTCATTTTTAATTATTTTAAACAACAGGAGCGGTGTTTAGATTTTAAAGATATTTTATTGATTTGATATTATTCTCAGTGTACCTAACTCACTCGCATATATACCTAAGTATTTATAATAGGTATAAACATTTTATTTACTTAGAGATAAGACCATTTAATAAAATCAAATCAATAACAGTGTTTAAACCCAGAATGCGGCAGAATACTAAATGGAATCTAAAAGAGTTGACCCATTTTTAATTTACTCCCAATTATGAAGAGGCCAAGAATATAAGTTGCCGGATCCAATAAGGTCCGGTTCGGGTCTTGCTGTCGAACTCTTTGCGAACGAGTTCCGAATTGTTCGCGCATTGATCGGTGGACGCCATGTTGGCTGGCTGGGCGAACGTAAAATGGCGGCTGAAGCGATTTTCTTATAATTAAATTAATGCAAGTAATTTTATCACACATTCTATGAAGCATGGAGCGCTCATAATTTTTATTTGGCTATCAGCGAAATGGACGGTGGGACGGGGGATATTACAGTGAAACAGACTTCAAGGCATTATAAAACATTAAAAGGGGACCAAAAAGATCTTTCTCAATGATGAAACATATTTCACTTTGATCGGATCTCTCTCCAAACTTTTCAACATTTAAGAGTCCCTTTCTGAGTGTTAATCTCATATTTTTTATGTAAATAACTATATTCCAACCCGCGAACCGCTCACGACTTCCGCTCCTCGTTAGAGTGAAACACGCTTCCACTAATGAAGCAGGAGCAAACTAAATTAAAATACTTCATGATGGTGTCTACGTACCATTACGGTTCGGCAGTTATTATATTTACACTTGATAGTAATTAAAAACATTACCTAACCTTAAAGAACCTCCTAGTGAGCCAAAATCATCTTACCGATAGTACAGATGGATAGTAATTTTGATCGGATCTCTCGCCTTTATTTTGTGCCGAGTCAAATGGATTTAATGTAGACAAAGATGCTCTAATCCGCTAATCGCTTATGGCTTCCGCTACTCGTTAGAGTGAAACACGCTTCCACTAATGAAGCAGGAGCAAACTAAATTAAAATACTTTATGATGGACGCCTGCGTGCCAGCGCAGTTCAGGAGTCATTGTTATCGCTTGGTATGGCTTGCGGGTGAGATTGTGTGGTTGATAAATGGATGAGCAGTAAGCAATATTAGATCACTAAAAACAGTTCTGATGACATCAAAAAGAATCTTCAATAAAAAATATTATTTAATATAAGTTTAAAGGAATTTAATTACCTGCCTGTCTTTGAAATCGGTTGCCATTTTGTGTAATGTTACGTATTAAAGGTCCTTAAAACGCCTCTGGGCATTACATAACGAATTATTTGGTAGCCAACTAAAAGCCTTTTAAAGGTTCCATGGTTCAACTAGGAACCCTTATAGTTTCGCCATGTCCGTCTGTCCGTCCGTGTCTTTGCTGCGTCAAGTGCTAAAAAGAATTCTGACAGAATGGTAACTACGGAACCCTACACTGAGCATGGCCCGACATGCTCTTGGCCGATTTAATACTGTACTTACTCGTATAATATGATAAACACGAAATGAGTAGAAAAATGATCCGAAAAGTCACGTGACTATCTCCATTCGTTAAGTTTCGACTGACGTTTTCAATCAACTATTGTCAACTTGGCTAGCCCCCAGTACCTTTAGGAGAAAAATTATCCAATTAATTGATTACTTTGACGAACATGTAAGTGATAGGTCCCAAGTAGGAGACAGGTAAGTACCCAACTAACATTAGGCGCTAAATATAAGGGTTAAATGAGATCTAAATAAGCGTTTGTTTACTCCAGAGGTTCTATTGATGTTCTAAAAATAGGAGTTATAGCCGGCTATAACTCCGTAATACCCCCGGATTGGGCACAAATTTTAACACCTTGAGTTGTAAAACGGCGCTACAATAGAGTTATAGGATGAAATAAGAGATAGAAGAGCGCTAAAGTAGTGCTATAATAGCGTTGATTAACTACTTAGGATTTAAAAGGGTGCCAAATAAGGGACTACTAACTATTTGAGTAGTAGTGTAGGGCCATATAGATGATACTTTCAGCTTTAGATGGTATATTAGCATTTAAAGTCAATATTTGTAACACTCAAGAAGGTATAGTACGGCCCTTCTGAGGTGAACTTTTCGCTTCAAACCTTAATCTTTCAAACAAAGGCCATTGTCTCTATTATCGCAAAACCGCTAGCTCCAGACTTAGCACGTGCCAGTACGACATTCATTTTGAAAAACAGCCGGTATCGTCATAGTATTAAGGTTCAAATTTAATGTCACTGATATTCTAGATATTACGTTTTGGTAGTGTAGGACGATAGACCGCCCCGAAGCGATACGGCACTCATATTATTTTGATAGGTACTTAGTGTGGTGTTAAAAATGAAACGTGGCAAGCGAGCGTGCGCCGGCGACGAAAGCTAGATCTGACCGCGTAGCCAAGACGCCAATCGCTTACGCTTCGTAGCGATCGAAACGCAACTGTCACTGTCGCACTAATATGGAAGAGTGATAGAGAGACACAAATCGTTTCGTTGTCGAAGCGATAGCGATTGTAACCTTGGCTAGGCCGGCAGTCCTCACTCATCGAATCGCGCGCGGGCCCGCGCGGAGAGAGGGTCCGCGGGACGGGAACGCCGCTAGCCGGTTTACTTCGAACAAAAGAGTGTTGCACGAAGTACAGTGAGTCTCAATTAAAAGGAACAGTTTTGTATAAATAATATTAAAGTGTTATAAGTTATTTATAAATCTAATTTAATTTTATAAATGTAACCTAGGTTACGTAACGTATCTACGTTACAATACCCCGGCGCGTGGTCAAGGATTTTATTTCATCTAAATGAAATAAAATCCGCAGAGCTAAGCACTTGTTAATACGCTTCCATAAATCTTCATTCATACTTCACGCTTGCATAAAATACATTAGTAACTATTTGTCAAATATGATCAAGAATAAGATTACTAACGCATAATTACAGAAAAAAAAAATGAGGTAACCCGTTACACGAACTTGAAACCCTACAAGTACAGTGCCAAACTGATGGTAGCCGTACAGGATACAATGGTAAGGTGAGGACCGTATTCGAATTTTGAAAATATGATACTGATTAAATATTTGTACAGTGCATCTCGTTTGCACTTATAAAATGGCGTGAGATTAATGCTCTGAGACTAGGATAGGTAACAAATCTAAATTATGATTTTCAGTCCGAATGCTGTTTCTGATATGTTTAACACCTTCGTATTTCGACATAAGTACTTACGTAGGGCCGAAACAACTCAATGTAGTAGCGAACGTGTTAATTGGAAAACAGAAAACAAAGTTTCAGTTCACCTAACCTAGTTAGGTATGCCTACTACGACTAATAGCAGAACGTGAGTTTTTGTTTTATTTAGCTTGATGTTATTGCATTTTCGTCTTACATTTCAGCTTTCATATTTCTTTCTGTACTAGATTAAAAGCTAATGGATTGTTGCTCACAAAGGCTCTTTAATTAAACCATTAAGGTTCCATCCGACGGCTACAATTAACACTCCTCTTCAGCTATATCTCGTTATAATCATTAGGGATTCAACATTTTATAAAGATGTACCATTAGATGCTTGCTAAAACCTTAGAGACGTCGTGCTTCATCATATTTTATGCTTTTATTTTTGAGAAAAAATAATTATTAAGTAGTTTTTAAATACAATTTCATTATTGAAGCTTTATTCCCAGTTTTAACAAAAACCCCAAGAGATACCGCTCAAAATTAGTACAGGCGATGTTTAATACAACACTCCCGTGTGATTCAGACTACTTAAAAATGATTTTTAATATATTAAATATTGGGTTTAATCTTTTAAATACTTAATGTAGTTCAAGAATTGGTTTATACGAAACCGAAATTTCGTCCAAGAAGAAAAACTATATATTTTTGGAACTATGTAGTTTTGTAGGTAAAGTGGTTTTGTAGGTACCTACACCAAAGTGGTTTTTCATGATCCATTTTTTAATAAAACTATCCTAACTAGTTATATTTTAAACGTATTGAACATATTTTTACAATTTAGTAATTTTGACATCACTTTAAGCGCCGAAACAGAAGTATTGCGGTAAATTCACTGGAATGTATATATGCCGAGAAAAGAATATGCACTGCCTTTTGCCCTTTGTCTCGTCTTGGCGGGGGCAAGACCGTGCCCCCAGATATTTCGTTATCCATATATAAAGGTTTATTTAAGCAAATGTTTTAATAAATATACGGTCAATATAGTATGAAAACTGCGCAGTTAGGGTGTAGTGCTGTTCCCATTCTTCTGGAAAAATCTCTTGTCCCATTTGAAGTAGGTATTCAAGGAAAATATTTAATAAAAAATACATAAATATAAGCAGGAAAGTCTTTTCTGTATATTTCGATTACTAGTGATGATGTAACAACCACGATATTATACCTACTTATATATATTTATATATATATTGGTTCGTAATCATAATAATATTCATAAAGAAATATGTTTCATAAATTAGATGTTACAGGAATGAAGCCACAGGAAATAATAAATATTGGCAATGAATAATTTTATTTAAGGAAAAAGTAAATTTAATACAAAATAACAAGATTTTGTAAAAATGATACCTAAATGATAATTTCGATCTTGTAGATAAGTTAAAATAGCTATTCTCTTCAAAATTACAATTACGTAGCGATGTAGGTTAGGTAGGTATATTTGTAAATGTAGACCAGTGTGTGCCACTGTTTATACATATGTGATTATCTAAATCTAAGCCAACGTTTATAGGTAGGTATTTAATTAATATCCTTCCAAGAGTCGGGACCTGCTCATTTACTTACATACATACCTCTACATACCAACATAGGTAGGTATATATAACTACATTTGAAGTTTTTTGCAAATTATGATAGGGAAGATAAGGAAGAACCCAAAGAAGTAATAAAGCACAGGAGTATTACGTATCTAAAACTACGAATAGGTACCCGTAATTTTACTACGTTATTAGCATCATGAAGAGGTGTTATCGTCAAACACAATGTGTGTTGTTCACATCCGATCCATTACTGATATGTTAAATGAACACATTAGTATTCATTCACATAAATTCGGTCGTTCAAATTAATTATAAACATTTATCTATGTATATGTTTAGGTGCAATCAAGAGGTGCTTCTATCAAAATGGATATTATCGGTAAAGTATTAATTATCACCTCGACTCATTATAATACCGCGTCGTTCTAAAGAGAAAACGGCTTGCGACTTGCTGAATATAGAAACAGCTTTACAGAAGATGAACTACAGTATATTACTTAACAGTAATTATTACTTCATTATGTCAGGGCGTTATTTGAGTTATTTCCTCCCCCAAAATAATTAAATATGAGTAAATTAGGTTACTTTTAGAGCAAAAACACAGTACACGAATTACTTGTAAGGGAACTATTATACAAGTATACAATGACAGCGCTGTAGTTGATGACACTTAAGGTCATCATTGAATAAATCCAAAAGTTCCTATGATTATCTAGTGATTGATCTCTTTTTATCTTAAATTAAACTTTGGTTATCAGTCTTTAAAACTACTGATGTTGGTTTTATTTTATTAGTAACTAACCTCTTCTTCTTCCTCCTCGCGTTGTCCCGGCATTTTGGCCACGGCTCATGGGAGCCTGGGGTCCGCTTGGCAACTAATCCCAGGAATTGGCGTAGGCACTAGTTTTTACGAAAACGACTGCCATCTGACCTTTCAACCCAGAGGGTAAACTAGGCCTTATTGGGATTAGTCCGGTTTCCTCACGATGTTTTCCTTCACCGAAAAGCGACTGGTAAATATCAAATGATATTTCGTACATAAGTTCCGAAAAACTCATTGGTAGGTACGAGCCGGGGTTTGAACCCGCGACCTCTGGATTGCAAATCGCACGCTCTTACCGCTAGGCCACCAGCGCTTTTTTTATTATTTTTAAGTAACTTTTATTAGTAACTAACCAACGAGTATATTTTTTCAAGAAATACAAAACCCTCTCTGTCCGCGATTCCCTATTGCCCGTGGGATAAATACGGACAACAGCGTTGGTATGGGGTATAAACTTGCGACAGTGCCCCCTAGCGGTTTATAAAGCTATAATAAAATATATTTGAGAACACTCCCTGGGATGATCCTCATATAGCGTGTATAAAAATGTCCAAAGCTCTAAAGACCCGCGAACGAAGTTTACAGGCACAGGTAGGTATTTCAAAATATATGAAAACTACATAAAAATATCCCGAAAATATAAAAATACTTGAATACGCTTATTTTGATCTGCATAACGGACCGTGTATTGATTTCATTGTTATTTGTTTGTTGCTTATGCCACTGAGTCCTCTGTTCTTTAACTTTTCTGTGTCACAAGCGAGCTAGCGTGTCCCCGTTTTATGAAGGAAGAGGCCATTAAAATGTACCATGTATTTTTATAATTGTCAGAGTCCTTCGTGAAGGACGTACTTCAACGAATAATACACAACAATACGAATGTGCAAAGACTGTTCGGGCTTTTAGTGGAAGGATAGTCCTTACTCCTCAAATACTGTCTAATATCTTTTTTCTACTCCAGCACTTAAATGTGTCAATTAAATGACTGACAGTGATATCTAAAGCAATGTCATTTGAATGCTTTGTCTATAGGCTCATAAGATGACTGCTAGCAGTCATCTTATGAGTATAATACAACTGCTTTATTTTTTTTAAAGATACAAGTTCCGATCATCTTGATTGAAAGAGGTATGTTTTCATTTACAATAATAACTCTTTTTTTTTTAAATAATAACTCTTTTTTTTTTAAATAATAACTCTTTTTTTTTTTAAATAATAACTCTTTTTTTTTTTTAATAATAACTCAATTTTTTTTAAATAATAACTCTTTTTTTTAATAATCTCTTTTTTTTAATAATAACTTTTTTTTTTTTTTTTTGCTGCAGCTGTCATAGAAAAAGTAATGTATGCAACAGCTCATAATTGGTTCTTAAAATTCTCGGGTCTTTTTTTACAAAACTCGACTACGTCTCGTTTTGTAACTTCGACCCTTGAATTTTAAGAACCCTTATTATATCACTGTTGCATAAACTACTATTTTATTTAGGCAACAAAGAGTCTTATATGTACAAAAAAATAATGTAATAATAGGCAATATGTTAACAGACCTTGACAGCCCTACCCTAATTAATAATGTTCTAATCTAAAGTAGCTAGTGTAGGAGCGGTAAGCGGAAAATAAAGTTATCAGCAAATTAAGTGCATCTATACATATTCATACATGTATATTTTTGTACGGATACCATGATACTCGACATATATGCACACGGGCATGCAATAGATGTTTACATATAAGTTAATAATTATAATGTTAAATTGAATAAAACGGACTTTATCGACATGGCATGGCAGCAATTGGCGAAACATTGGGGTCACCTTATTGTTAATCGTACATAAAAACCAAACCTAGGGGGGGGGGGTCATCGTAGACAGCTGGTTTTGGCTTCATCTTTTGGATCTCTTGTATCTGTAGCTGGAAGCGAGCACACGCTAAATAAATGATATATCCTAAGGGCTCATGTAGACGGCGCGCGAACTCGTATACGATTTTAGTTACATTGCGGACCATTGAGGTTACATCAATTCAGCCGTCCGATCAAAAAACGCAATGTAACATAATTAAACTCACATGCGAGTTCTCGCACCGTTTAAATGAGCCTTTACAAACGCCGCTACAGTCCACAACGTATTTCCGTGCCGTGTGTCCCCTCTAATGTACCTTTTGAAACTCGGAGAGGTCACGTGACTGGAGTAACACATAGCTCTTTTATACTTGGCCTGAATGTGTTTTGCATTATTTAATGAAGGTATAGGTAATAATAATAATCTCCCCGAATTTTCGGGGAGTTGAAGGAAAGCTTGCCTGACTTGGTTTTTAAATATTTAATTTCTTGTTAGAGTGATTTGTTTTTTATTTCTATATTGTTATAAATAAATAAATACTATACATACTTATCATCATCATCATCATCATTTTAGCCTTCGGTCGCCCACTGCTGAGCATAGGCCTCTCTTCTTCTTGTACACATACTTATATACAAAGAAAACACCAATAACGCAGGTCAATACTCGTGATAAACACACAAATAAATGCTCTTACCGAGATTCGAACCCAGGACCTCCGGCTTCAGATATATTATGTTATATAGCATGTCGCATGTGTTAGATAAAAATATTTAGTTTATGTCGCTCTCTACCCTTTCTTATATTAGTCCTATTCGCCCCCTTCCAAACTCTTCTTTAATGATTCATTCATTTCTTGCCAAGTCGGTGCTCAGCAGGGTGGCCCCTGGCGCTGAGGTTGTCCATCGCGGTTCAAGCGTGATGGGCACCTTTGCGTCGGGTGCACCTACATAAAAAGAAAAATTACACAATAAAAATAAGCAAATACTATAAAAGAACCGTTAGGTATACATATTTCAGCATACTTACCTATTACTGTGAACACAGTTAAAACATGAACATAAATAATTTATTATACCCCAAAAACCAACGTTCATCAGGGCATATCTATAAATGTGAGCAATTCCGATATTTCCTTTCATATCCTCAATTCCATGATTTTCAGAAATAATTTGCGTACAAAGCCTCATAAGGCTGTAACTGAAGGCCAATCAGCCGTATGCAAAAGCATTTGTACTTTTCAAAAATACCATGCGAATTGTTTGATTTTTGTATTAACTTTTATACCTTTTGTAGTTGGTGCATTTTATTTTGGAAGGCAATTTTGGGAGATCCAGTACCAGACTTCATCAGAGCCATTAAGGCTTTTTATATCGTGATCTTCCACAGCAACGACACGATTTATCGTCACAAAGAAAAAAGGTGAACGATATAGTCCACAATAGTATAAAAACGACTGATATATACAATGTATTACGACATTTAGATCGCAGACCAATTCGAACGTAGGTACACTGATATTAGAATGATACTTAACTGATGTCATTCGGTTATCATGCATTTCATTCATACTTGTCCGTAGGTACATTATATTGGTGTGGGAGACGCACGATAATTAAATAACATCATTCAAATATCATTCTGATGTCAAAATAATGAGAGTATAGACATTTTAAAACTAGGAAAATTGGTACTTTATTTGTTCTGCATTTAGACTTGGCAATGTTCTCGGGCTCAGCACGGTTCCATGTTTTTCGACTATCACTATGCCCGTCACTTTCGCACTTACATACTTGTTAGAACGTGACAGGCATGGTGATAAACGATAAAAATGGTCCACATTGTGAACACAATGTGTTCGTTAACTTATCCGTAAACTTTGTACAGTTTATGAGGGCGGTAAAGTATGTACGAATGTCGTTTTAAAGGAAAATGTTACATTAGATACCTACTAGGTATAAACAAGCAGACATAGTGGCGTTCAAAAGTGCATGGATAGATGTCGACCGTAATGCCTTAATATTACTGTTGAAACATGTCCATGGACTTTTGAACCCCAGTGTACAAAGGAAGCTTTTCAATTTATACTCCGTCCATTCTAATTATTTTTAAGAAAAAGTACACGGGAAAGCGGAGGATGACGAGATTGACTAATTTTCAAATGCGAAAGTAATATTTAACTTTTTTTAAACCACACTAGGCTTCACTCCAACTGTAATCGCTCAGAAATAGGTATTATATTCTAATAACTGCCTATATTAACTACCTACAACTAACAATACTTTAACTAACATTCTAATCGCTTACCGAACACCGTCGAGTTGAGCTCCCGGGGAACCAGTAAAATATTTGCTCTCGGTTTATCAATATCAATAAAAGTCGTTTGTTCACTATCAGAGAAGCTACGCGAAAACCGAAATTCACAAATTGCGGGGATCTTTCTCCTTTACTCCCATGAAGGCGTAATTAGAGTGACAGAGAAAAATGCCCGCAATTTGCGGACTTCGATTTTCGCGGTTATAGCCCAGGCAACAAAAGTGCAAAATTTCATAAAAGTTATAAATAAACTAACACGTCTGCAAGTATAATATGAGTGACGTTCGTAGCTGAATGCAGCTACTTAATGAAGTACTTTCATGATTCGAAAATCCGTCACTCATTTCATCAAGGATATTGAGAGCGACAATGACCGCGTCAAGTAATGCACTGCAGCCATAGAGAAATATAATAAGACAAGAGTGCTCACTCCATACATCAGTTCAGACTATTAATTTCAGTGTCTACATCTAGCATCGAGTAGCGGAACTATCAGTACTGCTACTTGACAATAGATGTAGCACCGACCGGAAAGTCTTATGCTGTTGAGATAAGACTTTCCGGTCGGTGCTACATCTATTGTCAAGTAGCAGTACTGATAGTTCCGCTACTCGATGCTAGATGCTAATAGTCTTTTTGGTACTAAAACTGATGTATGGAGTGAGCACTCTATGTATTTTTTTCTCTATGCTGCAGCTGAGTTGTCATCCGAATGTTAGCTTTACGGCTTTATCACGCTTTACCATGACACGCGACCGCATATGCTCTTTTGACTGCATAAATTAACTCGCAGTACATCTCGCTCTCACCAATACTTATAAGTGTAAGGCCTGAGTGGACGCTCGAAGCGGAGCGTTCGGCGGGGCGTGCAGCGTGGCGTCGGGTTCACAAGTGATTTGAGCAGCGTGCACTAAGGCCGCTCCTATACGTTTGCATTTGTTTAACATGCACGGCGCACGCCCCGCCCCGCTGCACGCCCAACTCGTGCGTCCACTCAGGCCTTACACTAAGTATTGATAAGAGAGAGGTAATACAGGCTAAGTATGTCCAGCGGCAGATTTCTGATTTCAAATTAAAGTGATTTTCGAAAGCGAAGTGCGAGGGAGACGTGGGGTGGTTAATTTAGTTTCGTGAGAGTTGCGGATTGATTTTCAGTCCCGCAAGGCGTAAGTTTTGCTTTAATTTCGGTTTATGCCGAAAACGGAGGAGTGCGTTAGATAATGTGATTTAAAAAAACTTATTTTCATAAAAATACATAATTTTGATTTACATGTTCTAGTTTTGCTTATCAAATTTCGAAGTAAGTATCAGAGAGTGAGATGCATTGCGAGTGAGTTTCCGCAGACGTTGGCCTAAACGGCCGCGGCAAACTCATCAATATACTCTTTAATTAAAGTGCTTAATCGCTATAAGCCACTTTCCAGACTTTTTGTTAATATTTTAGGTAAATCCGCTTTACAGATTATGGACTGTGATTATTTCTGCTATGATAAATTAATTAAAAAAATTATGGGACATTGCAAGGGGGATATTTATATCGTCTATTTTATTTCAATACTAGCTTTTGCCCGCGACTTTGTCTGCGTGGAATAATGATCATGATAGATAAAAACTATACTATATCCTTCCCCGGACCTCAAACTATCTCCTTGATCAAATGCCATATAAATTGGTCCAGCGGTCGTGAAGCAGTAACAGACAGACATACAGACAGTAGAGTTAATTTCGCATTTAGGTATAATATTAGCAGGGATTAGGTAGCACGTCATAGTACTAATAAGTATGACTTGAAATATATAGTTGGTCAAACCAAATTGTAAGTAAATAAAAACAAAAAAAACGATACTTATACTTTTCTTTTTGGTGCTAGTACAAGTATAAGACAAATATAGTATGATTCTCTCTGTCTATGTTTGAAATGAGACAGTCCTTTGACAATAGTAGTTTGTGTTACTAAGGGAAAATCATAAATTATATATTTCCGTCAAGGGCGTACATTGAATCCTGAATGAAGCGATGGATTCTACAATATAATCCCTCACTACGTTCGGGATCTTGAAGAAGTAGAATCCTGAGCGTAATGAGGGATTCAATTGTCAACGCCCAAGACGAAATAATTTTGATACCGTGTGACGTGTGACACATACTGCTTTTCACATCAACTATAAGGAAAATAAAAAAATCTTAGTGTTGACACAATCTGATGCCTAAACAGATTATTTAAGCTAAAAAAATTTAAAAATAGTGTGCTAGAACAGAAAAGTGTTACTTTGATCCCTCCTAGCAGGGAGGAAAAGTGCCACTTTGATCCCTCCTAGCAGGGATAAAAAGCTCTTTTCCGAATAGGTGGTGTGAAAAAGCTCTTTTCTGAATAGGAGGTGTGAAAACTATATTAATGTCGTATGATCGGCCAGAATATTTGAATCCTGGCCAGGACAACATGTGGCTTTTTTGATTGCTATCATCATCCCGTGATCATAGAACGCTGAAGCTGCAATAGCCATAAATGTACATTGTACAGCCAGCAACAGCACAGCTCATTGGGTTGGAATGGAAAGTCAGAAGGTCTTTAGTACTCTTTAGATAATTTGATAATATATTAGGTATTAGGATAATGTTGCCAAGTGGAGCCGGAGCATTATCACATTCACTACCAGCGACCCGCTAGGGGGTTCTCTATTCGTGAACCTTTCACTTCAAAGCGGACAAAACGCGTTATCGGCTTCAAGTGTAGCAGGGTGCGTAGCCAAGATGCCAATCGTTCGCTCCGTAGCGAACGATAAGGCAATCTCTCTCTGTTTCTCTTCCATGTTAGTGCGAAGAAGAGACATTAGCATATCGTTCGCTCCGTAGCAATTGGCGTCTTGGCTACGCACCCAGGTGCTGGTTCTAGCGCAGGGGCACGGAAGAGTTAGACACTCGTTGTTTTTAGCCCCATACTCCCCATAGTTTATTGAGTGCGTATCAAACAGTTTTTCCAACCAATAGCCTATCAACCCACGCCACCCTTGAGAGTACCTACTATAATAAAATAACCCTCCACGAATTGTCCATTCTATGTTCTTTATTTAGGAGAATATTTATTGAAGTGTTTTTGTTGTCTTTGCCTAGCTAAGTTATGTTCCGCTCTTATTTAACCCTTTGAATGCGACGCCGACGCCTATCGTGCGCGGCGCGCCATCGTGAATAGGGTTTGCACGACGGATCCGAAATGGATCCAGATTCGGATAATTTCATACATTTCGGATCCGGATTGCAAACCCTAATCGTGAACCTTGTCGAAATGCACGAAGATTGATATTGGTCTGTAGCCGCGCGTCAGCTTACGTCTTTGACGGTAAAAGGATTAAAGACATTTACGTATGAGTGTTACTTACACACGTAAATATACGCTATTTCTCGACCTATTTCAATGAAACAAAAGTAGTCTCTTGTCTCTACGGAAGAAATCCAAATAAAATTTGAATAAAAGTGCAATAGAGAATAAATAAGCCATAGACAACTCAATAACGCTACAAAAACTTAGTAAATTGACATTTAGAGACAATTTTAATATGGCGATTTGTTGACATAGGTAGTTAACAAGTTCCATAGAATGACACTAAAACCAGGGCGTTAAATTTATTTGAGATGGTTGTATTTTTAATAGATGGGATTATATAATCTGTGGTATAAGTAGATAGTTGTAACTCCATTGGCTATTTAAAAAATATTTAAGGATTCCTTAACAATACGATTTGGTTTTAACTACTCGATTACTAAATAAAGTTCACTCGAAAGAAAATCAAATAAATTTGGCATAAATAATATTATTTACAAAGATATATATGACGAAGCACCAGGAGGCTCGGCGGAACGTTTATCATCATTTATTAACACATCACAAGAGTTAGCGGTGTCTCTTCATTATTATCACCCATCGTGGTGTAAGGTTATGGGAAACGCGGAAATAAAAGCACGTTCTACACGTTTACAAATCACTGACTTTATTTAAACACACTTTAGATTAAAATAACGTATGATTGACACAATAAAATCGGATTAGGAGCCAATAGGTTAGAACACGTGCACCACCGCGCGCAGCTGTCACCAGAATGACAACTGCCGTCCGGTCGGCGCCATCTTGCTACCCTATTCGGGGGAAACCCGCTCCTATTTGAATACTACCTTCAATTATTTCATGACTGTCAATGTCAACACAATTTCAAAGATACCCTGAATTTAAATACAATCACCAATCATAATATTTTGACGTTTAAGCAATCAAAACAAACAACTAGCTGTCAACTGTCAACGTGATATCAAAGATACCCTACATTTTAATAACAGCCATAATATTTTGACGTTTAACCAATCATAACAAACATAGTTTGATAACTACCATCATTTACTACAATTTTACGTTCAATTCATCGAAACAAACAACGGAATAACAAATATTCGCAAGTTATCTAAAGATAGAAACAAATACGGGTGCAATATTCGACATCGCGCCGTCATATATATATCTCGCTTGAAGCCAAAAGCATAGTTTGAATATTATTTTTAATGTGGTCAATTTAGAACCAAATTGATCAAACGCACGTGTGACTACCATAAATAAGGATAAGGTTTATTTAGTGATATTTAAAACCATCGCAATAGACAAAAATAGCTGTGGTCTCAAACGTACCTAATTCAACCTAATTTATCGCATACCTACTCCTACATAGGTAGGTTTCAACTATGATTAAGTAAAAAACAGACTTACACTGTTTTTTATTTTCCCGGTAAAGGTATATACCGGGGATTAGTTTTAAATTCAACAGGATTACCTAGTTGTTTCAATGACTGCAAAAGCTAGCAGACTGAAAATAGTACAAAAAGTGTCTACTGTCCGAAATTGGCAAAGCTTCCTACGTTCGGGAACTAATTATTTCACAGTGTTTAGCCTTTATTTTTCAGCTTATTTCTGGAGTTCGGCCAAAATCTCTTAAAGCCGTATCGGTGTAGCCAGAATTAAGTACTTCTATGTACTTTGTTACGTTCACTTGACTTCCTTAATAGTTTGAATACTCAGAGTAGGTACCTATATACTATCTGCAACAAAGTAACATGTTAGTGCGAACACGTGCGACTAATACTTACGTTTTACACAACATTTAAGTAAACTGTCCATTTCTAAAATGACAGACCATTCTTCTGCTGGTATCCGATATGAATAACTTCGTCGTGATTCCTTACGGACAACGTACTTACAGCCAGTCGTAAAAACAACAATTAGGTCATAACTCATAACCTTTCAGACTTCGATTTTGTTAAATTTATGACAAACAAATGTCATAATATAATTAGGTACGTCTTTCCTCTTATCGACATTTATTTTCAACAACGCGGAACAATTTCAGCCACACACGGGAACTTTTAAGGGCATAAACCAATTTGGAATGAGGGGGGTTCATCCGGTTTCCAATTTGGATTCAATCACGTCGCAGTAGGCGCCTGCTTCGGGTGTGAGGGGAAACACATCGACGTAGACTGTGTCTGGAAACGTCGCAGGTTTTTGTCTAGTCGATGGAAATCACCCTTGCTTTACATTATTAGGTAAGGGGAAACTGGCATGAAGGAGCTACTTGCATTATTTTGGTCGGTTTGGAATGAAGTCTTTCAAATTTTAAAAACGTATTCGAAAGTGAAACCTGTACAAAATTATAAAAAGCCCGAAGTATATTTATTCCCGTATTTTTATTTCTTACTGATTTTATCATAGGTGCATTTTTCTAACACCCGAATAGGTATGCGCCTTACAAGAAAAAAATTGCATATATTGTTACCAGAAGTAGTAGTCACGCTCTCTCTCTACCCGAGAGCTTGGCATGTACTGATACGCCAGCCTTTGGTACCTAATGCGGATCATTAGATCTCAGTTTTTATAAGATATATATAAAAAAGGCGTGTATCGACAGTGTAGTCGCTCCGTATGCACTGTCTAAATGAGAGCCTCGCACCGTCAAAGAGAGCAAGCCGCTCCACGCCTGCAAACTCGAGACACGAGCTCCCGCGCGCCTGGATTCTATCGCGTTTAATGGTCACCTTAGACGAAAACGACTGAACCATTTATTAACTACATATAATATGGGATCTTTTATATTAAGTACATCTATTGTATGTGTTCTATTCATCCGATTGGATTCAATTTTCCGAGGGTATAAAGACGAATAATCCGAATTGGTTTACGTGTGCTTAGATGTTTGAGGAGTTCCGTAGACTACGTTTTCGAATGGAAATTATGCAGTCGGGCTGAACATTATTAATAATGTGAATGTCGACATATTATTACGCATTTATCTTTCCTAAATTAACGTCAAGATCAAGGTCAATGGTCAGCTTCTCAACTCCAACAACCCTAACTGGCTTTTAACCAGAATCTCATTTACATACTGGTACTTATACTTACGGCTGTGAAGGAAATGGTATAACTATACTACACCTACGGTTGGCATGTATAAAGTATAAGACTTATACTTTTTACATACCTACTTTAGTATTTAAATTATTAAAGAGTGGTACGCTAAAACCCTTTTTGAAAGAATCTACATTTAGGCCTTAGAATCTAAGGCTAGGTACCTAACTCCATACCTAACGTCTGTAACAAGCTTCACAATTTTGTAATATATAAACCACATATAGGCAATAAAGCGCTTAATACTCTGCCAAGCCCGAAACGCCGTAACAATCAGTATCCGGCCGTCAACTTACGTCTTTTTGTGCTTGTGAGGGGAAGCGTTCCAAAACGTTCACGCTTCCATTTGGTGCAAAGCTAGCTGCCACTAAATTTGGGACGGTACACTTGATAACGAATGTTGTGCAGAACACGGCTTTGCGGCAATTAAGTAAAGTTTTCGTGCTTTGTATTTCGAATGTATCAAGTAGTTTCGCATTAGTTTTGTGTCTATGTGACTGGTATAGCAATAAGTGTGAATAAATCTTTGTTTTAGGGGTTTTGAGTACCTCAATGAACTAAATCATGCTATTTTACTTTTATTATGCTAGTAGGTACATCTGTCTACATGTTTCGAAACATATACCTACATATTTATGGTCACGGTTAAAAAGGTGACTTCTACTTATCCAATCTGGATATATACTTTTAGATAAAATAGTTCAAAAATAGACTTAGAAATTATTTTCATGCATGATAAATTTACTAAACGGTTGACTATTATGTTCAATTCTGTCAACCTTCTCAATTTTCCATTTCAGTTAGTCTCCGGCATAAAGCTGCCTGTAAAATGTAGCCTTATTCGATTAAATAAAGTAATGAGTGTAAATATATGTAGGGCAAACCTTGGTTAATCGGTGATAGTTAGGTTTATTGACAATATAATATTACCTATCAATAAAATTATTTTTGAAATATTATTATGTAAAAGTAGATGAATTTTTCTACCATTTCTGAACTTATGATTATATTTATGATGTACCAAATTAATTTAATAAACATTTTTATTGACCCATGAAACAGTAGGTAATTCAGTGATATTCAGGTTAATATGTGACATATGCTTGGTTATTCTGTGATATAGTCAGGTTAAGCTGTGATAAAGTTTAAAAATAGAAATAAAAGACAATTTAATAAGTAATATTTGTAACTTTTTACATTTATTAAAAGTTTAACATCTGTATTGGCACAATCAGCTTTGGGTCACTTATTTATTACTTTAGGAACTTTTTAATCTCATGAATTACTTAAAAATACAAATTTGCTTAATTATTTAACTAACTAGTCAGAAAGTTGACATTCAGAACAAAGGAAAAAAGCTGGATCTAGGATACTTTGGCATTTCATATGATACCAGGTCTTGCAGAATTGACACTCAATCCATTCTGCTCCATTTGCCTTCAGCAATATGCCTTCAAAGTACTCCAAGGAATGGCATACTTTTTTGCAGCTTTATAAATAGTGCTTCCATTCTTAATATCTGTTACGGCAGCTCTTAAACTGGATGCATTGTATTTTTCTTTTTTCCGGTGTTCACTCGTAGGGGTGGCCTTAGGGTTGCCAGATCGAAAGGCGCTATTATCGGGAAAAAATATAAATTTTTCGGGATTTTGGGCCTTAAGTCGGGAAAAAAACCATTCCAATTAAATTAATTGTATTAAAAACAACGATATTTTACATTATTGGCACTACGTCAGCTGCTCTGCCCAATCTCGCCACGCGCGCCCCCCGCGCGCGCTGACGGGCTCGACCCTGCGGGCTCAGCACGGTTCCATTTTTATCGACTATCACTATGCCCGTCACTTTCGCACTTACATACTTGTTAGAACGTGACAGTCATGGTGATAAACGATAAAAATGCGACCGTGCTACTAGGGCTGGTCGCTTGCTCGCTCGACGACAGTTCGGAACTTGAAATTATTGTTTTATAACGTGAAGCTGTTTTTCGGGACAATTTTCACTTTGTCGGGAATCGGGAACACATGCTAAAAATCGGGAGAATCCCGCCGAATCCCGACCATCTGGCAACCCTAGGTGGCCTATAAAAAAAACAAGTTTAATGTTAGATGTGCTATTGAAAACAGTTATAGAACATAATTTCAATGCAATTAATCTTTAAACTAAGTACTCCGCTTGGTTATTTTGTGATATAAAACAATACGCAACATCGGAAAACGTTAAGAAATCAACCGCCGAAACTAAGGATTTAAAAATAGAAAATAGTTACTTTTACGATGCTAAAAATCATTGATGTCCTTAAAAATTCTTACCTTAACGGGTTTTCCTTTAGTTTTTGCCATATTTTCATTTGATTTCCTTTCAATCAATCTTTGGGTAATATGGCTCCATCGATACTGTCGATGATTTCGCCAACGTCAAAGTGGATCCCACGTGGGATCGAATTAAAATTATTTGTAAATAATAAAATTCAGTCAGTGTACGGTATAAAAGTATAAAACTATGGCCTCTAGGGCTCTAGCCAGCCACGGTTAGAGGTAGAAATACCAAAATAAATGCTCTAGAGCACGACGTTGTTCGGTAAGTAGTTGGGTTCTCAGTTCTTGTAAGGCGATAGCTGGACTTTACAAGAACCCGCGTGGGCTACCCGGCGTTGACGCCAGAATGGTGGTTAAACGCGTTTCATGATTAATTTTTCATTATCTGCACACTTCCACATTAGTTTACTGCATAATACGCTATCAATATTACACTTTAAACAATATTAATAAGCAAAAACAAAGAAATGAATCACGAGGCGATGTTACCAAAATGGCGGTCGACGAATAACCCCCTTGATTTCCTTTAATAAAAGTTTTTTTACACCTTGCACCGATCAACCAAACTTTAGACGTTAGACCTGTTGATTTGACATAAGTTTTTTTTTTCTTAATTTTGACGGATGTGTTCGGATACTTGCCGCACGTTACCATGTTGATTGAGAGTGCCGCCATCTACTGGAAATCATTACAAGCCGTAAAGATATCGAGTAATTCCGCTATTAGACCATAAGTAACTATCACCGAATAACTTCATATCACCGATTAACCAAGGTTTGCCCTATGTATAACTATTAGTTCCCTGTAATGCTGTGTAATTTTTAGGGTTCCGTACACAAAGGGTAAAAACGGGACCCTATTACTAAGACTCCGCTGTCCGTCCGTCCGTCCGTCCGTCCGTCTGTCCGTCCGTCCGTCCGTCGGTCTGTCCGTCCCGTCCGTCTGTCACCAGGCTGTATCTCAAGAACCGTGATAGCTAGACAGTTGAAATTTTCACAGATGATGTATTTCTGTTGCCGCTATAACAACAAATACTAAAAACAGAATAAAATAAAGATTTAAGTGGGGCTCCCATACAACAAACGTGATTTTTGACCGAAGAAGTTAAGCAACGTCGGGTGGGGTCAGTACTTGGATGGGTGACCGTTTTATTACTTGTTTTTTTTTGCTTGTTTTGCTCTATTTTTTAGAATCATTTTTTAATTTGAAAATAAAGTCTTCACAATAGCACTTGAGTCATTTTGAGCGTAGTATATATATACCTATTCCGAAATCTAATTTGAAGTTTTATTGACTAACCAAGGGTTCCAAATTCAAAACAAAACAAATGCTTCTGGGTCTCACGAGGCTTTACGTACGTACTTAGTAGGTATGAATGCGAAATGTTTCCACCTGTACGAACTTGTTCAGCATCTCCCTCATTATTTCGGGCATATTCCACTCCGGCACTTAAAACTTGCTATCGGGCCGTAAATAATTCAGCCCTTATTAGGCTCTTGACACGTAGCGCTGAATGGAGAGAAAGAAACGTGCCGCCCCCACACAGTACACTTGCTTACGTACCTACCGCATACGTTACTAGTCAGACTTTCCACTATTGCGGACTGTATGGTTTCTGCCGCAGTTAAAAAGGGAAAAAAATAACTGATTAAAAATATACTCTCGTATCTTAGATCTCGTGGCAATATTTAACCTGGCACGATCCATCGTTCGCTATAGACCGCGAGCCACGAACAGGTTTCCATGACCAATCGCCTCCCAGGCGATAACTCCTATAATGGTTAACGGCTACGTATGATGAATCCTCGTGGACGTCAGCTGCCGCTCCGTTGGTGGGTTGAGGAATGGCAGCAACCGAAACACGTAAAAAAAAAAATATTTTCAGTCATCGCCTCCCGTTTGATACTTTGCCAGATGATAGTTTAGGTGCTATTGTTAATAAAAAAAATCGTCAGCCGGTTGTATCGCGGTGGAAACACCGTCAGCTGGTCACATGAACATGTAAAAAAAAAATTTTTTTTCAGTCATCGCCTCCCGCTTGATACTTTGTCAGATGATAGTTTAGGTGCTATTGTTAATAAAAAACATCGTCAGCCGGTTGTATCGCGGTGGAATCACCGTCAGCTGGTCACATGAACATGTAAAAAAAAGTTTTTTTTCAGTCATCGCCTCCCGCTTGATACTTTGTCAGATGATAGTTTAGGTGCTATTGTTAATAAAAAAAATCGTCAGCCGGTTGTATCGCGGTGGAATCACCGTCAGCTGGTCACATGAACATGTAAAAAAAATTTTTTTTTTCAGTCATCGCCTCCCGCTTGATACTTTGTCAGATGATAGTTTAGGTGCTATTGTTAATAAAAATAATCGTCAGCCGGTTGTATCGCGGTGGAATCACCGTCAGCTGGTCACATGAACATGTAAAAAAAATGTTCATGTGACCAGCTGACGGTGATTCCACCGCGATACAACCGGCTGACGATCTCTTTTATTAACAATAGCACCTAAACTATCATCCGACAAAGTATCAAGCGGGAGGCGATGACTGAAAAAATATATTTTTTTTACATGTTCATGTGACCAGCTGACGGTGATTCCACCGCGATACAACCGGCTGACGATTTGTTTTATTAACAATAGCACCTAAACTATCATCTGACAAAGTATCAAGCGGGAGGCGATGACTGAAAAAATATTTTTTTTTACATGTTCATGTGACCAGCTGACGGTGATTCCACCGCGATACAACCGGCTGACGATTTGTTTTATTAACAATAGCACCTAAACTATCATCTGACAAAGTATCAAGCGGGAGGCGATGACTGAAAAAAAAATTTTTTTTTACATGTTCATGTGACCAGCTGACGGTGATTCCACCGCGATACAACCGGCTGACGATTCTTTTTATTAATAATAGCACCTAAACTATCATCTGGCAAAGTATCAAACGGGAGGCGATGACTGAAACCAATTATTTTAAATTTTAGATTGTATTTATTTATTTGTTTTATAAATTCATGTGACCAGCTGACGGTGATTCCACCGCGATACAACCGGCTGACGATTTTTTTTATTAACAATATCACTTAAACTATCATCTGACAAAGTATCAAGCGGGAGGCGATGACTGAAAAAATATTTTTTTTTTACATGTTCATGTGACCAGCTGACGGTGATTCCACCGCGATACAACCGGCTGACGATTTGCTTTATTAACAATAGCACCTAAACTATCATCTGACAAAATATCAAGCGGGAGGCGATGACTGAAAAACAATTTTTTTTTACATGTTCATGTGACCAGCTGACGGTGATTCCACCGCGATACAACCGGCTGACGATTTGTTTTATTAACAATAGCACCTAAACTATCATCTGACAAAGTATCAAGCGGGAGGCGATGACTGAAAAAAAATTTTTTTTTTACATGTTCATGTGTACAGCTGACGGTGATTCCACCGCGATACAACCGGCTGACGATTGTTTTTATTAACAATAGCACCTAAACTTTCATCTGACTAAGTATCAAACGGGAGGCGATGACTGAAAAAAAATTTTTTTTTTACGTGTTTCGGTGGCTGCCATTCCTCAACCCACCAACGTAGCGGCAGCTGACGTCCACGAGGGTTCATCATATATGGCCGTTAACCAGTATACGAGTTTTCACCCGGGAGGCGATGACTGACGAAATTTGCGCCTGGCTCGTGGACCACTACCTAAAGCAAAAATTTAGTTATTAGTCATCATCAGTGACGGGGCGTTTATACGCGTAGATAGTTAAAAAGTTTTTTTCTATACGCTTTACGATAGTTTACGAAAATTAACTCGCCGAGACTCAGGAACACAGGTGTAGAAGCACTGTCGGTATTGGTGGTGTATAAACTAGGGGCCCATAGTCATAACACCTTTCATGAACTTCATTTACAATTCACTTGAGTTTGGAAGCCTTTCCCCTTCCGTTATTGTGAAAAGTTTTTGTTGCACTATGACGACTGTCTGGGAGAGCGCTCATTCATATGTACCTATACTCGTAAATACATCTACATATTTTATTTGTAGGGAGTATTGAATAAAAATACCTTACCTCTCAAACATGCGAGGAAATATTGTCAATAGGTACGTTCGTAGGCAGTTCTAATAATGTACTCGTACAGTATATTTATATACTACAAAAGATTGTGTTAATAAAGGTGATATTGGGATGGCAACTGCAGCCATTACTGTTGCGGCATTATTGCTGCGGCGTTGAAGCGGCCGCTGTCGGTCTGTTGGGCGTGTATTGCTTAGATAAAATAAGTGATGGATTGAACGTCCTAATCGCGTCAGTAAAACGGCGGCGAACGTTATTAATTAAGTATATCAAGGAAATTGACAGTTACCGCTTAAGTAGCAGTTGCAGCCACAGTAATTAAAATTAAATTAATTAAATTAAATTTATTTAAGACCAACAAAGGATCAATTTCGTTAGTGACACATTTTAATCTTACAACTAATGTTAGTAATTAAGTACACACACACAAACTTATTAACTAACTAACTACATTATATTTACATATTTATTTATTTATGCACATGTGGAGTGCACCACAGTGGTTCAGGTAGGCTCCATCAAACCTGTCTGCATACATGGCTAGAATGCTAATGGCAGCAAAACTATCTACGCGCGCCTCCGCAAACATTGTTGACGCGCTGCAGTAGCGAGGAAGCCCCATCAGCACCCTAAATGCATTATTGTACTGTACACGCAGGGCACTGTACTGCCTTTGCGTGTAGTTCACCCACAGGCTGCTGGTGTAAAAAGATGTACAAAAGGCTCGGAATAACGTAACCTTTACTGCCGGTGAGCTACAAGCGAACCTGCGGGCAATCATGTAATGCAGTTGGCATACAGAATGTCACCTTAAGCGAGGCGCGCCGGAAATTAAATCTTGTAAAAAGTACAACATTATCAACAACAACAACGTAGCGCGTCACCCGCCGCGCCATACATTTTAGTGACTTTTTAGGTTATTATTTATTTTTAACAATGCGTTTTTTTTTTAAAGCACTATGCATCTCGGGTGGGATTGGAATTTCCGGACTTTGTATGTACCTAATTATAGTTCATTCCATTCTTCCATTATGTATTTCATATCAGCCATTGGATAAACACTTAAACAGTGTGGATTTGAAGATAAAGATAAAGATAAAAGATTTTTATTCGTGACGTTCACAAAACATGATTCGTGATTTGGAATTTATCGTCCAAGAATACGGCAAACATTTTACTTACCACTATTATTCAATCAATCGTCAACTTCTAAGTAAATTGCCTAAAAGCTTTGATATTTCATCTATCTGCGCTACGGCCGCTACGGGCAATAAAATCCCAAACACGTAAAATCTATCTAAATCTTTTGATTTATAAGCTCTTTGTTACTTAAGCTTTAGCGGCAGTTACTGAAACTCTAAACGTTTTTATAGGTATTAATTAAATAAACTACCCTAATCAGAACTAAAGGACAGTATTTACCTATACATAGATACACCGAATATTCAACTTAAAGTACTTAAACCTAGTCTGTAGTGAGTACCCGCAGTACTTTGATCCTTCAAAGGGTCTAATCTCATTCCGAATAATAGTGTTATTTAGCCATTTTTCTTATGAGCTAACTCAGTTTCTATTAAATAAAACCTTTTAGCCAAAAGCCTAGAGGAGAACGCTGTACTTAAATGTTCTTTATTAAATATCATTTCATTCAATTACTTTCACCATGATTTTCTTGAGACATGTCTTCATATTGATTGGGTTTTCATACTAAGCGGCTTTTCGGGCTAAGTTTAGCTGCATAAAAAGATTCTGTTGAATGTGACTGATTCTGAAAGCTAACGTGTACCTAAGCTATTGGCAACGTAACTTCTTTTACGTCACCCTAGGCCCGTAAGTGGGATTTTCTCCCCGCTACGCGAGGAGAAAATCTCACTTCCTGGCAAGACGCAAGGCAAGACGTAAAACTTTAGACAAACCACGGGCGGTAATTCGTAAAGCCCCAGATCGCATATTTATGGCCTTAACCTTCGGTTCGGACCACAAACACCTGCGATCTGGGGCATTCACGAATTCACCTCCCTAGATATATAATGTACTATTACACGTGTAGCGATGTTACCGACATCAATAATTCTTGGGGATGGAGATTTTTAATTTTTTGTGTTTTCCTTCCGCAACCTCGACGAAGTAGAATAGTTATTTTCAACACACTTGCTCGAAAAAGATTTTATTTCATGCATGTGTACTGAATGACAAAAGCCTATTAGGTATATTGTTCCTGCGGGAGTTATGGCTTGTGAAAAAAAAGCTATAACTCCCTAGGGAATGTGTACTCGTAAGTAAAACCATATCATAGAATTTTCTAAATCAATAGAGATATAGGTCTATTTACAGATAAATTTATTTCCTTCATAAAAGTTTTGGTAAATAAACATGATAAAACGTTACACATGTTCAGCATTCTGTTATATATTTATGAAATAGCAAGCCAGCAATCTACTCCGCGGCATCATTAATAACCACAAAGAAGGCTTCAGCTGTGATCGGCTCCATACATAATTAATGATCTAGCTGTCATTTCGTAAAGTCAACTTGTTATACCTAATCGCAAATTGAAAACCCCACTTAAAATACAACTTTATGTTGCAGTTGAGAGAGTTCATAATTTAATGACGGCATGCACATTTGAGGCCAAACTTGTGATTAAAATTAGTACTGTTTCGCGCTTCATATCATTTGTAATGGGAGAAATCAGTTTCAGAACCGCATGTACTGGAACAAAGATGTGAGTGGAATGATATTAGTTATATAGATTTAGTTCAATTTTAAACATTAGAACACTCGCAGTATATTATACAACTACAACATTTCTATTGCTGGAGCTCTGAGTAGTATAAATCAGCAAAATCCTAAATATTTGGCAGAATAATATGTTGTACGCGAATTAAATAACCCAAAAAAACTGGGTCTTAATACTCCCGCCGAAAACATATGCATGGTGTGACATAAACATGGGTTAGTATGGAGGGTCAAAACACAATTTATTCTACTCATAATTGTATAACTTACAAAATAGTTTGTACCTACCTATAATTTTTTTTCTGTGATTAGAATCAATATCTGGGTGACCGAGCTTCGCTCGGAAAACATATAAAAACTCGAAAATGCGTATTTTCCCAGAGATAAGACCTAGCTAGATCGATTTTTCGCCCCCGAAAATCCCCATATAGCAAATTTCATCGAAATCGTTAGAGCCGTTTCCGAGATCCCCGAAATATATATGTCACCGTAAAATTGTAAACACTCGTCATATTATAATCTCGCTAGTTACATTATAAACTGACGTTATGAGATTATAATCTAACCTAACCTAACCTACGTTAGATTATAAACTAACGGGTTCACAATCTTACGGTGTCATATATATATATATATATACAGTGTGTAAATCCAATACGGGCGAATATTTAAACGGTGGTTAGCATAGAACCTAAAAAGTATATTGAGATAGATTTTACTTAGAAATGCATTGAAAATTATAACCATACAAAATAATTGGGCCCGCAATGTAATACACCACACACGTTACGGGATACGAGCTTTTTAAAGTAACTGTCAACGCTTGTTGGCAGTTACTATGAAAAGCTCGTATCTCGTAATGTCATTATCATCTTGTTTCTTAATGTTTACAGTACATTGCTGCTCGGTACATGTGGAAAAAATTAATCACGGGGTCATAATTAAGTGTAACTTAAAAAAACATCTTAATTAATGATAAGACAGGTAAATTCTATATCTGGTTTAATTTATTGCCCGTATTTGACTTACACACTGTATAAATAAACAAGAATTGCTCGTTTAAAGGTATTAGATAACGGATATTGAGCGTGAGTGCGAAGCCGGCTTGAACAGACTACTTTTTTGTGTCATTAAGTAGTTAAAAACAACTAGGAAGGTAACTATATAGCAAGCAAGTAGTTTGTAAAGTAATGATTATAATAAAAGTAGTTAAATATTAACAGCGCCTATTTAAGTTAATTAAGCCACGCGAAACTCATATAAAAGTTCGAAGGGACGCGAATTAAAAATGCACAAGTTGGCACGAGTTGCTGTGTCGGCCGAGGGACCGCAGTTTAGCTAAGCCGCCTGAGCCTCGTAACTTATCAACTAATAGCTTGGAAAGTAAAGGACGTAACAGGAGGATCCTGTTCCTAACGCTCACAGAGCATCTCGCCTCGTATCGGCCGAAGACGTCTTTAATATTGCCATGAGTTTACCACCAGTGGCGTAGCTAGGCGTGGGCGAAGTGGACCGTCGTCGAAAAAATTAAATTATTCTCTCGGAAACATGCATGCTTACGTTAATATACTTAATCTCTAAACTTATTTTATTAAATATCTATATATATTTAATATTTGGCAGTAGCCAGGTAGCCACGCTGTTGCAAATATTTTGATGCTTCAATTAAGACTGAAGCGAATATTCGCCTTCACAAGATAAAGCTCTTGAATACCAATACAGCCCGCGGCCGGGGGCATATCTTCTTATGTCCTTATCGATTTATTCTGATAACGCGTGAACTTGGATTCAAAAGAACATAAGTATATTAAGAGACGTGGGATCATGTGTGATTTTCGATGTGTGTGCGAGTTTAAGGTAAACTTTGAGTTACACGATACCGATATTGGGTGTATTTTAAAGCCACTGTTTGTATTATGTTATGAGTAGACACAGAATCAGATAACATAAAGAATCGCTCAACTTATCAGTCGTAATAGGTACTGAAATGGTTTAATAATACTAAATAATTATGGAGTTAATATGTTAACAATATTGTAATTGTAAACGTTTTTATGATAGTTTGTTACTTAGGTTGTTAGCTGCTCTGATTGTTAATTGTCAAATACCGATTGAATTACGAGTATAATTATAACATTATAGTTTATATTTATTTTACCTGTGATTTTACTAACCAATGCTATTTCAAATTAGTCGCATTGCGAGAGGCAAACTCATCGAAAGAAAGAAAGATAGAGAAGAATAACGTCGATACACGTGTCTATTGCCGTCAATATTTCTATAAACAAACGTATCTTTAGTATTCAGCAGACCTGTCGGTCTGTCTGTCTGTCAGTCGCAACTCGGATCCCTGCGGGCCGCCGAATCGAAAAGAACATGATTTTTGCATTTGTCGCTCGAGCGTAAAAGCTCTATTGGAAAAGTTATATAATATTTAAGTACCTAGCTTAATATTTCGCCTATTATTAGAGTCGTAGGTAGTTACCTCTTTTTATCCGGCGAGATCCTCGCGTGATAAATAGATTTTTGACATGATAAGTAATTATAATGTACCAGTATGTAGGTAATTGTGTAGGTACTTAATAAACTGTTCTAAAGTGATATTTACGGACTATTATTATACAGATATGTAGCATAACGGTAAATGATTGATATAAAAATTAAAAAGCCACGCGTTATATAAAATAAATAAAAAATCACGCACACGCCAACAATATTGTTCAATGCTAGCAAACAGTCTCGCAAAGTTATTGTGTGTATCGTAGGAATGCACAGACAAGACATCCTCCAGACTGAGCATAGTAGCGCTACCGCTACCCCCTCTGCCACAAATAGTAGTTGTACTCCATTTTCGAGTCAAAGTGTCTTTGTGTGACGTCCGTGTCTTTGAACGGATCAATCACGGCACGGGACTCGCTCACCTCGTCCCCGCCGCACCCCAGTATTTTTGGCAGCATCGGTTTCATGAAATAATTGCTCTAAACTCCGTCTAGAGGATTCCTAGTCTATGTAGGAATGTCAACCAATATGTCATTCTCCCCTTTCCCCTTTCTATGTTAGGTTCTTTGATCAACGCCGCGCGCGGTACGTCGCGCTTTGACTAATCAAACCCAGGGGTGTCGATAATCGCATGTGAATCAGTTCCGCCGCAATGCCGCCGGTTTATGTTTCTTATTCGTTTTACTTCCAACAGTGATTTTGGATTCGGTATAATCGGTAAGTAACTAACAGCTTACAAACTGAAATAGATGTCATATGGGGTCCCGTTGTTTCCCATAAAGTTTTAAGTCATAATGTATTGTTTGTCATATTATCATAAGTCATAAAACTGAAACCGTTAACATTTCAGGATTTTCATTAGGTTATCCTATAGATAGGTTAGGTTAGGTTAGGTTTGTTTTATGGCAATCCTGAAAAGTGACGCGTTTCTGAACCAAATGAATTATGGCTAACGAAAATTCGGGCAAACAATACATTATGGCTTAAAACGATTTGGAAAACAATAGAGACCCATGTCATATACTAAAGAAAAAGATAAGATAAAATAAGATGGCGTCGAAAAATTGGGACGGGTACCGCCGTGACTGGGTAGCCTAGAGGTCCAGGGCGCGTAGCCAACGTGAAAATCGTTAATGCTCTGTAGCGTATCGTAGTCATCTCTCTCTCTATCACTCTTCGACACCAGTGCGACAGTGACAGTTGCGTTTCGTTCTCTGAGAAGCGTTAACGATTTCACGTTGGCTACGCACAGGGCGTTAGCCGCGATAGCTAAAGACGGGGGTTCGAATCCGGTCTCGGCCATTGGAGGGCTTTGTCACATTTCTTTAGTATAATGACATCTTTCATTTTATATCAATTATTGATATACCTATAGTAGTGTAAATATTGGAGTAATACTTATTACATTAATTCATGGGATCCTTTTGATTAGCCCTGTACTTTACATTTTTACCTCACTTTGGTCTGGAGACGAATACATCTTCAAGTTTTTTACTCAGTATACAATGCTACCGACGTCACTCTGGACTCACCAAAAGTTTTCAGTTGTATTCAGAAATAAAAAAATAAAGGATAGGTATATTTTTATTTCCCATTTATACACTACATCGGGATCAACCCACTGTCGCCGCACAAATTCTCCCGTGTCGCGACGGAGGTTTACGGCGGCTTTTCCGCCTCGTGTGGTACCTACGACACTATAATACTGAACCTACTCCATAGCACGATTTTTGCGTTGACTTTTTGAGGCAATTTACATTCTAGGCTAGGATTACGAATACAAAGCTTAACAAAAAAAAAACAACAACGGTTGCACTCCGGGAGTGCCGATAGAAGTGAAAACTCACCTCACTATGTTACCGACGCCCGGTAACACGATACATACGTTTAAAGGAGGTATTCTATTTGTTTATTATATATTATTATCATTCTCAAATAAGATCACACTTTTTCATTGACATGTTTATTTACATACTGCCATGACAACGTCAAATTATTTGAACATAGGTCTTGAAAAGGAGTCCGCAAAATAAATGTCAAATAACATTGAGTTTTTCTTTATTGATTTAAATGCCATTTAAATTATGAGTGCCCTTACGGGGCTTACGGTCACGTGATCGCCTTACGCTGTCTCGAGTTTATCATTTTTTCCCCACCTCAAAAAGTTCCCAGCGCCGCTAAAGAAGTTTTCACTTCAAAAACAACTAGGCGCACAAGTAGATTGGAATTCTCAAAATTTATAGTGTTTTCATTTTATTCGTCCTAGCAAAATCATCAATACATGAGCGAATTTAGTTAGACGTTGATATGATGTGAGTAAGTACCTATGTAGAATTACCTCTAGATACCGTCACGATATTGCATTTGGACACTCGACATTTACCAATTAATCCGATTTGTCGGAAATTTTTCGCAAATTATTATTTCCCCAACATTTTATTAAATTTATTTGAGCGAATCATCGGTACTGAGGTATACCTACACGAATAACATAACGCCAAATGATAAATTGGAAATTGGTAAAGAGGTACATAATATTAACAGGTAACAACGGGATTGTTTGACGGACATTGCGATTAGGTACTAATTGAAATAATTAATGCTTAACTATCTCTAAACCCACATGAATACAGACAGTTTTGATAAATCCAGCACAACTCGAGTGCTCCGCCAGAGGCCGCGCCCTGTTCATAAAAGCTAATGGCTAGCTTATGGAAAACGCTCTGTTTATGGAACAGCTTAAGGACAGAAATGAGCTTCGGAATACCTAGTTATCTTCGAGATTGCGTATAAGCGACTCTTTTGTACGAGTTACGTGTACCTAAGATGAGCGTTTAGAATGGGTTTTAATACAGATGAGATACTTTAAGTATATTTGACGTATCTTAAAGTTCGAATCGAGCCGTATGACGTTCATTCCGTCACAGACTATATCAATGAAATGGTCAAATACAGCATTGTTCACAGATTAGCATGACGTTTTTACCTCTCGCGACTCTTGTGCGACTTCAAGTAAGTATATGGAGTCGCGCGCGAGAACGCAACTCATGCTAGACCGCCTGTAGGTATAAATGATTATTAGCAATAAACAAATTAAGTTTCATTATTTAAAAAGACACTTAGATTTGAGGTTGATGATGTTGTAAAACCTAAAGAGCTACCTACAGGTATAGGTAGCTACCTTCAGGTATAGGTAGCAACCTACAGGTATAGGTAGCTACCCACAGACATAGGTATCTCTTAAGCAGTTCATTTTCAAAAATTGTAAGCTAATGGTGTTCACACCACATATATACATATTGACATAACATATAAGTAACTTTTTATGTAACTCTATTATATATATATGTATACAAACAAGCTCAGAAAATTCCGAACTCAACACCCGATAAACCCCGTGGAAGTTAAATTAAAAATTCTTCTCGTAAAGTATTGGAATATTTATATTTAAGTTTGTATAGGTCTAATGGTCCGTCGGTCCGGCCCTTCGATGTAACATATAAGGCTAGGTACAGACGATATTTTTTACTTAGTTTCAGTAGATGTGTTGACTAATGTAGATTTTTATGTCTATCTGTGGTATCCTCACGATCACGTAGGTATGACTGTTATTTACGTTTGCTATTATACAATACACAAATACAATAAAAATCCTCTTTATTGCACAACCTCAGAATAAATGTACATGGAAAGACAAATAATACATGAAGACAGAGGTAAACAACAGGCGGCCTTATCGCTAAAGAGCGATCTCTTCCAGACAACCTGCTATGTTAGACAAAGATGTATGTTAGAGAAAATGACGCAAAGTAAATATTTCGAGATAATATTTGTTGTGTTGTGTTTTATATAAATACAATCTAAGCCAAGCAATTCATGCTCATCAGAAAGCAACATGTTCCCAAATGGGGCATGATAGATAGGATAGGAGTCGCAATATATTTGGAGATAATCACACTCGGGTCGACCGAAACTCAAACTAAGCAGTAACTTAGTACTAGACTCGGATAAACATAATAAATTCTTAGATTACAACGTGTACAATCGTGTAAACAATTTCAGGCACGATTTGTCGTGATCATCTCCCAAATTTATGGCCTTACCGCTTCCAATCATGGTTTAGCAGTTCGGCTGCAGCTTCGTCACTAGTTAAAACGTTTGTCAAAGTCGAATGCTGTCATCAATTTTACATAATTTACGATCTTGTCAAATAAGCGAGAGATTTTTAAATTATCGATTTCTGGAAATGGCTGTGTGCACCGGTTTTAACTGGGGCCGTGATATATGCTAAACGCGCCGTCGCCCAACTTCGTCAAATTGTTTGTATTACGAACACTGCGCCAGTTTGCGCTCGACGAATTCCCAATTGGTCTTGCTACTCTTGCTCCTTGTATGGTTTGCACGTGAAGGTTTTTAGAGTACTTACCTAGGCCACCTAGGCCAGGGAAGTGTAAAGTACCTTTAAGTACATTAACACATTTGACAGCTGAAATTTTGTGATAACTGGGTTGTCAAGCGTTTAGGAGCACTCTAGATAAAGAAGAGTTTTGGACTTAACATGAGTGTTTTATGTGAACATTTTATTGTAGATAGGTACACGTAACAGCCTCAGTTTTGGGGGCACATTTTTGACTGTTTGTAAGTTTAGTCCGCAGCGAAATCGTTGTGCGCTCGCGGCGAACTCGTTGTGCGCTCGAGGCGAACTGGCGGCGCGCTCGCCCGCAATTTGCTAGTGTGATGTGACCTTATACTACCATTTGTATAAAAATAATTGAAAGAAATTTGCAGTGTTTTGCTAGTGCTGGTAATCTCTACTTAATATTATCTATCGATATACCTACCGATTTAAATGAAATTTAATAATCTAGAGATATATAAAGCCAGAGGAAGGACATAGGTAGTTTTTATCAACCATCATCCCACGCAGTAGAAGTCGCGGTTCCGCGGTTACAGATGAAGAGGTGACAGATAGAGACAGCTAGAGTTACTTTCGCATCTATAATATTAGGAGCTACTAGGTAGGTATTATAAGGACCTACCTAAAGATAATAATTTTGCATTTTTTTTAACCAAATGCTCAATAATAGTCCAAGTTTCCCAATGCCAATCCAAACGCCAAAAGCCAACCATTTGACCGTGCAAATTTGCGATTCAAATCAGCAGTAAATTCACAGCTTGCCAGTTGTTTAGAAGTCGTTAATCCGCTTATTGCGTAATTCGACTGAAAACCCAATCGATACGGGCGTCAAACGATCGTATCCAATCATAGATTACAACACTTCACTCCTCAAAGCAAGTATACTGTTGCCACATGCGTACGCCCGTAAGGGACAGAACATACGCAACGCAACGAAATTAAAAACACGACACAATTCCAAAAACCACCTACGTAATTTATTCGGGTTCATTGTTGCCCACCAAGCTTTGGTGGAGAACAATAATACCTGTACCGTTTTATGAAACCAATTTTTATTACTAACAGATCTGTAGGTATTGTTTTGTATGTTCAACCCAACTATTTATGTCAGTAGCGAGTTTACACAACAAATGCCTCACCTGAAGATAAAAACCGGTGGAACATTTCCCCAGGTAGCACGAAATTCGAACAAAACTGTACCCATATTTTTTATGTCACGGAATAGATAACGGTCAATCAATATAGCTGGAACCCTCAGGCGATTTGCTCCTGTTTTACACAGCACATATCATCTCGCTCAGATTCGATAAAGCCCAACTGTTCTAAATATGACAATTTGTCGAGCGTGTTGAATGTGTGTTGAGCACTTTACGATTTTACGAGCATGATATCACCACAAATTAAGAACAGTGAATAACTCTAAGCACTGTCTCTTAAACTAATGTTTAGTGCGGGGATAATGACGAAAACAGACGTTTTACAAACTATGAATATTTAGCGTGTAAAGCTTGTGCTTTCAACACAGTAAATACTCATAATAGCAAACGAATTCCCTAATAATATATGTCCTATATTTCTGTAATTTTCTTAATTGTAGCCAAGCGCCTCAGGGTTATACCTAATGCAACAAACAATCTGTTCAGCTAACTGATTTCTAATTTGGTCTCACAAGTAAAGTTTGGGGCTAGTCCGTAGGCTAGGCCCTATTAGATCCTAGGACCGAACCTAACCCATCCGCCCCTCGCCGGCCTCGCCGCCTTTTATACTGTGTAGTATGAATCCGAGCATGTCCGATACAGCTATGCCAATAATATATAAACTACGAAAAAAGGCATGATTGGCATGGGTACTACCAAACTATTAGCTTAAAACTCATTTGGCCTCATTCACCTCTTGCTTTATTTCATGTTAATAACAACACATCGAACTTCCTGTATGCCAATCTAAACTCTCATTTCCAGACCTAGGCATGAATATAGCTCAAAGCTGTCGTTTGCTCATTCGCTCATCCATGAGCGGTGAGCTCGACGTTGTCAGCTCAATCGATACGTCTGGGCCACGGGCTTCTAATTCCGCCCCTACTGTCGGTTTCCAATCAGCTTGGATTTGAATACAATGGTCCTTTGATGTAAAATCACGCGGGAAACTTTTTATCAAATTATAAAATAATTAAATCACAGATCAAAGCATTAAAGATACCACGTATTGTTGTCAGAGCAAAGAAAAAGTGCGCATGGTCTGAGCGCATTGCGAAAATAGACGAAACAAGCTGAACATGACGAGTCCTAGAATAGAGACCCAGAGCAAACATCAGATGGATCCACTGCACCTACTGTACTCAACAGCGGAGTGCAAGTTGGATACAAGATCGCGATGAGCGGAAGAAGAAGGAAAAGATTGTGTCAAAAAAGGACTAACTCGAAATATCTTCCATGTTTTACTTTATTAACTAGGGATATGTATGTCCAGAGAGCGAAAAAGATGTGTTGTGTTTGACTCTAGTTAATAATATAAAACATAGAAATAATTTCAATTAGTTGAAACTACCCCGCAGTCGAAATGCCCCCCCTGCACCTTAAGCTAAATTCAGACTTCTATTAAGCTATAACACTGTTTTAACCGATTTTAAAGAGTGTACGAGCAAATGTCATTTATCTCTGTCTCTATCAATATACCGTAATATAAGAAGTCGCAACTACTTTGACACGCAGCACCGTTCGCACCTCAGGAGTTGCCAACTTTGATGACGAAAAATGCAATCTTTCGACTTCTCAGCGAGAACCAGAGGTACCTACCAAACCTACCTTCCAAAATTGAGCTTCGATAAAGGAAGATGAATGACGATGAATCGCCCGGGCCCAGGTCAAATACATACCCACACACATTCCCGTCCACATTAGTGCTAACTACAAAAGCTATCATTTAACGATCAGCGATGCTTTCAAATATATGTATTACTAAACTAACAGTAACAACATAGCTCTATGCCTCTTGCGTATCGTTTAATATAGTTAAGATGTAGGTATATATGTAGTCTCATTTTTCCACTGTCTTGTAGAGAATAATTTAATGTATATATTTAACACGGCTTCCGTTTGTTTTTTGTATTTTTTTATAAACGAAATATTCAAACGGAGGGGCATAGCTATGTAGTTAATACACATAAAATTGTGTAAAAATATATTATTTTACATAATGTCAATATCCAGAGATGAAAATCCTTTAAAACATAAAAATACATGCTCTTCTTCGAATTCAATCTCTTATTTTCAGAGCCGCCACATTGTATTTTTTATGAAATTGCTAAAATATCTAGTGATTTAATCACATTTTTATAATGAAATTGTACAAAAGTTCTAATATAATTTTAGACTGAAAAAGCGTTGTCTTTATTATAATATCTCTTGATTGCTCGCCAGTCAATCGGGTGTTTTCCCGCTTGTCCCTGCCCCACGTGACCACCGCCATACAAGACTTGGGGACAAATGGAAATGATTTACACTTAAACAACTATTCCCATCTGTTCCCGACAACGTGGACAAATGGGAATACACTATCAATCCGCATCTTAAACTGTAAAGTGTGTACATGTCTTTACCTTAAAATAAATAATAAACCATTGTCTTAACCATCGATGACAGTGAATTATAGAATACTTACTAAACCTAACGTAGCAGGTGCCGCAGAAAAAAAGGTGTGATTTTTTAAATAAACGCATAAAAAATTGTAAGGTTGGAAAGAAAATGATAATTATCTATATCTGCAGCGGACTGTACTTATGATATGACCTTTCTTTGATCAGTGACACGGAAGTCTAGCCAGCAATTAGGTATGTTCATGGAAACAGAAAAGGTAGCTTTCATTCTCTGTTAAAGGAAATAGAGACACAATAAAAACGAAGGGTTTCAACGGTCACGTTACATACGCTTTCATGAGTCACGTGACATTTACAATATTTCCAGGACGGGATTTAAAAAAATTCAACATCTAATTTAAATGGCGCAGAATCCATACTAATATTATAAATGCGAAAATGTGTCTGTCTGTCTGACTGTCTGTTACTTCTTCACGCTTAAACCGCTGAACCGATTTAGTTGAAATTTGGTATGGAGATAGTTTGAGTCCCGAGGAAGGACATAGGGTAGTTTTTATCCCAAAAATTACCCTTTAAGGTGGTGAAAAGGGGGGTGGAAGTTTGTATGGGGAATCGATAAAAAGCAGATTGGGTAAAAATTAACTACCCAAATTACTAACTCCACGCAGACGAAGTCGCGGGCAGAAGCTAGTTTACTATAGAAGTGCCAATAGGCACTGAGCTCCACGCGAATTAAGTCGCAGGCAATTGCTAGGTTCTAATGGAATTACTGTCTGTATCAAGTCAATTAAAATCAGCTACCCTAAATTAATTTTATAGCTAGTATGTAATTACTCAAGATTGAATGAAAATGAAAACACAGTTAAATACGAGAACTTGTAACTTAGGTACCCGAAATAATTTAAAATAAAGTAAGTATTATTTGTTTGAGTTTACTCAAGGAAACAACTTAAGGGCAAGTCGTGACAGGCTGTCATTTGACATTATTTACAGGGTCGTGAAATGAAAATGTTGCGAAGGGTTATTTACACTGAAAGTTTGCTAAGTACGGGTACCATGAGCGAAGTCGCAGGGAGCCGGGACAGTGGAGTCACTTGGTGAGCTTTTTCTAAAATAAATATTGAAAACCCGATTCTCACGGATTCTGGTGTTTTTGGGTTATTTCTACATTCCATTACGTCACGTCCATACAAGTGAAAAATTTTCTCATAATAAAACGTGACGTAATGGAATGGACATTTTGGGACATCTTTTTTTAATGGAAGGGTGGAGAATGCTGTCGATTCTGAGTAGAATGAGCCCAAGAACGTCCAGATTTGAAAGAATCAGGTTTTCGATATTTATTTTAGAAAACGGCCTGGTGCGCTGTTGGATAGCGGCGTACGAGATATATTGCGAGTCGTGTCAAGGTCTTTAAGTTTTTAATAGAAAACTTGTTTTTGCTCTATTTCGTTTGTTTTATAACCTGGAAATATATGTATATAAGTAAACTAATTACAGGTAATACGTAGTTTTAAAATGAGAACGAAACTCCGTTTGTATGGGAAGGTGAAATTCGGCCGAGCTTGCGGAGGACGCGGACTCTTAAACCAACTGTAATATTATGACCCCTATTTTCATTGTGGGAAAATGTAAATATAAGTGTCATTAATTCAATTTGAAGCATTTTTTTAGTTAATGTTTGACTTGATTGAACACATTGCATTATCTTGTTGAAAGTAAGCTGTGCTCGTATTATTACGGACCTCTGGGAGTGAGATAATGACTTTCGGACAAATAAGTAAGTGGCTAGACGGGGAATTTGGAAGTTTCTCGAGCTAGCAAGACTGTAGGCCAGGAGCTAGCCGCGTCATCAACTTCAGAAACATTTTCTCCTTAAAAGGGATATTTTCCAGAAACTATAACTCAGAACTTTAGTATGATTTAATACAAAGATTTCCTCTCGTACATATTTTTTAATTATGATTTCTACGGAAATAGTTTTGCAGTTTTTCAACAGTGCTTTCCTAAAAACGAGGAATATAATATGCCTTCTACTTGAATATTTCACTTGAACTTATTACTTAGACCGACATTTTTAATCCCAAGTTAAATACTATAAAAGAATTGAGTAATGTGACAATTAATAATAGAAATACATACATGTGAAAATCAAGCCAAGTTTTTTAAGGCATAATAAGTAGGTGTTTAAAATTATACTTAATTGGACATAATTCTGTCTAGATTCTATTCAATTTGTAACTAAAATAAATACATTTCAGCCATAACGAAGCAGTTCCTAGATTTAAATATATGGTGCGACAAGTAGTGCCTTTGTCTCCCGGTCTAAAACGCGTTAGGTACTGATCTAGTAACTCATTAAACATTTACTCAGTTCCGGCTCAAAAGGAACTTTAATATAAGGTAATAACAAAAGCGAACTTCAAAATTTGGGGTCACTAATGGTTTTGATAAGTTATCCGAGTAAACGACATTTTGGAAGTGCAAATCGAACTCCGTCGTTCGTATTTGTCCTACGGCTAAATATTCAAATTCTAAATTAGAAGTATTCATTGTAAGATTTAAAAGACATCTCGATAAATTTTTATACTGCTATAATATTATTATATATATATGTCGAAGAGGGAGAGGGCTAATTGTGTGGGGCTATTGATAGCGGGTGGTGGGCATGGTACCTCGATGTATTACTTCACAGCCAAAATAATAGGTATGCTACCAACGCATGAAATAAACATTCGGACTCGGTAACCATACTAGTGCCTACTATATTTCAGTACTAAATAATCAAAATAACTAAACGATCTTACGATGGAATCGGATTCAATTAAAATAAAAAGATCAAATTAAATCGTCCAAATCTTTATTTAAGTCAAACTACACCGGCTCCAACCCTACACCTCTGACCCGAGAAGATTTAACCCGGCAACAAACTCGGCGGGACACATCTTTTCAAAACAACACATAGTTTCTTTATTTTACAAAAGTAAGCTTATAATGGCACATAAGAAATCAAAATAACACTTGGAATAAAACACTTAGCTAAACGGTTAAAGAACGTGAGAATCTATAAGCTTTCAGAATAATCCTTCAGGTATAAGCCTTCAGGAACGTAGCGAATTAGGCACGAGCTTGGCTAACGTCCGATCTCTAGCGCGGTCCGATCAAGAAGAAAGAAGCCAGTTCCAGCGGCGGAGCCAACTACTTCCGCCTCCAATTCAAGTTGGTAAACCTGCCTGACCAGTCTACCAACATAACGACAAAAATGCCCACTCGTGCCTACGTTCACTCAATATATGTACCTCTTGACGTTCCAAAGTCTTCTACCTATCATCTTAGTTCAGCAATACGCCAATAGATGGTGGCGTTATTCAATACGCAACTTTATTGTTTCGTTACAAGCAAATAATACGTAGCCAAACATTGCTAATCGACTTTATACAGGCGTCTAACTATGAACTGTAATGCTGCAATACGTCTTTCTGGTGTCTCGCTCCGACATATATATATATAGTCCTCCATGTCGTATCCGACAACGGCGACCCTTACACTTTTCTCTGATGAGCACGTATATGGGTCGCAAAACCGAACTTCGTTTTAAATATCCGATCGCACTGTGCACAATAAAGCTGCCCTTGGTCATTATATGTGTATGCGTAAGAGGGCTTAGGTCGAGACTTCCGTTGAATGCGTTTTTGGTCCAGGTGTTCAAGTCGAGCCTCTTCGAAAGTAGCTACACCTTCTTTTACCTTTTTGCGCCATTCTGACCTATTAACCGCAAGCTCCTCCCAACGCTCAGATGGGATTATTATATACCTACTACTAAAACGATGCGTAATATTATTCCTTATTAATACAATTTATACACAGCCGCAAAACTGCATGGTCAATTGGCTTTACGCAGTAAATATGGAACAATTTTTGCTATGGGACCGACCCAGGAATAGCGATATTTCTAAAAGAGTCAAATATTTGGGATAATATTGCATTGGCATTGGGAAATTTCACCAGAAAATGAAGGAAATGTTCTGTCTCGTGAGCATTTTTTTTTTTCATTTTAACTTGTACTTTAAAGCGCGACTTAAGTCGTGTTTCGTCAGTAACATCTAACCGTCACATACATGACAAAATGTATGGGATTTGACATTTACCGTCAGTTTTGTGATGATTACTAACGGCCCATGTCCTGGTACGATTCTTGCCTCAGCGGCCATAGGTTAGATTATATATTATATGCCATACCACTGTATTATGCGAGACACTTCTCGCGCACCACTAACAAAAAATAGTAGGTACCCTAATCCTAATCCGTACAATTAAAAGAAATACGATGGCCAACACAAATTGAAATTCCTGTAAGCTCTCCGTACACAAAAGGTGTTTTTAATTATATCGTACCGGTTTAACCAGTAATCCTCCAGCCTATTGTGTGAGAAAGAAATGCCAAGGTTTGTGGCGCATGTAAAGTGAAATAAATAAAACGTGGCTTAACATTCTCAGTCCATTGCGCTAAAAACAACATCCGTCCCTTTTTATTTGTACATGTTGGATAAGGATAGATGGAGTTAGCTGTACTGAAATGGTTGTTTTGCTAGGTGAGGGTTGCAGTGTGTCATTTCAATCTCTGGCAGAGTACGGGCGATTCGCAGGTTCAAGGCACCAGCCCTAGTAGCACGGTCGCATTTTTATCATTTATCACCATGCCTGTCACGTTCTAACAAGTATGTAAGTGCGAAAGTGACGGGCTTAGTGATAGTCGATAAAAATGGAACCGTGCTGAGCCCGCTGGGGTTTTTGGGGTAGGTATTATGAGTCTAAATTTAAAGAACTTTGAGGTTATAAAAATCTGTGTCTTTAGTCGCTAGTTTTATTGAAGAATGACTCAAAAACTCGGTACCTCCAAGCGTTTCTATAAAAAACAGATAGAAAACTTGTTGTACGAGGCCTTGAAAAAGAGCGCCTACGCCACTTCTTGAAATAGAGTACCTATCCAAACAGAATCTGTGTTCGTTTGCACATTTATTTAAAGGAGCACAGATTCTAACTTAACACATTTAATTGTTTCGCCTACGCTCGCGTATCCGATACGAATACGCAGCAGGATTTAAAAGACATGTTTACGGCGTCTAGTGTCCCGCAATTTTTCAACGACGACTTTTCCTGTCCGTGTTAACAATCCGTTGTACGGAATCGCGACGAGAATTCTGGCCGAGTCGAAACAAGCAGTTTACAGTAAATTTTAAAGAAATCGTCGCTTCCCGCCTTTGTTTCATGTTTTTGTTGTGTTGTAGTTAAAGCTAATTTGAAATTCATGATACATTTTAATTGTATTTGCATCATCGTTATCATTTATTAATTATCACTAATTATCAGTTATCGTTGAGCGTAATGCTTTTTGTAATACTCTTTCAGGCCTTATGGATCAGGAACTTAAGATCTTAATGAAGTAAATTACGTCGTGTTGAAACAATCTTAAACCAAATAAGACGTGTGTTTTATTTAATTGAGACATCAAATTGTAGTCTATTTCTCATCTCATATTATTATGAAATCTCAAGTTCCTTTAGGAGAATTGGTATCTATATATCTCTGCAGGACGCAACTAGAAGAGCATTATGATGATACAACAGTAAATAGATAAGCAATATCCTACTTAAAAGATTTATAACCATTGAGCCGTTTCTTTTTAATGTTCTAACTGCAGCAATTACCCAAGAAGACGTTAAATAGCAAGATATACGGACATTTGTAGTTGCTATTTGAAACGAGAATAAGAGAAATAAAAGCAGGTTTAAGCGGAGCGAGCTATCCGAGTGGCGTGCACTAATCACGAACGTACTTAATGTATCGCTCTGAGGCCGAATAGTCTAGAGCTCTTGTTTCTATCGCTCACTTAACATCAGCTTTCAAAGAATAACTTTAAGTATCGTTTTATATCTGTTAAAACAGCGTAATTTAAAAGTATATTCCAACCAGACCTATTCTGATAAGTTTAGTTTTTTTGCTCTCTTAAAATAATTTTGGTGGGCGGCATGTTTAGACTCCACGTTAGCACAAGTCTAGTAATTCTCTGAGACGTTCGTATTAGTGTATTTAAGGCCTGAGTGGACGCTCGAGTTGGGCGTGCAGCGGGGCGGGGCGTGCGGCGTGCATGTTAAATAAATGCAAGCGTATAGGAGCGGCCTTAGTGCACGCTGCTCAAATCACTTGTGAGCCCGACGCCACGCTGCACGCCCCACCGAGCGCTCCGCTTCGATCGTCCACTCAGGCCTTACACTTATTAATGATGTTATTCTGTGTTCTATAGGTTTGTACTTTGTGTTATGATCTGTGAGTAAAGTGTAGGATTCTGCAGATTGGTGGAGTACTCATATGATCCAATAGCTACCTACTGTTTCATTCATTTCCATTACCTATATAACTAGCCTATGTTCGCTAAGACCTCTCATTCGCCCATGTTTCATTCGTTTAGAGTCTGTTCGGAAAGAGAAGAGTCGTAGATTGTATTGAGCCCCATACATCCCACGACTCTCCTCTTTCCGCACAAATTCTAGGCAATAAATTGAGGTAGGGAAGGAAAAAGTATTGATGACAAGAATTTTTGTACACTGACCCGCCTGTTGCTATCTCTATTGCTCGCGTATATGTACCTTTGTTGCTGTCCCGCCCATGATGCCGTCAATGTCACTGTGCGAGCGTGAAAATCCTTGTCGTACTTAAGCGTATTTTATTTAAAGGTTACAATTTCAGAGACAATGGGCCCGATTCGGATTTTGAAATAGACATCTATTAGATATCTTTTAGACATCACCAAGATACGATAACGATATGTTTAAGATCTAACCTGTCAAATTTTACATTTGCGCGATTCTGGAGATCTCTTGAACGATTTCCACAGGATATGACTTAGAGATCCAATTCACATCTAATACATTATCTAACTCTATTAAACGTAAAAGTGACTTTGGTTGCCCGAATTGCGCTGCAAAAGATAACTAGTTGATATACTAGTAGTTCGCCCCGAACTGAGAACTCGCGGTTCGTCAAAAAGATCAATTGAATGCAGTGCTACTTAGTCCGAGATGGGCATTTCGTAATTGAATCCTGATTCCACGATTACTTGAAATTACTTTTTAATCTGATTACCGATTCCCAGATTAGGTACTTTGTAATGTAACAATACCGAATTACTAAGTACAATTCCATTTGAGCAATCAGGAATCAATTTCTCGAATATTACAATTACTAGTAATTGGAATCAATGTCGATTCCTCATTACAGGAATGCATTACTTGATTCCTTTCAGATTACATTTCGTACTACTACTATCAAGAGTACATTTCGATAGTAGATATAGATGTTGTTGACTTACTAGGATGCATCTATATCTTATTTGAAACAGGTGCGCAGATTTCGAAAATGATGACTATGACCTATAAAACGACACCCATGACGACTTTTATGACATACTGCATGGCCGCCATCTTGGATTCCAAAATAGTCATCATTTTCGAAATCTGAGCCCCCTATAACCTATAAAACGACATCCATGACGACTGTTATGACATACTGCATAGCAGCCATCTTGGAATTCAAAATGGTCATCATTTTCGAAATCTGCGCCCCCTAAAACCTATAAAACGACATCCATGACGACTTTTATGACATAGTGCATGGCCGACATTTTGGAATCCAAAATGGTCATAATTTTCGAAATCTGCGCCCCCCAAAATCTATAAAACGACATCCATGACGACTTTTATGACACAGTGCATGGCCGCCATCTTGGATTCCAAAATAGTCATCAATTTTGAAATCTGCGCCCCCTATAATCTATAAAACGACATCCATGACGACTTTTATAAAATACTGCATGGCCGCCATCTTGGAATCCAAAATGGTCATCATTTTCGAAATCTGCGCCCCCTAAAACCAATAAAACGACATCCATGACGACTTTTATGACATACTGCATGGCCGTCATTTTGGATTCCAAAATGGTCATCATTTTCGAAATCGGGGCCCCCTAAAACCTATAAAACGACATCCATGACGACTTTTATGTCATAGTGCAAGTCCGCCATTTTGGAATCCAAAATGGTCATCATTTTCGAAATCTGCGCCCCCTATAATCTATAAAACGACATCCATGACGACTTTTATGAAATACTGCATGGCCGCCATCTTGGAATCCAAAATGGTCATCATTTTCGAAATCTGCGCCCCCTAAAACCTATAAAACGACATCCATGACGACTTTTATGACATACTGCATGGCCGTCATTTTGGATTCCAAAATGGTCATCATTTTCGAAATCGGGGCCCCCTAAAACCTATAAAACGACATCCATGACGACTTTTATGACATACTGCATGGCCGCCATTTTGGATTCCAAAATGGTCATCATTTTCGAAACCTGCGCCCCCTAAAACCTATAAAACGACATCCATGACGACTTTTATGACATACTGCATGGCCGCCATTTTGGATTCCAAAATGGTCATCATTTTCGAAATCTGCGCCCCCTAATACCTATAAAACGACATCCATGACGACTTTTATGACATAATGCATGGCCGCCATCTTGGATTCCAAAATAGTCATCATTTTCGAAATCCGAGCCCCCTATAACCTATAAAACGACATCCATGACGACTTTTATGACATACTGTATGGCCGCCATCTTGGAATCTAAAATGGTCATCATTTTCGAAATCTGCGCCCCCTAAAACCTATAAAACGACATCCATGACGACTTTTATGACATAGTGCATGGCCGACATTTTGGAATCCAAAATGGTCATAATTTTCGAAATCTGCGCCCCCCAAAATCTATAAAACGACATCCATGACGACTTTTATGACACAGTGCATGGCCGCCATCTTGGATTCCAAAATAGTCATCAATTTTGAAATCTGCGCCCCCTATAATCTATAAAACGACATCCATGACGACTTTTATAAAATACTGCATGGCCGCCATCTTGGAATCCAAAATGGTCATCATTTTCGAAATCTGCGCCCCCTAAAACCAATAAAACGACATCCATGACGACTTTTATGACATACTGCATGGCCGTCATTTTGGATTCCAAAATGGTCATCATTTTCGAAATCGGGGCCCCCTAAAACCTATAAAACGATATCCATGACGACTTTTATGACATACTGCATGGAGTGCATGGCCGCCATTTTGGAATCCAAAATGATCATCATTTTCGAAATCTGCGCCCCCTAAAACCTATAAAATGATATCCATTACGATTTAATGACAGTGCATGGCCGCCATCTTGGATTCCAAATTTGTCATAATTTTCAAAAAAAATCTTTAAAAAAGCAATATTATAAATGTGTAAACCGAGCACTTTCATTTGATACCAAACTCGACCATACTTTCTTGCAATTAAAATGACCAGAATAGCAAGACCCCTCATAAATGGCTTTTTAGCATTTTAAGCTCTTCTAGCTCAATAACCTCTTGTTCAAGCCAGCTCAAAATTTAATGACTAAAATATAATGCCCTCGACTATACGTTCACCCAATTTCATTTAAATTAGAACAAATTTACTTAAGTTATTGAGTATCAAACTATCCTCTGAAAGTTCAGCTTAAAAACATTGAAATGCCGGGACGTGCCCCTAGCCAGCCGTGTGTTCAAAGTCGAATGTAAGAACTTCGCTTCGCTTCGCTCGCTCGTTCGATAAACTATAACGTATCTAGAATGGATCTAGTACGTGTCGTCTCTTGTGAATATCTTGAAGTTCGAATACGGCAGAATATCAGTTCCAAGAGTAAAAGGTATTCAGAATATTTGAGATGAGGCAATAACTATTTAGCTTCGCAAATGGCGCCTCGGGCTGAGGCTCGATTTTCTTAGAAAACGGATCCCATCTCAGTTAGCTGTTTTCTGCTTGTTGTTTTTCCTTTTGTAATGTCCATGGAAAACATACCTGTATTCTGGAAATGGCTGAAACTGTCTGGTTTAATAATCCTAGCAACAAACGGAATAGGTAAGATGGCAGATTAAATACGGATCTATACTGAAAGAAATGTTTGCATAACAGTATACAATAAACTAATCTGTGTAAATTTGTGTAAATTTTTAACTATTATGTGTAAAATTTTTTCAAAATTTTTGTCCCAGTAGTTTCGGAGATAAAGGGAGGGGGGAATGGTCGGACAGACAGACAGACAGACAGACAGACAGAAAGACGCACGAGTGATCCTATTAGGGTTCCGTTTTTTTCTATTGAGTTATAGAACCCTAAAAATGGGATTTTCGAACTATGTGTTTACCTGTTATAAAATCGGTTGTAGGATATTGAGAAAAAATCATTTCTTTGTTGCTTAAGATCAATGATTTTTTAAATTATACACAATGAGTTCGGCTAGGTATTTGTTTATTTTCAGTGTAAGATTCGGGAAGCTCGTAAGAAACTCGTAGTATTAAAAATTTAAATAATATACATATAGTTACTTACGTCCGAACTGCGTTAATTTCAATTATCGCTAGCATCGGGCCCGAACAGTCATTAAGTGCGAAGTATAATTATCGTTTCTTATGTAAATGTTTTAAACAGATTTTACAAATTACAAATTAATTTGAATGATGAAAGTTGCCATTTACTTTAGGTACTCTTACAGATGATCAGGTATCTATGTGGCTACCACCAGTTTGGCACTGACATAAACGCCATCGAGAACGTAATTTACTTTATATACATCTCGCTTGTACTCGCATATTAGTGCGAGCGAGATGTATAGAAAGTAAATTACGTTTTCGATAGCGTATAATGTCAGTTTTGACACTGTCAGTGACTCATGGTACGGGCTCTGTACCTACATCACCTACACGTGTGCCTCAGGCGTACATTAATGGCTCCTCTACACGATGGCCCAGCGCCGGCCACTCCAAGGGACGCATTTATGCGTTAGACGGAGCAAGTGATATTGCTATCTCATTCTACCGCATGGCTGCGTCCCTTGGAGTGGCCGGCGCTGGCCCATCGTGTAGAGGAGCCATAAGATATATTAACTAAGATAATGCCAGTCAGTCAGCTGTGGGCCGCTTGTCTGCCGCCGTGACGCGGTGCCGTCTAGAAACTCATTTAACTCAAATAGATTAACTTTGTACAGTCTACAACCAAATTACTCTCGAATATATTCAATCATAATATACCTCCCTAAATTTGACAAAATAATAATATCTTAATTTGTATAGGTAACTATTTTATGTTGTTAGCGATTCTACAATGCAATGCAATTATGGGGTTAGCACAATTTGCCAGGTCTGAAGGCAATTTTTCTTAATTTCTTTATTATATGTTAATAAAAATATGTTATTTACTTACGCTTGGCAGTCATAGCAAAAAAATAACACAAAAAGCGATGATCATAATATATTCTTGTCAGACCTCACGTGTCTTTACTTTATCCTTCCTAAACAATAAAAAAAATATAAGAATTTTGTCACAACTTCATATAATAAAGGCAACAAAAACACTATCATTTCTCTTCGGCTATAAAAACGCCATCCTACTTCGGCTGGCAATATGAAGTAAAAAATGTTATTTATTTAAACCAACCAATGCGTCATCGATAGACATGGTGACGTAAATATTTATGTAGCTGACTGTACCCTTGACCTTCATCGAGCACGGCTGGAGTTTCTAGATTTGTGCCCAATTTAAGTTCCCCAAATTCGGAAATCACCCGCGAAATCCGTCGCTCGAAAAGTTACCGGCAAAATGGCGGATCGCGTTACGCGTAAGTAATTATTTCCAAATGTGCTCGGAATGTGTTTTAAAGGTAGTTTGAGATCAGGGATGTTGCGAACATCCGCATCCGCATTCCGCAACAGCGGAAATTCCGCATTATTTTCAACATCGGCATCTGCATCCGCATCCGCATAAAATCGATGCGGAGCTTATGCGGATGCGGATGTCGAACAAGTCGGTACAGAAACGTCTTAGCGGCGGCGTAAGTGCTAGGTAATTTCGTCATTACCTATAACGAAATCGTCTAGATCCAGAAAAGTCGGCGAAGTTACTGTTTATTAAATATAACGCACCTATATTCTTGCTCAAATACTAAACATTTCGTTTATAATAAAAAAATACTAAAAATGTCATATTTGACGTTTTCTAAGTACCTAATCTTGACATCCGCATCCGCATCCGCAGATGTGAGCCTTTAAATATGCGTATCCGCATCCGCGGATGTAAAAAAAATTGCATCCGCAACATCCCTGTTTGAGATTGCTTTTGAAACTGACACGTCATGCTGTTGACTGAAGTTTTACCAGCAATTATATAGACGCCTATATATAATATTCCATTACTTATACGTGACTGTTTATTTAGGTGCGTAAATATCGTTATCGATTCGACAGGTTTTCTTTTTTCCTTATTTTTATTTAAGTTTATCGCAAACGCAAATAAACTCCCTATATTCACTTAATCCCTTATTTCACTATTTACTAGGAACCTCGGATAGGTTAGATAAACCCAGACTATGTTGGAAAACCTTTATTACTTACCTCTCTGGTCTGTCAGTCTAAGATATCAACTAGGAGAACCTACCGGAACGCATTTTTGCTTTTATTTTCGTCTTTATTTACAAACTTTCTATTTACAATATACTAGTAGTTCGCCCCGAACTGAGAACTCGCGGTTCGTCAAAAAGATCAATTGAATGCAGTGCTACTTAGTCCGAGATGGGCATTTCGTAATTGAATCCTGATTCCACGATTACTTGAAATTACTTTTTAATCTGATTACCGATTCCCAGATTAGGTACTTTGTAATGTAACAATACCGAATTACTAAGTACAATTCCATTTGAGCAATCAGGAATCAATTTCTCGAATATTACAATTACTAGTAATTGGAATCAATGTCGATTCCTCATTACAGGAATGCATTACTTGATTCCTTTCAGATTACATTTCGTACTACTACTATCAAGAGTACATTTCGATAGTAGATATAGATGTTGTTGACTTACTAGGATGCATCTATATCTTATTTGAAACAGGTGCGCAGATTTCGAAAATGATGACTATGACCTATAAAACGACACCCATGACGACTTTTATGACATACTGCATGGCCGCCATCTTGGATTCCAAAATAGTCATCATTTTCGAAATCTGAGCCCCCTATAACCTATAAAACGACATCCATGACGACTGTTATGACATACTGCATAGCAGCCATCTTGGAATTCAAAATGGTCATCATTTTCGAAATCTGCGCCCCCTAAAACCTATAAAACGACATCCATGACGACTTTTATGACATAGTGCATGGCCGACATTTTGGAATCCAAAATGGTCATAATTTTCGAAATCTGCGCCCCCCAAAATCTATAAAACGACATCCATGACGACTTTTATGACACAGTGCATGGCCGCCATCTTGGATTCCAAAATAGTCATCAATTTTGAAATCTGCGCCCCCTATAATCTATAAAACGACATCCATGACGACTTTTATAAAATACTGCATGGCCGCCATCTTGGAATCCAAAATGGTCATCATTTTCGAAATCTGCGCCCCCTAAAACCAATAAAACGACATCCATGACGACTTTTATGACATACTGCATGGCCGTCATTTTGGATTCCAAAATGGTCATCATTTTCGAAATCGGGGCCCCCTAAAACCTATAAAACGACATCCATGACGACTTTTATGTCATAGTGCAAGTCCGCCATTTTGGAATCCAAAATGGTCATTATTTTCGAAATCTGCGCCCCCTATAATCTATAAAACGACATCCATGACGACTTTTATGAAATACTGCATGGCCGCCATCTTGGAATCCAAAATGGTCATCATTTTCGAAATCTGCGCCCCCTAAAACCTATAAAACGACATCCATGACGACTTTTATGACATACTGCATGGCCGTCATTTTGGATTCCAAAATAGTCATCATTTTCGAAATCCGAGCCCCCTATAACCTATAAAACGACATCCATGACGACTTTTATGACATACTGTATGGCCGCCATCTTGGAATCTAAAATGGTCATCATTTTCGAAATCTGCGCCCCCTAAAACCTATAAAACGACATCCATGACGACTTTTATGACATAGTGCATGGCCGACATTTTGGAATCCAAAATGGTCATAATTTTCGAAATCTGCGCCCCCCAAAATCTATAAAACGACATCCATGACGACTTTTATGACACAGTGCATGGCCGCCATCTTGGATTCCAAAATAGTCATCAATTTTGAAATCTGCGCCCTCTATAATCTATAAAACGACATCCATGACGACTTTTATAAAATACTGCATGGCCGCCATCTTGGAATCCAAAATGGTCATCATTTTCGAAATCTGCGCCCCCTAAAACCAATAAAACGACATCCATGACGACTTTTATGACATACTGCATGGCCGTCATTTTGGATTCCAAAATGGTCATCATTTTCGAAATCGGGGCCCCCTAAAACCTATAAAACGATATCCATGACGACTTTTATGACATACTGCATGGAGTGCATGGCCGCCATTTTGGAATCCAAAATGATCATCATTTTCGAAATCTGCGCCCCCTAAAACCTATAAAATGATATCCATTACGATTTAATGACAGTGCATGGCCGCCATCTTGGATTCCAAATTTGTCATAATTTTCAAAAAAAATCTTTAAAAAAGCAATATTATAAATGTGTAAACCGAGCACTTTCATTTGATACCAAACTCGACCATACTTTCTTGCAATTAAAATGACCAGAATAGCAAGACCCCTCATAAATGGCTTTTTAGCATTTTAAGCTCTTCTAGCTCAATAACCTCTTGTTCAAGCCAGCTCAAAATTTAATGACTAAAATATAATGCCCTCGACTATACGTTCACCCAATTTCATTTAAATTAGAACAAATTTACTTAAGTTATTGAGTATCAAACTATCCTCTGAAAGTTCAGCTTAAAAACATTGAAATGCCGGGACGTGCCCCTAGCCAGCCGTGTGTTCAAAGTCGAATGTAAGAACTTCGCTTCGCTTCGCTCGCTCGTTCGATTATGGAATAGCGTGGGAATAGCGAATTGAATATAATGAAATAGCGGACCGGAATATACAGGTAGGTAGGTATATTGTTAAAATAAAATATTTCACGAGTATTTGAAGTAAGCGTTCACAAAGCACTTATTCCTGGAATTGACGGAACTTTGATCCTTTGACATGCGTGTTTCTATATAAACAGACGTATTTGTCTTACCTAATAGGGACTGTTTTCTGGAGTATATCACGAATTAGTTTGCTTCTGCATCCGACGTTTGATATTTAAAGCCGTGGTTGTGAATAAGTGGGTAAGCAAGATTTTTAGCGATGTAGGTGCCTGAATAATATTTTTCTTGACAATGACAGATATCGATATTAAACTTTCGTGAGACATATTTTAAACTGTTTATACGACCACGGTTTCACTCACTTGAATTTTTAGTCGCTATTGGCGACATGTTTCGGGCCCTTCGTGCACGAGTTGCAGTCGCCGCGAGCACTCGAGCCTGAGGATGGACCCCCGAAGGGCCCGAAACATGTCGCAAATAGCGACTAAAAATTCAAGTGAGTGAAACCGTTGTCGTATAAACAGTTTAATGACAAAAATACCTACTTTGAACTCTTAAAGGATGACTCACGCTAGACCTGGCGGGGCCCGGACCGAGGCGTCCAACATGTCATTCTCTATGACGGCTGATCGATGATCACGTGGTCTTTCCATAGAAAACGAGGCGCCGGAAGCTGCGGCCCGGCCCCGGCCCGGTCTAGCGTGAGTGTTAACATGAAGTTAACAGCGTGAGAGTTAACAGGAAAATTCAACGTTGTGAGAACAGAAAACAACTTTTGACGGATATTTTAGGCAATGGAACAAGACATATCGTTGCCAGGTATATGTACACTCCTAGTACATGTCATTGGCGATCTGTTTCACAAACGAAATCTGTTGCGCCTAAGTGTAAGGTCTGAGTGGACGCTCGAAGCGGAGCGTTCGGCGGGGCGTGCAGCGTGGCGTCGGGCTCACAAGTAATTTGAGCAGCGTGCAGTAAGGCCGCTCCTATACGCTTGCATTTGTTTAACATGCACGCCGCACGCCCCGCCCCGCTGCACGCCCAACTCGAGTATCCACTCAGGCCTTACACTAAACGGCTAGTTGCGTTTGCGTCACAATCGGCCTCAGGCAAACATCGTAACGTAACGAAGTACTTAGCTCGCATGGATGAGCTCCCTCGCTCCGCTGGTTATAGGCGCAGCAGAGGCGCAATAATCATGAATGTGTGCTCATGTTTCCTTTAGAGTGTACGGATCTAGGGTAGAGCGAGTGGAGCGGCCGCTCTAGGCGCCGGATGGCAAGAGGGGCGCCAAAATGGCAAATGAGAACAAAAAAAGTTTTAAAATACGCTTGAAAACTTCAACGAAGGGCGCCAAAACCCGATTTCGCTCTACCCTAATCAAGGGTTCGGGCCGGCACTGAGTGTACCTATCGAAGAAGTTGCCATAACAAGAGCCGTATTCTGATAAAATATTACTTGATTTCATATTGATATGACTCGATTGATTCGTAGTCGTAGTGCATTTTTCGGGCAACTATATAAGTCTACAAGCGAAATACCTACAACCGTCGTGAACGGTTTTAGGAAAAATTAAAATTAATGGCAAAATCTTATATTGTTTAGCCTTGTTTTTTCTGTACATTTTAAAAATATGTATATAAATACCTACCTATGATGAAGAGGTTATATTTTATGTTATTTTAAACATATAGGTCGCCACCATTTATCTACTAAACTAAAATAATGAATCTAAATATTATGCTGGATTACTTACCAATACTCTAACCAATACAGGAAAAGGACAAACTATTACTAACGGCTTATCAGCGTTAACAGACGTTTAATGAGACCTTAAAATAGAGGTACCTAATACTTCTATATTCGAAACGAGCTTGCTCGATCTTCAAAAGTACCTTAGATTAAGATAAAAATTACTACGCAAATTGGCTGAGTTGCCAGTTGATAAATTCATATTATTAGGCATAAGTAGGTACTCCAAAAGTTAAGATTTAAACTCGCTTTAAACTTTAGTGTTTAAAAACTCGACAAAGTTGGCAACTATTACTCGGGGGTGTCGGCATAAATCAAGTCTTCTTAATATAACTTTCAGACTTTTAGCCCGACTTCATAATAAATAGCGTCTGTATTACCGGGTTTAGCCAACTTGTTTTAACTTGCCCCGGGCTTCGGAAGTACACAAAGTGTAATCCAATAGGTACATATTGCTTTACAAATCCACTCGTGGGTAAATTTAGAGGTTCATAGAAATGAAAGAGAAGTTTCAAAATAGAAGATAAATAAAGTGCGAAGGGTATCCTTACTTAATCGTTATCTCATGATCCGGAAAAACACTATCACACGTGTATGAAACACGTGCAAATGTGTTGTTTTACTTGTCAATTAAACAACAATGTCACACAGGTATTTTATTTAAATATGGCAATTTTTAGTAATAGTTATTTATGACCCAAGTACGAAAATAGGAAATTCGTAGCGAGTGGCCAATTTTAAAATACGACCAAAGGGAGTGTTTTAAATCGACATGAGTTGCGAATTACCTAATTCGCACATGTATCGTACAATGTTTTACAGTACATCCCTTTAAATTTTCAACCTAGGTACGTAAAATGCTTATTACTGTGAAAATAATTATATAACGATGTTGCACAAACGTACCACAAACCACAATAGCTCATTTAAAATAAATATAAGTAGGTACCTAATTATAAGGTAAACCGTTTTATGGTGATTAGGTGATTAATCATGACGTAGGTAAATAATGTACTGAAGCTACAAAATAAGTAATTATTTGGGGCCCAATTGCCAGTCATCACACTACTCACCTAACCTCACCAATCGGCATTGATCAGTCTAAAAAAATAGCGTAACACAACCTGAGTAAACAGCATTTTATATGAAACTAGCTGTTGCCCGCGACTTCGTACGCGTGGATTTGTATATTCATATTCATAATCATATTCATATTTTATTGATAACGTTAATTACATGTTAGGAGTAAGTACATAAAATAAAATTACATTTCACTAAATGTAAACATACTTAACAACAAATAAAAGCAGAACAGTACGGTTACCATCAGTTTGTCACTGACATAAACGCCGTCGAGAACGTAATTTACTTTCTATACATCTCGCTCGCACTCGCATATTCGTGTAAACGGGATGTATAGAAAGTAAATTACGTTCTCGACGGCGTTTATGTCAGTGACAAACTGATGGTAACCGTACAGAAATACATATGTCGTGTCGATCATAATTATAAACTTAAAACTAAAATAATTCTATGTTTCGTTAAATAATTTTAAATAGTTACATTAAGGCTTTCTAATAATCCATATTAAAATATCTAAATTAAAAATAACATTTTACAGTGAAAGTAATGTCCCATCATGGTCCCATCGAAACAGTGATTTAGATTTTCACATTGTGTGTATGGATCAATGACACCCTGTCGAAGAATTCGTCGATCGTGTAGCAGGCCATCTTTTTTTAATCTTTCTAGTAAATGTGACATCACTAAGGGCATCTCTGATTTCAGCAAGTAACGTGTTGAACAGTCTGACGCCTAAAACACCAAGGGATTTCTTAGCTTTAGCGGTAGTATGGGCCGGTACCAGAATGAGACTTCCACCGCGCGTGCTTCTACCCGACTGCTGCTCACGGGTTTTATAAGAGCTTAGATTGCTTCTTACGTACTTACACGTACTTATTGTTACGTACTTATTGGTGGGTGGTTATAAATTCTACATTAGCTTAGAACATTATGCAGCAAAAGATAGCAGTAGGGACGGTTATCATTTGTTAATTATTATACAACGCATGAGATTTGTCTTTCACAACCTGGCTACGAAGTCCCTAACTGAATAAAATTGTTCTCGATATAATCTCTCTCTCAACCCCCAGAAGATTTTCAAGTCCACTATTTAATAAAACCTACTACCTAACTACCTATTTACGAAGTTTGAAGTTCCTAGCTTTAAATAAAATTTGAACCCTCTACCAACTCTCAACCCCTGTTTAAACTTTTAGGGGATGAATTTTTAAAAACGCTGAAATTACTTTTCTTGTATTGTAATAATATGCCTTTATACAACGATTCAAGTCCCGCACTCAAGTAAATATTTGGGTTCCATACAAATTTTCGACCCCCTTCACCACCTTGGGGGATGGATTATCAAAGACTCTGAAATTAGTTTTCTTTTCTCTTAATAAAATATTTTTTTACGAAACTTCAAGTTCCTAGCTTTAAATAAAATTATAACCTATACAATCTTTCAACCCCTTTTTAACCCTGTTATGGGATGAATTTTTAAAAACGCTGAAATTAGTTTTCTTGTGTTCTAATAATATGACTTTATACAAAGATTTAAGTCCCGCACTCTCAAAAATATTTGATCTCCATACAAACTTTCAACCCCTTTTTCACCTCCTTGGGGGATGAATTTTTAAAAACGCTGAATAGGTTTTTTTGTTTTTTTAATAAAATACCTTTTTACGAAGTTTCAAGTTCCTAGCTTTAAATAAAATTTGAATCCTATACAAACTTTCAACCCCTTTTGGACCCTTATAGGGGATGAATTTTTAAAAACGCTGAAATTACTTTTCTCGTAATCTAATAATATGTCATTATACAAAGATTCAAGTCCCGTACTTACAAAAAATGTTGACCTCCATACAAATTTTCAACCCCTTTTTCACCACCTTAAATGTTGAATTTTGAAAAACGCTGACAATAGTTTTCTTCTCTTTTAATGAAATAACTTTTTACGAAGTTACAAATTCGTAGCTTAAAATAAAGTTTAAACCCTATACAATCTTTTAACCCCTTGTTAACCATTTTAAGGGATGAATCTTTGAAAACGCTGAAATTACTTTTCTTGAAATCTAATAATATGGCTTTATACAAAGATTCAAGTCCCGCACTTTAAAAAATATTTGATCTTCGTACAAATTTTCAACCCCTTTTTCACCACCTCGGGGGATGAATTTTTAAAAACACTGAAATTAGTTTTTTTGTTTTTTAATTTCATACCTTTTTGCGAAGTTTCAAGGTCCTAGCTTAAAATAAAATTTGCACCCCAAGACATAGTTTCATCCCCTTTTTTACCCCCTTAGGGGTTGAATTTCCTAAAACGTCGCAATTCCTTTTTTTTGTAATCGGCTATTATGCCTATCTAAAAAGTTTCAAAGCATTTGTAATGGATTCAAACTTTCAACCCGTTTTTAACCCTGTTAGGGGATGAATTATTAAAAACACTGAAATTACTTTTCCTATCTTATAATAATATACCCATATACAAAGTTTCAAGTCCCACACTCACAAAAATATTTGATCTCCATACAAACTTTCAACCCCTTTTTCACCACCTTGGGGGATGAATTTTCGAAAACGCTGAAATCAGTTTTTTTTTATAAAATACATTTTTACAAAGTTTCAAATTCCTAGCTTAAAATAAATCTTGAATCCCATACAACCTTTCATCCCCTTTTTAACCCTTTTAAGGGATGAATTTTTAAAAACGCTGAAATTACTTTTCTTGAGTCCTAATAATATGGCTTTATACAAAGACTCAAGTCCCGCACTCTCAATAATATTTGATCTCCGTACAAACTCTCAACCCCTTTTTCACCACCTCGGGGGATGAATTTTTAAAAACGCTGAAATTAGTTTTCTTGTTTTTTAATTTAATACCTTTTTGCAAAGTTTCAAGGTCCTAGCTTAAAATAAAATTTGCACCCCAAGACAAAGTTTCATCCCCTTTTTTAACCCCTTAGGGGTTGAATTTCCTAAAACGTCGCAATTGCTTTGTTTTGTAATCGGCTATTATGCCTTTCTAAGAAGTTTCAACGCATTTGTAATGGATTCAAACTTTCAACCCCTTTTTAACCCTGTTAGGGGATGAATTTTCAAAAACGCTGAAATTACTTTTCCTGTCTTATAATAATATACCCATATACAAAGTTTCAAGTCCCACACTCACAAAAATATTTGATCTCCATACAAATTTTCAACCCCTTTTTCACCACCTTGGGGGATGAATTTTCGAAAACGCTGAAATTAGTTTTCTTGTTTTTTAATATAATACATTTTCACAAAGTTTCAAATTCCTAGCTTAAACTAAAACTTGAACCCCATACAACCTTTCATCCCCTTTTTAACCCCCTTAGGGGTTGAATTTTTCAAAATCGCTTCTTATCTCTTGTACAATTTACAAATGCAACCTAGTGTGCAAATTTCAACTTTCTAGCTTTTGTAGTTTCGGCTCTGCGTTGATGAATCAGTCAGTCAGTCAGTCAGTCAGGACACTTGCATTTATATATATAGAAGATGAGCAGTTGAATAATGATACAAGATTCACGCGCGCCATGATTTTATTTTTAAGGTTCCGTACCCAAAGGGTAAAAACGGAACCCTATTACTAAGACTCCGCTGTCCGTCCGTCCGTCTGTCACCAGGCTGTATCTCACGAACCGTGATAGCTAGACAGTTGAAATTTTCACAGATGATGTATTTCTGTTGCCGCTATAACAACAAATACTAAAAACAGAATAAAATAAAGATTTAAGTGGGGCTCCCATACAACAAACGTGATTTTTGACCGAAGTTAAGCAACGTCGGGCGGGGTCAATACTTGGAGGGGTGACCGTTTTTTTGCTTGTTTTTTTTGCTTGTGTTGCTCTATTTTTTTGTTGATAGTGCGGAACCCTCCGTGTGCGAGTCCGACTCGCACTTGGCCGGTTTTTTCGATTAATGCCACCAAAACTCGTGCTTGCCTGCGGGTGGTACTGGCAACCCCTCATCCGTATTGATCACGCCGTTACGTGGCAACATCCCTCACTTGTATTTCCTTAAATGTTTTTAACAAAGCTTTTCCTTACTGTCGATGAGAAGATTCTTCCCTACATACCTACATACAAGCACGGTATCGGAGTATCTTATATCTTTAAACGAGCAATTCTTGTTTATTTATTTATATACATTATATATTTCGGTGATCTCGGAAACGGCTCTAACGATTTCGATGAAATTTGATATATGGGGGTTTTCGGGGGCGAAAAATCGATCTAGCTAGGTCTTATCTCTGGGAAAACACTAATTTTTTAGTTTTCATATGTTTTCCGAGCAAAGCTCGGTCTCCCAGATATTAAATATTTATTTAAGACTCATGCAAGTAAAGGTAAGACCCACTTGCGCCATTCCACTAACCCGGGGTTAACCGGTTAAACCTGGAGTTACCAAGGTTACCATACAACTTGACACTAGGTTAACGGGTTTAACCGCTTAACCCCGGGTTAGTAACCCGGTAACCCAAACAATTCACTATAAGCGCCACTTGCACCATCCCACTAACCCAGGGTTAACCGGTTAAACCTGGAGTTACCATGGTACAATTTTCCACTGAGTTAACGGTTTAACCTGTTAACCCTGGGTTAGTGGGATGGTGCAAGTGGCGCTTATAGTGAATTGTTTGGGTGACATCAAGAGTCGCAATCGTAGTTCCAAAGAGCCGCAAGTGGCTCACGAACCGCGGTTGTATAATTTTATGTTTTACTAGCGACCCGCCTCGGCTTCGCACGGGTTTACAAATTATACATAAACCTTCCTCTTGAATCAGCACTCTATCTATTAAAAAAACCGCATCTAAATCTGTTGCGTAGTTTTAAAGATATAACCAGACAGACAGACAGACAGGGAAGCGACTTTGTTTTATACTATGTAGTGATAGTGATGATTACTTTTAGTTCTGTAGCTACATACTTTTAATATTAATCTAATTTTGTTAATAACCAAAAACCATACTTAGCAACATTTAAAAACAAAAACAAGTGAACATTCTACTTCGCGCACCAAAAGCCTCGCAAAGTTATATTGCCGGAATATTCTCTTTCTGGGAAACATTTTGCAATAATATCATGTGATTCATGTGGTTGCATTTAATAATATCAATTCAACATTCGAATTTATTTCGACATGTAGGTACTATAGAGTACACATAGGTTGTTGCAAGCGACTAGTTGTTTGTGAGACTTCGGTAAACATGATTTAATATTTATTTGTGTGTTGTGTATAATATAATTATTTTTTCAAGCTTTGAACTGTATTGACAAATTAACAAATTTTGAACTAAGTAATTGGCATAGGTATTAGTTCTGCACTTGATACATCGGTTTTTTTTAGAGAGCGACTCTTGACTAAATTTTACTATTCATTATATTTTATTTTATATATTTAATCACCACATTAGTCAGTATCAAATACCGTTAAAATATTCCCCTCTCTTAAATTATACATAGGTTCTACTTACTCCGTTGGCTCAGTGACCCAAAACGAGACTTGGCCTCCGACAGAACAGATAGCGCCAGATTTCTCGGTCCTACGCTACTTCTGGCCTCTTATTTATGATAGGTATTTTTCTTATTATTTAGCAGGTAATCCGCTATAACGTACATATATTAGCTTTATTGACAAACTAAACACTACGGAAAGCTCCTAGCCTTGCTACGAGCACACCTCCAATGCTGCTCAGTATTAGGGTGATGACTGTCACACATGCAATGAGTATTTAGAACTTCTAAACCGCCTAAATTATAAGTAAGTTCGGCTATCGGCTTAGCCATATTAGGGCTCACAATTTAGACAAAGTCTATGTTTATATTTCATATCGCCGTTATTGAAATTGATGAGACTGACAAGGAAAACGCCGTCGTACTATCCATATATGTCAAATATTAAAGTAAATTTACTTTACTATTTATAGAAAACGGAGAAATTCAACACGATATCGAATTTCTTATTCAATTTGTGTCATCGATTCCGTTCCAATAAGATCTCATTAGTTAATATTTGATAAAATTCTAATTTGGCCTCATTGTACTGTAGGTACGAGTATCCATTACCTAAAAATGAAGATCTCGATTATTAAACCTAAATCAATGAATAAACGAAGCTATATTAAAACCCTGAGTACCCTAAGGTAGTGATTATTACATAATATATGTAGGGTACCTACCCTAATCTTATTTTCATTTCTCATGCTTGTAAAATTGGTGATTAAGCCACGTGTAAGCATATACAGGGTGATTGGAAATTCGCCGTATTCCTTGATAGGGGTTATTCTATGGGTCATTTGCAATAATTTAAGTCCAGTCAACCAGGGGTCAAAACTCATTGGGTTTCAAGTTATTTGAGTTTTTAGTTTTTTGTTTAAAAAACCCGCCTTTCGACTAAAAAGTGGTAATTGTGAAAAAACTACTCAAATTTGGAATTAAAAAAAAGCATTCATCTAATAGTCAATAAACTATACTGCTTACGTGAAATAAAAAAAGATTGCCAAAACTTTCCAAAATTTTCCAAAAAAAAAGGATCTGAAGTCACAATTTTTTGTAATTTTCCCAAGACTTTGTAACATTTTAAGCATTACTTAAAAAAAAGTATGATACTTTGCGTACAAAATACAGAAATGAGTTCCTCAGTTCCTCAGCTTTCCAAAAAAGTACGAATGTCGACATTTTCTCTTAAACTTTTTAAAATAATATTAATAATAATAGCAGAGCAGGCAGAAGACTTGACCTAGCGTACGTGACCATTTATCGGTTTGTTTGTGTCACTTTATTATCTCCATGGGCTTTATTTGTCCCTTAATCGGTTTGTTTATGTCATTTTAGTATCTTCTTGGGCTTTATTTGTCCTCGTTACCTTACCTTATCTTATTTTCTTGGGGTAGGGGTCACATCCTTGCCTTCGGTGACACAAACTAATTAAGGATCATTACGGTAATTAGTTTCTACGTAAGCATTTTTTGTCTTCGGTACCTTATCTTATCTTATTTTCAAGGGGTGGGGGTGCTTTCCATTTTTTGTAATTTTCCCAAGACTGAAAATTACAAAAAATTGTGACTTCAAATCCTTTTTTTTGGAAAATTTTGGAAAGTTTCGGCAATCTTTTTTTATTTCACGTAATCAGTAGTTTATTGGCTATTAGATGAATGCTTTTTTTTTAATTCCAAATTTGAGTAGTTTTTTCACAATCACACAAAACTAAAAACTCAAATAAGTAACTTGAAAACCAATGAGTTTTGACCCCTGGTTGACTGGACTTAAATCATTGCAAATGACCCATAGAATAACCCCTTTCAAGGAATACGGTGAATTTCCAATCACCCTGTAGTTGCTGTTTATGCTCTAGTGCATAAAGTAATTATTTAGTCGCTTATTGAGTCAGCAATAAAGACCAAAACCTGCCATACACACCGCCACTTCTGCTGCGGCCTTGACTCGGGCGCTGTACGATGTCTCCACCAATTTCCTTAATATAAAATGACTGACGGATTAAACATCATAATTGCGGCAGTAATGCAGCGACGAACACTACTCATTTTATCAAGGAAATTGACAACGGCGACATCAATGCCGCTCGGGTTATTCCACAACAGTGTAGCTGCAGTTGACATCCTAATATCACCTTAAATGCACTGCATTGTATCAACCGAATACCTACCACGTATAAGTACAAAGTCAAAGACCAGTAATGAAAATCCAAAGCGTGCACAATAACAATATTTCTTTCCCGATCTCCACTAACATAAACCCCGTCACTGCAACGCTAACAAATTCGCTTTGCTCCCCGAATGGAAATATGACCATTTCTCTATTACGTAAGGTGTCAGCCCTCAACGCTTATGGAAATAGATAGCTAGTATCGGCTACGCTTCCAGAATACATTGCGGGAAAAATACATCTACAGGGATACCAATTTAAGGAATATACGGCGTTTGACACCCAATTTAGCCGTATTTCTCGAGGCGGCGACGTAACGCTACGGCTTATTCGGTTTTTTACAGTCGTATGGGACCCCCGAGCGGTTGAAACGAATGTTATTTGCCCTATTTTATTTTCGTAAGTGATACTATGTTTAAGGACAGGTGCGAGCGTATATTCTTACTTCTGATTCTGAAAGAGGGGAGGGAAATCGTTCGCTTTGACACTTATCTATTTTCCTACTTCTGTCATAATACTTATGCCATCTTCAATGTTTTATATGTAATATGGATATGGGCAGACTCCAATAGACTGTTCATTGTTTCTAATAAGCTTAAGCCAATGAGAAAATTCAATTATTTAATGTTCAGAATTGATTAGTAAACCGCACCAATTTTAGATGTAAGTGGAGTTAGCACCTCAAAAGTAAATATATTTTATGTATTTCGTCACTGTCTTGAGCGAAACTTGACCTTAACGAATTCTTTTTACCAACAAAGAGTCTTCGAAATTGCAGTTTTCCGGTACTAATACTCACCGAGTTAGGCCAAAGACGGGCGTATAGACAGACAGAAACGTCGAAAATAATCTACGACAACGGAATCCTACTATAAAAACTTACTCAACAACATAACCGTAAAGTTCCATACCCTAAAGTCAATACTAACTCCATGGGTAAAGAAAAAATTGATGTCAGCTGTTCAAAAGCCTAGCTATTAGGCGGCCCGGGCCCGGGGGACGGATAAATCCAAATTAGAGCGCTGAGGGGCCATAAATTTGAAACAAAAAGAACGCCCATGAGAAAATAATTGAAATCAAAAAGTGACGTAAATCACGTAATTTTCATAATTAAGATCAATTATGTGGGCTTCATTGCGCACGGCTGAAATTAATTGAATTTATTGAGCAGTTGGTGTAACGATTCAAGGAGGTCAATCCGAACTTTAAATATCCTGTCTTAATCGATTACTAGGGCAGCTTTTATTTTGTTGTCGATTTTTTTCCATCAGATCAAGATAAAATTTAGTAAATTTGAAAGCTCCTCATTCTTGCCGGAATAAACTCGTAGGTAATCTTAATTTAGGACAATAATGTATGTAATTTTCCGTTCAGTTACGAAAATTCCATACGTTTTCGTAACTCAGGGTAATGTTTTTTAGGATATATAATTGCGCTTAATTTGTTCATAATAGGGAACTCTATTTACTTTCGAAACTTTATTGAAATCTGACGAAATAAAAATCGACCCATTAAACTATTAAAGTAAGTAATGACGAAGGAACTAGAAGAACCGGTTATCGGTGTCTTTTTAATTATGTAACTAGGTATTTTGTTCATCTCCCCCGCAATTTATATCTGGGTTCGTGGTAAGATTAAGTGGAGATTTCTAACGTTTGAACAAGCCTCCTGGGGCTAAACGTTACTTAGAAATGCCTGTTTGCCTCAAATGATTTGTCATTTTGAAATCACAGGCCGTCAGTTTTCAATGGTATTGGCATATAATTATATTCAATACAATACAATACAATACAAATACACTTTATTGCACACCTCATTACAGAAAACAACACAAATAATACAGGAAGAAGAGGTTAGTTATTCAGTAGGTATTCATTAAATTAAATCAAACTTGCTAAGTACCTTTGCTTTTACAGAACAAGTGAAACAAGAAAATTTCCGTTTGCGAATGTAGGGAACTACTCGGTAATAATAATAACGCGACCACTAAGTACGCGGTCGGAGCTGAATCTCTGAGAAATGGCCGATTATACTCGTGTCTCCCTGTCCGTTTGTCACGGGCGATTTTCTCGGAAACCGTCGTACCAAAAGACAATGGGAGACGTGCATTGCACGACGGATCCGAAATGTATGGGAATATTCGCGGATCCGGATCCAGATCCAGATCCGGATAATTTCATACATTTCGAATCCGGATTGCAAACCCTAGACGTGCATTGTTGAGCTCTTTGACCTGATTTTTAACTGCTTCAAAAAATGTGAATTGTTATTTTATTTGTAGAACTTTCGCTTTATAATCAGGTCAATTATAGATCAATCAATCAAATATACAAAACTTAAGAAACTAAAACCCGTTCTGAGGCATGCCGGGTCCAAAGGTCCCCATCACACTGGCAGCGATCAATCAAACACCTCAAAGTTTGCTAACTGTAAGTGAAATTCGGATGTCAACCGCAGCTGTATTATTACTGTTCCGGCATTCCTTCTGCGGCCTTGACGCGCGTTGTCACTGTCAATTTCCTTCATAAAGTATGTCATATTCGTACTTTCGTAGCCGCATTACTGCCATGATTAGAACGTTAAAACCATCACTCATTTAGTTAAGGAAATTAAGAATAAGAATAGTTTATTTTCTAAAAGTGTTACAAACATTACCAGGGGCCCCCGCACTAGGTTACACCTGGATCGCGGGGAACCAGTTATAACTTCTACAACAGAATTAGTTTCGTAAGCAAGTCATACTATATCACATAACATTAAAGCTTATATTTAATACTAAAACTAAAATCTAAATAAACTAAGGTAAAATAATTACAGTTAAGTGACACTTTGTAAAATAACTTCTGTTTCTGTGTATATACCTAATTCAATGATTGAAGTAATTTAAAAGTAGTATTTTACAAACAGTAATTGATTTATTAATTGATTAGTAGTTTTAGTAATTGACATTATCAGCTCCCGCATTCATGTCGCAGCAGTAATACAGCTGCAGTTGGCATCGGAATGTTACCTTAGAGAAAAGACTGTATAGGAACAATTTAGTACTTAGGTACATAAACATATACCTTTTAAATCTTTATTATTTAATTTATTTAATGACTGACAACTTATCTACATACTTCTAACTTTTTCGTTCACTTGTTTCACAGGAAATAGTATTTTATTTTCAGCATGAGCCAAAAACATGTTTAACGACCTCTAGATGACTGCTTGCAACTCCAGTGGTGTCAAAAGCGCGTTACCGATTCTTTAATTAAATACGCGCGGTATATATGGTGATAAAAGGTTAAGAGGCAAATGCAAAAGGCATTCTCGGGAGATCTGTTTATATTTCTCAGCAACAAAAGCACAAATATACACAGGTCCATAAAATCATCACATTTCGTTAAAGAGCTATTATTCAAAGCGCCCAACAAACCGTCATTCAGGAGAACGGCATCTGCTTCTTCAGTCATTTTACGTAATGAAATTGTCAAATCCCTAACGATTAAAGCTGTACAAAAGCCCCTCAATCTCCCAAAAATGATCCTGAATATCATCGTTACTTTGAAAAGCCCGTAAAGAAATATGTACGCAATGCCTTAATAAGAAAACGAGGGTTTTCAAGTCGTACTTCTATTCAAAGTTGGCAATCTGTACAGGCTGCGTATTTCAATTGTTTCTTCGCGTAGGTGAGTCGAACGACTACACCAACATAACTAACGATCAGATCCCCAGAGCAACAATAGAAAACAGAGTGATTGTATACAGGTTCAGTAGAATATCCGACTAGGTAAGCAAAGGGAATAACATCCCAGAGGTTTAATATCTTGCGACATTAGCTGGTCAACAATGCACACTTCGTTACTAAAACGTCGTAAGTGCTTAATATTGCCCGTTGTTATAAAATCTTCTTCGCAAGCAAAGATGAATGCTGCACACAATCGCAGCCCGGCTACAATCAAGATTCAGTCTTTGTGTTTAAAAATCTCCAAATTACCTCGCAAGAGCGACGGCTTGCTTGAATTTAGTACACAAGTCATTTTTAAAATGTATATTTTTTTTAGTGATATAACAATACAATCGTATTCGCCGAATATTAACGTGGACTTTAGAAGCGATTATTTTCAAAAGTAACTTTTAATGTAGAAAAAATGTTTTAGCTTACCTACAGTTATTTTTAAAGACCTATCGAATGATGTAGGTACCACACCACACGTCGTTTATTGCTGATTATTTATAAGTTGTATTTACAAGTAAGGTACTTGTTGCATTACGGCTACAGCGAGGACACCGGTGTCAATCTTTATATCGACGCCGGAAAGCAAACACGTAATAACCCACACAAGGTAATTTTTTTTATTGCATTTTTGGAATCGTTTTGGCACGTGCCAATAAGATGAAAAATGGGGAAAATACGAACACAAATTTTCTCGTTTTTCTTGAAATTACTTAGCAAACACGCAGTAAATAGCAAAAAAAACCTCAATAATTTAAATCATTGTATTTACAGCACTTTGAATTCCATACAATTTCTAGTATTTTATCCTTGATAAAATGATTGACAGATTGAATGTTCGAATAGCAGCAGTAAATAAAAAAATATAGATTTTAATATATTATGAAGACCGCTCGAGGAGAAAACCCTATGCATTAGCAATTGTACGCGAAATTGTCATTTCCTGGGGCCACCGACACTGTTTCGCAGTTTAAACTGTCCCGGACGAGCCGGGCCAAAGGAAAACTAATTTGTTACGAAGCGCTGTTTCGGATTTAACGGATGCTACGGAAACATACAAGGAAACTGGTCCTTGTACAGAATAGAATGGCTAAGCCCGATTCAAAAATCTACATTATTCTTATAGTCTGTTCGGAAAGAGAAGAGTCGTGGATGTCGTCTATGTATTTGCTTTCACAGTGGAGAGATATTTAATGCCAGATGAGAGTAATCACATAATTTTCATTTAAATGAGTAATCAAATATTTTTAAGCGACCCGATCCGATGTTTATGCGGATACAGACTAACGATATTTTTTCCGGCCACAAAGCATCACATATTTTTACCGAGGTAGTGTCGTCATATACTTATGGCTCCAATGGAGCATCAGATATTTTTGCACGGCTGCCTATAGTCATATATTTATGCTGGTGACTGTACAGCCTCTATACCTATTTTCATTTTTTTTTTATCAATTCAGAAAGCTGACAAAATTAAATACACTGAGTTAGGTATAGAACTACGGTCCATTGTTCTGTAACGTACTCGTATGTGTCATAATATTTAAGGACGGCTTCAATTCAGTGACAGTTTATAGTATAGACCGACAAGAGATGCCCTGTGAAACGCGGTGCGCCGCATGACTGCCGACTGCATTGATGTCAATGTCCTTGACATTTCCCCCGGGCGCGTTAATGAAGCCGCAATTGGAATGCAACCTTTAGAAATGTATATTCCAAAGTGTATATTCGGAGGAGTATTCATAATAATATCGGTGCATCGCACTCTCAAACGTGTGACTGCGGTCTAGTTAGAGGAAGCGCGACGCATCTAAAATGTGATCACCATTTAATACCAGTATTCGTTTTAGAATTGACCTCATGCACTTGTAACACCTAGCGTTACTCCAGAGCTTCAAATTGCCAATAACTGTAAATTAGTAATCATGCAATCTACGTGGCAGCAGCCAGGACTTTGTAAATGTAGAACTCGGGATCTATATCATGAAATTCATGAAATACTAGTGCAGAATAAGTTTAGTACAGAAACATGACTTTTTTTAAATAGTAATACGCAACTATAGGATGGGAGATACTCAAGATTCATAGAAGTCAGAGACACTAGTTTATGTACATATTTGCGTATAGAAAAAAAATGGTGAAGTATTTGTATTCGGTATCATCGACTAAGAGGATAGCCCGTGGGTCCGAGCCTTATGAAACAAATCGTTGTTAGCTAAACGGAACTTAACCGGATAGTAGGTATTCGTAAGAAGCCGTTACCGCTTGAATTGATATTTGCATTAAATATTTACCTACCTAATCCAAGAAGTATTTCATAGTTATCTAGCTAGTTCCTTTTTCAAAATTAGAACAATAAAAAAGATTTCAAAATAACACTTATTGAATACATTCAATTGGTTGTTTAATAAACTGAGAAGCCAGAGCCAAGCAAACCCAAAACAAGAGGTGCAAAACCCTAAAAAGATATGTCTGAGTGCGGCAATCTGATTTGAAGCCGATGTCGATGGAGAGAGAAGTTAGGTAGTTGACTCCACCAACAACATGTGGGATACACGACTAAAAAAAAAGAAAGGTCGCGCTGTACCAAGCAAGCTGCGACAATAATGAGTCAGACGCTCAGAAGAGACGAGTCTCATCACCGCGAGATGAATGTCGCGGTCACAGACAAAGACGCCGTGTCGTAGACGACTCAATTTCAGCTTTGCCCACTGATCCCAAAGATTAAAGAAAGCCTAAAAGAGCTCGTAAGGTAAAAAATATATAAAAATCCAACGTTTTAATATCCATAATGCATTATGAATATTGAGACGTTAGATGTTAAATATATTATGATTACATATATATTATCTGCTAAGTAAACTGGCTCCTTACAATAATTTCAGATTTTTATCTTCCGGCAAGTCATTGCAGAAATTACCTTCGCGGGTGAAAAATTGCACTAACGACCCGTATTAGTACAATCCATGACGTTAAATACTATTGAACCTTATTTCCTTGTAATAAGGAGAGTTTTATATGTTTTTTACTATACAGTCCGCATTAGAGGGAAATGAGCTAGTAACTGTAATGTCAAAAAATTAAGAGCTCGATTTATGCAAATAATTTCGAGCAGTTTGCTCATGTGGGCGCTAAATATACTGGTTGAGTGACTGTTAAGCATTGTGCTTACCACTAGAACATATTAGGTCTAATTTTGAGCTTCGACACGTGTAGGAGAAGAAGAAAGTACACAGAAAAGATTAGTAGGTATTGATAATGTTCACTGGGCTAGACGGGACGGAATTTGTTCACTCAGAAAGAAATAAGGAAAATCATAAGCTCATTGGAGTCATCATTTTGCTCGACAATGTATAAAAAAAAGCGGCCAAGTGCGACTCGGACTCGCCCATGAAGGGTTCCGTATTTAGGCGATTTATGACGTATAAAAAAAAACTACTTACTAGATCTCGTTCAAACCAATTTTCGGTGGAAGTTTACATGGTAATGTACATCATATATTTTTTTTAGTTTTATCATTCTCTTATTTTAGAAGTTACAGGGGGGGGGACACACATTTTACCACTTTGGAAGTGTCTCTCGCGCAAACTATTCAGTTTAGAAAAAAATGATATTAGAAACCTCAATATCATTTTTGAAGACCTATCCATAGATACCCCACACGTATGGGTTTGATGAAAAAAAAATTTTTGAGTTTCAGTTCGAAGTATGGGGAACCCCAAAAATTTATTGTTTTTTTTCTATTTTTGTGTGAAAATCTTAATGCGGTTTACAGCATACATCTACTTACCAAGTTTCAACAGTATAGTTCTTATAGTTTCGGAGAAAAGTGGCTGTGACATACGGACGGACAGACAGACGGACAGACGGACAGACGGACAGACAGACAGACAGACATGACGAATCTATAAGGGTTCCGTTTTTTGCCATTTGGCTACGGAACCCTAAGAACAAATACGGCCCCCGTCGACTAACGGACCCAGTGGTGAGCGTGAAGCGGAGCATTCGGCGGGGAGGGCAGCCATAGACTAGGAATCCTTTAGACGGAGTTTAGACCAATTATTTCATGAAACCGATGCTGCCAAAAATACTGGGGTGCGGGGGACGAGGTGAGCGCTACTATGCTCAGTCTGGAGGATGTCTTGTCTGTGAAGGCAGCATAGCATAGCGGGCAGCGTGTGCTCAGCTCTCTCGCATACGTTTGCATATACCTACTTATCATGCATGTTATTGAATGCCCCCCGTTGAATGCCCTCTAAGACTAATTAGAATGACGTGGTACCGAGGAATGGTATACGTTACAGAAACCGAGCCAAGACGACCTCGACGAAGTTCATTAATAACCAAAAACTGAATTAGGCGTAATTAGGTTCACAGACATACTAGAACAAAACGTCCTAGCAAATGATTGATTAGGAGTGCTGAGGATTGATTGAGATAAAGTGGAGACCAAGGAAAAAATTTAAATTGCAAGACAAATCTGTGGAAACGTATTATGGTACAATATTTTCTTAAAGTACCTACAATTATTTCTTTAAGATTTCTTATCGATAAGAAAACTTAACGCAAAACTAATTCAAAAAAATTCGTTGACTGACTGACGTATCGTAAAATGACTCGTTTTAGCGACAAATAAATTGCGCTACATAAGGAGGTCTATTCAGATAGTAATTTATTGTCAATGTGTTACAAATTACCTACATGTCAACTAGTGTTACAAACAATTCAAAAGTCCATCTGTCTGTGGTAGCCGAGTTGTCCAGGCTTTCAGCCTTGAGGTCGTAAGTTTGATTCGGCACGTACTAAATGAGTTTCTCCGAACTTACGGCCCGATTTGAACTTTAAGATACCTACGTCAAATAAATTACGGCTAGATACGATATGGATTAGATCAGTGTCAAAAATGACGTTTCTTCAAACAAAAGCGTCACTTTTGACACTGACATATCTAATGCATATATATCGTATGTAGCCGATTTATTTGACGTATCGTGCAGTTACTCCAGTTCTACGGACTATCACTTCATTTTGAACACTAAAATATCAATTAAGGAAAACATCGTACATATGAGAAGAAAATTAAGGTGTTTCTGAAGATCCTAATCCGCTGAGAGGAAAGTTCCGCTCTGCAGTAGGACAAGTTGATGATAATAATATTTAATATTGATAATGATGCATTTGTGGTAAATGTTCAAAATCGGAATACACAACAAAAATACAACTTAAATACAAAGAAAAACACAGAGTTCGATGAAAGCAATGCTTAGTCACGGGAGTTTAAGATTTAGGCCAAGTATATTTCGCCATATCGGTGCCGATCTCGTTTCCAGTGCATTAAACTCTAACCTCGATTCCTGTTTTAGTTCCCTTGGCCTTTTTTACAATATTCCATCTGTAGCTAAGTGGTTGTTAACCCTTTCAGCGGGTTGAAACGTTCATCACTCCACATCTAGAGTATTTGGGGCACGGTAATGATTATGTAAATCAGGACCCTTCGCTTGACATTGTGCCTTCAGACGTGGAATATTTAATACATTAGATACGACACACTTATTACAAGCAGCACTTATTACTGTAATAATCTGTTAATCATATGCGAAATAGAACGTTAATTGACAATCAATCATCGATATACTTATGTATGTACATTCATATTTATGTATTTGAGTCAAAATCAATTCACGTATAGGTATTCGCATACCTACAGAATGAAATTGCTTTACACAGCAATTATAGTAAAGAACCGGTGCGATATTACTAATTGCTTTAAGAAAAACGGATCGCTGATAAGCGCGCCGAAAAAATTCTGCGTCCATGTACGTACAGACAGACATGTCGTGCGACCGTGCGTGTCTATAATTTTTCGGATGTATTTTTTTTCGACTCGTGTATCTCTTTGAATACCTGTTATTATTTAATCTGTGGTACATTCAAGGAGCTTCTAAATTCAGGCATTTCCGCGAAGATCCGCCATGTTGTATTAACCTCGTTTAACAAAATGGCGTCATATTTATTTGAGCACACCTGACTCGCGACAGGCTAATGGTTTATTATGTAGATGTGAATAACATAATACCTAGTTACTCACAGCTACGAGGATATTAAAATTAAGTGATATGATGATGATATATATGTGTTAAACCTGGATACGTCTGCGAAGAAATTCAGAAAGTGTATATGAAGTCCCGAATCCGCATTGGGCTAGCGTGGGGAATATAGCCTTAGCCCTCTCGGACATGAGAGGAGGCCTGTGCCCAGTAGTGGGACGTATAAAGGCTGAACTATTATTATTATATGTGTTATGATGTGCATATTATTTATTAAAAAAAAACAATTCGTATTTAGTATATTTAACAAAAAATTAACACCAACAAACAATTTAACTTATGGGGTTGGCTCAAAGAACTTACGTGCATCTAAGTTTCTCTAGCTACCAAAACTTATATGGGAAACCAGAGAAAATATTAATACATAGAAATTAGAATGGCTAGAATGTCCTACGAGCAAGCGTTTTTTTATAATTATTTTACAATCAAATGAAACTTGTGCATTTTTTTTTAATCTTTAAATAGGTATGTATAATATAATTTGCAATTCTCTTATCAAAAGAGGAATCAATCCGCATATCTATCCCTACTACGCAAATCAACGAAAATGAAGATAGCGAAGAGTAAATTAGAATAATATTCCATTCCCCATTTAGACGGGTCTGTACTGTATATAATGTAATGTTGAATTCGTTTGCATATTTAATGAGAATGGAAGAAACAAGCGTTACTGCGGCACTACAGCAACAATAAAATATGTTATATTTCACTTAAGGGATTACATTAGGGTAAAGGTGGGGCTCTTCTCTGAGCGAAATTCAGTTAGCGCTCCGTCGTTTTATCATTGTCCTGTTTTCGTATTCCTTTATATAATATAGGCTACATGACAAATTTTAATTTATGGTATCAATCAATCAGGTTTGTTTTTAGGATCAAATGTCTATATGGGACCCATTGCATTAAAGCAATACAAAAGTCAGAAATTTATGATAGTCAAAGTCCGACAGTCTTACTTCACTCGCGAAACGCCCCGAACAAAACGCTAAATGAACGTGACGTCAAGGTCACTGAGATCGCATCTTGAAGTATGAACAAAACAAGAAAATTGCATTTTTGTCGGTGAAATATTGCGTTTATGTATAATAGTTGCTATACAAGTGTGAGGAATCGAATGGTATCCTTACTTATTTCGTTTTTGAAAGTAAAAAAAAAACTTAAATTTTGAAACTTTCAGGTGCTGTATTATTTCCATATATTTTTTTAATATCCACAATATTGTGATAAGTTGCTCATTTGCTATCTATTTTACTAGATTTTGTTATAAAATTTAACATTAGTCATCATCCCTATTGCATTATAGGTACGAGTACGCGGTTGCAGCTGCTAGAGCAGGGGTTTTCAAAGTGGGGCGCGACCACATTTTAAGGGGAGCGCGGGGCCTCGGGAAATTTGAACACGATTACCTCCGTTTCCTTGCATCGAAGCGAAAAGGGGGGCGTGGGAACTTTATTTTAGGCAGCACGGGGGCGTGCCTAAAAAAAGTTTGTGACCCAATGTATGGGCCCCGTAGGTACATTCCACGGCTCTTCTTTCCGAACAGACTCTAATACCAGTTGCATTGTACGTTGAACCAAATTATGTCGATGTCATCTTGTTTAGTTGTTTTTGTTTATTCTTAAGAGTCACACGAACACGTGGCTAAATGCTTCTCCCATAAAATCGAATCTACGCTCTCATTCTAAAACGAAATACAAAACAGTACGAGTGAAATGCACGCGTTACTGATTACCGTAATAACTATAGGAAATCATTTTGATATCAAAGTATACGTTCAAATTCGCCATTAAGTATCCCGTTCCGCTACTAAAGTTTTTTTTATTCACATGAGACATGACATTATTTAACTATAAATGTAAAAAAATTATAAATATATCTAAATCGTAGTCTGTTCCGCTAGCAGTAGGCTAAGCCTAATACGCGGCGAAGCCGAGTTTTTGTCCCAGTCGGCGAATAAGAATTTGCATACAAACTATGTCTTTACATTCCTCACTGTCCCAACCTAAGCTTAAGGGACATCAAAGCCAGACTACGTTATCATTTGCATAAAGCTTTTTATTTCTAGAACCTATTTGTATGAATAGGCATACTATCTAATTATGATATCAGTTGGTATCTCATAAATATTAGTGTCACCAATTAAATTTTCTATGACTACAGGTGGGCCAAGATCCCCATGTAGGTATTAATGTTCATATGTTCCCTGGTAACTTCTAAAGTAATCATTGTAATATGATATCATCATGAATTCGTCGTCAAATCAGTAGTCGGATTTTAGTTTATGAACTTAATTTTTATTAGTTTTATTTACTAAGTAATTTATTATATGTCTGTCGCACACAACTGAACTTTCTATCTAAAAATCATAAATTGGCGACTGTGATTAACCTCCTAGTTTATAAATATTTACAACTATTTTATCCCTTTGTTACAAATACATAAGTCAAAATGATAGATTTTAACACATGATTAATTGCTAATTCAGGCTTGTAGCGCATTTATGTTATGAATAACGCTATAAGTCTCATTGTAGTTACTCATAGGTAACCATAGTATGTTTCCGCTGCCTGAGTTAAGCCTTACAAGGGACTAGTTTGAATTTAATCCGGATTAGTAAAAGAGACTAACTCCCTACACTACATCTACAAATACATGTAGGTATGTATTTGTCGTTTAATGTCAAACTCACATTCCTTAACCCGTGGAGCGCCCTAACAAGACACGTGTGCTAGTAACTAGTATAGGAGTTCCATACTACGGTCATTCTGGGGCGCTCCAGGGGTTAATTTTCTGTAATAGGTTAGGTACCGACTCTCATTATTGTCCCTACCGTACCCACAGATCTGCAATGTACCTACAAGATTGCCTGTCAAAAGTGCTACCAAAATCGGAATGATATCAAGCAACATCTGAAATATTAAATTCTAAATCGTATCTCCTGATATAGCTTTTCTCATTTTCCAGTCCGGTAACCTCACGTCTTGGTACATTCAGGCGGCTTCTGGAGGCCGATGAGGCTCAAAAGCTTAAAAGTGGTCACGATTTTTCTTTTACAGACTCCCCTCTTTTGCACTTACGAAAAGTTCATAATATACTTGCTAGCGATGCCATATCCCTAGCTTATGCACACTTCTACCCATTACCTTTAAGCGTTATTCTATAGTTCGTTTTTTTTAGCATTAGAAAGAACTTGAAAGAAGGTAAGCGATTTTGACATGTCTTTTAATTGAAAAACACTTTTTTAAAATCAATAACTATTACTTATGAAAGCAGAAGACTATAATAAAAGATCGTATTAGATTCATAATTGTTACATATTTACCGTAATTTATTTTTAAAATGTGTTTTTCAATTAAAAGACACATCAAGATTGTTTACCTTACCTATTCCTAATGCTAAAAAAACGAAGTATAGATCTGTGGTAAGGTATCACTTAACTAGTAAAGTCTATTTTTTTATTCCGTAGACTAAAATGATATTTCATAGTATGAACATCATGTGTCATTTCATACTATGAAATATCATTTTAGTCTACCGAATAAAAAAATAGACTTTAGACCAGTGTCTACCTAGAGTGTCCTAGAGGTATCTTCATTAGTACAGCACAGCCCAACTTAAGACGGATGGGCCAGCTGGTGGCTCCAAGGTTCCGTTTTTCGCACCAGAAATAATAGGAATAAACTTGCAAGATTTAATTACAACTTAATTACAGTTAGTTAGTAAGAAGTGAAGTTAATATGCTTGAATCTTACAAAAAGCCCCATAACTCCAGCTTTCAACAAAAAAGAGAGCTCCCTTAACAATGTTTGCATTAGCCAAGCCTTGTCTCATCGAGCGTAGTAAAATTTTACAGCACCTACAGATTGTGAAATGCAAATTCTTTGGCCTGTTCTGCCGATTCCCTTTTATAGTTATGTTCGGGCATTACTCAAGAACTCTCGCTTCATTGCTGTTCGAAGCTGACTTATTACTCAGCTATTTTTAACCAAATTCCAAATAAAGAACTGTACTTTTAGCAAAATAATATTGAATTTTTCGGGGTACCTATTCGTCCGGTACGTCTCACTGATCTTGATGCGAAACGTCAGATACGTAAATCCCGGCCGAAACCCTCCTATGATTATACTTACAATAATTCTGGTCAACTTTACTGCCCCACCTGCGATAGAGTTTTTAAAAGTAAGTTCGGCTTTGCCAGCTACCAGAGCTCACGCTCGTAATTAGCTAAGGTCACCGTTGCCGATTACGGCATGGATAATTATATAATATTTATATAAATACAAAAAACACAATTATGTATGCCTATTGATTTTAACAGTTCCCTCGATTCCTCATGATTCTTATAAATCCCATCATCAGAACTGGATTTGACATATATGCGACCAATCTGTAAGTATACCTATATACATTCAAACAAAAAAATCCATATCGGTACCTATAGGCTAAAAAAATGAATTTCGCAACACACTGACATTGAAATTATGTACTAAGTACATCTCATAAGGTCTCGGTTTCCTAATCTAAATAGGTACCTACCTCTGTACGTTCTGCTGTCGAACCGCAGGGATGCCGCGGCTTGCCGATGTCGATCAACCTCTGCGGCTGAAATCATGCGGTGGTTATACCTTACATGCGCGGTTGTTAACATGAATGTATTGTACATTATTCCGGTAAGTTTAATCATAGAGAAATAAGTAAGACAAGAGTGCTCACTCCATACATCAGTTTAGACTATTAATTTCAGTGTCTACATCTAGCATCGAGTAGCGGAATTATCAGTATTGCTACTTGACAATAGATATAGCACCGATCGGAAAGTCTTATCTCAACAGCATAAGGGTAACATTCCATTTCTGACCGCAGCTGCACTACTGATACTGAACGCGTCGCTGTCACTGTCAATTTCCATAGTAAAATGAACAGTAGTGCAGCTGCGGTTGGAAATGGACTGTCACCTTAAGACTTTCCGGTCGGTGCTACATCTAATTGTCAAGTAGCAGTACTGATAGTTCCGCTACTCGATGCTAATAGTCTTTTTGGTACTAAAACTGATGTATGGAGTGAGCACTCTATGTATTTTTTTCTCTATGGTTTAATAGAGCAAACTGCAAACGTCCCATTTCTCGACATAGTAACGCCATCTACAGTGGCGGATTTCCCATAAGGCACAGTAGGCTCGAGCCTAGGGCGGCGAGATATTAGGGGCGGCAAATTGTGACAAAAAATTCGCTGATTATAACAAGAAATAATTCAAAATTAGGCAACGAATTCTCAAAAAAAGGTACCCATAGAGGGAAATGCTTGGAAGTCTTGGAACACAATTTTGGACTTCGTAACTTTGTTTGAACTAGTTAGGAGGTGAACATATCAAAAGTCCCCGGCCGTAGCCCTTGCTGAGCCAGGGGAAGAGGGGGGTTTGAAGGTCCCATTTTTCGGTTTTTCGCTTATATCTCGGAAACTATGCGTTCTAACGACAAACATGATCATTATACAAAATGAAACCTGATTAAATTTGCTACAAGTTTTACTCAGTCAAGTTTTTCGATATCTTGAGGGCCCTCTACACTTGTGCGCGAATCGCGTCGCGAAGCCCCGAACGCGAGTGTGGCGTCGATTTCGCAGTGGCTCTTGAAATATTGCATTAAATTTTCTTCAATAACATTGACGAGGAAAAAGGAACCCGAAAATTTTTAACAGTTTATTACTGATCATATTAAATGACTAAAATGTCCTTTCAACTTCTCTGGAATTCGCTGGAGGCCAAAATAAGTAAAAAAAATGTTATATGAGTGTTTATAGGTGAATTTTGGCAAAAAAAGATTTTTGTTTCTTTTTAGATTTTTTGAATGTTTTTGTACATAAAAACTAGTGTTATTGGTAAAACTGTCACTTAAAATGAATAAGTATTTGCTTTTTTTCGTAAAACCTATTTTTTTTGCGAAGCGTTACTACTTTCTGACATTTATCAATAAGGATAATATGTAGACTACGTCGCATAGTGGCAACATCGCCACCGTAAATGCATTTTAGATGTTTTGTTTTTTAATTGGTAATAATTCTGAAACTAGGCGAGTTCCAGAAAAGTTTATAGGACATTTCCTCAGTCTTTAAATTAAATATGATCAGCGGCGATATCATGGTCGCATTTTTATCACTTGTCATGTTATGCGTCACTTTCGCACTTACATACTTGTTAGAACGTGACAGGCATGATATCTTAAAAAACCGACCATCTTAGCCCTACAGGAATACACTGTTAAAATCTGATAGGTTGTACGTAGTTGTACCGTAAATATTTACATATTATGTATTGAAGGAAATTTAATGCAAAATTACAGAGAGCGGATTTCTCAAAAACTAAACAAAATACCTATCGAAAAACTCGACTGACTCGACTGTATAAAACTTGTAGCAAATTTAATTAGCTTTGATTTTGTATAATGAATTTGTCACTTGGACGCATAGTTACTGAGATATAATAAGCAAAAACCCGAAAAATGGGACCTTCAACCAAACCCTCCTACCCCCTCTCAAGGGGACTTTTGATATGTTCACCTCCTAACGAGTCCAAATAGAGTTACTAAGTTAAAAATGTGTCCCAAGCATTTCCCTCTACACCTTTTCGTCGCCTGACCTAAATGTAGTCAATATGATGGGTGCTGATGCTGAGAAAGGGGCGGCTACAAGGCCTGGAGCCTAGGGCGGCAAAGACTGCAAATCCGCCACTGGCCATCTATTGCTATTGGGACAGCAGATTTAATAAAACCCAGCGTTTACTATCTTGCCCGCCGACCGCTGATTGCTATTGAATCGGTGAACGGTGTGGTCAGATCAGATGAAACAATCACACAACAACCTCCGTCAGCAAAAAAGTGATAAGTACCTACATTTGTTCTAAATATTGTGAATATTTCTTACTTTTGTTGTGTAAAATAACATTTGTTACTGGTTTATCATTAGCAATTCTGTCCTCTAACTAGTAATGACGGTCAAGTTTAAAAGAGCTTCCGGTAACAAACATTCGTTTGCCGTTGGTTGGTGTGGACGCAGCTATGTAAAATTACATTTGTTACTGGTTTATCACTAACAATTCTGTGTTCTAACTAGGTAATGACTGACAAGCTTAAACGAGCTTCCGGTAACAAACATTCCTTGGCCGTTGGTTGGTCTAGACGCAGCTTTAATCCGAAACGATTCATCGCGTCCTATATATCTCGTCCATTGCTCAAACTTGCTCCAGATTGCGCTAATAGGAATCAGTCTCTCCTGGCGTTGCCGCGACTGGGAACAATCCAAACTCGTAATTATTGTCATCTGTTTGCATCCGTAACTTCTGAACAGTGATGTAGGTTCTGTGCTGAATATCGCATGAGCTGGGAATATTTCTGAAAATATTGCTTCATTTGCCGCATTTAGTTTTTAAAACTTTGGAAAAAAATGGTCAATAAGCATCTATAACAACTCTGTAGGAACTCTATGATTAAATAAGGAAGGCGATGAGTTCTGTCTCGTCAGAAATACTTTTAATGAGTATGTACGTAAGTAATGGTATATGTTTAATTAAAAATCACGGTAATTATATGAAAAATCCGATTTTGTTGAATACCCCGAAGCTTTAATGGATTATTAAAGGAGTGGTGGTACTTACATCGGACTTTTGTCACAGATTTAATTTTTTATTAGCCCAGACTGTACACAAACGCCTACCTGAAAAAGGAAAGTTCACTTTTGTCACGTAGGCAGTAAACTGTGATTACCTAATAAACAATATACTATTATCTACTCAATCCCGAAGAATGCTCATTTTAGTTTTTCTGAAATAAATCTAGCCTATGTTTTTCTCTTAAAATAGCCACTGTTAAATGTCCTCGAGCAAAGTTTGCTGGATTTTGATCAACCGGGCTTATCCTCTATTAGAAGATCGACACGATCCGGTGAGGCCCGGTTCAAAACGTTTCGAAGGCAATTCGAGACATCGTCACTTTTGTGGTACTAAGAGGCCAATTCAAACTTACACCTGACATCAAAACGATATCTAAATAATGTCATTTTGTCGCAAATGAACGCGCGAATACTCACTAACTGAAAGCCCACCGCGAAAACGAAAATCGAAATTTCGATATCTGCCTCTCTATCGTAGGTACTTGCCTACTCGAGCGAGGCAGATACAGAAATTTCAAATTGAGTTTTTCGCAGTAGGGCTTCTGACAACATTAAAACTTATCGTTTTGATGTCAGGTGCACGTTCGAATCGGCCTACTAGTATCGAATAAATTCTTGAAGTATTCAGAGTTCTCAATGGTCGGCATTATGTCAGTTTTCGTTTTCATTATTCTTAGGTGTTAAATGAAAATACATACATTAATACATAATACACCTGCAGATAAACAAAGCCAAAATTAATATTAATAATTAAACAAATTTCTGTTTGTAACTATTAGGTATCTTATAGGTACAGACTAACCCGATGTACCTAAATATATACCAAAACTGTTTCCCCAATGTTCTTAACTTTTTGGTACCTATTACCTACATGAAAGACCGATTAAATTAGAACCTAAATCTGTCTAGTTAGTTATGACTCTAACAATGAGATATATATTTGATAACTTTCCTAGGCATATAAATTAACGTAACGTAACGTATATCTTTACAAGCAAATAAATGAATTAATATATTTGTTTGTAAAACTGTAAGTATAGGCGCTGTCTTTGGTAGCCTATTGGTAGCCTACTGACGAGATCAATAATCACCATATTACAAGATGGGCGATGTCACGAGTTTTCATTAATAAGTTTTGAATGTCTTAATGGCTCAAGATTTGAACCGGCGAAGAATGAATTCCCGCAATTTTGTCGGACCTGATTCACGCCCGGTTTAAGAGGAAACGGGACGGGCGCTTCTCCATACAAACGCCGTCCCCATTTTCCCCTCTGGATGTTGACATTACGGGAAATATTTTTACATAATTTGATGTATATTAACATTAGCTATGTCCTTACGTCAGACTTTTTTAGATTTTTGATTATGTTAAAAATTAGGAGCTCAAAACAGATTTCATACAAATTTTTAAATGCTCCTAACTTTTATAATAAGTACAAATGGGATAAAAATCAAACATAGTTGTAATTGATATACAACAAATTTTGTAAAAATATTGTGAATAATATTAATATCAAATGGAGACTACGTTTGTATGCAGAAGCAGTCACGTAACTTCTTCACCTCCTTTCCTCTTCACGTTAAAAATATTCCAAAGACATACTATAGTAAACTCAGTAAACCTTGTAGGTACTCTAGGGTTTCACACCAAATACAATTATAGAATATATTTTATTCAAGAGATTTTCCGTCTAGACTGCTTTTAAATTTGTCTGGACAATTTTGCTTCGACCATCGAAAATCGAACGAAAACTTAGACGGCTCACGTACTCTGCTTGTAACTCACAATTACTGGTACAAGCCAGACACGGCACAGTTGAAGGTACGCCTTGTAACTTTGGACCAACATCCAGGGCTTTTCAACGGTTAAAATAATAATTTAATTAATTATTTCAACACTTGCAATATTTTAATACAAAATTGTAAATTTCTCAATTTGAGTGGCAGTGAGCGTGTAAGTGGCATTTCATGCCGTTCATAGCGTTGAAATAAAAACAAAAATGAGACTGTAATTATTTATTATTAAACATACTATTAACTCCAAGAATACCACCTAGAAAAGGGACCCCTAGAGAATGCCGCTCTTTTAATAATGTGTTCAGCCTTATACATATAGAAACCTCCCATGTTCTGTACAGTGATATCTAATCTAACCACAAATTGGGTAAACTTCGCTAGAACTTTAAAAACTCTTTTTGAGTCAAGAAATTGCATTTACTTGCTCATTTTAGGTTATTATTGCAGTAACTCACGCGAGGGTATGTGGGTGGGTGAATCAACTACTTATTTCTTATTGTTATTTTATCCTGTCAGCCAGGCGACAATACAGTTTGTTAGAAGAACTCTTGTTCCAGTTGAGCCTCGTTATATAGTATCGTGCTTGGTGGCCATCTACCAAGCACGTATTGTGAAAAGGGCTTATACCGCAGAAATAAATGTTTAGTTAATTTAAATGCCACAAAACCAGGATTCAAAGTGTGACCCAGGTGATTGTAACTATGGCGACGAGTGACAAGAAAATTATTTCAGTTATGCAAATTAAATTATTCCCTCGTGGTACAAATGAAATTCAACAGATTTATTAGGTACTAGCTGTTGCCCGCGACTTCGTACGCGTGGATTTGTATATTGGTGGTTATATATTCTACATTAGATTAGAACATTATGCAGCAAAAGATAGCAGTAGGGACTGTTAATTATTTGTTAATTATACACAACCTGGCTACGAAGTTTCAAGCCCCTAACTGAATAAAATTGTTCTCGATATAATCCCTCTCAACCCCCAGCATATTTTCATTTCAAGTCCACTATTTAGTAAAACCTACTACCTAACTACCTATTTACGAAGTTTGAAGTTCCTAGCTTTAAATAAAATTTGAACTCTCTACCAACTTTCAACCCCTTCTTAAACCTTTTACGGGATGAATTTTTAAAAAGGCTGAAAATACTTTTCATGTATTCTAAGAATATGCCTTTATACAACGATTCAAGACCCGCACTGAAATAAATGTTTGACCTCCATACAAACTTTCAACCCCTTTTTTACCAACTTGAGGGATGAATTTTCAAAAATGCCGAAATTACTTTTCTTGTATTCTAATAATATGCCTTTATACAAAGATTCAAGTCCCGCACTCAAAAAAATGTTTGATCTCCATACAAACTTTCAACCCTTATTTAATCCTTTTAAGGGATGAATTTTAAAAACGCTGAAATTACTTTTCTTGTATTCTTAAAATATGCCCTTATACAAAGATTCAAGTCCCGCACTCAAAAAAATATTTGATGTGCATACAAACTTTCAACCCCTTTTCACCACCTTGGGGGATGAATTTTCAAAACGCTGAAATGACTTTTCTTGTATTCTAATAATATGCCTTTATGCAAAGATTCAAGTCCCGCACTCAAAAAAATGTTTGATCTCCATACAAACTTTCAACCCTTATTTAACCCTTTTAAGGGATGAATTTTTAAATTTTTAATAATGTTCAATTAATGTTATTTTTTTATTTTATGTTACGTGTTTATATGAAGTTTTAAAGAATTTGTAATGGATTCCATCTTTCAACCCCTTTTTAACCCTGTTAGGGGATGAATTTTTAAAAACGCTGAAATTACTTTTCTTGTATTTTAATAATATGCCCATATACAAAGTTTCAAGTCCCGCACTCAAAATTTTTGTCGATCTCCATACAAACTTTCAACTTCTTTTTCACCACCTTAGGGGATGAATTTGCAAAAACGCTGAAACTTGTTTTCTTGTATTTTAATAATTTATATTTTTACGAAGTTATAATTATAAATTCGTAGCTTAAAGTAAAATTTAATCCCTATACAATCATTCAACCCCTTTTTAACCCTTTTAAGGGATGATTTTTTTAAAACGCTGAAAGTACTTGAGTTCTAATAATATGGCTTTATACAAAGTTTCAAGTCCCGCACTCTCAAAAATATTTGACCTCCGTACAAACTTTCAACCCCTTTTTCACCACCTCAGGGGATGAATTTTTAAAAACGCTGAAATTAGTTTTCTTTTTTTTTAATTTAATACCTTTTTGCGAAGTTTAAAGGTCCTAGCTTAAATTAAAATTTGCACCCCAAGACAATGTTTCATCTCCTTTTTTACCCCCTTAGGGGTTGAATTTCCTAAAACGTCGCAATTACTTTTTTTTGTAATCGGCTATTATGCATTTCTAAGAAGTTTCAAAGCATTTGTAATGGATTCAAACTTTCAACCCCTTTTTAACCCTGTTAGGGGATGAAATTTCAAAAACGCTGAAATTACTTTTCCTGTCTTATAATAATATCCCCATATACAAGGAAAAAAAGAAGATAATATCAGAAGAAACAAACTGTATGATAAAAAGGCGAATCGAATTGCAACGAAAACATCCAAAAAACAAAGAAGAGAAACAAGAACTTAAAAACTTATATAAAACCATAAACAAGAGATTAAAAAGAGACTACGAAAACTATAGAATGAAAGTAATAGAATCAAGCTTAAATAAATCAGGAAGTCAAAAAAGGGCGTTTAAACAACTTAACACTAGTAAACCTTGGATTCAAAAATTGAAATCAAAACATCCAGACAAAGGTGCGCAAACAAGGTTAGATATAGTAAAAACGGCTTCAGACTTTTATAAAGACCTCTATAACTACCAAGACTGCAACATCAACGAAATAGAAACACAACAAAATAAAATAACCTCTACATCACCTAAGGCAGTATCCGTCAAAGATTTCGAAGAGTCAGAAATAATAAGACAGATAGACAGACTTAAACAGGAAAAAAGCCCCGGACATGACAGCATACCAAACGAAGCTCTCAAACTAGGTAAACATTTACTCGCAGGTCCACTTACAACGCTATTCAATAAAATACTCAAAGAACAAAAAGTACCAGCTAAATGGGCAGAGTCAAGAATTACATTACTGTACAAGAAAGGAGACCCAACAGATATGAACAATTACCGCCCCATAAGTCTGCTTCCTACGATATACAAATTGTTCGCAGCCTGTTTAAATAAAAGAATAGAGCCAGAAATAGAAAAACACCAACCCGTAGAGCAGGCAGGATTCCGGAAAGGGTTTTGCACAATCGATCACATCCATACCCTGGAACAAATAATCGAAAAGCATCAAGAATATCGACAACCCCTATACCTAGCATTTATTGACTATGCTAAAGCTTTTGATTCTTTATCCCACGAAAGCCTATGGCAAGCACTAGAGACCCAAAACATCCCGGAAACTTATATAAAAATCCTGAAAGACATATATAGCAAAAGTATAAGCAGGGTGAAATTAGACAGACTAGGACCAGTGATAAAAATTTGTAGAGGTGTGAAACAGGGAGACCCGCTATCGCCTACAATTTTCATCTCAGTCCTACAACATATAATGAAAGACCTGAGCTGGAAACACAAAGGTATCAACGTAAAGGGGAAAAACCTAAGTAACCTTCGCTTCGCTGATGACATAGTACTTTTCGCAGAATCATCAAGACAATTACAAGAAATGATATCAGAACTATGCTCAGCAAGCAAAAGGATAGGATTGGAACTAAACTCAACAAAATCAAAAGTAATGACTAATACTCTCCAAAAACCTATACTGGTAGACAACACGCGAAAGTTAGAATATGTCGACAATTACATATATTTAGGAAAACGTATTTCATTTAGTACCAACCGAAATAATGACGAAGTCGACAGGAGAATCAGCATGACATGGAATAAGTTCTGGAGCCTGAAAGAAATATTAAAAGCGAAGCTACCACTAAAACTAAAAAAGAAAGTCATGGACGGATGCCTGCTCCCCTGCATGTCGTACGGATGTCAAACTTGGATATACAACTTCTATACAAAGGACAAAATACAAAAGGCCCAGCGTGCAATGGAGAGGAGTATCATGAATATTAGGCTGAAGGACAGACAACGGTCCCAAGATATACGTAAAAAAACCAACGCCATTGATGCTCTTGAGCATATGAAACGCCTGAAGTGGAAGTGGGCTGGTCACGTGGGAAGAATGACAGATGAAAGGTGGACACAACTTGCTACTACGTGGCCGGGCCCAAGGACTAAGAGAGGCAAAGGACGCCCTAGAGATCGCTGGGTTAATGATATTAAAAAAACTGCCGGAGAAAACTGGATACAGAAAGCCCATTCAAGGTCAACTTGGAAACTGTTGGAGGAGGCCTTCACCCGTCAGGGGCCTTAATTACCACTAATATAATTTACAATTAATATTCATTATGTAATAGTTAAGGTAGATTAAGGATAAAAATAAAGGCTTAATTATAATTATAATTATTTATACAAAGTTTCAAGTCCCACACTCACAAAAATATTTGGACTCCATACAAATTTTCAACCCCTTTTTCACCACCTTGGGGGATGAATTTTCAAAAACGCTGAAATTAGTTTTCTTGTTTTTTAATATAATACATTTTTACAAAGTTTCAAATTCCTAGCTTAAAATAAAACTTGTACCCCATACAACCTTTCATCCCCTTTTTAACCCCCTTAGGGGTTTAATTTTTCAAAATCGCTTCTTATCTCTTGTACATTTTATAAATTCTACCTAGTGTGCAAATTTCAACTTTCTAGCTTTTGTAGTTTCGGCTCTGCGTTGATGAATCAGTCAGTCAGTCAGGACACTTGCATTTATATATATAGATAGATATAGTACCGAAGTGCTCCGTAAACTACGCTTTATACGGAGCACTAAAATAGTAAAATTTCACAAAAGTCAATTTTTATCTCTACATGCAACAATATATAAACAATATTCAAAACGAAATTCACTTTGATATTTCAACATAAAATTTACATCGGCACAAAGCGAAAGCTCAAACTGTGGTTAAAATTTTCACAAGCACCTGCTCGCTAACATTCTTGCGGCAACCCTGGCTAGTTCATTTTTGTTTCGCGAGCGCCTGCTAGTCGAGATCTTACTTGGTCTAGTGTAACTTAAACTTTACATCCGTTTATATTATGCGTACCTTGTGGGTCACTTATTCTGGTTTGTCTTGTGCCTTCGGCCTACCAGCACTCGGTAAGCTTTCGCATGGTTGGCTAGTTGTGAAGCGGAACACGTGTGTTTGAAACGCATTGGCAATTTACAAGTGCAACATATTACGGCCAAAATAAAATATCCATGTACGTGCTTTTACGCTTGATGACCCTAGAATTTTTAAACCGGAACAATTTTATTTGAAACGAGGCCTGAAGCGGTGATTAAATGCAATGGTGGCTCACGCCATGACCAATTAGTGACAAGGTGACAATAATTATAAGCCCCTCTGAAATTACAAAATTACAGGTATTCGTTATTTGAATTAAACATTATTGTATCAGATTAATGATTATACTATTTTAATGAAGTAACCACGAGGTTGATGAATACCAACCATAGAATACCGCCTATAGAAACCTAATATTGGTCATTTTGTTCGCGACGCAACTCACCAAACTGTGAGGTGCGGGAGGGGTACTCACGGCGTTGCGATTGGTCGTTTCAAATATGGCGCGATGTCACGTGTCAGCGTAGGGATGGGACACGTTCATTACGGACAGTGGTACAGTGGTACAGTAATTTATTGTGGTAAAATTGTTATCATTTAGTTTAGGTACTTAAAGTAAACTTATTTAAGAATATTATTGACTAATAATATTTTAGCAATGTAAAAATGTAGGTAAAACCTAAAAATTTTACTTAACATAATGGCATTTATATTTAAAGTTGTTCCCGCATCTTGCATTTTAAACTTTAGATCTTTATATTATTTCCACTTAAAATCGCGATCTCTTTCAATACTAATACGAGAAAAAATTGTCACCGAAAGTTCATACAATTTACTTTCCGTTTTGTTACGGTCATTATAGAGTGTTCTATTAAAAACATAATGAAATAGGCCAAAAAAATTGGGTACATTGTTTTTTTCTCAGTAAAAATGGAAATGGTTTGTTATTCTGAGTAGTGTCGCGGGTTCGAAGCCCGGCTCGTACCAATGAGTTTTTTGGAACTTATGTACGAAATATCATTAGATATTTACTAGTCGCTTTTCGGTAAAGGAAACATCGTGAGGAAACCGGACTAATCCCAATAAGGTCTAGTGTACCCTCTGGGTTGGAAGGTCAGATAGCAGAAGCTTTCGTAAAAACTAGAGCCTACGCCAATTCTCGGGACTAGTTGCCAAGCGGACCCTAGGTACCCATGAGCCGTGGCAAAAGCCGAAACAACGCGGGGAAGATGATGACGTATGTCTATCACAAACCAAAACCGAGTTCCCTCGCACTTCTTTGAAGTTCATCATCGGGTCCATCTCGTGACATGAGGCCTAACTGCTCCCCTAGAGGATTCTAAAAAACCCACACAACATATGCCTATTACAAACCAACACCGAGTTCCCTCGCACTTCTTTGAAGTTCATCATCAGGCCCATCTCGTGACATGAGACCTAGCTGCTCCCCTAGAGGATTCTAAAAAACCCACACAACATATACCTATTACAAACCAACACCGAGTTCCCTCGCACTTCTTTGAAGTTCATCATCAGGCCCATCTCGTGACATGAGACCTAACTGCTCCCCTAGAGGATTCTAAAAAACCCACACAACATATGCCTATCACAAACCAACACCTAGTTCCCTCGCACTTCTTTGAAGTTCATCATGAGGCCCATCTGGTGACATGAGACCTAACTGCGCACCTACGCGATTCTAAAAAATCTCACCGATTTCTTATTTTAATACTAGAACTCTATAATGATTATACTACTAGCAAAAAACGAAAATACGTACGTATACCTACTTAATATTTAAGATAAACTACCATTATATTAAAACTACAGATTAATTACATTATTATATTCAATTAAAAGTAAAAGAGAATCACAGTTTTGTTTTATATTTCTTAAAATGGTACAATACGGTACGAACGAAGGCACGAAGTTCGCGCAACTGACGAAACCATCATCGTCGCATCCCTAGTCGTAACGTGAAAGGGATAGCACATTGCATTTTCAAGTTGACGAAAAGGGACGGACATACTTCGCCCTGAGCTTATTGACCACTATAAAATGAACCCCGCGGACAAGAAACAATTTTCAACGTAATAATGAATTTGACTTTCCCGTCGAAGGTAATTCCATCTGTTTTGTAAGTAGAAGTCTAAGATGACTTGCCACACCATATTACTCTGCAATATCCCATGATTTCCTCAAGAATTCAATAGTTTACGATTTATTTTCTTAGACACGTGCACACTGCTAACGGGTCGTAAGCTTGGTCGCTACTGATCGGAGCGGCGCGCGTGCAATATTATATTTGACCTATGCACCATACGGGTGATGACCGCGAGTCGTCCTATAAGCTCTGTCTATAGGGGTTGGTCTGTGATACCAACACATTCTGCAAAACTATATACCTACGTATTTTACAAAAAAATTACTGTAATCACCTGTGCTAGTTTGCACTATAGTTATTTGTACAACAAGTGATCAAAGTTTGATATTTCTTCGAGTGCTTATTTTGAGTCCCGTGCAAGCGAAAGATTCTATAATAGATTCACGAGCGTAGCGAGTGAATCTAATTTAGAATCTTGAGCGTAGTAAGGGACTCAAAAGCGCACGAGATGTAAATAACTTTGATCTCGTGTAGTACACAACATTTTTCACCTCAGCGCAGTGAGAACATACCTATTAGACAACTTGAAAAATGTATTCCTTGTTCATCACTTAATACCTGCACTCATGTTTTCTTAAGATATACAAACAATTAAGTTTAATTACCGCAATGGAACACAAAAACAAAACGTAATAATAAATTCCATTAAAATAATATAGAAATAACAAACATTAACTGACACTTCAAACTTTTTTTTGTAAAAAAAATCTTTGTAAGATACGGTCCGAATTGCGGATACGTACTATTTGTCAACTATGGTAGAAATTCTTAAAAGTAAAATAATTAATTTTGCGTGATGATCTGTGAATTTTTTGAGTTCGTTATTTTAATTGTACAATTAAATGCCTAAAATATAGTATTTTATCAGTTTTTATCAAATCTTAAACTTTATTTTTATTTATTAATTATTAAGAATTCATACTCGTACGTGGTTTGGAACGATGCGGTCTGCGGTCAATATACTGTTGAATGTCGTTTTAACTTTTTTTTGTCTGTTTCTTTTTGCTAACAGTGTGAAAGGGACAGAGATAATAGAACCCAAGTATTTCGAACTTTTATTAGACCCCGCATGTTGAAATGACATTTGACTATAAAGGTCACTTGAATGTCATTTTGTCTCACTCAGTGAGCAAAATCGCATTTTGCTCACTGTTTTTAAGAATCAAAGTACCCTTGTTCGAGCTGCTGAGGTGAAAAATAAATTTAAGGTTACCTACTAATAGAGTAACGTAAAGAGTTAAAAAAACCGGCCAAGTGCGAGTCGGACTCGCGCACGGAGGGTTCCGCACCATCAACAAAAAATAGAGCAAAACAAGCAAAAAAACAAGCAAAAAAAAACGGTCACCCATCCAAGTACTGACCCCGCCCGACGTTGCTTAACTTCGGTCAAAAATCACGTTTGTTGTATGGGAGCCCCACTTAAATCTTTATTTTATTCTGTTTTTAGTATTTGTTGTTATAGCGGCAACAGAAATACATCATCTGTGAAAATTTCAACTGTCTAGCTATCACGGTACGTGAGATACAGCCTAGTGACAGACGGACGGACGGACGGACGGAGAGCAGAGTCTTAGTAATAGGGTCCCGTTTTTACCCTTTGGGTACGGAACCCTAAAAAAGCATGAAACATGTTTAACTATTCCCGCCTTAAATAAAAACGAGTCGTCCGTTAACTTCGTTAAATATAAATTCCCGGAAAAACACTAGACAAATATTCCGCGCCCAGAGAGGCGTTAGAATAAAAAGAGACATTATCAAATTGATGCTGCAATGAGAAATCTCGTACACGCCTCCATTGCCCCCAGGAGCCCGGTAGCTTAAGGCCCGACCGACCACAGTAAACTTGCCAACAATACGGAAGTTTTATACCGCTGGTGTGCATAGTTTGTTCGAATTTGTTTTACAGGAAGCAATATTAGAACATTTATCTCTTCTTCGTTTTTCTTATGTAATATTTGGAACTATAAAGTTTTGAGCGTCAGTATTAGCAAATTCATTAGGTTATCATTTATTACGGTCGGTATGGTACGGATAACACATATGCTCTATTTGAATACATAGTGCGTCGGTAGGTATGCAGAGTTTAGAAATTGGTGCTCAAATTGTTTTACTGCCAATTTTTTTTACCAAACATTATTTCCATATACCCTTATATAGGCACGATTTTCGATTTATTCATATCCTATCTGCTTCTAAATTATCGCTATATAATCTAGTCTGAGCACTCATTCAGACCCAACATTATCATTAGGCAAAGCAATATTATTATAGTGATCTCGTGATGACACACTAGTCGGCGCTCTGTGTAAAATTCGTCTCTGAAAATGGAGCTAGTGCTGGACTCACTTGTTGAGTTGAGTGCCAGCGCAAGAAACCAAGAGATTGGAACTTAGATATACATCCCGGTTAGATTACTGTCCCTGCTACCACTGTGCGGGTCGCGTTAAGGGCAACATTAAGGGCCACATTAGTTTTTATCCGTCCGTTACCTCGGCCAGTGGCTTCAGCTTTACGACGGCGCGTGCGCCGGCCGGGAAGAGCTGGATTACATCCATGTTTATTGTGGACACTGTGGAGTTTCTGAAACTGACCAAGACTATAGTCAAGTGGCCACTTACGTTTCCACATCTATCCTCGAGAACACAGCTCTCGCGACTCCACTCTGGACCGGCTAAGGCAAGCCAAAAGCAGAAGATCCCGCACCACCCAACCACCTTTCGGGTGACAAAGCTTCCCCAGGAGTACTCGGGTACTATTATTATTGCTCAAGTTTTGTAAGAGAAAGTACAAAGTCCCAAGTACAACGAAAGTGTTTTAGGTTATTTAGGGTCGGTTGGCCAATTAGCGGTCTTATAATATCTCTCTGTATCTGTAGTTTTGATTCTCATCATAGCCCTTATTTTATAAGAAATGATGCTAAATAAGGAATGAGGCATAAGAAGTAAAATTTCCGACGTATTGAGAACCGTTACCGACGTTAACACAAGCACTACACACTCACAGTCCTATGCAAACGTAACAAGGCCGTCTAATTTTCGTTAATAAAGATAACACACTAAAAATACTCTTCCAGAATATGCAAAGCATTTTTAATAAGCTACCGGACCTTGAAGCCTACCTGGAAACAAATCGTAACCAATATCATGCAATAGGCGTATCGGAAACATGGTTGACACAAAAAAAATTGGAATTAGTGCATATAGATAAGTACGTCCTCGCGGCATCATACAGCCGTACTAACTACGCAGGCGGCGGCGTTTGCATATTGTTACGGGAAGAATTGGAATACATGCAACGAACGGATATTATGGACATGTCAATTGAATATGTGATAGAAATAGCTGCAGTAGAATTATATAAGTTAAATGTAATAATAATAGTAATTTACTGGAACACCAGAGAGACCGATATATTTTATAGACAAATAAAACTGCTTTTAGAACTTTTAGTAAAAAAATATAATAAACAAAAAATCATTATCGGGGGCGACTTTAATGTAAACATACTAGAAAATAACAAACACTCGACAACACTCAATAACTTAATGCTACAATATAACTTTTCACAACAAATAAGTGAACCTACTCGTATAACCCAGACTAGTTCAACCTGCCTAGACCTCATTTTTACGAATTTTTCGACAGAAAATGTAAAAACAAATGTACAAAATTTAGGATTCTCGGACCACAAAGCAACTAGTATATGTATACTAGAACCACAAAATTATTACACCACATGGACGATAAACAAAAGGCTATATAATACAGAGAATATAAGATCATTTAAATTAGCACTTCAAAAAATTGACTGGGAAAAAATTATATTAGAAAAACAAACTCTTAATTATAACTATAACATGTTTAATGAAACATTAAAACGTATTTTAGACAGCTGTATACCAATAAAAAAAGTTAAAATATCAAACAAACCGCGAAAAAAATGGCTCACAAAAGGCATCAAAATATCGTGTAAAAATAAAAGGCTACTCCGGATTCTCGCAACATACACCAAAAATCCTATACTTACAAAACATTATAAAGACTACGAAAAAATATTAAAAATAGTAGTTGCCAAGTCTAAAAAACATCAATATATAAATGAAATAAAACAATCTGAAAACGTAACGAAATCTATGTGGCGAATTATTAGAGAACGCACAAACAAAAATGAAAAAAGATACAATCATAATATCGAGTTGTCGATCCGTAATAAACTTACGTCGGATTCGAAACAGGTTGCAAATGCTTTCAACAGTTATTACGTATCGGTGGGGATGGGGACGGCTGGCGGGGATACAGGCACGGCCCCTCCGCGCGGCCGGCCTGTGCTCAACTCAACCACCAATACCATGTATCTGCGCCCGGTGGAGTTAAAAGAAGTAAATTACATAATAAAATCTCTAAAAAATAAACATAGCTTTGGAATCGACGAACTATCACCTGCTTTGATAAAAAAATGTGCCGACGAACTTACTATCCCTTACTATATGCTCATTAACCAATCGTTCGCTGAGGGGACATTCCCGGACCTTTTAAAGACCGCCCTAATAAAACCTATATACAAAAAGAAAGGAGACCGAACTAACCCCAGTAACTATCGACCCATTTCACTACTCCCAACATCATCAAAGATATTCGAAAGAGCCATCTGCAAGCGCCTTTATTCTTTTTGTGAAAAATATCTGATTTTCGATGACAACCAAAATGGATTCCGGAAAAACCGTTCGACCACCTTAGCCGTCTATACATATATGCAGAAAGTACTAGATATACTTAATAGTAAACATTATGCCATTGGAATTCTATTAGACATGTCCAAAGCCTATGACAAAGTTCAATATCAAATACTTCTACAAAAATTATACGGGATCGGCGTGAGAGGAATAACCCATAAATGGTTTACCTCTTATCTAGAAAATCGAATACAATACGTGGAACTACAAAGTATCGATTACAAAACCGGTAGTATAAATTACGTCAAATCTGATGTGCAACACGTACAGAATTCCATCCCTCAAGGAAGTGTCGTCGGATGTTTGCTATTTTTAATTTATATAAACGACCTCCCAAAAATAATAAATCAAAATTGCGTACTATTCGCTGACGATATTTCCGTGCTCACATCATGCCTAAATGACCAAAATCTTAACGAAAATCTAAAAAACATATTGACAAATATAACTCACTGGATGAACGATCATAACTTAGAAATAAATTTTTCAAAGACTAAGTTAATGCAATTTAGGCCCTACCAAAAAACCCCGTTACAAATAGACTTCTCATACAATAACATAAAACTAGAATGCGTTGATAGCTTTACACTTCTTGGCTTGGATATCGACTCCAATATAAATTGGAAAGCGCACGTAAAAAAGATTGCAAATAAAATGTCTAAATTCACCTATGCATTAAGAGAACTAAAAAAAACCACTGACCTAAAATCTGCCCTTGCAGCTTACTACGCGTACGCCTATTCATGGTTAAAATATTCTATCATCCTATGGGGGAATAGCACAGATGCAAACGAGTTGTTTATTCTCCAAAAAACATGCGTAAGAATATTAGCAAATATCTATTGCCCTGACAGTTGCCAACCCTACTTCATAAAATTTAAACTCTTAACCTTAACTTCAATTTATATCTTTGAAATTTGCAAATTTGTACGTAAATACCCCGCTCTATTTAAAAAAATTGCTGACCAACCTAGACGATACGAATCGAGATATAAAAATAACCTTATACAGACAACAAACTCAAATCTGAAACTACATAGCACAAGCCCACAAAATATGGCCATAAAAATTTATAACAATTTACCTAACGAAATAAAAGACATCGAATTGGAAAAAATATTTAATAAAACTTTAAAACAATACTTAATCAAAAAATGTCATTACAGCTTACAGGAGTATTTTAATGAAAATGAGTAAACAGCAAATAAATATTAGGTACGCTGGTCTAACTTCTACATACCTACTTGCGAGTAAATATAGCTGATCCATTTTACATAATCGTACTTGTGTGTACCACGGTCTCGGTGCGAAAGAAAAATTTACATACCTACTTATTTGTATAATTCTAGAATATTTACTATTCAACCACCCTGCAATTGATGAAATTATGCTCGAAACGACTAGTATTGTTTACATATCTACCTGATTGCTGCGCCCAACAGGGTTTCATGTGTCATTTGTGTACCTACCTATACTCTTAAGTACTTGGAAAACCTGTAATGTACATGTGAATTGCAATAAATAAATACAATACAATACAATACAATACAATACCTCATACTTGCTCATACTTAATTTAACGTCGGTTAAAAAGTGAGAAACGGAAAGTTGAGCGGCAACAGCTTACCGCTATTGCTAACGAAATACGAAAGACACAATCATGCCATCTTTTGGTGGTCAGTTGGCAGGACAGCCCTAGACATCCACCTTAATAATATTATTTCTTATATAGTACTTAAGTGGATATAATTAAACATTGCTGGAAAGCAAGGGTGGTCAACAAATAGGTATTGAATAATTTTACGGTTTAGGTTTACCGTAAAATTATTCAATGTTAGTCTCACAACAGTTTAAATTCGAAGAAATAGGTGAATAAATAAATAAACAAATAAAATTTAACATTCATTTATTTACCTATTTATTTATTAATCAATCATCAGGCCAAAATATTATTAATATACTTTGATGTATTTAATTCAACATATATATTGTACATAATATCAATTTATTCATCAAAAAATAATATCAAATTACTGATTTGAAATCCATTTCTTAATCAGTTCCTTTACGTATTTTCTTTTTTCCTTCATTTCTGCTGGTTCCCCGGCTCTAACAAATAGTATGTCACCATGTGCAGTACCGTTGACCATGACCACCGGCGCGTCGGGTCCTAGGTCCTGTAGCACCCCGAGTGAGTGCCACGGGTCCATGTCCCCGTGTGGGAACACCACTTTGCTCACCTTAGGACTCAGCCCCCCATACATTTTATTGGTCTTCGCCACGCCCTCGTCAATTCTCTTTTCGATGTCCCCTTCCACTAAACCTTTGCAGTTTTTGAACCAATACTCCAAAGGCCCCCAGTGAACGAAGGGCTGCTTTTCAGATGATGTTGTTTGTAAGTAACCAAACTCGGTGCAAAATTGATATGTCCATGCTATGTCATCCTGGTCTACAATGTTCCAACAATCATCAACATTTACACAATTGTCGTCTTCTAACGTATCGTTATTTAAAGAGAGTTCTAGATCAAGTGTCAACTTTTTAGTAGGTTCATAATCACCGCAAACATGTTTGACATTGGACACCTGGCCATACTGCGCGGTGAATTTGAGTTTACCATATAATTTATCAAATAGGCATTGCTGATTTTCTAACTTAGTCAGATCATTTTTTGGGCAAATATTTAAGTCTTTTTTTAACGTTTCAATTCCAGCACTGCTTTTCAATAAATCTTCGATTCTTTTAAATACCTTCTCGATATTTTGTAGACAGTTTTTAGTTCCGTATTTAGCAAAAGTATATCGAACAGTATCTAAATACTCATGGAAGTCCTTCTTGGCAAGGACAGGGGCGCTGCTGGCTACCGCTGCGTCCACCACATCGGCGTACAGCAGACGCATCCAGGCCGCCAGGTTGCCTGCGTATGACCCGCCGACCACCACCACTGGTGAGCTCGCGAACTTAGGATCCGATTTCAACTTCATTATCAACATTGCGATGTCTGCTAGTGCTTGTTTGGAGCTTAGATATTTAAAATATTTAATTTTATCGTCCTTAGTAATGTTGGGCAAACTCTTTCCATAATACCTGTGTTCCGTAGCTAACATAGCACCATTCGTGTCCTTGGCTAGTTGAACTATTAACGATCTGTTATCGCTCGCTATAAGTTCTCCATTCTCCTCCCCTTCTCCGCCAATATACACGTACACAGGTCCATTTTGTTTCCAATTCTCGAAATTCTCGAAGTATCTCATTTGCAATGTTCTATTTTCATGTGGATCATATTGATCTAGTGGCTGCTCGATCCTTTTTTCTTTAACATTTCTCAAATCGAGCTTAGTTTTGCCTTCGGTCAGTCTTAGCTTTATTTGTTTCAAGCCATTGTTTGTAAACATGGCAGTTACAGCTAAGGTGAAGCAAAGTAAAATGATTACATGTAGGTATTGCATTTTAATTGGAAATTTGGAACCGCTTGTAACTTATGTATGTACGCTTCAATAAAAATTTCGGTAAGGTAGCATTCTGCAATTTCTTTGGTTATATACCATAATAATATGTACGTAATACTTGTTATCTAAACATTTTTAAATAAAAAGCGAATATAAAATTAAGAATGTCGAAACACTTAGGATTCTTTGTGTTAATCGTAACGATACTTAAATAATTGGTTATCTATTACACGTGTAAGTACCACGTGTATCCAGTAAGTAGGTATTTCAAATTAGGTTTCAAACTACTCTCAGAAATTTGAATCAAAGATTTTAAGTGGTCTTGTTCAAAAAGTATTTACACTCAAATAAAACATAAAGGATTTTAGATATCTATTTACAACTAATGAACGATTGACTTGGTACGGTAGGTACCTACATAATTATAGAAATAACTACAAAAAAATACTTACATGGGTATATGCCGCTTTTTTAGATCACAATACGGTTGCCAAAAATTTAATTAGAAATTTAATGCATTTCAACGAGAAAGAAGGCCTTTTTGAGTTACATATTTTATTTTATTAATGTTATTTTATCGCAAATGTCGATGAAAAGGCACTTCACGATTACCCTAATTAATCCGTCAACTGGAAACACCACAGTGAACATGCTGCTCAAACAATTACGCAATCATAATAATTGTTAGGTATGTTATGTCCTGAAAACCATCGCCATGGCTAAAGGACGATAGTCATCGGCATATGCTAATAAGTGGCATCTATTTTGGTGTTTTGTATTAGAATAAGATACTTGTATTTATTATAGGTTCCACTTGTATTCAACACCAAATAAACCATTTCTATTAGTTGTAAGGTATATTGTCGTATTTTTATAAAAGTGTGCATATCATGCTAAAAATTCTTCTATATTTTATTTCAGATTCTCATTTCAACACAAAAGTGGCTCGAAGGAATCGATATACATAGCTCAGATATAGCCTCGGCTCTTGACATAATACAATCGCTATTACTTTAGAATCAAATGTAGGAGGATAGCATCTAATCTCGCGAACGTATCTGCTATCGGAAATTGAAACGGGATAAAAATTGTGCAATATCGCCGTACCACCTGACTGCAGTACGAGGGCGAGCCTATAGACCAGTCAACTAGGCATTTTATCTAAGAGTTAAATATAAATTAGGTGACAATCTTTAACACGAATTGGTATACGTACTCACGTAGTCTAAAATAAACGATCATATACATATTGAATAGTATCTACATAAAGAAAACAAAAATGAAATACTTAGGAAAAAATAAACATTCAAAACTCATGAACAAATAGGTAGGTATGTTGCTTATTTATTGTACAATAAAATTTTCACCTCAGTTGCTACTTAAAAACAGTGAGCAAAATCGCATTTTGCTCACTAAGTGAGACAAAATGACATTCAAGTGACCTTAATATTCAAATGTCATTTTAACATGCGGGGTCTAAACAAGTTCGAAATACTTGGTTTCTATTATCTCTGTCCCTTACACGTCGTTGGCAAAAAGAAAGAGACAAAAAAAAGTTCAAACGACATTCGACAATATTTTATATTAACGGTTTATAATAGACCCCCAAAAAACGTCAGAACGCATCGTTCCAAAACACGTACGAGTATGAATTCTTAATAATTAATTAATGAAAATAAAGCTTAAGATTTGATAAAAACACTATATTTTACGTAATTTATTGTAAAATTAAAATAATAAACTCCAAAAATACACAGAATATCACGTAAAAGAAATAATTATACTTTAAAGAATCTCTACTATAGTTTACAAATAGTAAGTATCCGCAATACGGATCCGTATGTTACAATGTTTTTTTTTACAAAAAAAAGTTGTCGATTGAAGTGTCAATCAATTGATAGTCGTTGTTTCCATATATTATTACCTATTTTACTGAAATTTATTAAGTTTTGTTGTTGTGTTTGATTGCGGTAATTAAACTTACTTAATTGTTAGTATATAATAAGAAAACATGAATAAATAGGTAAGTGATGAAGAAGGATTACATTTTTAAGGTTGTCTAATATGTTCTCACTACAGAGGTGAAAAGTTTTGTGAACTACACGAGATCAAAGTTATTTACATCTCGTGCGCTTTTGAGTCTTTTACTACGCTCAAGATTATAAATTAGATTCACTCGCTACGCTTGTGAGTGAGAAAGATTCTATAGTAGATCTTTCGCTTGCACGGGACTCAACATAAGCACTCGAAGAAATATCAAACTTTGATCTCTTGTTGTACAAATAACTATTTATTCCAGGATTACAACCCACGTAATACAGCAAAAAATGCATGTAGCCAAATACTAAAGCAGCACGTAGAGAGATTTCACTCATTTTTAAATATGTATATGTATAAAATTATGTTCTTGACTATGTGCATTTTTATATTACGCTACATTCTCGTGAATCTCGTGGAGGGCATTTGGATGTGAGGTAAATGTATAACTGGGTTGTTTTAAATGGATAAATGTTTAAAAGGTAGAATTGCGAAATACGAGGGGTGTTCAAAATATTCTCGGTATGAGAATGAAAACAAACAAGTACGAAAAGTTTGATATTTTTATTTTTCAATATACTCCCCCCCTATGTTCATACACTTAAAAGATCGATCAATTATTCTTTTTAATCCCTCGTAAAAATATTTTTTATCTTTCGTGTAAAAATGCTCCTCCACTGCCGCCTTCAATGCTTCATCGTCAGAAAATTTATTTCCACGCAGATCCTTTTTAAGATTGGGGAGCAAAAAGAAGTCGCTGAGGGCTAAGTCCGGACTATACGGTGGGTGAGTAACAGTTTTAAACCCACATTCAACAATAGCTGCCTTGGCAATATGAGCAGTATGGACGGGGGCGTTGTCATGCAGAAGCAGAATACCTTTGGTTAACTTTCCTCGCCTCTTTTCTTTAATTACATCCTTTAATTGACGTAGAATGTTAGCGTAGTACTGTCCTGTGATATTTACACCTTTTTCTTTATAATCGATTAGTAATACTCCTTCACAATCCCAAAATATCGTGGCCATGACCTTGCCAGCTGAAGGGATGACCTTGAACTTCTTGGGATGAGCTGAACCCTTAATGTGCCACTGCATGGACTCTTGTTTACTCTCTGGGTCATAATGATGAACCCAGGTTTCATCTCCAGTAACTATTCTTTGCAGCACCTCATCAGGATTTTCACCGCACAGGTCAATAAAATCGGAACAACAAGCTACACGCATGTCTTTTTGAAGCCGAGTCAGCATTCGCGGAACCCATCTTGCACTTACTTTTGACATATTAAGATGGTCATGTATAATATCATGTACGGTACCAATAGAGAGATTGGTTACTTGTGCTATAGATTTTACCTTCACTCGACCATCTTCCAATATAAGTTTTTCCACTTTATCAATATTTTCTTGTGAAGTAGCTACTACAGGCCGGCCAGGTCTAGGGTCATCTTCAATACTCTCCCTTCCGCGTTTAAACTCGCTTGACCACTTTTGAATGGTAGATAAAGAAGGAGCAGACTCACGGTAAACACAATCCATTTCCTCTTTTATGGTTTTTTGATTTTTACCCTGTTTTGTCAAGAATTTTATCACGCATCGATGTTCTAATTTAGTTAACATTGTCAATTCGCACATGATGTTCATGTTTGTTCAGCAATTGCAGAAAAACAAAAGACCATCTCGGTTCGAATTATACTTTTTTTTAATGTCAATGAATAAACCTTAGCGGCCAGTAACGAAAGAAATTTTAGAAGAGGTCGTAAGATATCAATACCGAGAATATTTTGAACGCCCCTCGTACCATTTAATATTTTATATTATTTTTCTGCTTACTTACTGGAGTGGATGGAAAGGAGTCCATACTTAAACTTTATTAATAAAATTTGGGAAAGTATGTATTAGGTATATTAGAATTTAAAAAAAAATACGTAAAACTAAACAGGTTAATAATATAATTGTGTGTGACCTACTCATACTTAGAGCATTATTTATCGTATGGCATATGTACATGTCACTGGATTACACTTATAACTAGAATTTTGCCCTTCCCAGGTACGCGATTGCTTCTTCTGACAGGATCTTAAAATCGTCGTCGTAGAGCATATAACCAATATGGTAATATCCTCCAAGTACTCATACGACAATTTATTAAAGTAAAAAACATAATAAAACAAATTAGATTCTTACATTAAAGACATTATTATTATTTGTTCGCGAGGTGTATTAACAAATGATTTTGATAAATGCTAACCTTGACTAGTTGGAGAGGCACCTGAAGACGAAGAGTAACAAATGAGGACTTAATATGGAGCCAAAAGCTTCATTGACTGGTTTACAGGACGCATTACGAATGCTTTATTTATTGAAGCGAAATGTTTGGTCGCCAAGGGATGTTATTGAATTTTTGGATATGTGATTGCAAGGGGTTTGGTTATCGACATTAAGAAAATAAGAAGATAAAATGTTTACGAAATATTGTAATTCCTTCGTTGCGCATGTGATAATATTAATTGGAAAATACGCTTACTGCAACGAGAGCCTAGCTGTAGCGAAGTGCCAGATTTATAGCACAAAAAACACTAATTTACGGAACAGTGCATAGACTCGCGTTGTCAACTGGGCATGCAATAAGTCCGCGTTATTGCTGGGTAAATGACACAATGAGAGGGTAATCCGGCCTCCCAAGTGCCATTGTGCTGCGCTCGGCTCTCACAACAGGCAGAGAGTCCGTGCCCCTATTGCAGTCGCGAGTCTGGGCGAATCCATTTTTGGTCGACTAGTCTACAGTACAGTCGAATACTGTGTGCGCGATTGCTGGAGCATTTTGCGTCTGCAATTACGCTTAACATGCCTCTTGAAAATCACAAATAATAAAAATAAACTAATACAAAATATTTTTTTCCTCAATTAAGCTACTTAAGTCGCAACCCAGTACTGCAACTGAAACGATTTTAGTAGCTACGAAAATCTAGGGATCCTGTCGCTCTAGCCCAAGACAAGTCGAGAAAAAAACCCTGTTTGCCTAATTGCCTATTTTAGACCATTATCCTTGTAACACTAGCGTACATAGAGCTCAATACACGTAGTGCCTACCGCAAAGAACGAAATTCGTAACTTGCGGGGATCTTTCTCTTTTACTCTCATTAAGACGTAATTAGAGTGACAGAGAAAATGCCCGCAAATGACGAACTTCGATTTTCGCGGTTATATTATAGCTTTGGTATGCCCTGGTTCACTTGAGCGGTCAACCCGCCGATCCTCTGAAAAGATTTGGAACGACATCAGCGACCGTGTTGACTTAAAGAATTCTAGGAAACCGAATTTAAAATTGGAGAAAGATGTAGATCAGAGAAAAATATAAAATTATGTAATTTCTAAATCTTCCATGTGATATTTCGTATAGCCATGCAGTGCGCCATTCTTTCTCAATTATTTTATCTTGCCATATTCCAACATGAATTTAATCCTAAAGCAAAAATTTCAAGATTATGCCTCGCGGCTCGGCTGACGCTCGAGACAAGATCCTCAATTTTCACTCCAATATAAAATTTAAATATTGCTCGTGAAAGCAAATTTCGTACGAAATCAAATTTGTTTCAATGCTGATATTGCCCAAATGTCCGACAAGGAACGATTTCCGAGTTCCAACGAAAATTCGAAAAACTTTGGTAGATACCTAAACCACTTGTTCTGACATTCCCGTATACTGTTCGACTGCATGTTTACGTTATCTTACCGCCGAGTTTTATTTAACTCCTGATAATAAAAATAAATGGAAAATTTAATAAGTAGTATGTTTCACATAATGCGTGATTAAAACCTAATACCTAAAAATATTTAATTATGGATTTTTAACTTGGCTTAGAATATAATCCTATAGTTATATGTATTTATGTAGTAGGGTACTTATAAATAGCTATAAAATCGTGTACCGTAAGTTTTAAAAAGTGGAATCTTGAGCTAGAATAAGAATAAAGTTTCACAATTTCATACAACAGCATAAAACTTCGATTGGGCCCAGATATTCCTCAAGATATAAGATTGCGAGTAACCAATAGTTCTATCAATCTCCTTTATTGCAACTGAGATTCAATATCCGCCATATTTTATTCACTTTATACATTGAGACGTCATTTATATCTTAATACTTGCAGTCTAGACAAATGTAGTGAAGAAATTTAAGAGAATAGCTCCCATCGCTCCAAAAGTTGAACGTATAATAAATTCTCACTCAATTGGGCTTTCATTCTGTGGCTTATACACAGAGCATGCAAAATCTGTATTGTGAAAGGTTTAACATTTTCCGGAACTGGATCGGAATTCGTAGGCAATCAGGAAAAAATCGAGTATTGAAATAAAAGGTTAATCCTTGAGGTGCAAAGAAAAACTTAATTTTATAGCTTCTAAACAGGTATAATATTTTTTGGAAGGATATTTTAAATAATATACAATAGTACATTACTGCAGACGGCCGGGAAAGAAGGGCTTGCCGAGTGAGTAGGTATAGACGGATTTAATGGCTAAATGCCACGATCCTGTGTCGCAAATATCTGTGAAATGGAAATAAAAAAAAATTACTTCCCGGCCTAGGCCTTCAATTTAGCCTGCGCTTGTTATAACGCCTGTAGCGACGACATTTCATTGCATGTTTGAGAAAAGTATTATATCAATCTGTATCTACTAAAATGCTTAGGAATTACTTAGCAAGATATTAACGCTTCGCAATTATTTGCTTTAAAGCCCCTAAGTATATTTAGCTACATTGTAATTCAAAGATGTTTCATAAAACATTAAGCTGTACAATATAATATATTATCATCATTGAAATAGTATGTTAGCTCCTCTGTAATGTAACAATTATGTAACGGTACTTAACTGGGTCTAACAATTCTAGAATCTGTTGTATAATCATATAATTTCCACTCAATTTTAATTACGCTTATTTAGAACATGTCTAATATATCAGAATAAATTGTCTATCTATAAACTTATATAGTATTTCTTAGAAGTATACTTTCAGTTAATAATGTAGGTAAAAGTATCGTTATTAAAGGAATAGAGAGTTAAATATCAGAATAAAAATTGCACAACAAATCCATTTAAACCCAACTTTAAATGCTTTTCATAAAAAAATGTAAAAAAACGTACTTGGAAAATAAAACTGCCCTAGAGCAGAGACGTATCACTTTCTGCGCACTTCATAGATCTATAAACAATGGCCCACTTTCAGATCATGACTCTCTCTCTCTCTCTTCTATTTTCATATTGGGTGGTTTGTTGTCAGTTCAACTTTGCTAGTTAGTGTTGTCTGAACTGATGAAACTATCCACTGGGGAGTTCTGGCACCTATAAATTCCATTAAACTTTGCCGAAGCTGTACACTTGGCAACCATTACATTCAATTAAATGTATTTATCAATTTAAAGATTGACTAACTTATTTAGAAGACATTCCTAATTTAACATTTACATGCACCTAACCTAACCTAACCTAACCTACCTACTTATCTTGCTTTTGGTATCATTTACTTTACGCTCAAAGGCATGAAAGTCTTGTAGAAATCAAACAAAACCAAATCTATAAAACCATCATAATGATAATATATACAATTTAAGCAACGTGCACTTATTAGCGTTTAATATTTATTGTATTTATTACTGATAGGCCAAAATAATTTTGATTAACTTCCCCAACTGACTGATTTCATCAACTCAACAAATTCATCATTTAAACAATCCATCTCTTCTCAGTCTAAGATATTTCTCAAATCGGATAACAAGCGCCGTGAATTCAATCAAATTATCAGAAATTGATTCGGTACAATTTCACCCGCACAGCGCAAAAATCTCTCACATTTCGTACCGCATTTCCAGCAGTGCATTTTCAATTTCTTCGAAATCAGTAATTGAAAATAAAATTTCGACCTCTCCACTTTACCGTTACCTTAAGGGGGAAATCAGAGTCGAAGCGGAATATTCTTATAACCTTTTAAATTCAAGCAGAAAGCGGGGCACGTAAGCGTTCAGTACAATAAAGTAACGGCCTTTATAGCTGAACAAACATAATAATAAGCAAATTGAATTTACGAACTCGGTCCAGTGGATGGAGATAATAACAGAGTTTCTGCTATGAATAAAAAAAGTTATTGCTTGAGACAAGGGTTGGGAAGGGGAAATTTCTTTATTTAACAATGCATAAAACTTACTATGTATGATTAACGACTAGGTTTTGGCAACTTGTTCATGTGTTTTTCGATTTACGTACCAAAGGCTTATCATTTATCATCTCCTTTTTAACATCAGCGTGTTGAAAGGTGTGGACATTTCAGTTTAGTAATGTAATGTGGGTAGTTTTGTACATTGTAATTTTAACGGAGGTGAATATTTTTCCTCGGTCACCCGTTGACCTCGAACGCTGTGAAGGGTTCGAAACATCGGGAGGTCTTTAAATTCATTATAGGCGAAATAATCCGTTGAAATCGTTTTATATCTTGGAATTAGGTTTGCTATTTCTATTTCTATTTACGGCCGAGAATATATCCAAGTCACAGTATTATGACGGTTTGATATCTTGCGTTTTGACCTATCTTTATTCCCCTGTCACACATGATGTATGGGTAGGGTGGGGATAGATAACGCCATGAATAGCGACGTTGTGCCGAAACAACAAGTCATGGTGGAACTAGTTTGGTACTCGCGGTATAATTTATTTCATAGTCAAAATCTGAATGCCATAAATGAATCACTGGAATTTGTAATGAGTTGGTTTAGTGGTGTGAAAATTTGGGGATATGCAAGTGGCCCTACCACTTGGAAGTGCGGAAGTGCACTTCTGCAGAACTAGTGCTAAGATCAAGAAATCAACATATCATTGAGATTGGTTATAATTGACTACAACATAGGTGAAACCCAATTTGGATTTAGAAATGGACTTGGAACCAGGGAAGCTCTGACAGCAATCCAGGTACTCGTACAAAATTGCCTAGAACACCAAAAAGACGTATATGCGTGTTTTATAGACTTCGAAAAAGCTTTCGATACTGTGAACCACGAACAACTGTTAGAAGCTATAACTGGCACAGATGTCGACAGCAAAGATATGAGAATTATCACGAATCTATACTGGAATCAAACAGCACATATCAAGGTCGGACAATCTGCTACAAAAGAGTTGAAAATTCTAAAAGGTGTACGCCAAGGCTGCATATTATCTCCAAGCCTATTTAACCTTTACTCAGAACGCTTGTTTGTGGAAGCACTGGACGATGAGATGGGCATAAAGTGTAACGGAAGATATATCAACAACATAAGATATGCAGACGACACTGTAATACTAGCTAACAGTTTAGAAGAATTACAACAGCTGTTGGACCGCTTAAATACCAAGGTAAAACACTACATCCTTAAAATGAACATTAATAAGACCTAATAAGCAAAACAACATTTCCAACAAGCAGGCTTCTGATTGATGGTAAACAAATAGAAAGAGTTGCTAAATATAGGTACCTGGGCTGCTGGCTGAGTGAAAACTGGGATCCAGAACAGGAAATCAGGGTGAGAATAGAAATAGCCCGTAGTGCTTTCATTAAAATGCAAAATTTGTATACCAATAAAGACATTAAGCTAAATTTAAGATGGAGTGTGGGCGACAGCCGACCCGCTGACCACGACCGTACCTATTATTATTACATAGATGACCCTAAGATATAAATTCAATTCCTTACTTAAGTTGTAATAGCTAAAAATAAAGATCTTGATCAACGTAGGTAGCCTAAAACCTAGGTAGACCATGTATTATGCCTATGTTGTAATTAGTTAAGACCTAACTGAACCGTTAGTTTTAAAATGAGTACTAGAACCTTGTCTCTATCCCAGTCATAATAATAATGAGCCCGATTATGCCTACATTCCATTTATATTTACGTGGTCGCCGATACCACGGCGAAAGCCAGCTTTTTCGCTCTCTAATTGGTCACCAGTAGAGCGAGAGAGTGTGTGAGCTAGACAGGTATAAAAATGGTAATTTTCTCCAATTATTTTGGAGAAACACTTTGATACTCATACCTACTTCAGGCTTAGAACTATAGCTAAAAGTACGTATGATTATCATTGTAGAAAAAGGTAACGGTGTTGATCTAGGTAAAATCTAGACTCTCACATCTCTCCTCGAACCGTAGGGCGAGAAAGCGTGCCTAGCATTTGTCATTCTTGGCAGATTTTGGCTCATTAATCTGAACCTTGTAGCTAGACCGTAATCATGCACTTGTTTAAACTATTGCCAGTCTATAGAGCGTAAGTAGACGCATCTAATAACATATAGTAGTATAGCTGAACGATTTAGCTTGAAGTAGGAAACCTAGATTCTTACCAAATTGAAAGAGAAAATTCAAGCAAATAAGTCTGAACTTGTGCATTTTTACCGAAATCGCATAAGCCAATCACAGTCGCTAGATCGAACGCGTCCCTTGGTTTGTATGTGTGTGTAAACTATCCTGGTCTCTGTCAGTTACCATGGAGAGAGCCTCCAACTTGCGATCGTGATTGGCTTAAAGTCTGCACTCGCAAACTTATAAATACGAGCGGGCCTGTAAAAATCGAGTTAGTTGTGACCAGGACCCAAACCGTGCAGTTTAGTTTTTTACCCAGGACCCGAACGATTAAAACGTAAAGTGACCCGATCCTAGAACCTAAGCTTAGAACTAAGTTAGTGTTGTCGCGAACCTAAGTTACAGTGATCCTTGTAATTTCCATAAGAACTATTATTATAACAGATACAATCAGACCCCTTTTGATTTTGAACCCTTGAACCTTGAGCTATCGTAGATGTCTCTGTAGGCGACCGTCTCCTACATGGAGACTAGTAAAATGCTATGTATTATCCATACTTTATTATGGTGTTGAAATATGGACCTTGAATAGAAAAATTGAAAAGAAAATAGAGGCCTTCGAAATGTGGCTGTACAGGCGTATGCTGAGAGTATCATGGACCGCAAGAATAACGAATATAGAGATCTTAAAAAGAATGAAGAAGAAAAAGGAAGTACTAGCCACAGTTAAGCGGAGAAAGATTGCATATTTTGGACTTCTACATAGAAATGAAAAGTATAATCTGCTGAAAGTTATAGGTAATAGAACGAAAAATAGAGGGAAAACGGGGAAGGGGAAGAAGGAAGATGAACTGGCTCGACAACATCAAAAAATGGACAAACATCAAAGACGCGGCCACGCTAACAAGACTGGCCAAGGATAGAAACGACTTTGCATTTGCAAAGGTGGCCACCGACGCCCGCTAGGGCATGGCAGCAGAAGAAGAAGAAGGTTATAATTTAACCCCTCAACTGCCTTGTCCCGTATACGTCCCAGACAATTTGGACTGTAATTAACAGTTGAAAAGTTATTCAGTCAGTAGCAAATTTTTGATAAGGGCGTTAGAGGGGTTAAAGGTAAAGTCTAAGATACGACAGACGAAACAGATGGCACTGTACTGCGTTATATGTTTTGTGATCACTGAATTATCATCATTACATCCTCATCATAACGTATTAATATCAATTAATACGTCCCTGGAAATGTCAAATTGTAGAATTGGAGCAAAAGTTTCGTTGGAGTAAAAAAACCGCTTACGCTTTTAAAACATGGAACCCATCAAATCAACCCCATCGAGATAAACATCCACATGGTGTGCTCTCTGAATGTTAATTCCAATCCCGGGTACGCAATTGAAAAAGCCTAAATAAACACGATTCTTTATTAGATTTAAAGTTACCGAAACCGCTATGAGTTTTTTGGTCAATTGGCATTTTATTGGTTAAGTGCTGTCGGGTTTTTGGAAAATAATTATGTATGTATATCCTTATTCCGATGTTCGATAGATGCAATAGAGATTTTGGAGCCGGCATGCATTATGGCGAGTAAGATGTATGGTATGAACGATATACCTATGTGCCTTTCATCTTATTTCTCACGGAACGCAAAGGAATGAATTCCGTATTAGTAAATATTTGTGCAATCATGACACAGCGCAACACACACTTCTTTTCTTCAACGTAGACAATATTAATGTTTTCAGACTATTTTCGCCTTATCATCGCACCAACGAACTTTTTATAATAGGTACCTAACCTACCAATTGCCAACAAAGAGGTCGATGACCGCTGGTGGGGGTACATTTCAAAATAACGATGACTCTGCGTTTTGCGCCCTTATACCTACGGTTTCGTTTCCTATTTTATGTACGGGAGGGCTCTTATAGTTACGCTTTCATAACATCGAATAGGTAGGTACCTACTGAAATAGACGTAAAAAGTGAATGCCGGGGGCTGTCCATAAATTACGTCATCTGTTTTTGACTATTTTGACCCCCCCCCCCCTAAAATCATCCAAAAATCATGCTTCGAATGACCCCGTTTCCTCCTACGTCTTGCTACCATCATCCGATGTCCAACCCCCCCCCCCCCCCCAATTTGAAATGACGTAATTTATGAATAGCCCCTGGTCAGTACTTCGCGTGCTCACCTTTGCATACAAAAAGCCACGCAAGCAAAAGAGTGTATCTTAGCTGCACTTACTTTAAAAAAATTTGCACACTTTGGTTCCAAAATTACAATATTTTTCACTTTCAGTGCGATAAATTCCTAAAATGTAATCTACTTTACAGATTCCGAGAAAAAAACGTACCTATATAATTTATAGTAACCGGCGCTATTCAATACGGACAGATTTTTGATGCGAAGTCAGGGCTGTATAATACATATTTTTCACCACACTAACTGGTAAATGCTCTCTTGATTGTTCAAAAACTGATAGCAAAGTTGCATTTTATTCACATGTGAGGCAAAGTAATCAAATGCAAATTTTGAATTGTTTTCTTATGTCTGCTGGTAGAATTTGCTTTTAAATGATTATTTTGAATGATAAATATTTAATAACATTCATTTGGATTTGATTTGATTCGATTTTGTTTGATATCTAACAAAATAATTTGTTAATATTTTCTTCGGGTTGGTATGGTGAAATATTTTGTGTTTCACTCGGGGGCAAATTTATTTTAAATTTTTCGGAAATTCCATTTTATGGAATCTTTCGCTAGCTCGGGTATCAATTTTAGCACGAGATGTAAAACAACAGCTTTTTTTTTACAAGGGTAAAACAAAATAAGTTTATAACTATTACCAGTAAAGTATTTGTAAATGGGTAAGTAGGTACCTAGCATTAAACGTAACTCCTTTAGACCTAAGGTTTATTAGGCAATAACACGCTTCAGTAATCATGAGCTATAGTTGAAAGATGCTGCGATTGTGATGATACTGCGATTGCGATGTGATGCGATGATGATGAAAAGAGTTTCCCTCTTTATACAGGAAATTGATTATAAGTGTTTGTAATATAATATTGCCAATTAATGATATACCGATCGAAGAAAATTCTTTATTCTGAGAGCGGACGACGATAAATCTCATAGGTACCTTTAAACGAGCAATTCTTGTATATTTATATATAGGTAGTTCGGGGATCTGCTCTAACGATTTCGATGAAATATGTTATATGGGGGTTTTCCGGGGCGAAAAATCGATCTAGCTAGGTCTTATTCCTGGGAAAACGCGCATTTTTGTGTTTTTATATGTTTTCCGAGCTTTGCTCGGTCTCCCAAATATTATAAATTTTTTATCCAAGTACGCCAGGCTAAAGGAAGGGTCATGTGCAGGACAGATATGAACAACATTACCTTTAAGGGCCAATACAGACGGACTGCAACCCGACTGCAATGTATATGGCAACAGCACGCTGACTGCACACCAACTGCAACGTCGCGTCGGCGTGCAGTTCCCGTACAAGTTGCAGTCCGTCTGTACCGGACCCAAGTAATGACATTAATATTGATATATTGACAGTCAAGTGATTGGAATGTTATACGATATATAATGATAAATGTAACGAATCCTCGCTCTCTTGGCCCCTAAAACCACTGTTTTCATGTGCTAAGCAAATATCGTATATAATTAAAGATAAACAATTAAATTAGTTTTCACCACACTCGCTACGCTCGTGGTTCAGTTATATTACGTTCGCTTGCTCGGGTGTCAATATTATCACGAGCGGTTAGATAACAACTTTTCCCCCTTGTGAAATAAATAACTATTTCCAATGGATGTTGTTCGTGATGTGATTGTACTGCATAATATTGAAAACCCAACAAGAAACGTACTTAACGGTGTCAAGTGACGTTGTAATTAATGAAATCAGACATAATTAATATTTGAATGCGTTGGTAATTAATAATTAGTGAACCAGCAACCACAAACCAAATCTCCTAAATATGTTTAGATTTATATATTTACCAGCCCGATGCTCTTGAATTTCAATAGAACCGGCTCCCATTCCCATCTTGCTCACTTCAAATCTCAGCACGAAATCCTTACTGGAAAACAAGATTCTTCGAAAGGGATTTGGTGTTTCCGCAATTAATTAAATCCGACGTCAGGAATAAGCACCTAACACCCACTCGAGATTAAACTTGTTTTGTCATTATCCAGTACACACAGATCGATATGACGCCTTCACTGTCATGACTTGATATTATGCCCCTCAGAAACGGTTCATTCTAAGAGAAAAGTCCCTAAGGTTACGACGTTACAACACTGAGTATTACAGCCATTAGGAATCTGAGAAGTGAACTAAGTGCTTCTAAAATTACAAACAAGGTGGGGTTTTAAGCTTCCGTTATTATATATTAATAGCTATAGATTAAGAGGATAGTGGATGATCGCTTCTCCATACCTCCATACCATAGACTAGGAATCCTCTAGACGGAGTTTAGAGCAATTATTTCATGAAACCTATGCTGCCAAAAATACGGAGGTGCGGGGGGACGAGGTTTGCGAATCCCGTGCCGTGATTGGTCCGTTCAAAGACACGGACCAATCACGGTACGGGATTCTGACGCTTTGACTCGAAGATGGAGTAAAACTACCGTATATAGTGACAGAGGGGGTAGCGTTACTATGCTCAGTCTAGAGGATGTCTTGTCTGTGTTCCATACAAACGTAGCTAAAATGTTCCTCTCTGAGCCCGTACCATGAGTCATTGACAGTGTCAAAACTGACATAAACGCTTTCGAGAACGTAATTTACTTTCTATACATCTCGCTTGGACTAATATGCGAGTACGAGCGAGATGCATAGAAAGTAAATTACGTTCTCGACGGCATTACTATTAGTTATTCTGTGGCCGTACTGGATAGGTATTGACATTATGGAAAAACTTTATGGCTCCTCTACAAGATGGGCCAACGCCGGCCACTCCAAGGAACGCAGCCATGCGGTAGAATGAGATAGCAATATCACTTGCTCCCTCTAACGCATAAATGCGTCCCTTGGAGTGGCCGGCGTTGGCCCATCGTGTAGAGGAGCCATTACACAATTTGATAGTTTGTAGGCTCATTACTTAGGCACAATATTGAGATCTTATTTATAGGTAAAAATTCATTTATTCGTATAATGAATACAATTTTTGCGAAGATTACAATGATGTATGCGGTCCATTATGATAAATAAGAACATACAACTTATTTTATTATTACATTTTCACCTGAAACTACAAAAGCAATACGGGCCTAAACGTAGACAGTTTTCAAAGTACATATTTAATTTGAAAGCTGTTGACGTTTAGGCCCGCGTTACCTGATACTATCATGGCGCCTTCAAATATATGTTGACATTTTTTGCCTTATTACAACTGAGTAAGGTGCAAAACTGTAGACATATATATGAAGTCGATAACACCTACCTTAAGTGACGTTTATGGCCCATATCTCTCCACTAACTGCCCGACGTGGCGCTGAAAAGCGCAGCCACGCTATGGAAATAAAGCTAACAACGATAGCATTTATCACGTAATACCGATCTGAGCTGTGGTTCGACTTCTATTCCCATTCCAATTTTGTGACATATCAGAGATATTGTATGCAGTCTATGTTGTGGCTTCATGTTTTGTTTATTTTTATTTGTTGGTTGTTTGCTGAAGCCTGTGTTTTTCTTTTACATTCCAGTGTTGAATTGAGTGCAACGGAATGTTTTTTGAGCATGGCGTCATGAACTATTAAATAAAAATTTGCCAGCGGTTCAGGAGCCAATTTCTCGAACGGTAGGTACTTACTCCTGGGCTCATTTAGACGGAGATACGAGTAGGTAACTATGACAACAAACGAACAATATTAAGGATGACTCACGCTAGACCGGGCCGAAGCGTCTGACATGTCATTTTCTATGACGGCCGATCGGTGATCACGTGCATGGTAAAAAAAAAAAAGCATAGAAAATTTCCATTGAAAGTCTTTCCATAGAAAACGAATCGCCGGAAGCTCCGGCCTGGCCCCAGCGTGCGTCGTCCTTTCGTTTCAAACCGTTCGAGAAACTTGGAGAAACACACCCATGCCAATCCTTACCTTAGGGCTCATTTAGACGGTGCGAGAACTCGCATGCGAGTTTCATTACTTTGCATTATTTGATCGGTCGGCTGAATTGATGTAATCTCAATGGTCCGCAATGTAACTAAAATCGTATACGAGTTCGCGCGTCGTCTAAATCAGCCCTATTCGCTTCTCTACGAATACTTTGTCTTATCCATCTCTATGTAATTGCCGCAATTTCGACGTTCGGTAATCGTAGCTGTAATCGGTAGGGTTGCTATAGTAATTGGCCGTTCCTAACAAACCAGAAAGAAACAGGCCAATTAAAACCTTATTGATGAGAGCGGCCAATATAGCAGGTACCCTAGCTGTCGGCAGGTGCTCTACAGGTCTTGGTTTCGAATTGTATTTCTCCAGGATACGCGAACAATCGATTTCATGTACTTGTTGTCAAAGACTGAGATTTATAAATCCATTTATTGTTTTGTGGGCTCACAAAGCATGACAAGAAAAGAAAAGCGAAGTCATTGTTTAGTGCGATCTCGAGTTCAAAGCGTCATTTGCAGACAGGATGAAGCGTAAAGGTCTCTGCCCACTACACCGTATCATACCATGACCGTGCTATGAACGTGTCAGGCAAAAAATATCTTTGTATTAAAAAGTATGAGGCTATGCCCACTAGCCGTTCCGTCACGGATCATACCCGTAGCGTGTCATGCACGGACCGTCAAAATTTGTCGGCGAGGATATTTTTCCGGTGCCGAAACGCTCCGTGCATGGCACGCAACGCTGCCAAAACGGTGCTTGCACGCGGCGCGGCGAAACGGTGAGCATACGGGTTATAACCCATTTATCATATTTTGTAACGAATTATTGAAGTGAAAACTTCTTTAGCGGCACTGGGCACTTTTTGAGGTGAAAAATGATAAACTCGACGTGACCGTAAGCCCCGTAAGGTGGCCACTCATTATTTAAAGGGCATTTAAATCAATAAAGAAAACCTCAATGTTATTTGACATTTAAGTTGCGGACCCCTTTTCAAGACTCTTTACCTATGTTCAAATAATTTGACGTTGTCATGGCAGTATGTATTACACATGTCAATGAAAAAGTGTGATCTTATTTGAGAATGATAATAATATATAATAAATAAATAGAATACCTCCGCTAAACGTATGTATCGTGTTACCGGGCGTCGGTAACATAGTGAGGTGAGTTTTCACTTCTATCGGCACTCCCGGAGTGCAACCGTTGTTGCTTGTTTTTTTTTTAATATGTAACTGACAGTGTATGATTAATACCAATAATAATCTATCTATCTATCCAAGCCCGTTATAAACGCGTTGCCATATTTCTTGCTCGCTCTTGCCAGTCTAATAGCGTCAGTTTTAAAAGACGCACGTTAATTTGTATATAAAATGGATGACAAAAAGTAATAGTCCGAAAATACGAATTTTTAATACTTATCCGACGTTAAAGATCTAATTATTACTCAACGGTACTATATACCGTACCTACTACTTTTGAAAAAACATTCATTTTTATAAAAACAACTTCTAGTTTTTCAGTTTTTAACCATCATAAAATGTTGAGTCCACAGAACACTGACCTTTTCAACAGAACACTGCCCTTTTATAAATACGGTAATTGTGATTTAAAAGTCTTCAAATTCCATTATCATCAAATATGAGTATATATATATATGATACCTACATAAAAGGTATTATTTCATTTTTCCTCCGCTCCTGTGAAATATACAGTAAATATGTATCAATTCAAAGCAGTTTAACGAAAAATACAATACTTAATGACTTAAATATATATAGAAACAAAGCTTTCAACGCCCACTCGAGACATTACAAGGGGCTTTAAACCTAAGGTCTTTTGTTAGAAATTTCTTGAAGGAATAATTAATCCGCCGTACTTAGGCACCGTCCTTATAAGTCGCAAATTCAGTTATAAGTGTTCACAATTTGTGTAAAAGCTCAGTGTTACGTATGTCACTGTACAATGTTAACACATTCAGTGCCAGCGACTCGCTAGGCGAGTTCACTGTTCGTAGGCGCTTTTCGCTACATACGGTTTTTCCCGTGTTATCGGCTACACTGGTAGTGCGTAGCTCACGCGGGCACTGAATGTGTTAAACTACAGTTTGGGCTCTAAATAAGCAAAAAAAAGCGGCCAAGTGCGAGTCGGACTCGCCCATGAAGGGTTCCGTATTTAGGCGATTTATGACGTATAAAAAAAAACTACTTACTAGATCTTGTTCAAACCAATTTTCGGTGGAAGTTTACATGGTAATGTACATCATATATTTTTTTTAGTTTTATCATTCTCTTATTTTAGAAGTTACAGGGGGGGGGGGACACACATTTTACCACTTTGGAAGTGTCTCTCGCGCAAACTATTCAGTTTAGAAAAAAATTATATTAGAAACCTCAATATCATTTTTGAAGACCTATCCATAGATACCCCACACGTATGGGTTTGATGAAAAAAAATTTTTTGAGTTTCAGTTCGAAGTATGGGGAACCCCAAAAATTTATTGTTTTTTTTGTATTTTTGTGTGAAAATCTTAATGCGGTTCACAGAATACATCTACTTACCAAGTTTCAACAGTATAGTTCTTATAGTTTCGGAGAAAAGTGGCTGTGACATACAGACAGACGGACAGACGGACAGACGGACAGACAGACAGACAGACAGACAGACAGACATGACGAATCTATAAGGGTTCCGTTTTTTGCCATTTGGCTACGGAACCCTAAAAAACATCGGTAATTAATCGATATTAAACTTTCGTCAGACATTTTAAACTGTTTAGATGACAACAAATACCAACATGTCGCCAATAGCGACTAAAAATCAAGTGAGTGAAACCGTTGTCGTCTAAACCAGCGGTCAGCAACCCGCGGCCCGTGAACCTGTCACTTGCGGCCCGCGAGCCTCCCTGGCTATTTTGTATGTAATATTGACAAACGACAATGTCTGACAAAGTCATAAAAATTAACAAAGTGCAGCCCGCGTCACCTACGTTAGCTACTATGTGGCCCTTGGCTGCTAAAAGATTGCCGACCGCTGGTCTAAACAATCGGCAATTAAATCTAAATAAATTAGCCTTTTTAATTATTGATTGCTAATCAATAACATTAACATATAGTTGAGGAAAAATATTGAAATATTTAAAAAATACAATACTTACCTAAAGACTCGACGTTTAAAGCGGTGCCTATTTAGGGTCGGTTGCATCAAACCATTCAAACCGCACGGAAAGTTTCATAGGTCTCTGCTGCTTGACGTTGATCAGTCTGTTAATTGTGATTGGTGTAACTGGCCCTTAATCTACATAAGTGAAGGTAAATTCCTCACATATTAATGAAAAAGCAAATCGTGCAAAATTACTAATACTTACACATACATAATATATAGGTACCTATACCATATACTATTGTACTACTAAGTACACATAATATGCGTTATATTTCAGCACTTAGACTTAGAACCTAATTAACTAGCTTTCCATATTCAGTACCTACCTAGTTACCTAACATTCGTTGAGTGTCATGAGCAGACCTTAGACTTTGACTCTTGTTTTTGACTTGACTACATGTTTTGCTCATATAGATATTTGATTCAAAACAGAATTGATTGAGTTCCAAATTGTTGTACGGGCGTATTCTCGTTACTTGTTAAAATGGATCTCCAGCTCCACTCCTTAACTCACCAGGTTAAGTGCTCCCTAGGCCGCCCTTAGGCTAAGTTTTCCAACTTCCAAGTTATTCCCTGTCCTACTTACCTCTGACTTTCATTACCTTTTCAGTGATCTGACTTCAGTTTTTGAAATTAACTCACGACTCCTTTAGGTCAGTCCAAAGACGTTATGAATGTTTAATTATACGTACCCTTATGTTAGAAAATTACAAAAAGTGATTTTGTAACAAAATACGACTTCGCTCCGAATTCGGAGAAGCCCGTCTAGGGAATACTTCCAGTTTAAGGACGACTCACGCTAGACCGGGCCGCGCCCGGGCCGAGTCCGACATGTCATTTTCTATGACGGCTGATCGGTGATCACTTAGTGCTTTCCATAGAAAACGAAGCGTCGGATGCTACGGCCTGGCCCCTTCCCGGTCTAGCGTGAGTCATCCTTTATAGAAAATCACAACCGTGATACTGTTACTTATTTGTTAGATATCTAGTGCATTAGCACTAAGTATTAATCTGTGGGTTAATCAAAAGCACTAGTTATTCAAAGGTTGACGACTTTTATAATGACAGGGCCAACGTCAAGGCCGCAGCAGTTATCCCGCAACAGTAATGCATGCAGTATCCGAATCTCACCTTAACTGCAATGAGATGTGATGATAACCGCCGCGGTTGCCAGAACTTCCGAGGTTGCACTGTGTTGGCGACGGTCAACACGACAACTCGTCAACCTTTTATTGAATATCGGAAGTCGAACGACACAACATCGTGTAGGGTAGGACCCGGCTCGACGCAGTGTGCGTTATCACTGGCGTTATCCTAAGTCATCCTTGAATAAAGTGTGTGACACGAACTGTGTTACGTTGATTATTTAAATCAGGCCGTTTCGGTATTCCTTCGCGACTGGATAAAGTGTTCTATGCAAATGACTTTATGAGGCGACGCGAGTTACAAGGTGTAGCGAAGATAATATTATCGAGAACCATGGTTTTCAAACTGCAGGTACCTCTTAGCCCGCCGGTAGGTCGATTCTAATTTAACAATTTGTTGTGGTTTTTGAACTGGTTCTGATATGACCTTGACGATCGTGTTGGTGATTGGTGCGCATCTCACGCATGACTTTCACTTCATTCCGTATACACCAATCAACGTGAGTGAACTTCAAGATCGTATCAAAATAAGGTCAAAACCTTGACAAGTTGTTAAATCTGAATCGGCCTCCGGGTCTAGTCAGTACCTAAGAATCGCACATAAGTACCTAAGTAAGCTAATTATGACTGCGCGACGCAGATGACGTGCAAAGTGACCCAAAAAAACAACGTGACCAGTTTTAATTTCACTTGAGTGTATTTAGTGAACACATTTAATAGCAACTGAACAACAACTATTAATTAACCGTATGGTGCAATTTCAACGGTGATTCCCGAGAGCTCGATATAATTTCAGTACCCTGGTTGCCTTTGATTTGAGTTCGAACTCTGTTTGTGTTTGTCAATGCATTTGCTTATTACCCGGCGCACCGTAGGCAAATTTACGAAAACAACCAACTTTAGTACGTACTTAGTCGTTATTTGGTAAGTTAGTAGAAAGTGGGTCCGTGTCTAGATTACAAAAAAGCAAATTTTCTATGATAATTTTAAATAATGTACTTACATACAAATTTCATGCGTTACTTTAAAAAGAACTTTAGTTTTAAATAATTACTAAGAACAGTCATCACTTAAGAAATGTGTAGGTATATAAGGTATAGGTACTCAGTTTTTGCTTCGAATACAAGCAATGTTTGCCTTTATTTGCAACTACTTCTTGTTTGAGCTCATTAAAAGGTCACCTTTTTCTCAACATCGCCACAACGCGTCGCTGGCGCCCCCGCGGCTTGGAAAAGCAACAGTATGTTTGTGTGGCTTGTGTGAGTTGTGCGCAACGAATGGAATGGAAAATGAGATCATTTCGTCTTCCCGCGTTTTACAATACACTCTTGCCTGTCGGCGGCTTTGTCCTCATTAGTTCAAGTACATTCTTTACACCAAACATCATAACTTAAACCCCAAACGCAACTCAATTGAGTCCTTAACGCCGTTTTGTTTTGGCTCAAAATTGCGTGAACTTATTTCGAAAATAGTAGCTTTTGTTAAAGAGTTAATCAATGTCTGACATGCTGTAAGGGTATTTTTGGATCCCTGTTTGTTAATAAGTAGGTATGCCTGTTTATCATGTTTTGCTAATTGCACATTGGCATTGGCAAATCATGTATTAGCAGAACAAAAATAACTCATAGGTTTCTCAACTTACGTAACCTACAATAAGGCCGCCTTTACACCTGTAAGTTTTACTTACGTAAGTAGGGACAAAGCTATTTGTTAGAATGAGATAACGATATTCATCTCTCATTCTGTGGTATAGCTGTGTCCCTACTAAGTAAGTAAAACTTACAAGTGTAAATCCGGCCTAATTCGTTTCTTACAAAAAGGTGATCTGACTCACAGCTCAAATAACAGAGTAACTTGTCTACACTATAGTTTTCATGAGTGACCTAAAATATGACTTCATGTGTCGGAGATATCAAACTCCCTTTCCACTTTAAACTTTTAGCATTTGCCTTTTTCACAACCAACGAAACGGTACGAGTATTTTTTCCGGAAACGTACCGTGAAATACTTGCATAATTAAATTTCACAGTTCAGACCTTCTGACAACAATATTTAAACGAATTCAAGCTTACTTACTTTGCATTTACGTCATACAAATATTTAAAATAACGCACATCGGGAATTATTTTAAATCAAACATTGTTGATATGGATAAAAATATCGCTATTGGCGACATGTTTCGGGTAAGTTTCGCGAGGCGATTGAAATTGGACGCCGCCAATTGATTGGATTGGGGGCTGGATGCTGCCACCTGCATGGAAACCTGTAATACCTGGCATTAAGCGGGAAGTGCGTTGTGACGATCGCGTGGACATAGTGAGTGCAGTGTGCTGGACGTCAGTCGATACAGCCGCCCTACCAAACCTTCACCTGACAACTCCGGATGCGGAGTGCACCGCGCCCCCCGTCCCCGCCCTGTCAGCGCGCGCGCAACGAGCGACGAGGCGGGCGGCGCGATCAGAGGGGCTACCGCGAAAACCCTTTTTCGCAAATTGCGGGGATCTTTCTCTTTTACTCCAATGAAGGCGTAATTAGAGTGACAGAGAAAGATGCCCGCAATTTGCGAACTTCGATTTTCGCGGTTATACTGTGCACGAGTTGCAGTCGCCCCGAGCACTCGAGCCTGAGGAAGGACCCTCGAAGGGCCCGAAACATGTCGCCAATAGCGACTAAAAATTCAAACGTCTCAAACGTCTAAACAGTTTAAAATATGTCTCACGAAAGTTTATTATTAACTAATTTTAACCAGTGAAAACGTAGGTATTTAAATTAAAAGAAGTTTTACTACAACTTAAATTCAGACATTTAATTTTTAGGGTTCCGTAGCCAAATGGCAAAAAACGGAACCCTTATAGATTCGTCATGTCTGTCTGTCTGTCTGTCTGTCCGTCTGTCCGTCTGTCTGTCCGTCCGTATGTCACAGCCACTTTTCTCCGAAACTATAAGAACTATACTGTTGAAACTTGGTAAGTAGATGTATTCTGTGAACCGCATTAAGATTTTCACACAAAAATAGAAAAAAAAACAATAAATTTTTGGGGTTCCCCATACTTCGAACTGAAACTCAAAAATTTTTTTTTCATCAAACCCATACGTGTGGGGTATCTATGGATAGGTCTTCAAAAATGATATTGAGGTTTCTAATATCATTTTTTTTCTAAACTGAATAGTTTGCGCGAGAGACACTTCCAAAATGGTAAAATGTGTGTCCCCCCCCCTGTAACTTCTAAAATAAGAGAATGATAAAACTAAAAAAAATATATAATGTACATTACCATGTAAACTTCCACCGAAAATTGGTTTGAACGAGATCTAGTAAGTAGTTTTTTTTTATACGTCATAAATCGCCTAAATACGGAACCCTTCATGGGCGAGTCCGACTCGCACTTGGCCGCTTTTTTCTATACTAGTATGCGCTTGGTTCGCTAAATATTAATATGATAATGATAGAAAAACACAACTCCATTTTGAAAGATTGTACCTACCTAATAAAGTCAGTTGGATGTTCAAGCCGGTGGCACTTATTGACACTGACAGATCATTGCCATAACAAATCCAAATCAAATTCATAACCTATTATTACAATCAGAATACGCCTCAGGGATAAGGATTTAAAATGGTAAAATTTTTCAATAAGACCTTTTATAGACGTAAGCGGATTACAATGGAAGGTCTCTCGTGTATCCTTATATGTATTAGACTATTATAGCTTAATGTTAGAATTCATTTAAATACGGCTTCATCGTGCGTACATTTTTTACATCGACAATCATGATTGAAGTTGGATTGAAGTAGGTACGATTGATGCTTTTTCTATGTGTCATAGATTTTTAGTTTACGGATTTAGATAAGAATCCAGTAAATTCTAAGGCAAAGATAATAATAATAAAAATTTAGTAAATTTTATATATCGCGCAAACAACAAGTAAACTAAGAGCAATATCTGCGCCTCTCAGGGCCCTGAGGGCCTTAATTGGACTCATTAAAATTTCACCGCTGGGCCCTTCCGTAGCCCCCACTCGTAATAAATACTTTTCCCCGACAACTCTACATAAATTTTGATCCATGTTTTATAATTTAGTGGGTATTTAGCGACGTAATTCGACTTAGCTTTTTGACAGGTACAGTCAGCAAAACTATTAGCTTAGCACCCTCTGCATGCTTTGATATTAAGGGGGGTTAAGCTAATAATCTTACATGTTTTGAAAGGGTCGGTAACGCAAATGATATTAGTACAACCAGCAGCATTAAAAGTAGCGGATCAGACTACGCGTCAAAAATATCTACCATTCTCTTCCAGCTTAACAAGGATTAGATTAGACCTCCGCTAAAACAAGATCCGTTCTAGAGAAGAGAACGATACGATATGTACTAGATAGTATCTAGTAGATACCTGGTAGTTTAGATTTCAACTAGATATCTTTTGCAGCTCAATTCGGACAACCAATGTCACTTTTACGTTAAATTATCGTATTAAGATCGTTTCAAAATAGTTTTGAGATCTACCTAAAAATACATAGATAACGAGACGTTTTAGACATTGTGGATATCGTTCAAGAGTATCTCCAGGATCGCGGAAATGTCAAATTTGACAGGCTAGATCTTAAAAATATCGTTGTCGTATCTTGGTGATGTCTAATAGATATCTAGTTCAAAATCCGAATCGGGCCCAGATACTTTTGAACGCAAACTGTAAAAGATTGATCTCTAATATTTGGTAAAGTATTCCAGGGTGGTAGATACTTTTGGTGCGTTGTTTCCTCCTATTAATGGTGCTGACTATGCCTCTGAAGTCGTAAGCGTCCATAGTAAGTTCGTTTACCATCAGGTAGGCTGTTATGCTAGTTTCTAATAGACGTGTTATAAAAAGCAAGTTATTAAATACCGCCATAACATTAGGCCGGTAGTTCTTCCGTTCTGTATTTAGGAAAGTATTAAACATAATAAAATATAATTTCAACGTTCCTCGCACGCCTCCCATATCTCCGGAACTCTACTATTCCATATGCGGGAAAAACATAAAAACTTGATAAAGTTGCCATGTCACTAGTGTCGTGAAACCAGTGAACGGAATTCACTGCATGAAACCAACTCAAATACTGGCTCGCGGACCGTTTCTGGAACTAAATATATCATTGTAATTAATACGAAACCGCGAACTATCATTAAGTACCTACCGGTTGCCATGGCAATACACATGTTCGTAATTAAACTATCTCCGCCCACAACTTCTTCCGCGTAGAAGTAGCTAAAAGGAAATTATAAGCAATCGAAGTTATGCTCTCATTTTAAAACAACATTCTGAAATAACATGACGTGAATATTGAAGTAACATATTATATCTATGTCTGGTACTAGTTTTCGTTGCTAGAAATTTTAATACAAAGTAATTAGAGCGAGTAGAAGTTTTACATACAAAACTTCTACTAGCTATAATTTTAGCTACGAAAACTAGTACCAGACATAGAAACGAGCTCGTATATGTTACGTTAATGTCTGTGCCAAGTTTCATTAAATTCAACCACGTCGTTTTAAAATGAGAGAGTTACCTCAATTATATGGGAGCGGTTTTTTGGCGACAGGTTCTTGTTAGTCTTAACAAAAATTACCTATCATTTCATTTCAGCTGCCAACCAATAACCTCAAACCGAACTTTTAACAAAATGCTAGAAAGAACACTCTAACGCTGCCCATAAAATCATAATCAATTAAAATCAAAAGTTTTCCACGGAGTCAGTGTATCCAGCGAGAGTTTACTGAAAACTTGCATCTTTCGGGTAATTTCTACGAGCTCTGCCGACGAATAGTATTTCTCAAATGGAGAAATAGTTTGTTTTTCAAGTAGATATACCTATCTATACATATATATGTTTAGACGCAGGTAATTAAAGGTTGAATGAATGAAAGACTAAAACTACTATACGAGTATGTAGATTCTAAGTTTTGCCACCACTCCACGTCAAAAGACCTTTATGTTTTGTCGCATGAAAAAATTGAGACTAATGATGAGGTAGCACATTTTCCAGAGTGAAATTTATAATGAAATTTCGGTTACCAATGAAACTTTGGCTCATTGTGCATTTAATGCTATGAAGAAAATTTTACTTAATTTTATGCAACATTTTATTGATGGAGGTGCGAGACTCGGCTTTGTTTATGTTTTATTTTTATTTGTTGCACTACAACTCGCCTTCGGTACAGAATAACTAATGCATAAACATAAGATTCTATAGATAATTATCTAACTTTATACACAGATTCGGAAACAATAAAAGTTTCAGAAATTGCCTTGAACATATCTAGGGAAATAGCTATCGTGTCAACAGTCGTAGCATTCTAGCCGGCTGGAAATACATTCACTAGGCAAAACATAACAGGGCGAAAGCCCAAGTTCCCAAATCAAACTTCCCTTCGTTTTTAGTCGGGAAACAACGCCATTCAGCCATTCATATCGCTCTTCATTACCTCTCGTAGTAATCGATTGACTGATGATACACGTGCAGATGCGATGATGAATGACTACAGTGCGATGCCAGGTGATGTTGTAGCGCGTTTAGTGAATCTAAACAGAATTCAGAGAGTTTAGGTTATTGCTTTATAATATTTAAAGAAAAACGTTTAAAATAAAACTTACCGGCATGCCTATTTCGAAACAACTGAATACACTATATTACTATAAGTCTGTAAGAAATCCAAATACCTAAGCTTCGGCTTACCCAACAGGAAAGCTCAACATGCCACCACTGGTCCCATAGTAAGGGACCAATTAGAGATTTTTTTTCCGATTCAATATAAATCAGAGGCATATATTTCAGATTCAATATAAAAGATCATTATCGTTGGTACAGGAATACTGAGGGCCTACCGCGAACCATGTTCGACGTGTTGCCTCCCTGTCACACTTACGTACGAATTTACAAGTGCGACAGAGAGGTAACACGTCGGACGTGATTCGCGGTGGTCCCTCTGCTAATAGTCGTACGTTATTAAAACCTGCTAATTAACCTCCGAGCATGCCAGAACCAGATAGCACTTAGCTATCCGTCACTAAAATGCAGCCATAACGCATTCTGATAGCCGTTTCGCTTTTTATTAGCAATAAAACCACATGCATCCATTAACTGAGAGTGCAGGCTGCATTCGCATCACATTCGCATTGAGTGCGCGAGCGCTGGTGACAGTGTTGACTCGACTGAGCGGAGTTCGAGCTTCAAAAACCAGCCAAGGACGAGTTGGACTCGCGCCCCAAGGGTTCCGTACTTCGTACATTTTTTTAACAAGATTTTTTCTTAAAGACAACTCACGCTTGATCTGCAGCTAAAGAACTATTTTTTGTCTTTTTTAGGGTTCCGTACCCAAAGGGTAAAAAACGGGACCCTATTACTAAGACTTCGCTGTCCGTCCGTCCGTCCGTCCGTCTGTCACCAGGCTGTATCTCATGAACCGCGATAGCTAGACAGTTGAAATTTTCACAAATGATGTACTCTGTTGCCGCTATAACAACAAATACTAAAAATAAAATAAAATAAATATTTAAGGGGGGCTCCCATACAACAAACACGATTTTTTTGCTCTATTTTTTGTTGATGGCGCGGAACCATCCGTGCGCGAGTCCGACTCGCACTTGGCCGGTTTTTTTTACATTTAGGGCCAATGGCCAATGGTGACATTTCATAACTTAACGGTTATGTTTATCGAGTTGCTGTAATTGACACTCGTCAACAATTTAATCGATACCTACTTTATTACACAAAGTACCTACTACCTATTATTTACGTTACACGTCAACAAAAAAGACATGCACCTATGTTTTAATCTTATAATTATAAACATGTGAGTAAAAGCATCTAACAAAACGGGTTATTCTAAAATGTATTATAATTCATTCGTATCTACCTACTTGAAATAGTTATTTACGATACAAGTGCGGATAAGAGGAAATTCGAAACGAGTGGTGATAAATTAAAACACGACCGAAGGGAGTGTTTTAAATCGACACGAGTTGCGAATTACCTGTTCGCACGCGTATCGTACAACGTTTTACAGTACATATGCCCCTTTAAATATTTGACATAGGAACGAAAAGTGCTTATTTACGCACTAGTGCGGGAAAGTAGCACCATATATTTATCACTTCAACGCCTTTCCGGCAAAAACATGCAAGAAAACAAGAGTAAAACAAATATTTGAGAAAACTCCGCAACGCGACGTTATTAAGAATTTTAATTAGGATGTTAACTTTTAAATGAATTCCGGCGGTGGCTACAGTATAAATTACCGGACGGTTATTGCTATTTTTAAATTTAACGGTCTTCTTTATTGTCAATTATTTTTCTTCATTTATTTTCCATCAATTTTCTGGATTATATTCGGATTTGTAATTGTTCGGTGGTAAATTTTTAAATTTATACTATAGCTGGTCAACCAAGTCTTGTCAGTAACAAAAGGCGCGAAATTCAAACTTTTATGGGACGATATCCCTTCGCGCCTAAATTTTTCAAATTTGCCGCCTTTTTCTACTGTCAAGATCTGGTTGACCAAGTATAGTATAGTTTTATTGGCTTGGAAATAAAGAAAAGTCTTTATGTGAATACCGCAATATTTTCTGAGAGGAAAAGAGAAAAGGGGACGACCGCTTCTCCACAATACAAACTAGTCCCCAGTTTCCTCCATGGATATTAACATTATAGAAAATAAATGCTCATCACTCTTATCTTATAATAATTAAAAGTATTAAAACCTTTAAAAAATCAAACGAAGGGGCATAACTGTGGTTGATATTGCAATAAATATTTTTTCTACTCCAGCACTTAAATGTGTCAATTAAATGACTGACAGTGATATCTAAAGCAATGTCATTTGAATGCTTTGTCTATAGGCTCATAAGATGACTGCTAGCAGTCATCTTATGAGTATAATACAACTGCTTTATTTTTTTTAAAGATACAAGTTCCGATCATCTTGATTGAAAGAGGTATGTTTTCATTTACAATAATAACTCTTTTTTTTTTAAATAATAACTCAATTTTTTTTAAATAATAACTTTTTTTTTTTAATTTTTTTTTTTTTTTTTTGCTGCAGCTGTCATAGAAAAAGTAATGTATGCAACAGCTCATAATTGGTTCTTAAAATTCTCGGGTCTTTTTTTACAAAACTCGACTACGTCTCGTTTTGTAACTTCGACCCTTGAATTTTAAGAACCCTTATTATATCACTGTTGCATAAACTACTATTACAGTACATATGGTCCTATTTTCCCGCACTAGTGCGTAAAATAGCACTTTTCGTGCGATGTCAATAGTTTAACGGACCATATGTACTGTAAAACGTTGTACGATACACGTGCGAATAGGTAATTCGCAACTCGTGTCGATTTAAAACACTCCCTTCGATCGTGTTTTAATTTATCGCCACTCGTTTCGAATTTCCTCTTTTCCGCACTTGTATCGTAAATAACTATTCAATAATGTGAAAGGCAGTTTAGGGGTGTTCGTCCACTTTCGTCTTAATGAAATAGTTATTTTCGATACAAGTGCGAAAAAGAGGAAATTCTAAACGAGTGGCGATAAATTAAAACACGACCGAAGGGAGTGTTTTAAATCGACACGAGTTGCGAATTACCTATTCGCACGTGTATCGAACAACGTTTTACAGTACATATGGCACTTTAAAGTTTCGACATACGCACGAAAAGTGCTATTTTACGTACTAGTGCGGAAAAGTAGCCCCATATGTACTGTAATAGTTATTTTCGATACAAGTGCGAAAAAGAGGAAATTCGAAACGAGTGGCGATAAATTAAAACACGACCGAAGGGAGTGTTTTAAATCGACACGAGTTGCGAATTACCTATTCGCACGTGTTTCGCACGTGTATCGAACAACGTTTAACAGTACATATGGCACTTTAAAGTTTCGACATACGCACGAAAAGTGCTATTTTACGCACTAGTGCGGAAAAGTAGCCCCATATGTACTGTAAATAGTGTAAATTATATTTTCAAATGTAGGTAGATATTCTAAATCCAATATAGAGAGAAATAGGTTGCCTATTAGTTTTGTTATTGCAGTGATATGATGCTCGCGCTTATTGATGCACGCAAAATGCACTGTGAGTTCCCTTCCTCATTATAGTTACACGGAACGTTGGAATGCATTCCGATATCAACTGGAATTGGAATCAAGTGCCTCAGTGGTCCGATTGGTTCAGAATGGACTGATTCCATTCAAATGAAACCGCATTGTGCGTATATACCGCATACCGGGAATTAAATTAAGAACTGATGGATACTTCGTAGACTTATATCGACCGGGTTATGAACCGTGATTACCTTTTTTATTGTTTTCCTTTTGGATACTACGTAATTTAACCCGTATGGTATGAGTCAATTATATATTAAACTAGCGACCCGCCCCGGCTTCGCACGGGTTAACAAATTGTACATAAACCTTCCTCTTGAATCACTCTATCTATTAAAAAAAAACACATCAAAATCCGTTGCGTAGTTTTAAAGATCTAAGCATACAGACAGACTGACAGACAGCGGGAAGCGTCTTTGTTTTATACTATGTAGCGATGAGCACTAGGTACATGTATGCCTATGAAAGGCATGGATGAACTTTTTATTTTTGCCCGAACTTGGCGAGCACAACAATGCATAAACTTATTTTCTAAAGTAGGCGTGGAATTCCCTGTATTCCTAAGGACATAAACGTGACTTGCGTCACTTGCGTGGACATATATTTATAATTTGTAGCTTCATTTTAATTTAACTACTTACATACAGTATACAACAATACCAGTGAATGAAAAAAAAAATAGACCAACTTTTTAAAACTTAACCTAGGTACCATAAAAAGAATAATAACTTTGTAGGAACTTTATATAAGGTGCATTGGGATTATTTCTAAAACGGGATAATTTTGAAAATAACAAATACCTTTTAATTCTGTTATCGATGTTACCCCAAAAGCACCTTATCCATAATATCTACCTATATACATATATAATTATGTTACGTACGTGTGGTGCGTCTATAAAGCTTAATTGCCACGGCTTCGTGTATTTTGACCTAATTTGGCGCCTTAATGCTGCTCTTGATGAAGATGTATACCAAATTAGCCCCGCTTGCTTTTGGATTTGTATAACTAGCACTGCACGTTCCCGTTGGAACGTGGTGCTCCTACACTGGCAATTATGGGTCTCTATTGTTTCCCAAATAGTTTTAAGTCATAATGTGTTGTTTGCCCGCATTTTCGTTAGTCATAATTGATTTAGTTCAGAAACGCGTCACTTTTCAGGACACAAAACAAACCTAACCTAACCTAAACCATCTATATGATAACCTGACGAAAATCCTGAAATGTTAACGGTTTCAGTTTTATGACTAATGATAATATAATATTTAAAGCCGCGACCATGACCAGTGAAACCTGTGTCGAAACGTGGGAATTGAATAAATTTCGCGTTAGACCCGTCTATAAATGTGAGTTAATGATAATATGACAAACAATACTTTATGTTATGAATTAAACTTTATGGTAAACAAAGGGACCCGTGTCAATTATATGTATAACGTTTATAATAGGTACCTATTGTGTGACAGGGACAACATAACAACAACATTAATCAATACTATAATGTTATATACGGAAGCACCATAAACCGATACTGCAAAATTCATCGAACGGTTCCGTAATTGGAAGCATTGTGATCGAACAAGAGGTATGTTTCATTAATATTGAAACGTCAATCTAGCGGAGGCATTGTGTGGCGGTTTCACTGGCCTCGAAATGTTATCTTATTTGCGATCGCTACCCTAATCGATGGGGAAAATTGCTTTAAACAAGTACCTATTAATATTTGATGGCTCCTCTACACGATGGGCCAACGCCGGCCACTCCAAGGGATGCATTTATGCGTTAGAGGGAGCAAGTGATATTGATATCTCATTCTACCGCATGGCTGCGTCCCTTGGAGTGGTCGGCGTTGGCCCATCGTGTAGAGGAGCCATGAAGGATCGTCGCGGACTGTACCTACGTGTCAACGCCATTACATAATAATTTAACGCATTTTGTCTTGAATTGAAAAGACGGTTAGTAACGATTCGACAGAGTTGTCGCTTTCTGACAATATGTCAAGACGTGGCCATATTATTGCTGTTTAATATTTTAATAAGTAACATTTTGTATACCTATACCTACGAATTTTGCATTAGTTTTACCTGGGTAAACTTGAAACCTCTATAAGACGATCAATAACTTATAAGAATCTTTCTGGGTCGATACGATACCCTCTATCTATATTATAAGACGAAAGCTCGTAAGAAGTACATTTGGCAATATTTGTGTTTTATAAAATGAAATTACCTATTGGCAGAAACTTATTGTCGGTCAAGCGCTAATGGGCGTTTTTTTTTGTTGTCCCTGTCCCCTACACTTTTTTTTTCAAATTTGGTTTTTTTATGTTATTTCTACTCAGAATCACGAGCTCTTTCTATCCTAATAGGAGAAAAAAAGTGTCCTAAGGTTTTTATTTCCATTCCGTCACCATTTTTCATAGACTTTGTATGGCGGTCGCGGAATGGAAAGATCGAAAAATTTATGAAAGTTTTGGGACACTTTTTTTCTCCTATTAGGATAGAAAGAGCTCGTGATTCTGAGTAGAAATAACATAAAAATTCCAAATTTGAAAAAAAAGTATAGGGGACAACTTTTAAAAAAAACGCCCTAATGACTGGTCTACACATTAAACTGGAAGCTAAGTATGTTTACAAGCCCAAATCGATACTGATTTGTTTGTCAAAGTAATTTGAGTCAACTTCGTTGTTCTTATCAGCTTACTGGCCAAACTTTTGATCAAATTTCAATATTACACTCAAGGGCCAATAGAAACGAGTAATTTTGTATGTACTCATCTAATTGTAACTAAGTATGTACCTATATTTAGGTATAAATATAGGTACATACTTAGTTACAATAGGCTACATGACAAATTTTCATTTATGGTATCAATCGATCGGGTTTGTTTTTAGGATCAAATGTCTACATATGGGACCCATTGCATTAAAGTAGGTAACACAAAAGTCAGAAATTGTAGTCAAAGGCCGACAGTCGCACTTCACTCGCGAAACGTCCTAAACAAAACGAGTAGGGAACGTGACGTCAAGGTCTCTGGGAGCCCATCTTGTAGTATGGACAAAACAAGAAAATTGCGTTTTTGTCGGTGAAATATTGCGTTTATGTATATAGTTGCTGTACAATATTTTTTTGGATGAAATGTAAGGAATCGAATGGTACCCTTACTTTTATCGTTTTTGGAAGTTAAAAAAAAAACTTAAATTTTGAAACTTTCAGGTCCTGTATTTTTGTAATTTTTCAATATTTTATTTTAATATTTACATTATTGTGATAAATTGCTCGTTTGCTATCTATTTTACTAGATTTTGTTATAAAATTCAACATGTGTCATCATAGCTATTAACGTTATTATTATTTTATTATTTATAGTCCCCACGCTAGCCCAATGCTGATTGAGGACTTCACATACACCTCTGAAGCTTTTCGCAGATGTATGAATATGAAATGAACTTAATTTTTTAACTTTGTTTATTACTTAATTAATATTAACTAAAACGTTTCTTATGTAAATACACGTTTCTTTGCTGGAAACATTTTTCAACTTTATACTTAGGTATTGTGTTCAAAGTTTTTTTTAGAGCTCTTGGAAGAACAGACAGACAGAGTAGAACAGATCCTACCGCCAAATACGAAAATCGAAATATCCCTAGCATATTCGAACAATAGATAGGTAAACAAAGAAATTTCCCGGTTTTTTTTTTCGTTTTTAGCGGTACCTAGGACCTAGGCCCTCAGAACCTCAAAAGCAAATGTACGTGGCAAATATTTTGGCTGAAACTTACGTACGCTACAGGCATTCTCACGCTAGCTCGGTTTTGTTTGTAAATTAGTCTAGCAGATTAAAATCGCTCAGCAAGCGCCGGTAATCACCTAAAACCAAAATTCGACCTAGTTCCGTTGAAATATGATCTCATTTGCAAAGTGCATTACGTGGTCGGCTGCGCCGCTGTAGGTAACCGAATTACACTTGATCAACTTACAGTTCCCTATTTACAAAGCATTTTAAACTTGGCTAGAGGGCCGATTTTTGAAATTCGACCGCTCGATTTCGTGTATTTTGTTCAATAATATCTCCACTAATAGGCCTTTAAATTCTACTAAGTAATAGAATTGAAAACGAGTGGTCAATACCACTAGATTCCCAATTTCTATCGCTCGTATTTAAAAATATTGCATTTCGCCGTTTTCCACACATTTTCGAGTGACGAAATCGACCACTCGAAATTCAAAAATCGGCCGCCAGGTAGATTGTTTTCGGGCGATGTGTTCAAAGCTGTGGTTCAAAGTGAACACAGCTCGAGTGACTCGTAAACACAGCTTAATTATAAGAGAATACTATAAGTCTAACGGCGTTATTTATAAACGTCTGCTAAGTTAATCAGCTGATGATCGTCGTTTGTCCCTCTCTATGGCATAACGACAGATAGGGACAAACGACGATCATCAACTGATTAAGGTAGCAGCCGTTTATGGATAACGCTGTAAGTTAATATAAAACGGACACGCAGTCGCAGTTGTTGACGAAGGTGAGGAAGCCCTCTTCAGGCTTCACCAATTTCCTCCAAGAACGTTAGCGGCACAGGAAATAAGATAAAACAGAAATTTGACTATGCAAGTATGCAGGTGTAATCATTGATGGTTTTCAGCAGAGCGTGATATGTGTTTCATACTCCTTAATCAAACTTGTGTAAAAGTAACTTAGAACGTATATATAAAACTACTGTACCTAACTGTTGTATTAAACACATTTGCACACATGTGGTTTATCGTTTACTAATAGTGTCAGCCCGCGACTTCCAGTGCCTGCGATCATGATGATTGATAAAAACCATCCTATGTCCATCCTGGGCCTTAAACTATGTCCATGGGTACCAAACTCAGCTGTTTAAGTGGGTAAGTATAGGTGGTAACAGACAGACAAACAGAGTTACTTTCGCATCTGGGGGCACGGCAATGCCCCCGTCAAGTAGAGCAAAATTTTTTATATTAGGATGGATTGTATTTAACAGGGAAAGTAGACAATCCCTCTTGCTATAATTTTATTACGACCGTTTAAAAGACAAACTACTGTGTTATCAACATTGTCTGTGATGTCGAATCGTTATCAAGAATTTAGGTAGAAAGGAAGTTTCTGACACCGGATGTGAAGGAAAATGTACCGGAAACAATGCTATTATTCATTCGACCCTTGTTCATAACATTAAACAAACACCCTTCAATAGGGATGTGACTTTAATCAGGCTCAAATCTATTACTTTACTGTGAAATTTTGCCGAAAGTTCTGACAACTTCTCCAACTTTTCGGAGACTTTGCGTAATTTGGACATGTGTATTCGAAAGTAGGTACACTATCCTCCTGAGTCCTGAGTCCCAGCATTTGTTTTGTTTTTAAATTTGGAACCCTTACTCAATGAAAGTACAAATTGTACAAAAATTTGGCAGGGTCTTCGGAGGCTATATCAAACAAACATCCTTATCTTTAAACAATAAATACACCTACCTAAATACCTAAATATTTTTATACCTACCTAAATACATATATGCACGCTAGAGAGCCCTTCCTACCCCCGCTCATATAACTACTAGACTAGGTAAGATATAGGTACCTACCTAGGCCATTGTAAAGCGTATTATGAAAAAAAAAAACAATTGTAAAGTGTATTATTTACGCCTACATATTCGTGTATATGCCATTAGAAAGAATTTCGTAAATTGCAGGAGTGAGCATAACGATATTTAAATATCTAACTTTATGCGGTAGGTACCTAGTACCTAAATAACGGTAAAAAAATCTCATATTGCGTGATTTTTAGATTTTTAGTCACTATTGTCTGAAAGTGGCTGATTTAGAATTTCATGCTTACTTCTGCGGAGTCTTTTCTAGTCCTAAAAACAATTAAGCGAAGTACGTATATAAGTTTAAATTTCGCCTTTTAAGTACCTATGTCCATCAAAAGCCTCCCTTTATTCAAGGTCAATTTACACAAACGCCCCATACATTTCGCTTAATAGCTTACACGCTTAAGTGCGCAACTAAATGTAGTTAGGTAACATTTTGTAAGTCATCCGAACTAAGTCCCGAGGATTTGTGCCGCCAGTCAGTCGAGTTTATAGAGGCCATTGAAATAGTTTAACCCCTACATAACTTCGCAACTATTTTCAGTCGTTACTAACAGGGCTCGGGTCCGATTTCACTAAGAAAGTTGCAGAAGATAACTTGACGTGTCTACTACATCGCTACCTTGGGTAATTAAAAGACAATGTTGGAGCGTACAGTCAGCAGCAAAGTTGCTAAGCAGGCGAGGTGTTCAAAATAATCTTGACGCGACTTTATTGTTAAGAGACGCTCTTAGCGTGTCAAGGTAATTCTAAACACCTCGCCCGCGCGCTTAGCAACCTCTGCTGCTGACTGTATATACCTATAAAAACTGGGCACCGCGCACCGCCACAACTCATCCGCTCGCCGTCAATCAACCAACGTCAATCAGTCAACCATACGTAAGCACGTAACGGAAGACTCAACACCTGGGAGATGTAGACACGGCTACGGCTGGGCGACAGCGTGCTTACAGCAACCACAGGTGAATCGCGCGCTTTCCCCGGCACGAAGTCGAGACGCAAGCACACGGCCTAAGCGCGGTTAAGGCGGTAGTACTATTAGTTATTCTGTGGTTAAGGCTTCGTCACACATAATGTGGAAATATATGTGTATGTGCCATGTATGTTACATATGTATCATGCAATAATCTTTAAAAATAAATTGTTAGCTTTAGAGCAGGTACTTTTCCTAGAAGATGTAGGATCTGACATCCTATAGGTAGTTTTTTTGGATTTACTAGTTGTACGATAGGATTGTTGAAAATGAAACCATATCGATATAATAAAAATCACAGTCGTTTAATAATTAATAAATACTGGTTATAAGGATACACATAGAGATTTACCAAAACCGTTAGCGTTGTGGAAAGGTACTTTAAATCTAGTTTAATCTAGCATACCACCAAAACGGCCAAATTAACAAGAACTTACGTATCATTACGTCGCATTGGTATTCAAACGACCACTATGGCACTTGTTAACATGGCCATTTTAATAGCGGATATATGAATTAGTACGTAGTTCTCTGTAGCCTACCGTGGTACCGTGTGTTAAATTAAACTAGTGGGTATCAAAAAAATTGTTTCGCGGTATCGAATAATTTCTTAGCCCACGTTGTCATTAAGAAGCTCTTGCTATTACTAACTAGGTAATAATGCACCATTTAAAGGGTTCGTTTAATCTGACGCATGCTAGCGCACTATTGGCGAACCAGCCGGCCTAGCCAAGGTGACAATCGCTATGTCTCTCTGTCACGCTTATGGAAGTGTGATAAAGAGACACAAAGCTTTTGACAGTGACAGTTGCGTTTCGATCGCTACGGAGCGTAAGCGATTGGCATGTTGGCTACGCGGCCAGATTCAGATCGCTTAATACGGTGTAAACGTACATTTGCAAAAAGATCGAAAAATGGCCGCACATGCATTTTACGTACGAAGCGCAGCGAACGATCAAGCTATTGGCGCGCTAGCAGCGTATTTGTCCGATAGCCGGCCTAGCCAAGGTGACAATCGCTATCGCTTCGACAACGAATCGCTTTAAGTCTCTGTCGCACTGATATGGACGAGTGATAGAGAGATCACTACACTACGGTACGTTAACGATTGGCATCTTGTCTACGCACCCTAGTCGCATTTCTAAATTTTTAAACTCAACTCAAATTAGACGTACTTATATTCTTTACATTTAATAATTTCCAAGAAAGGAGCGGTTCTGGAGTGTGGTGAAAACCGTATTATTAAACGCGTGAGTTTGTCGTTACACTAACAGTTCTATTACTCGCCTTATACCTTGACCTTGAAAATAACATATTAATAGCATATAAGTGAAATGTAGCATTTCTTTTGAGTAAATAAAAAGTCTTTAACCAGATATAATATGGCGGCTGATACTCCCAGATCAGAGATTTGTTTGAATCGTTTTTCTCGTTGCCTTCAGGTTATGCCAGCGTACACTTAGCCAAGTGTAAAGACTAACTTTACATACATTCACTATTACACAAATAAATGTATAGCTTATTACTGTAACTTTTATTTGACGAGTTTTATAAACGCATTTATGAATACAGAATCAGATAATTTAAAAATGTCAACATCATCGTCTACAAAGTTGCAATCACTTGAGATCATCAGATGAACGGTGTACCTATAACACCCTATAATAAGTACCTTTTAAATTCGCATAACAATAATATATTCGTCTGGTTCAGTGGGGTAATAGGGTAAATATAAACGGCAATAATAATAAAGTGGGTAATTGAACTAGAATATAACTAATAACATGACCTAATGACATTGTCATTCGTCCATCAGCACTGACACCGCAACCAGCTTTAACAATACAAGATGATTATAGATATTCAAAAAGAATCGTGGATACAATTATTGAGTAGGTATCACATACCTATATTCCGTTCAGAGTCGACAAAATGTTTGATGATTAGATCAAATTCTACACGTAATTTACAAAACTTTGGTGCAAGATTGCGTTGTGAACTTAGGTTTAAGTCATGGGCCCGATGGTCTAAAAAACCTTACTTAACCCCTAGATAACAAACTAAGTTTAAGCTAGATATTTCGATCTACTGAACGTTATCCTAACCTAACCTAAGCCAAGCCGGCGGCTGCTGCCGAATATCAAAAAATGTTTTACGCTCGGTCACTATCAGATTATATAAATTATATTTTAAACTAGCGACCCGCCCCGGCTTCGCACTGGTTCAAATTATACATAAACCTTCCCTCTAGAATCAGTCTATCTATTTAAAAAAACCGCATCAAAATCCGTTGCGTGGTTTTAAAGATCTAAGCATGTATGCTATGTATAGGGACAGACAGCGGGAAGCCACTTCGTTTTATACTGTGTAGTGATAAGAATAATTGTTGGTAACTGTAGAAATCATAAAGTCTGAACTAAGTTAGGTTGGCAGTAATCACTTTCCATCGCTTGCCAGTCTGTAATTAAAATTGCTATAATTATTTATATTCTACCTAAGTATGTAATGTATGCTGTATACCTGCTGCTCTGTGCGCGTCATTAAGGTATCTATTTATGTGTTTGTTGATTTCCTAAGTAGGTATAATCCCAGCATATTATTTTTGACAATCTGTCTGGTAGTGACCCTGCCTATGAAGCCGATGGTCCTGGGTTCAAATCCCGGTAGATAGCATTTGGGATAGCGTGATGACTTGATATTTGTTTCCGAGTCATTATAAATATAGATGATTGTGTATGTCCTCACAACACAAGCCTTATAGAGCTTAGTTATTATGGGGTTTGTGTAATAAAAATAAATTTGTAATTGGTTAATGAGTAATGACTGGGTTCTGAAGAATCAAACGGAGGAACTTTCATTCATAAAACCTAAAGCTAGTTTTTTGTTAGATGCCGATAGGAAAAATGATAATAATGAGTACTTGTTTTTAGTGACCGATCGTAAAACTTTGACGGAAACATTAACTTTTCTTCTAACTGTACCTAACTAACTAACTACAGTCGATCTGAAAACTTGCCATGAGCTGTATGACGCCAGTTATAATCAAATCGCAATTCATCTTCTCATCGATAACCCGCGATAAGGAATAAATCTTGAAATTACGACTCGATTTCATGAATATCAAGAATTAGTAATATGAAGTTTGTTGCCATTTTAAAGAACAGGGCCATATTTTAGCAGTACAAACTAGCCCTTTGATTTTCAGATCTAAATATTCAATTTTTTTATATATAATTATCACATCGAAATTATCAAAGCCAAATATCATATTAAACTGCTTGAGCGAGACTGAGACATGAACGACGATTTGAGCAAAAATTAGATATGGGATACAGTTTCTACTCTTTTCCAATAATTTTACATGTTTCATACAATCTCATGGTAGTTCCCCATACTTAAAACTATTGGAACATGCGTGCCTTAATATTACTTTTAAAGGCTGAATCGACAACTAGATAACTATGCTAAACCTTTCATTAAATACATTCTAATTATAACGTTCTCCTATTTCGATACGATTGATGTCAACTTATTAATATTATTGAGTTTGATAATTTGAGTTGGGAACCGTTCTCATATCGAGTTGTACATTATGATCGGATTAAGGGGCATTTCATATGAAGCGGACAGGAAAAAAAAAGTGAGGTTCCCGAATTTGTTTATATTTGGTTTAGTTCTTCTTCTAGTAGGTATAAAACCGGACGCCAAATATTTTTTATATATGACGTTTATTTTAAAAATTATGAGCTTTTCAAAAATTACCGTAATTGAAATTCCGATTTTTTTAAACTCGAATATCGAATAATTAAAATATATAACTTATTATTAAACCAAGCGTTTTGTATAGAATTTTTAATGATCTTTTCAGCGAAGAAATCAATTTTGAAAAATAAATAAAAAATAATGGTTAAAACCGGAAGTAAACTTTTCGCAACCATTTTTCGAAAACTTTGACCAGTTTTTTTTTATTTATTTTTATCTCAAAATATAGCCCTAAGTATGTACAAAATACACTAGAAGTTGCAGAATGGGATCTCCATTGGTTAAGACAATAGGTCAATAAATGTACATACATGTCGCCCTGAGTGCGACGTACCGTACTGGTCAGGGATGTTACAGAGCTCCGTTTCCGTTAAGCCCTTGCTACACGGTCGCCGACAAGCCTTCTAACCGTCTGTCCTTGGTCTGACCTTGGTCAGTTTTGGTCAAATTTTATTGGAAACAACTGTCTACACGGTCCGTCCAGACCAAGGCCACGCGGTCTGAGGGCCTTGTCGGCGACCGTGTAGCAAGGGCTTTAAGTCGGAACTTCCGTTTGGTATTACACATCCGTTTCTGTTCCGGTTCCGTTACTTTTGAAACGGAAGTTATATCGGATGTCAATGCTTAGCGCGGCAGCGGGACATGAGCGGTGTACATCAAAAACAAACAGGTTTATACCAGTCATTCGCTCATAGCCCCGCTTGCCACGTGCTGCAGTAATTAGATGTTCTGGTTTATCCGTGTTTTCGAATTTAAAGTACCTATTCGTATGTGTTCAATGATTTATAACTCAAGATAGGTTATAGGCGTTCCCAAATTGAAGCGCTTAACTTGTGACAAATTGGACAAGTTGCCTTTAGTCGCGGCTGGACAAGCGAGAAATGTGCACGTGCTAACGAGCTCCCGCACACCGAAAGAGAAAGAGACGACCTTATGTTTAACAACAAGTGTGAGAAGGATGGATGGAATTAGAAAATTAATCAAAAATAACAGATTTCTTCGTAGGCACAGAAATAAATATGGAAGTATTTTTTATGCTCCTCAAGTATGAGTATAACCTATCTATGGTTATATATCATTGTATGTGTTGTGTTGTGTAATGTATACCTACTGATAGTACTGACTCAGGCTCCGGTTCTGGTTCCGGTTCCGTTTTCGGTTCCGATTCCGTTTCTGGTTCCGATAAACTAAATTTAAAACATCTGGTTCCGCTTTCGGTTCCGATAAAACCACATCCGTTACATCCCTGGTACTGGTATACATACATATAGCAGCTGTTTTACTTATAAGAACATGTATTTAGTAAGACTGCTGGTAAATCATAACATAATGAAATAAGAAAGTCAACAATTCTAACCAGTTTATTTCATAATTTTTATTATTTTACAATAAGAATTATAAGCTAAACAGCTGCTATATGTATGTATACCAATTACCAGTACGGTACGTCGCACTCAGGGCGACATGTATGTACATTTATTGACCTATTGTCTTAACCAATGGAGATCCCATTCTGCAACTTCTAGTGTATTTTGTACATACTTAGGGCTATATTTTAAGATAAAAATAAATAAAAAAAAACTGGTCAAAGTTTTCGAAAAATGGTTTCGAAAAGTTTACTTCCGGTTTTAACCATTATTTTTTATTTATTTTTCAAAATTGATTTCTTCGCTGAAAAGATCATTAAAAATTCTATACAAAACGCTTGGTTTAATAACAAGTTATATATTTTAATTATTCGATATTCGACTTTAAAAAAATCGGAATTTCAATTACGGTAATTTTTGAAAGGCTCATAATTTTTAAAATAAACGTCATATATAAAAAATATTTGGCGTCCGGTTTTATACCTACTAGAAGAAGAACTAAACCAAATATAAACAAATTCGGGAACCTCACTTTTTTTTTCCTGTCCGCTTCATATGAAATGCCCCTTAAGTCAAATAGGCCGCAATTGCGCAATTCGCTCGTAACCAAAGAACTACTCAATTCATTCAAACGTTAAGTTTAAGGCTTCCATTATATGCTCGGTCAACCTCGACCAAGCAACATTCACCAATCCTATCGTGAATGCTATAACGACATATTTATTTTGTCATATCAAACCATTTTGACAGATTCCGACGTATACCTAATACATAGATATTTTCTTACGCCCATTTCGATCGGTTCACGTCAGCTTTAGCGAATCGACGAGTACATCCGCAGGTTGCCCATAATGGACCAAGCGTCTAAATACAGCGTAACCTAATGAAAATGTACATTTTGCCATTCCAAAATCTGTTAATGGAAAAGTGATACCTTAGAAAAGCCTAAATTTGTGCCTACTGCATCATCTTCAGTTTGAACCTTAGCACTAAGTACGAAATGAGTCTGATGAATACGAAAAACGCGATAAGCGCACCTACGTCTACCCAGAAGTTGGCTTTGTCCATCGTCATCTCCTTGAGGAAGGTATCTGGCTTCCTGAAGTGGCAGTACACCTCGGAGCAGTGGAGCTTCTCTCGCCCGAACCCGTACACTGAGAGCATGGCCCCTTCGAAGCCGTACCTGACGTAGCTCAAGTATGTTAACCACTGCAGATAGCCGGGGATGGCTTTGAAGTTCACGAAGAACCCTGAAAAGAAAAGGAAATAGTTTGTTTTAAAGACACTTCCGCACGTGCTACCAGAAATTTAATAAGAAAGACACAACATCTACACAAATGACAATAAATTATTTAAGTACGGCATTGCTAGCATGATATTACAAGCTTTTATTTACTTTCACCTGTCTCGCTGTCTGTCTGTCTGTAATCAAATCTTGCAAGTTAAATTTGATCCACTTCCCGGTTTCCGATTGAGCTGAAATTTTGCTTACACATGTAAGTCGGTTGACAATGCAATATTATGGTACCATCGAGCTGATCTGATGATGGAGACAGGAGGTGGCCATAGGAACTCTGTGATGAAACAACGCAACCTAATTGTGTTAGGGGTTTTTAGAATTGTCTCGATGAGTATTAGTTGTCTGTCGAAGAAAAGTACAGTCAGCGATAAAAGCTTGTACCAAAAATAAATTTTTTGCCAAAAACTTATATTATGTCATTCTTTGTCCCTGTCCAGAAAATCACCTATAGTAAGAGCATAAATACAGATATAATAATATATATAATAATGGAATGGAAAGTATATACGCAATCCTGTTACTGGTGCGTGTTATTCATTTTAGTATACATATCCTCCGACAGTAAAACAAGAGTAGGATCAGCTTTAGGCACAAATAAAGAATTTTGAGAGTTTACGCTGGCTTCTTAAGGAGGTCAATATGGTGCTGGTTAAGATCGGTTTTCCTAGGATAGCGGTGCCGTCATATAGCGGCCGTCTCCATACTAAATTATACGGCTAAATATGGATGTCATAGTATTTGTATGGAGACGGCCGCTATATGACGGCACCGCTTTCGGAGGAAACCAAAGCTTTAGTAAGAATATTTGATCTCAGTCAGGCGTGGCTCACTTCGTGATTTCGTCGCTTTGCTACAGGTAGCTAAAAGTACATCTGTTCCACACCAATTTTGGTGGCTAGCCATAAGCCGCGCGTGGCGCTGTCGCCACCTAGCGGCCATATCTGTCCTGATCGTAACAGACGCGTTTTGTTAGAGAGCGAGTCTTCTGTACCTAGTACTATTATTTATTCTGTGTCTTAGTGCAGGCACAGAATAAGTAATAGTAATATCATACAGAACGGACACGCACCGCCCCGCCCCGATTCGGATTACCTCGCCCGCGACAGGCCGTTGTGCGTAAGTCGCTCTACTGAGAACATGTCAGGATTCCGTCAGAAACTCAATGACGCGTATACAGACGTGCCGCGCACACATATAAACGCAAATCATTTTTGATGTATGGCGTGTCCGCCCTGTGTCGTAAGTCGTAACAGACGCGTTTTGTTAGAGAGTGAGTCTTCTGTACCTAGTACTATTATTTATTCTGTCTCAGTGCAGGTTTACCTGAGAACAAGACGACGGGGATGGTGGTGACGGGCCCTAGATAGACGCCAGTCTCGATCTTCATGGCGGCGCCGATGAGCAGCCCCAGCGACTGCGCCACCAGCGCCGTCAGGATGTTGATGGTGGTGAACATCAGCACCCGGTCCGTTTGCATCGGCTGCCCCGTCATGAAGTATACTATTATTACGTATACGCCGCTAAACACTATCTGTAAGAACATAAACAACATATTTTAGTATAGGGAATATGATAATGTTATTTCATTCGTTTATATACGAGTTGTCGACTCGTAAAATATTTATTGAGTTTGGAAATTGTATTTTTTCTACTCCCGTACTTTTATTTGCCATTTAAAGGGTCGTGTACACACCTTTAAAACCCTACCTTATAGTTGTCAAGACAAGTCTTTAGTCTATTCCCCAAAAAAGTATTTGTGCATACACGCAGTATCTTTTTGGCGATTTTACGATACTTTGTGTAATGACCACTTAAAAAATATTGAATGAAATACAGTGTTGCCAACCTTATTTTAAATGTCATCTCTGACAAATAAGTGAACCATAGACATGATTTTTTTAAATTTCATTCATTCATTCATTATTTTCCCGCCCGTACCCTCCATCTTTGCTACATCTTGAATTAAAAATATTTGTTAAATTTACAATTTTATTTAAAAGTAAGTGCTTGGTCGTAGAAAAAGTATTGTAAGTATGCAACGTTGTTTAACTGAGTCAAAAAATACTCGTGGCGTCTTTATTAACAATTTTCGGCTTCGCCTCAAATTGTTACTCACGCCACTCGCCTTTTTTGACCTCTCTTAAACAACGGTTGCATAAAATAAATTAAGATCTTTGTAGCTTTGAGCGAGAGTTGACGATATTTTGATCTTCAAAGTCCTGATTGGAAGATTTTACATTCATCCACATGTGTAATATAAAATTTCATTTCAATTTACCTGGAAGGGTAAGTCCGCTAGCGTTTTTGCGAAGTAGAATGCTTTTAAAGAGTACCAGTAATTTAAATGCTCTCTCACAAACACACTCATTTCCGTCGGGACTGAAACAAAAAGACAAACATAAGTAACGACAATGCATAATATTGAAATCGAAGTTTAAAAAGATAATAAACGATTAGAAGTTTATAGAAAAACAAGTAAACTCACATGTAAGGATTGTAGGCATCATAGCCGTAAACATCGTGAACATAACAGTGAAGAATATGCATCCTGCGTTGCTCATAACCTTCGCCGCGTCCGACCCGATATCGTAATACAAGAACCCGATTAGCAGCCCGACAACCGTATGCGAACATAGCCTTAAATGCGTCAGCATTTGATCTCTAAGAATGCTTCTAAAGGTCCTCTTTAACAAGATCCAGAATTGCTTGAAGCCGGAGGTTGGGAAGCCGGTTTTGATAGGTTTCTTGGTGAAGCTCTCGCTGGAGTCCAGGAGGGAGGTGGTGCACGTCACGGGGGCTAGGTTGGTGGAGTTCGGGACGGCGTTCTGTTTCTCTGGATTCGGAGTTGGGCCTGACATATCTATTACTGTGCAGGTTGGCTTGTCTGGAATAAAAAAAAAACAAGTTACTTAGCTATTAATCTGTTAAATTTATGTAGTAATATAAGAAACTGTACAGTATTATAACTCAGGAACATCTGTTCCTATACAGGATGTAACAAAAATAGTAGAGATCCGTTTAAGGGCATATTTGGTGTCGTGTTCTGATTAGGAAAAAGTATCTCGAAGATAAATTTTATTGACGCGAAAAATGTTTAGCTTTTGGGGGGTTGGCTGACTTAGACGAGCTGCCCATAGAATTAAAAAAAATCGCGTCGAAAATTACGAGGATTTGGACCTCTTGTTTCGTTGGCAGAGTCACTACCGACAACTACCGACTAGGCTAGGACTGCTAGGCGGCCGTTATAAGCTTTATAAATAAAGCCTAATTACATTTTCAATAATAATATTCATTTTAACAGAACGTTACTTGTAAAACCTTTTCCTATTTCTAGACTAAGTAAGTTGTCAGTCTATATTGGTACCGGTAAATTGCCGTATAGTATTGAATACCTACTAACACTGTCTCAAATGCCAAGGCCAGCCCCTTGGGTGACCTTTGGTGTTTGTTCTATTTATTTGGTACAATAATACGAAGACACGCGTATTTATTACGTCAAGCGAGCATTGTCACGTCTTGGTGAAAATATTTACTATACATTATTAAGTAGCCCAACTTTTGGAAGCAATATTTTGTTAGAGCATGTAGGTAATGAATATTTTATTTTTCTTGGCGTTGGTCGAAATGAATAACCGTCCAATTACTTATAACTTTGTCTTTTCTCTAATAAAACGATTTGTGTACACTTGTACAGTCAACAGCAAAAGTTGCTAAGCGGGCCAGGTGTTCAAAATGATTTTAACAAAGCTTTATTGTTAAGAAACTAAGGACGTCTCAGACGTGTGAAGGTCATTGCTGTCGACTTCATACATTTATTTACTCGTACTTATTGTTAAGCTAAAAAGTCTGCACTTGATTAAGATCATCGACTCTTACAAGTTGCCAATCTTACAAGTTCATGTTTTAATTCATTTACAAAAGCCAATCTTACAAGTTCATGTTTTAATTCATTTTTGTATACTTCTATCTCTTAGTTTGTATTATGTCGTGAGTTTTTAAACATGAAATACTTTACGAAAAGGAAATATTTACATAATTCGAGGCTAAAGTTTTCCTGCTGCGAACTTACCCACGACCACCTCCAGCGACTTGCAATTGTTCTTGGCCTGGTTGTTGTAGTTGGAGTTCTGCGGCGCGGCGGCCGGCTGCACGCGGCCACAGTTGCCCTTGTTCACCGCCATCACCAGCTTGTGCACCCAGTCGCCGTGCTCGCCGGTCGCCACCTCCATCACTGGAATGTCACATGTTATCTTTTAGTCTTTTCGACGCCGTGTCAAACACAAAAGCTGTCGCTGACGCCACGTCACCGAAGTGTCAAAACTGAAATTGAATTTTATGCTTATGCACGTAGGTCTATGTTGCTCTGTGATATGTGACCGATTAATCGATCTTTGGCGTTGAACCTACGGTGCGGATATATCGGTCATTGGCGTCCAAAAGGTTAATGAGTTTAGTGGTATTGTTGAGATACAAAAGGCAGCGGTCCTAACATGGTTCCTTGGGGAGCACCGACACGGTGGTTTTAAGTTTTGATGTACAATATAAGTTTTTAGGGTTCCGTACCCAAAGGGTAAAAAACGGGACCCTATTACTAAGACTTCGCTGTCCGTCCGTCCGTCCGTCTGTCACCAGGCTGTATCTCATGAACCGCGATAGCTAGACAGTTGAAATTTTCACAAATGATGTATCTCTGTTGCCGCTATAACAACAAATACTAAAAATAAAATAAAATAAATATTTAAGGGGGGCTCCCATACAACAAAGACGATTTTTTTGTTCTATTTTTTGTTGATGGTGCGGAACCCTCCGTGCGCGAGTCCGACTCGCACTTGGCCGGTTTTTTAAATCATTTTCTTTACTTATTTGGAATCTGAAGATAACTTAATAAAATCTCTATTACTTACCTAAAATTCATCATGACATAGTTACTAATAAAGGAAATATCAATATGGTCGTAAATTCATCGACATGCTATACAAACATATAAATCAATACTATATGCATGAGCCAAGGCTCGGAAAAACCGTCCGTCATTTTGAAAACATACCATAATTTAGGTCCCATGTATGACTCGAGACATTTAATTTGATCTGACATTGGTATAAGGAAGTCTCTGTTGTAAGGAACAGGGTTATTTTTTCAAAATGACAGGCGTTTTTCCGAGCCTTTGTGCATATAGTTACGTTCTTTACATCAAAATTTTTTTTTATTAAAAAAACGACGAAACAAGTTACTTAAATAAACTCATAGCAACTACCTAAAAGACAAACTTGCTTGATTAGGTAAGGCACGTATACGCCGTACGGTTAAGGTCAAGAACATAGATAAATTTTATTTATTTATGTAATTTATAAGTATAGTTTGCTTTTTTTTAACTCACTCAATATATTTTCTCTCTCTGCACCAATTGAAGGTATCTCTGTTTGGCCCTATGGTTGACTGGTAGAGAATGCCATTTGGCATTAAGTCCGCCATTTGTACATTGTTGTATATATTTTGTGCAATAAAGTTTAAATAAAATAAATAATAATTATATCGACTCTTGAAATAATAGACTTATTTCTAAAAATAATGTGCTAACTGAACGCTTTAGGCTGTAAGTTTCCTCAGGGTAGCATTATTAGACCATTTTATTATGTCGTTAGACCAGCCAAGTTGGCTTAACGAGCTCTTGATAAGAATGTAATGCACACTTTACGAGTCCATAAAAAGTCTTCTAGTTAATAATGGATTATTGTATAAAAAGATCTAAGACACCTTAATCTCACTAAGGAAAATCCACCAAAGCACCAAAGTATTTAAACGATTGTCAGCGAAGGAAAATCTATTAATTAACCGACTTCCAAATCTAATAAAAGGAGGAGGTTATCAATTCGGTTGTATGTTTTTGTAACTCCATATCTCCGTCATTAGTGGACCGATTTTGAAAATTTTTCTTTTAATTGTATGTATATGCATACAGATTGGTCCCGTTTTTGTCAAAACCCAGTTCTGATGATGGGATCCATGAGGAATCGAGGGAACTCCTCAAATCTTAAAGGCATACGTATAGTGATTTTTGTGTTTTTATCAACAAATCAAGCATATACATTCAAAAAAGTGACATTTGATGAAGTGGAACTGCTGATGATGATCAGAACGGAACTCTTCAACGACGCATAGTACACGTTTGACGATTTGTCCTCTTCGTTTTGTTTGTTAAGCAAGTTAAGTTTTTAATCCACATTTTTGTCAAGCTCGAGTTCTGATGATGGGATCCATGAGGAATCGAGGGAACTCCTCAAATCTTAAAGGCATGCGTATATAGATTTTTGTATTTTCATCAAAAAAATTAAGCATTTTCATTAAAAACTGTGGCATTTGATGAAGTGGAACTGCTGATGATGATCAGAACAGAACTCTTCAACGACGCATAGCTCACGTTAGGAGATTTGTCCTCTTCGTTATGTTTGTTAAGCAAGTTTCATCAGAAAATCGAGCATTTTCATTAAAAACTGTCGCATTTGATGAAGTAGAACTGCTGATGATGATCATAACGGAACTCTTCAACGACGCATAGCTCGCATTTGGCGATTTCTCCTTTTCGTTATGTTTGTTAAGCAATTTAGGTTTTAAGCCATATTTATGTCAATCTCAAGTCCTGAACATGGGATCCATGAGGAATCGAGGGAACTCCTCAAATCTTAAAGGCATGTATAGAATTTTATATGTTTTCATCAGAAAATCAAGCATTTACATTAAAAACTGTGGCATTTGATGAAGTGGAACTGCTGATGATGATCAGAACAGAACTCTTCAACGACGCATAGTACACGTTTTGTAATTTTGAACTTCGATTTTGACCTGGACTGGGACCCGGATTCCGGACTCGGACCCGTACTCGGACTCGGACCCGGACCCGGACCTTGACCCGGAAAACCACTATGATACCTAAACTAAAAAAAAAACACTATGATTACCACGAAATGTATACATATTACCAAATAAAGTATAAGCGCCGTTAAGTGGGTTAGGCTAGTAGTTAGAGAAGTCGGTTTTTTAGGGTTCCGTAGCCAAATGGCAAAAAACGGAACCCTTATAGATTCGTCATGTCTGTCTGTCTGTCCGTCTGTCCATCTGTCCGTCTGTCCGTCTGTCTGTCCGTCCGTATGTCACAGCCACTTTTCTCCGAAACTATAAGAACTATACTGTTGAAACTTGGTAAGTAGATGTATTCTGTGAACCGCATTAAGATTTTCACACAAAAATAGAAAAAAAACAATAAATTTTTGGGGTTCCCCATACTTCGAACTGAAACTCAAAAATTTTTTTTTCATCAAACCCATACGTGTGGGGTATCTATGGATAGGTCTTCAAAAATGATATTGAGGTTTCTAATATCATTTTTTTCTAAACTGAATAGTTTGCGCGAGAGACACTTCCAAAGTGGTAAAATGTGTGTGTCCCCCCCTGTAACTTCTAAAATAAGAGAATGATAAAACTAAAAAAAATATATGATGTACATTACCATGTAAACTTCCACCGAAAATTGGTTTGAACGAGATCTAGTAAGTAGTTTTTTTTTTATACGTCATAAATCGCCTAAATACGGAACCCTTCATGGGCGAGTCCGACTCGCACTTGGCCGCTTTTTTTCTATTAAAGATTATTAGGTACATTAACATATCATTATAATGATGACAAGGCGAATCCTTGTCCGACTTTGTGCTCGCATGGACGCGTTCATTTAATATGTAAGTAGCTATCGATTGAAGGACAAAGTTCATTCTAACATTTAGAACCTTTAGTTTATTTGCTAGTTTAAAAGTTATACTCTAACGTAAATTAATCTTGCTTTCAACGAGTGTAAAGTTAACACAAGTTTTACAGCGTTTAGTGTGCATAATGCATAGTATTTCTGCTTAATATAAATCATAATAAAATTGTATTTATAACATGAAATATCTATGACATAATAGTTATAATTTATATTAAACAATAGAGTAATCAACTTTTAATGATTGTTAAAACTACACTACTATTAATCTTATCAAGCTATTTTATGTTATTTTGTACTTGAACAATTATGAAATGAAATGAAAAACTTTATTTTCAGGCAACTATTGGCTATTATGTAAGAAAGGCACATGGTGAACGGTTTAATGATGAAATTAAAGTACTAACCGTAGTCAGCGGGATTGTGGTAGCTCGGGCAGTTGAGGCCCATGTTCGACAGGAACGGCACCAGGTCCTTGACCTTGCCCTGGTAGATGCACTGGCCCTCCGCCAGCGTGTACAGGAAGTCGAACATCTCGAACAGCCGCGCGGATGGCTGGTGAATAGTGCAGATAATCGTCCGTCCGCCCCGCGCCAGACTCTTCAGCAGCGATATGCATTGGAAACACGAGGAGCTGTCCAACCCGGAGGTCGGCTCGTCGAAGAACATCACAGGGGGATTGTTCACTAACTCTAAAGCTATTGATAGACGCTTGCGCTGCCCGCCCGATAGATTAATCGTCCGTGTATCACTTGCATCTACAAGCCCTAACGTTTCTATTATCTCGTTGATCACTATTTTCTTTGCTTGCACAGACATGTCCTTCCCTAACTTCAGATTTGCTGATACGTGCATGGCCTCTTTCACCGTCAGGTGAGGTAAGAGACAGTCGTCCTGCATAATATAGCAAGACAGCTTCCTAAACCGCCTCAGGTTTCGCTCCTTTCCATTGATGAGCACTGATCCGCTCACGTTCGAAGTTCTGAAATGGGAGAAATATTATTTAATTTTAATAGTCACGTTTTAGATGTTCTAGATTGCGCTGGACACATTCCAAGACTAATTTGGACAGCGTGCCGCAATAGCTGGGACAACCGGTTTATAAATACTTTGTCTAGCAAAGGTGAAATACTCTCACTAATCGATGGACTAGACTAGATGAATACAAAGTCTGGTACGTTTTTAAACATTCACTATATTTTAGGCGGCCTTTATTCTTAGATAGTGACTAATAACAACGTTTTGTTTTTAGAAAAACTTCTTTGACCGTTGGTACTGCACCGGATGATAAGGAAAAGATGGATCTACAACCGGCCTCGGGGCTGTATTGTCTTCCGTTTCCGCCCAGTTTACCAGGCTAAGGCAGAGGTCAAACATTTTGATAGGTACAAAACGTTAAACGTAACGTGCCTTTGTTTTAAGCAATATTAACTGGACTATTAAAGCATCATTTATCAAAATAATTTCGAACACCTCAATTAATTTTAACTTGCAAAATAAATTTAGATGCTACTTACTTGTAACCCGCTAAAATGTTCATAAGCGTGCTCTTCCCCGCACCAGAAGGCCCCATGATCGCTGTCAACTCTCCAGACCTGAAGGTCCCATTGATGCACTTCAGCAGAGCCTTGTAGCCCCGCTTCCGACCCTCGCTGACCGAGTAGGAGAGGTCAGAGAACTCGATGTCGACGGGGGGCCGTTTGGGCAGATGTGTGAGGGACGCCATTGGCTTCTTCTGATCGTAACCGTTGGGAATCTTGCGGACGAGGCCCGTCATGGCGGCCGTGCCAGCGCCTCCATTGCATAGGTTGATTTGTGAGCCTCTGGAATGGAGAATTATTTTGATGAATAGCGGTTCGTGAAACAATCAATTGGAGAAGTAAACCCATACAAAATACCTATTGCCTAAGATACTCCTTTTTACCTAACTTTTCCTTATAGCATAATGTAAGTAATGCAGTACTAGTACTTCAACCATGTCGGAGTACTTATCTAATACAGACTGACGTCATTAATTACTTCATTATTACACCCAACGCAAGCCGTATCACCAAAATCAGAAGATCTTAATTATATATATGTCTTAGGAACTCTAGGACCGTGTGGCTCACATCAACGACTCCACCAAATTAAAATAGATAATATATATTCTTGTTCATGCGATCCTTTTAAAAGGGTATGTTACAGTAAGTAGTATATTAGTGGAACGCGTGTGTGATGGAAATATTCACGCGTGCTATTAATTGTACCCTTGACACAGCTTATATGAGAGGCCTGTTTCACTTCTTTCAAAGTTGTAATTAAACAACTGTGTACCTTATTTCAGTTGACATAAAGATGTTTTTATACAACCGTTACATACCTATGTATCGCGTGGTAAACAGTGCAATAATTTATCTCATATCCGAAACTATTGACGTGACACAATTTATCGTACGATTTGAAAAAGTTTAGACATTACTAAAAATACCGTCAGTGAATTGTCGTGTTAAAACATGAGGCAAATATGCATAACAATAACATTTTTGCCTTTATGAGACCCGATATACAATCTTTAGATTGTTTTGTTACTTACGTAGATTTATTAATTTATCGATGTGCGGGTGTGTAAAACTTGTTGTTGTAAGTGGTAGAAGTATGAACTATGAAACAACTAAACGACGACCTATTTCATTTAGGTACACGATCACGATAGAGACTGCTGCTATTTTGCTCTACGTAATTCTGGATGCTATTTTACAAACTACACGCCAAATAGTTAACAACTATTTTGAATAAACTCTATTTTTGTTGAAGTGCTTCTTGAAGTGATTTTTGAAGAAGTTGAAGTACTTCATTTATATATGATAAACTGCCGAAGCCGATAATTTAGTCGTGACGCCATCTTCATTATATAGGTTACGGTTTCAGCGAACCGAAAATAGACGTCAGTTATTGCGTTATATGTAACACAAAACTAAACATGACCCGAAAACTCGTAGGTATCGATGAAGTTCATAGTTCGATAGAATGATAAAACACATGGAAGTTTTCCGTACACTCATAAATGTACACGTATATCCGTACGCGTGCGTCCGCGAAGTGAGGGGCGTATTTACTGAGCGGGCCACAAGCGAGGCACACGAATGTTAACGTAGAAAGAGGAGCCTGTATATTTTGGATAGCGGTAGTTATCATTGCAAACAGCTGAGCGAGCTAATATATGTAATGTACGAACAAGTAGGTACGAGCGGAATGAACGTGCGAATTAATGATAACAAAATGACATAATTTAGGCATCATTTAGACTTGGACGTAGAATTGGTCTTATCACACGCCACGCGGGGGGCACACAGTCCCTATCTCCCTCGCACGTGTCATCTAGTCAGACTTGGCGGAACCGCTTGAAATACCTGAGCGAATGTGACACAAGATAATGAAGCAAATGAAAAGCCAACCATATGCGCAGGTGATAAGGTTGTAATTAGGTCACAGCAGAAAATCTGTAGTGAAATCATAGTCAGCAATAACAGACATGATTTAGAGGCTAAAAAGCTATCGTTTGCAGATTTCGGAGAGAAAACGGGTGTGCTGAAAAAATATAGGCATCTATTGATCTTTTCAAGTACTGGCACAGGAGCCAGATCAATCGGGAGAGATGGGCAGATGGGTGTATGAGTATAACAGGGTGGGCTTTCTTCCCCTGTGTCCTCTTTAATTTATATGTGAACGAGTTAATCAGGGTGCTCAGCAGCATGCGTGTTGGTTGTCGCGTGTACATTGGTCAGACTTGTTTCTAATTTTGAGAGCTCGTTTTTGACGTAAGTAGTGCCTTTTTTAGGGTTCCGTAGCCAAATGGCAAAATACGGAACCCTTATAGATTCGTCATGTCTGTCTGTCTGTCTGTCCGTCTGTCCGTCTGTCTGTCCGTCCGTATGTCACAGCCACTTTTCTCCGAAACTATAAGAACTATACTGTTGAAACTTGGTAAGTAGATGTATTCTGTGAACCGCATTAAGATTTTCACACAAAAATAGAAAAAAAACAATAAGTTTTTGGGGTTCCCCATACTTTGAACTGAAACTCAAAAAATTTTTTTTCATCAAACCCATACGTGTGGGGTATCTATGGATAGGTCTTCAAAAATGATATTGAGGTTTCTAATATAATTTTTTTCTAAACTGAATAGTTTGCGCGAGAGACACTTCCAAAGTGGTAAAATGTGTGTCCCCCCCCCTGTAACTTCTAAAATAAGAGAATGATAAAACTAAAAAAAATATATGATGTACATTACCATGTAAACTTCCACCGAAAATTGGTTTGAACGAGATCTAGTGAGTAGTTTTTTTTTTATACGTCATAAATCGCCTAAATACGGAACCCTTCATGGGCGAGTCCGACTCGCACTTGGCCGCTTTTTACATTTTGATGATGATTTAAGAACTTATGATATAGTATGTGTCTAACTAAACGATCTGATATTGACGCAAAGAAGTAGGTAGAAGGAACGCAAATTAATTACTGCTTTTCCTTGCTATTACAAAACTAAATCGGCATTAAACTATGTTTTATTTTAGGTTCCAGGTTCAATTCCCCAAGGCAATGACCCCGAGTACCCGAGGGACACAGATTCATTTCAAATGCATTCCTAAAAATGTTCGGCCGTTACGTTGCATAGTCGTGTCAGTCAAGCTTTTACTGCTTGTGATCTTTATCCTGTATGTATTAACGTTGAGATAATAGAGCTCTCGATCAACACACATATGACACATGACGAAACGCCGACTCGCCTCCATCACATCAATGGTTTTGTAATACTGCTGGCAAGTCGCCAACGTGCTCAACCATGATGTATACTACACCTGAATGTATCTAGTACTACTTGCCACCCCAACACTGTAATGTATAGATATAGAAACGTATGGGCAATATTTTGTTGCGTACGTTCATCATTCTTGTTTTGTTTCTTGTTACAGGTTTGAAGGGCTTAAAATTAATTAGATTACGACAAAATATTTATACGTCACATCACAATACTGTCACTAAGTGTGTTTGTAACAATTTCGATACCACTAGGTATGTACATGTACATAGGTAAACCCCCCCCCCCCCGTAAACCTTCATTATGTATAGACATAATGAAGGTTTACGGGGGCAATAAACGATCTCACTGATTCATGTTTATTAGGATTTATTTACTTGTTTTTCTGTGTTTACGATGAATATTAAGTAGGCAGTCTAATAATGAGGTATCTATGTGGTCTGAATTTGCGGTTGACTGAGTTTCCAAATACACTCAAGGCAAAGAAAACAGGTCACAAGAATAAACAAAGCAAAACGTAACAAAGTGTTAATTATTAACATCTTTAAAAATGCGTGCGAGAGCATGAACCTATTTTTCCACCAGCCCTTGCGTACAATTACCATAAAATCTTACTACTGTATATGAACATTGAGCAATAAAAACGTACCTATGACATTCAAGAACATTTCCCGGCCTTTAATTTAATAATAGAGTTTCCCGGCATCTCGAGAGACATGCTAAGTGGGCATGAAGCCTCTCTTACATAACCTAAGTTAGAGGGCGACGCGATTCGATAAATAATTCATGGCGGAAATCCAGACGATGGCAGACGAAGCGGCTCCATCCATTCAATGGATCATAGTTTAGTTCAACTGAATATTATTAAAGTTTTATCTTTATTTCTTATTTTGAAATATGACTAACTAGGTATGTACAAAGCTTAAGAAACTAAAACCCGTTCTAAGCCGTGCCGGGTCCAAAGGTTCCTATCACAGTAGCAGCGTTACCCCGCTGTATGGCGATGGAGACCTGATGTTGGACAAGCCATTACTCAGAACAGTGGTCATTCCCCTTCTCCCTGAAGCGCTTGCCAAGTACTCGGAAGAGCTCACGCGCCTCCCGTCCCCAGGGCTCGGCTGTCTCGACGGCGACGGGCACGAAGTCGTAACTGGCATCCAAGGCAGAGTATTTTTGGTGCTTGATTTTGGCGGCAGTGTCTGCTGCTGAGCCTGCATGCCGACTTAGCAGTGTGTCCTACATGGGATGCAGCAAATGTACTCACACACATAAGTTTTATCTAATGCGGCTTCAATCCAACAGTTATTTCGCAATTTGAATTCCCTAAGTGTTATAGAAATAAGCTTTAAGTTTTCTTTGGAGTTTGAACCCTGTATAAGATGGTATAAGGGCTCTTTTAGATGGTGCGAGAACTCGAATGCGAACCACAATAGCCCGCAATGTACTTAATAACTAGTTATATTCCGGATGCAACTGGTGAAGCACAGATTATGCTGTTATCAAGAATATTGAGCGCAAGTCGACCTATAATACCTACTTTATCTACTTAGAGTTAAGTAGCGATTTGGGTTCTTAACCCACGTACAGTCTAAAGCTCTTTATCTTGGAAATTCAGGGCTTGTGAAGCTTAGGATGATAGACCGAGAAGCTCATAGGTCGTTAGCTTGAGCTGAGCTATTCATAATGTATATGACAAATGCCTGTGATAGGTAAGATTGGGGACATTCTTTTTTTATCAATGTTTTATCTAGCGTAGGGTTCATTTAAGAGCATAATGAAATTTTTTACACAAAAGACATGTTAATTTTAACTTTCAGTAAATTAAATAACATTGAATAATATATTATGTTAATGTTAGTACGTGAGCAATATATAACGACATATTTTGTTCGTTTTTATACCAACAACATAAACTTTTTTCTTGTTGGAGCTATAACGTAACAGGGGCGAACCTGACTAGGTTAGTAATTACTTTAATAAAGTAATGGCTAATGGAAACGGTACGTTCTGAGTTTATTCATTCTACCTAGAACAGCACGAATTAAAAATAAATAAATAAACTTACCTATTGGGTGGGTTTTATAAAACAATTACCTTTACCGTGCATTGCGATTTCATAAAAGCTCATTTCAGGTCCACAGTCCTACACAACAATTACGTTCACGTGTAACATAAACGTTAACATGATTCGCGATAAAATCATTATAAGAACATAATCCACACTCCAACTATTCTCCACAGTTTTACATTTTTTGCATTTCCACGTTTAGGAGCTGTACTAACTAAACTGAATTCTAAGGGTTTTATGGTAAGCACGGGTTGTTGTAATATTGTGTGCGTAACAAACGAGTAGTGTGGCTCGTGAGTAGGTATACTTTATAACATGGTCTGTGCTACAAGCACTTTAGTAAATATCGGGAACATTCTAGGAAAAATACCATATTTTAGTAATGAAACTTTCTCATGTGAAACAAAAAGGACTGACGTGGTTGAAAAACACTTAGTAAATGGCCACTGCAGGTATTGCTTCCAAGAATCCGACGTATGTCATAAATCTAGGAAGAAAGAGAGAATAAATCAGATTTTAATAATTTTTTAAAGATTTGATTGATATGATTTAGACACTTCGTCGCTTTCTCGAGTCAAAGTAGGACTCAATTTGCACAAAAGAAAACATGTAGGTACAAATTTTCACAGTTTCGTGTGTAGTATGAGAGATGAATCATAACCCAGTTAACAAAGACAAACTTTGTTTACCAGTTGGGTGCGAACTCGGAGGCTAACAAAACGGTAGTGGTAATTGAACCGGTTAGTTGGCATGTACTTGCCAATACGCACCTAGTAATTTGCTTACTGACGTGCGAGGTGCATAACTTAATCTTACTGTTGATAGAGTTAAAAGGTGAAATTCGCTCATACCGTTTTCTGGTGGTGAGAGAGTTTTCAGTGGAGAAATAAGAAAAAAACAAATAACAGCAAGATAACTACTTAAATGCTTCAATGTTGTAGACAGTAATAGTTGTAATCAGTATTTGCGAATAAAATAAACATTACCAAGCAACATTTTAATCTACTTGCAGTGTTTGTCAGAACCTATTCCTAACCTCTAGTCCTGGTTACTTAAGTACGCAGTAAGCCTAGACAATGCTAGGTAGTACCACCAAGACAGGGGGTGGCATTGCGACACAACCTCTAGTGTCCCACGTTCTTAATACTTGTACAATTTACCTCTAATGAAAATTAAATCATTATTAAATGGAACAGTGTTACTTTTGTTTTCTTTCAATCGATTCTAAAACGAAAGAAGATCAATTATAATGTCTAATGCCATTGGTAGACTGCCAACTATTGATGTATAGTGGGCCGCTATAGAGGGTTACTGTCGATGTGTTACTAAAATGTATAGGACCACGTCACTTGGACGCTGATTTGTTTAATTAAGTTAATGGGGCAAGCCTTCAATCATTCATATAAACTTATTTTCTTTTACGGCGTTCAGAAGAACTAAATACGTTTTATTGGTTATTCGATTGGTTACGATTTACCATTTTGCAATAAAAACAAACCCAATAAAAGAGCTATAAAACGATATGTTTCTAATAACACACATGCGTGAATGTAAATTTACATAAAATAAAAATACATCCATCGCTGCCAAACCAAAAGTTGGAGTCGACAAGAACGAACTTGAGTGAACTTTATCTTATAATATCTGACACCTCATTACCAGTATAGTTCATGGGTAGCGCACATTTTGGCAAACCAAATTTTACATCTGTGACAACCCAAGTCGAGAAACGTCTCATTGCATTATGTATATGTAGCAAAATTGATATTTGGCGTCACTTATTTCGTCACACGACCGAAAACCGTTTCGAGAAACGACCTCATATTAATCGTACGGTTACTGTGTAGCCAGTGGTCTGTTAAGCTAATAATTTAATAGAAAACATAATGATGTTTCCTATGGCGAACGGCGAGTAAATTTGAATACTTAATCAAATGTGCGTGGCGCAGATTGGATTGACCTCACTCGTGCAGTACAGGTGCACTCGGTTTCCTCGCATCTCAGTACAAACAATCTTAGCAGCTGTTATCTGGAAGATAGAAATATGAAAATGTTGACTTTACACTTTTATAAATTATTACATATAATATAATCAACGTTCCTGCGTAGACATGAAAAGGCCTCTACATAATCAAGCGTAGGTACATATTGAGTCTATCAACAAAATATAACTAAGCCAAAGGGATAAAAGCGTTCAAATTAATTAGTCAGGACTTACTTTTTAATAGAAGTTTTTATTTAATTTGCAATATCTTTTTATGTCCAATCCTATGTTGCTTTTGACAGGGGATGTATAATTATTTTTGCATACATACAGGGGGTATAATATTTGTCAAAGTCAAAAATCAAATGAGATAAAAAAATCTCATGACGGACCATAGAGCAGTAATATCTTACTAAATAAAAGTACCTACATTTGGCATTAAAAGTTTCTCTCATTAAATTATTTTATTTGTGTCACAAGAGCCATTCCTAATGACCGTCTCTCACGAGTAGTCACGAGGCTTATTGTCGGTTTAATATTAAATATTATAGAAATGAATCCAGTAGAAAGCTGTTTTGGGAGCTAACCTGAGATGAGATGTTCCACTACAATAAACATGTACCTACTATCTAAATTGAATAAATGAAGTGTAAGTACCTATGTTTCGTGGAGAATGAACCCGCGCCTGAATCCGGCAGCCATACAATGTTTTCGTAATAAGATTACACCCCGAAGATCCTAGTTATGGGCGATGAAGAGGAAATGAGATTAGTTGCGGATTGTTCAAGTTGTCAAATTATTGTCATAAAATAAAATCTCTGCAGTATTTTTATTGGGTGGTTATCAGAGATTGATTTTAATATTTAAATACAACGTAATAAAGTTTACATAGTAATTTAACAACTAAATTACTGTGGTTAAAGTTCGTATTAGCTCCGGACAAGTACAGTCAGCATCCAAAATGGATCAGACCACACATCAAAAGTCACACGTCAAAATCTACCATTCTCAAACAGCTTAGCAAAAATAAATATATCTCTATTATGTAGGACACATATACTGTATCAGGTACGGTAGATCTCTATTTGGAAAAGTACTCCAGGATGGCAGATATTTTTGGCGCGTTGTTTCATCCGCTGCTATTGATGTTGCCTGTATTACTTATCATATTTTATTATTGCATAACCATAACCACATTGCAGTTCTTAACGACAACTGCGATAAAAACACCATTAATAGTATGAAACAGGAATAAAAACAATTTCACAACAAATTATTATGTATCCAGTTTATTAAAAACGTGCACATTGTACTAAATTTAGCGATCTATAACTTTGATCTCTTGCTACGTGCTGTTGATACTAAATATACTAATATAGGGATCTTTCTATGCTGGACGTTGTGAGGGTAATACATATAGTTTGATGAACATTTTATACTGATGATCATGATCAAAGCCATTATGGGCCGGAATCACTTCCACGGTTTAACGATAGGTGATTAGTGGATACTGCAGCGATACGCTTTGGTAGAAACCTTTTTTTTCTTTTTGACTTAATTCCCGACGACGTCTGGTTTGACAACAGACACGAGATTCATTTATTTTCCAAATGAAGTTGGTGTCAATTCTGCCTATATTATTAGCGCAATTTTTAAACGTTCACTGAATATCCTTTTTGCAATTGGGAAAACCGCTTTTTGTCGCGGTTTTCTTTTTCGGGAACATTTTACCATTGCCTTTGTGGACACGAACCAATAGCTGGAGAGCTAGCCACACCACAAGGCGCACGCCACGTTACCTGACATAGTTCGTCCAGCGATTCAGACATCAGCCTGAGCATGGGCAGCGCACCATTGGCCTAAGCCTATTCCCGACATCAGTCTGAACTGAACGTGGTCGGTTCGCAGCTCTACCCCACAACTCAAGGGAAGTGTCCATCCTTTTAACGAATTCAACAAAATTTACAATTTAAAGCGAACGCTAAACCATTCAACAGTTTCCTGTGTGCATTTTATAAAAATTTAATTATTCTTACATTCTTATTGCTCGCAGCCTGTTCCTTACTGGTACCATTAGGGAACGAGAAAGACTTAGCCAGGTAGATAGCCTTTTAGTTCATAAGACTGATTTCGGTGTCACACTACATCTTAAAAATTATCTGACTCTGAAACTTAGCTGATTTCGGAGGCAGTTACCTTTTTTTTTATACTATCTATGATTTTGTGTGGGCAAGGTGACTACTTATTTATCTTAAACTGTTAATTATAAAGTAGGGAACAAGAAAGAATTAGCTGATTTCGGTGGCACTTATTTTTTTATATTATCTATGATTTTGTGTGGGCAAGGTGTCTACTTATTTATCTTAAACTGTTAATTATAAAGTAGGGAACAAGAAAGACTTAACTGATTTCGGTGGCACTTATTTTTTTTATACTCTATGATTTTGTGTGGACAAGGTGTTTACTTATTTATTTTCAACTGTAAATTATAAAGTCTATTATTTATACTTTCCGAATAAAACGTGGCAATCTTGTAATTTTTTTTATTTCTAACAAATTTGCTACAATACATCTTAATTAAATACTACTTACTTATTCATCCACGATACCTTGTGGTAATTGAAACACGCGTAAATACTATGTATTTGCACAGAAATTTACTATTTCAAGTATTTACTTTATTTTTTATTTCTCGGCGTAAATTGCATCGTAACTTCGTTTGATTATTTAATCATATTGTGACCGTAAACACATCGTAATGCACGCACTTCATATTATTTGGCTTGAGACGGTAATAAACCTTTAGTGAGACTCACAAAGTTTGATGTTAATTTAAATTTATAAAAAATACATTATGATATAGCAACGCTGATTCGTATTCGCCTACTCCAAACACCCTGTCTACGAATTATTAATTCAATACGAAACGCAGTCCTAAGATCGCTGAATATCGATCAAGTTACCAGAAAATTTGATCTGAAGTCAGTCAGTTCATTGAACTTTTTAAATTGATATCGGAATACAATTATTACCTGTCTCTTCAGGGGTAGGTTAGATCAAAACATTACTGGTTTGCTTCGAAGAAATAATATGAAAAGCTATCGATAAAGTCAATTTATTACAGTTGATGCAATTAAATTACGACAATAACTCTCTCAACTAAATTTCCAGGTCTTTTAAAACATGTAAAAAGATTGCCCTAGCTAGGCTAGGTAACGTAAACAGAACTCTCTTGGTCCGCATGACACTAAAACCAGCCTTAAGGGGTAAATTTGATTAAAACATTAGGCACATGTTTGTTTCGAAGAGATACATAGTAAGAAAATTATATCGATAAAGTTAATTTGTTAAAGTTGATGAAGTTACGAGAAAAGTTCTACTAAATTACCAGGCCTTTCAAAACATGTAAGAGCGTGGGTAACGTACAAACAGAGAAAACCTACGCAGTACGCATACGCAGTGACCTTTTAAAAACCGTACCGTACACATTTGTTCAATATTTTCCTAGAATCCGATTTGCAAGTTATTTTCAGCAGGTAGGTATTTTGATTTTACAACAAGTAGGTACCAACTAATTAACGAACATTACATGTGAGTTTAAGTAGTGAATTTCCAAGTTTGTACCAGTACTAAACAGTTGCATGATAACTACGTTCAGTAGACAACTCTGCATATTTAACTTAGTTAATCTCTTGACTGAAAAACAAGAAAAAAACGTCGTTAATTAAATCCATGTAAATATACATACAAATGTCGACACAATGACGACAACAGTCTGTGTCGGCCATTACCTACTCACAATATACGTATTACTTATATGAAGCGTATCGTTGCAATGTACGCGTATGTAGGTACAGACAGATGTAGAGGTGGTTGATACCAAGTCTGTAAATGAACTTATATGCAGGGGGAGCTATTATCCCTGCAACTGATTGTACAGTCGCTGTCAGCTATATTGGAGCGGTGCTCATTAATATCTGAACAAGAACTTTAACGCCTTGACAATAGATAGAGACATGCTCAGTTATTTTTGAGCGGCTTTATCGCTCCAAAAGGCATCTCTGATGTAGACTGTATTTATAAGTATCGAATAGTTATATAAAGAAAGACAAACCAACTTTAAAATACAAGTTATAATGAAGTACCCTATAAGAAAAATTACACTAACGACTTTTATAATTTATTTCCTGATGAATAAAGATTTTATAAAAAAACAACATAATAAGAAGTGATTTCGACTAAACAAAAGAGTAGAAGAAATGATGAAGTCTGCAAAAAAAAACATGAGAACTGTAATTAGATGATCCGAGATTACACAAAAAAGTTATTACACCAAATAACAGGAAAACCATTATTTTCTTTAACTTATTTTTTCTCAGTAGCATTGCTAATCCAAGCTTTTAAGGGCCTACTGCAGCCGCGTCTGGCGCTTCGTAAACCACGCCCGCTAGTTCTTCCCTCCCCGCTAACACGCACACATGGAAACGCTTCGCGCCGCACGTGAAGTTTGTGTTACCTTTTAGCACCATCTAACGTTACAGAAGTTAACTACCATTATACGCGGTCGCTGCGGTCGGCCAGAAACTTAAATTCGGAAAAAATTGAAACAGATGGCGTTGTTACTTGTTCATAATAGCAAACAATAAAATAATTAATTCATAAACCTGCATATTTATTGTTGTTTTGGAAGATGTTAACAGCATAGAAGCAGCAGCGTAGATAGCATATAAGTTAAGAGTACCTATTGATAATAAGAAAATAGCACAAGAACAGAAAAGAGATTATTTTTCATAAAATATGATGAAAACAGATTTACTTACTTGATTACGCTCACCTGACTTTTCGGTCACTAAATGCAAATTTCAACCTTATTGTTATGGGGTTACAATACCCCTGGGGTTGCAGGCGTCCATAGTCGTTATTATTATAAATGCTTTGGTTGAAATGCTTTTGAACCCTCGAATTTTTCATAGGTACAGTCACCTGCAATAATATGTTACTCTTCGACGGCCGCAAAAATATGTGACACGCTCTTATGGCTCTACAAATAAGATCTAACACGATCTACCGCAAAACGGCCTTCGGTGTGTAACACATTATTGCAGCTGACTGTACTCGTATTCATTGTATAGGTAGGTATTAATATCTTTTATCCGATCGATTTGAATTTATTTGAAATAAATCACAGTGTTTAGTAATTATATGTTTTATTGAATAAGAGATTATTTAGGTATGTAAGGAATACAGGGTGCCTTTTTGAAACACTCATTTTTAGGGTTCCGTAGCCAAACGGCAAAAAACGGAACCCTTATAGATTCGTCATGTCTGTCTGTCTGTCTGTCTGTCTGTCCGTCTGTCCGTCCGTATGTCACAGCCACTTTTTTCCGAAACTATAAGAACTATACTGTTGAAACTTGGTAAGTAGATGTATTCTGTGAACCGCATTATATTTTCACACAAAAATAGAAAAAAAAAATTTTTTTTGGGGGTTCCCCATACTTAGAACAACTGAAACTCAAAAAAATTTTTTTCATCAAACCCATACGTGTGGGGTATCTATGGATAGGTCTTCAAAAATGATATTGAGATTTCTATCATCATTTTTTTCTAAACTGAATAGTTTGCGCGAGAGACACTTCCAAATTGGTAAAATGTGTGTGTCCCCTCCCCCCCTGTAACTTCTAAAATAAGAGAATGATAAAACTAAAAAAAAATATATGATGTACATTACCATGCAAACTTCCACCGAAAATTGGTTTGAACAAGATCTAGTAAGTAGTTTTTTTAATACGTCATAAATCCCCTAAATACGGAACCCTTCATGGGCGAGTCCGACTCGCACTTGGCCGCTTTTTCTGGATAATTTTGAATTTCAATTGTCAGGGGTGCCTACATTATTTTTTAATACATTTTACAACGACAACAAACAAAAGTTCAAATTCGCCGTATTTTTATTACCCGGGTCGATCGCAACAAAATAGAAAATCATGTTTTTCAAATCATGTTTATCTCAAATAACCAAAAAGTCAATGTGACTAGAACTTAAAAACGAACTGAATTATTTTAATATGTCGATTTTTCTTGGTGACCCAGGAGAATTTTTTTTTATCCCATACAAAAAGAGCGTCTCCCAATCGCGTATTGGTTTTGGTTTTTACTTATAAGTGTGAAAAATATATTCTACCATATACGAAGGATGTGTGTTTTTTCATGTTTTATGTGTCTTTTTGTACAATAAAGTGTTTTACTGCTACTAATATATCATATTAACGATTAACTAAAAAGGTATTTACATCTGGTAAATTATTAAAGTCCGCTAAAATTAATATATATTCAAAAAATATTTGTTAATATGTCCCAAAATCATGGCTCATTTTTTAAGTCTCCTGACTTACCAAACATATCGCAACGAAGGCAACGCAGCATCGTGAACCTAATAACGTAACGTTTCAGTTACTTTTTTAGTCGCCGACCATTTTATCCGAGGTACGAAAAGAGGTATTAGATCTATCCTGGGTCTAATATGTTATAAAAACATAGTTTTTTGAAAAATGTTCGTAGGTAGTACACAAAATTTACATTTTCTTTTAAATCTGATTTGGGTCATCGTTCTCCCTGGTGACTTTTCTGGTGACCCAAGAGACATCAATTTTATTATGACTCAGGAGACTTTTTTCTATGCACTTTGATTTTTTTGATGCGCTAATTTTGTAATATAAAATAACTTTAAACTGCTGATATACTTATATCACTTTGCTGATGAGTGGAAGTGGAATTTAAACTTAATTTATTGTTCTCTCCCTTGACATTTTGGCATACATTTGACATGCTGCAGTGCACTCCTAACGTTAATAAAGACATAATTTTTAGAAAAAGCTTTAGGAAAACTCACTCTTGAGCTTAAAACGATTAAGTCCTTATCATATTATGTTAGATTTTTAGTACAGACCCCAAATCAGTGAAAATGTGTCTTAGCCAACTAAATTTGTCTCTGGGAAAAGTACGATATCCCTAAAAATTGTACGTACATTTCGCATTTTTCTGAAGGAACGGAATTCATAAATTGGGTTATTATTATTTTTTCAGATTATTTGATTGCATTGACATATCACCAAGATAGATAGAACATTTAAGTTACCAGAAGAAAAGCATTTGTGTTCTTTTATACAGTGTGGAAAAAGTAGGTTCGATTCCCGGGCGCGACTAAGCGAATTTAAAAAAAAAACAACGTGTTGCATTCCGGGAGTGCCGACAGAAGTGAAAACTCAATGACTAGTCCAAAATGTCTGCAGTACTATGTATAATTGACCCATCCTCCTTTCTATTGAAAACTTTTGGTTCCGAAATTGCTGGTCAGTGAGCTTGTTTAAAATTCGAAATTCAAATTTATAGCGTTAATTGTTTAAAATTCGAATAGAAATTGTAAAGTTACCTTGCAGACCTCGCATCTAAATATATTTGGTCATGATATTTTGAGTTTTATTCACCAGTACTAGAGTTCACTTTTATTAGCGATTTCATTAAGATGTAGCTTTATTGAATTATATTTGAGTGATATAAAGTTATAATACTGTGAGATCCTCGTATTTCAGCCCGTACAAGATTATAACCTTTTTCATGTAATGTCATTGAGTTTTTCTTTATTGATTTAAATGCCATCTAAACCTTACGGTCACATGATCGCCTTACGCTGTCTCGAGTTTATCATTTTTTCCCCACCTCAAAAAGTGCCTAGCGCCGCTAAAGAAGTTTTCACTTCAAAAATCTTTGAATGCAGTTGTTTCTTTAAAAAACAATAATGTTTCATTTAAGTAAAATGAGCAAACTTAAGGTTTAAGGCACTTTCCCTCCAGGGCCCATAATTTTTTTCCACCCGGTAGTAGACAACTATTTTTTTCGACTAAATGAAGTTTTATTAGATAAATCGTTGATCACATGGTTCGTTTCACACATCACATCAAATCGTTTGTCATCACAATCAAAATTTGTCAAAAGTAATGAAATTTATGCCAAAAAAACATAAATAAAACATATAAATTCAACAATTTTTTTTAATAAAAATCTTTCTCGATGATATAAAAAAGAACATCGACAAATTATGTTCAAAGAATTAATATCAAAACAGATGTCATAATTAGGATTGGCTACTTTAAGAAAGGGACAGAGAGATTGAATCCTCTCGCTCTGCACGTTTTTCTCATTCCTCCTTGTCAAGCCAAAATAAACTATAAAATGATAGTAACACAGTACATTGTAATATTCACTTTTTCCACGGTATCATGTCATTGTAAATTACTTATGTGAAATTGTAGTGGCGTGCGACTTTCAAACCGGAGGTCACGGGTTCGAACCCCGGCCCGTGCAAGTAAGTTTTTGTAAGTAGGGACCTTTTTTAGTGGTACTTAAATATAATAACTTTTCGTATTATTGAAATAAAATATTTTATTCAAACTTAATAATATAATAATTAAAACGAATAATATCTATTAGTTTTTAATATTTATTCAATTATTTTAAATTATTTGAGCATGAAAAATACTAGATTTATTTTTATCATTACAATAGAAAAAAGCAAAAAATATATTCTTATAGATATTTTATTTTCAAACAAAAATAAAGCAAAAAGTTACGGTTAGATTCTGATGGCTAAATACCAAACAGCTACCGATACATTTCCATATCTGTCGAAATTTCCTAACCCGTTGTAACTGACAAAGAGTATAGATTTCGACGTAGCATGACGTAGCTAAGCAAACACGCACACATGCGTAACGTATAGGCCTGTAAGAAGGCACCATCATAGGTTTACCTCCGATTCCGTTACTACTCAATGGAGTTACGACTCAACGTTTATTGGATATTAAAATTTTACGTAATTCGGAGCGCTGCGCGAAGTGACATAGGTCTTACCTCTTTGAGGCACGACGGCCATCTAACATTACTGGCATAAAGGATGCATTTATGACTTTGACGCATGACAGAAAGAGAAACCGAACTGCGTAAAATGGGCGTTTGCTGTTGAATTCATAAAATCAAAAATCGATAATAAATCCATCGGTAAAGGATAATAAGTTAATATTTAGTTCTTTGAAAGTTAAGACGAGATGAAAACCTTTGCTGTAAGGTGGATTGTGCTGGATATGGATGTGTTTTCTAGTTGCACGAAGCTAAAACCGAAAAATGAACACGTAAGTTTGGATTTATTTTCTATCGAGAAAATTTTAAGCATTCGTGTTTCGACTACTACGTAATCACTTATCATATAGTCAAGAAACATATATCCGAAAATCACTACTGTTTGTTTCCGGGGCTAGCCACTGCCACGTTTCTAAGATCCTGTTATTTTTCGATGCACGGCCTTAAGCAGATTCGGAGCAATAACCGACAAGTAGATTTATTAAGCTAAGCGTCAAATTAGCTCAAAGAATCTTCAGTAAGTACTATTATCTTTATTCTATCTTTTCACGATATAATTTCCGGCAGCCGTTGTTCAATGAAACAATGTCGTGATTACGTTACGCATTCCATCTGGCCCAGAAAATTAGGTTCGTACGCACAGCTGTGCCCTATGTGGACCAAGGGCGCATAAGTAATGTACTTAGTAACCTAGCTATTGCTATTTACCAGCACTTTTCCAAGATATTGGAAAAATGCCGGAATCGCAGAACGTAAGAATTTTATTGACAACAATAGGTACTAAATTTGGTGTGTTTTTTATTTATTTATTTGACATTTAGATTTTATTCTAGAAACATTCTAGACTAGTATTTTTTATAAAAAAAATTTTTCCATGTTTGACGATCCTTTTGTGAAATTCTTAAATTTATGTTAAATTTGTGTTGTTTAATAATCCAATATTCTTATGGAATAATAATATCAATAAATTGCTCTGATAATTAGCTTAAGATAATTTATAAGTATGTTACGATTCATAAGTGCTTGTTGCTATTAGGCCTACATGAATAAAGTATATTTTGACTATTGACTATTGACTAATTTAACCCACAATTCAAAAAGATATGTTTGAACCTATAATGTTTCGTGATATTATTAATTTATGTTTCATTGTGATCCATATCTCATTAATTCAGATATTTCATTGGGATTCATTATTCAGGCACTTTCATCGGAATTCCGAGACTTCAGTTTTAGGTCAGGATTTGTCATAAATGTATAAGTAGGCTTACGTTTAAAATCATATTTACTTCTTGCAAACGTGTTAAGGGGACGGTATATGACGTTTTCGATTTAGACCTCACTTTGTGCAATCAATTTGTTCAATGAATGATTAATAACTGCATTAAATTATACGCAAATCTGTTCACGAAGAAGCCGTGTACCGGCTCTTCACGCCATATTTTTTTTTATTTCCTGTAATTCTCTACAAATCGACACTAAAAGTGTCCAAAAATCAAAATATGGAGTTCCGTTTGAGCAAGACGCATTACAGTTTTGTCTTTGACAGTAATTGAGTTGTTGTGGGATTTTGAAGGCTAGATAACTAAACTACCAGATTATTATCTACTTATATTTTTACTCACAAATACAACACAGAAATTCAATCCCAAATGTAAACTTTCGTATAATTTCCATACATTGACGACATCACTCAAAACTCTTCTTCGAGTCAGATGGCCGTTGGCCTTGCATCGAAGCAGACGTGTACATCGTCATAGCTCGTTTTTGACATTAATAAAGACATTTCATCATATACGCATACGAAAATGTATACCAGTAGATAAATTGTATTTCATAAAATAGGGTAAATAAATATAATCACGTCGAGCTCCAGTCAAATTTTAAATGTGAGTTGTTGTTATTTACGGGTCGTAACGGTCGAAAACAGCAGTAAATTATCCTAAAACAATACGATTACAATCGAATTTAAGTAACTTGTTCCTTCAAAACCCGCTTAAAATGAAAAAAGTTTAAAAACTCGTTTTACTGATTGGGATTGATTTTCATTATGCTGGTATCAATTTTGCGTCATTATAAAAATGTATATGACTTCTGTACGTCAATGACTTTTGATGTCAATTAATTGTAATCTTGTATTTATGTTAGAGAATATTATATGTTCATTTAAATATTACTCATCTATTAATACGAAGCGTAATTCGTTTAATACCTAAAGACTTGCAGTGTCTACACCTACGTTCGTTCCGTCTATGTATGCGATTACGTAACGTGCTGTTCTGATAATCTTCAAGAATCAAGATAATTAATAACGGCAAGACCAGCATTTAGTACCAGCGAGTTTTGCGGATTTGGAGACCGAGATGAAGCTTACAGGCCAATATCGCTGCGGCCTGGCCTGCTTATTGTTATGTGTATAAATCGAATGTTATATTAATTTACTATAAAAAACAATGTTTTATTTCAATGACATTCTGTGCGTAGAGGTATGTATGTTTCGGTGATTATAAGAATTATGTCCACACAATAATCGTGCAAAGCAGAGACTGCATTATTTCTTTACGGTATAAGCGGTAAGGAAAAACTCATTGGTATCCTGGCTCGTACCAATGAGTTTTTCGGAACTTATGTACGAAATATCATTTGATATTTACCACTAGCTTTTCGGTGAAGGAGGAAACATCGTGAGGAAACCTGCATACTCGTAGTGCATACATTTGCGAAGAAATTCAAAGCTGTGTGTGAAGTCCCCAATCCGCATTGGGCTAGCGTTGAGATTATTGTCTATACAGGGTGGTCCAAACCGTGACGTCCAAAAATCGTGGGCTATCATAATGTACCCCATATGTATGTTAGCCGATTTTTCGTAGTTTTCAAGTTATGATTTTTTAAGCTTTTAACTTTTCCTATGTAGGTAATATTCTCCGACCGTCCATAGTCTGGGACCGGTCTGAAAACCAGCGCCGGGCACCTAGGCCCGGCACACGCTGAGACTGGAACCCTGTGCCTAATACAAAGATCTTCTCACTTTTGTTTTGTATATGATAACAACTGTTTTATTTTATTATGTAAGTAATTCTAACTCTATTTTATGTTCATGTATGTGGCAATAAACAATTCTTATTCTTATTCTTATTCCTATGAAATTCCGGGGTTCCCATACAGAGTGGCTGAAAAATAACTGCATTCCGTTGCCAGGGAGGTGTTGGGATTATACTGAGCAACTTTTACAACCTCCCTGGCAACGGAAATGCAGTTATTTTTTAGCCACTCTGTATGGGAACCCCGGAATTTCATATGAAAAGTTAAAAGTAAAAAAAAATCATAACTCGATAACTACGAAAAATCGGCTAACATACATGGGGTATATTCTGATAGCCCACGACGTGAGGAATCTAAAAAAAAATTTTTGGACGTCAAGGTTTGGACCACCCTGTATATAGGCTGAATTATTATTATTATTTATAGGCGGTACGGTACCGTTATTATTTATCAATACCGCTTCGTTTTGAAGGTACTATACCTGTTGAAATATAAAGTACGGTACCGGTATAAAATTGCAGCAGGTACAACAATTTTTTATAGGTGTACAGTCAGCTGCAGAGAAAAGGTACCACCCCTGCATACAATCTTCTATGCAGGGGTGACCTGCAGCTGACTGTACCTAAACCATCACTGACCGAGCGTAGGCGAAGGTCTCCGTTTCAGCTTGGGCAAAAATACTTTCGTTTGTTCGAATGTTCTCCTTTGCATATCACATTTCTCAAATATCTCGAGAAAATTTGTAAGCAGGTTCGGTAGTTGGATATAATTACTCGGTTTCTTTTTTTTTTATAAGTTCTAATAGGCAGAGATTGGCATAAAGGACTTAAGCGACAGTAGGGTCTGTGGTACTTAGACCATTGTGATTATTCGTAGTGTCCGACCGAAGATTCGGTTTCGGTTTCGGTTTCGGCCATAAAATCATGTTTCGGCCGTAGTTTCGGTTTCGGCCAAAAAACGGCCGAATCTTTCGGCCTGGCCGAAACATACGAAATAGTACTTCGTATTATGAAACTAAACTATGTGACAAAGACCAAAAGTTGGCGAGCAAGTAGGACAACAATATTTATATATACAGAAATTTGTGTTTCGGTCGGACACTAATTATTAGGTACTTACTGATTACGCTGCGCCGCGTGGAACGTGAGGTGCGTTGGGGTAAGTACATACAAATCATTCAAGAAAAAAATCCCTTTTAAGATCACTCGTGTGTCTGCCCCTAATAGACTAATTCAATTGAAATTTGGTACACATTTTTCACATATGACAAAGAGTCGGTGATCCAAAGATGGACTAGTAACGTAAATAAATAAACTTTTAACTTTGCGGCCATTTTTTTGTATCGTGTGATATATCAGATATTAAATTGTAAGATATTTACTAATAATAAGCATTGGTCACGTAAATTATTTTTAGTCTTTTTTTGCAAGTATGAATGATATAGAACATTATTTCAATTATTTTTAAAATTAAGCCTATCCAAAGGCGACTTGGAAGATGTGTCATGGGGATCTATATTCGTTGGGTGAAAAACAAGTTTTATTGTCTAATTATCGTTTAAAACACAATCGATCGGCAATAACGCGGGCACATAAAACAAAAAACTTCTTTTTTCACTCATAAAACTCCTTAAACCTAATAAGAGCTAAACAAAAACAAGTGCGAGTCGGACTCGCATTCTAAGGGTTCCGTATATTAAGTCCGTCTCACGCTTGACTGCACATTTCTTATAGATTTTCCTGACATATATAGGTAAAGAACTACTTTGTGTATTTTTTTCAAAATTTTAGATCCAGTTG